>NC_142010.1:197404165-198080415 GCF_049901735.1 Notechis scutatus | reverse complement strand
TGTTTCCTTCCTGCCTTCCTTACAGGATTAGGCCAGTAATTTCTTCTAACAACCGGTTCTCCGAACTGCTTAGAATGTTAACAACCGGTTCTAGCGAATAGGTGCGAACCTGTACAATCCCACCCCTGCCTAGTTGTTACTTGTTAGACAACTGAATACATGCTATGAGTCTTTTCACATGTTCCTCTGCCATGTTTCTCAACCATGGAACTTGAAGATGGGTGGGCCTCAATCCCAGAATGCCCCAGACAGCCATTTTTGAGAGTTGAATTGGACCGACATTGGGCTGTTGCAGAAACTGGGCTATGCAAACAAGTGAAGCCCCATCTGTGGGATACAGGCAGCATGTTAAACAGAGGTGGTATTCAGCAGGTCCTGACCAGTTGTGGAGAACCGGTCGCGGAAATTTTGAGTAGTTCGGAGAACCGGCAAATCCCATCTCTGACTGGAGATTTAACAGTATCCTTCCCTTGCTACGCCCACCAAGCCACGCCCATAGAACCAGTAGTCAAAAAAATTTGAATCCCACCACTGATGTGAAATCACGCCCACCCCCCCGTCTGCTGAAAAAACCTCTCTCTATAGAACCAGTTCCTGGTACCCAAAAGATTGGGGGTCACTGCCATAGATCCCTAATATCCCTAATCAAAATTAAAATTTCCCCAAATTCCTGAAAAGGAAGGAGCTGAACAGGAGCCTCTTTCCTAAAAAAAAGTACGACCTTTGTTTGATCTGCGGCAAGGCACAATTGAATAGCTTTAGACTAGCTAGCCTGACTGGCCACCCTTGTTCTCACATTTCCAATGCACGTAGCACTGAGGAACAGATAGAAACTTCCACCCCGGAGTACGTACATATATAATCACATATATAATTCAGGGCAGAGTTTCTCTTGATGATCCGCTTTTCTATCCCCCACTGTACCTAACATGAAAGATGATGAAATCACAACCAAGAACAACGCAGAGCCTTTTTTCCTCTGCTCTCCAGGAAATCACAGGAGAGAAAAATGTCTCTTGAAAAATGTCAATAACACATCTCCCTTTCATCTCGTTGTTTATTTTCAGAGCTATTTCTCCGCCATTTACATTCAATTCTTGTGAGCCAATTTCCATTGGAGCCCCAGGCTAATCACATTTCCCTCAGGTGCGCCCTAGGAACAAATCCCCCCCGCCCTGGCTCTGCCTCTGAAAAGCCAGACTTGTTATCAAGCATAGCAACAATCCAACAATTTTTTTAAAAAGAAAAAGGATTTTCCCTATTTGCATTTTCCCCTAAATCTACATGCAAACCCCCTCTGTGAGAGGATGTTGCACAAGCTTCCCAAAGGTGTGATGATTTGACACAACAAAAACAGAATTTGGTCTCACCAGGAACGCTGTAGATCATTCAAAAAAACGATTACAGGAGAAACTATGCAGCAAATTGTGAGTTTTACTTTTGTGACTGTACGTCAGACAATTTATCCTAGGCTAAAGATTGGCTGAGCCCCGGATTGATTCTTAAGCAAAATAAACATGCACAGCTAGTCCTCGACTTACAACAGTTCATTTAGTGGCCGTTGAAAGTTACAATGGCACCGAAACAAATGACTTAGGACCACTTTTCATGCACACGGCCATTGCAGCTTCCCCATGGTCACATGATCAAAATTCGGTTGCTTGGCAACTGGTTCATATTTATGGCAATTGTAGTGATCCCCTTTTACGACCTTCTGTCAAGCAAAGACAGCAGGGAAGTCACACTCATTTAACTCATGTTACTAACCAGTGGTGAAATGCTACCAGTTGGCCGAACCGGTAGCAAAAATTGGAAGTAAAACTGGTAGTAAAAAAAAAAAAAAAAAAAGCTCTGACGATCAGCTGATAGGAAAAAGCAGAGAAAAGAAGTGCAGGATAGGCCCTCCCGCCAGCCCCTGTGCTTTTTTCTCTTCTTTATCCTCCCAGCTGATTGGCGCAGCAGAGCCTCAGCTGATGTCTGGAAAGGTGCGCCTGAGCACGTGCAAAGTGCGCGATCACTCAACCGGAAGGGAAACTGGTAGAATCCCACCGCTGTTACTAACTTAACAAATGCAGTGATTCCCTTAACTGTAGCAAGAAAGTTTGTAAAATGAAGCAAACAACGTAAAACTGTGCTTGTAATTCAAGGCCTACCTGTACTTAGGACACCAAGAGAAAGGGGACACCCCAGAGATACTTCCCCTCCCCCCCCCCCCAGTTATCATACCCTTAACTCTTTTGCAGCTACACTCAATTTTGGTTTTCAGCACTGACTGAGTTTTAGCGTCAGGAAAGCGGTGGAAAGGTTGAGGGGCCCCATTGCTGGACCGTGCTTAAAGCATCAGTGGGCCTTTTTCACAGTTGAGAGCTGCATTTTCTTATTAAGTTGCAGCTACCAAGCCTTGCAGGGGACCAGGTGTATCCCTTTTAGGGATACATTCCTTTCAGGGAAGACTGATTTTTTTTTTTTTTTGTCCTTCATCCTGGCTTCTGGCTGATACTTATTTAAAACCTCAATGCAAGAGATGTAACCATTTGTGTACATAGTTTAAAGCAATGCAAGCAGCTTGATATCAGTTTTTTGAAACCAAATTTTATGGGCAAAGGTTGAGACGTAGGGTACAGAAGCTTCAAAAACAAGGGGGGAGCTAGTGGCACCATTCCAGGGGTGGTATTCAGCAGGTTTTGACCAGTTCTGGAGAACTGGTAGCGGAAATTTTGAGTAGTTCGGAGAACTGGCAAATACCACCTCTGACTGGCCCCGCCCCCATCTATTCGTTGCCTCCCAAGTCCCGACTGATTGGCTGGGTCTTCTTTTGTTGCCCTGTGCAGGAGAACGGAGCTGGAAAGCAGGTTAGTGGAGTGGGGAGGGAATGGCATTTTCCCCCTGGAGTAGGGAGGGAATGGGGATTTTACTTTTTATCCTTCCCCTGCCATGCGCACCAAGCCATGCCCACTGAACCGGTAGTAAAAAAAAAAAATTGAATCCCACCACTGCACCATTCCTGTCCTAAAAAATACTAGATAATTATGTTCCTCTCAGGAATAGGCCACCATACAGACCCCAGGGCTGTCCACCCTTGAGACTTGCTATCTAATAATAAGGGCTACCCCTGCAGACGAATTAAGAAGCTGTTTTAGCAGGTTTTTGTAGAGATTACTGAACAAGGCAGAGTTCTAATGCAACGATGTGGGACCCCTTTTTACCATTTTAATTATCTAAGACAGTGGTTCTCAACCTTTTCTTCACCACTGGCCCCCTTTTGTGGCCATGGATGATGGCCACGGACACCCCTCCACCGAGATTTAACTCAATATTTAAATCATAACATTTCTTCAAACCTTCATGTCCCTCCCCTCTGACATTGTGGGCTGCCCCCACCAAGGGTCTGCCGATCGCAGGTTGAGAACCACTGATGTCTAAACGTCCACTTCTTGCTCTTCTGAACGATTTCCCCTCCCGCTCCTTTATTTACTTCAAGGTAAGCCTTTCTACTGTGGGATATGGAGACATGTATCCGGACACCCATCTGGGACGGCTGTTTGCCTTCCTCTGCATCGCTTTTGGGATCATCCTGAACGGCATGCCCATCTCCGTCCTCTACAATAAATTCTCGGATTACTACGGCAAGCTGAAAGCGTACGAGTACACGGCCATACAGAAAGACCGGGGGAAAGTGGAATTTGTGCAACGGGCCATGAAGAAGATGTCGGAGTGCTACGGGAAGCGATCAGCCCCATCCCTAAGCCACGGATACAATTAATACAGGTGGTCCTCCACTTACAACTGTTCGCTTAGTGAGCAGTTCAAAGTTACGACACTGAAAAGAAAGTGTGGGATACAAAAAGTGTGGGACACCCAGGGTGGGATACAAAACAAACACAGTCACAGAAAACAGGTGAAGCCCCTTTTATTCCTTCACTTTGCTTCCTAGCTCTATCTAATATTCTTGGCGGAAGACAAAAAACTCCCACACAAACAGTTACAAGAAGAAGGAAAAAAGCAACACAAACCAGGCAAGATAAGGGCTGGAGGACGTCCACAAATAACACACACTGGGAAGGATGCCAAACTCAGAGAGGAACCATAAACTAGAGACATTTCCACACTTTGTTTCCAGCACTTGCCAGTACGCCAGTCCGTCCTTTATCCAGTTGTCCCAGCAGCAGCCCATGAAGAGGATCAAGGCCCTCTCCTCCCGAGTAGACCACGTCTCTTCCTTATACTTTCCTCCCTGCATGTCCTAGGATGGATAGGGGATGGGCCTGGGTTCTCCTCTGACTGCTCAGCCGGCCTCTGCCCTTCCCCAGCCTCCTCCACAACCTCCGGAGCCACACTTCCACTCCCTGTCGGCTGTTCCTCCTCTCCCTCAGAGTCAGTCTCCACCAGGAGCATGACAAAGTGACTGACAACTGCTTTTCACACTTTCGACCATGGCAGCATCTCCGTGGTCACGAAATCAAACTTCAGATGCTTGGCCACTGTCTCAGATTTATGACAGTTGTCCCAGGGTCATGGGGTCATTTTTAGTGACCTCCTCACAAGCAAAATCAATGAGGAGGACAGATTCACCTAACAACCAAGTTACTAACATCTGTGGCAAGGAAGGTCATAAAATGGGGCAAAATTCACTTAATGTTTGACTCATTTAAGAACAGAAATTTGGGGGTCAATTGTGGTCATAGGTTGAGGAATACCTATACTCTGGAAAGAGCAAGAGGAGGAGGAGGATAGACTTAGAAATGACACTTAAAGCTTCCTTTAAAAAAAGAGAGAGAGAGATTTGGGTTCAGTTCATCTTTCTTATTAATTTGCTTAATAAAGGTTCCAACTCATATTCAGACAGCTGACAATGGCTTGGAATTGGGATCCAACAACGAGTCAAAGAAGAAGATGCTAAGAACCTGGATGAATGGTGTGCAGTGTCACATGTTTGGTCTGCAGATACGCTCTGTTAAAAGAGTACAGGTAGTCCTTGAGCTACGACAGTTCGTTAAGTGACCATTGAATGAAGTTACAACAGCATTGAAAAAAGTAACCGATGACCGTTTTTCACATTTATGACCGTTGCAGCATCCCAATGGTCATGTGATCAATATTCAGACGCTTGGCAACTGGCATGTATTTATGACGGTTGCAGTATGATCCCCTTTTGCGACCATCTGACAATCAAAGTCAACGGGGAAGCCGGATTTGCTTAAGCACTGCAGTGATTCACTTAGCACCCGGAGCAAGAAAGATAATAAAATAAGGCAAAAAGTCACTTAACAGCTGTCTCATCAACTGAAATGTTAGATTCGATTGTGACTATAAGTTGAGGACTACTTATATTGACATCTCTACGGCATGGCAGGTGTTTTGGAGACTGTCATGCAGGAAATGTGTCCATTTTACTACATAATTTCAATTGCAAAGAAGAACAGTTGGAAATATTTTTCTTCTAGCCTTCCGCCGTCCAACTTACTTGAAAAGCATGATGTTGAAGATTTGTTTAAATTGGGGGATGGTCAAACTCGAGGTGTCACATAACGTTATCGGGATGTTTTCCCCCTTCGCTAAATCGGGCGGGGTGTGGCCAGCGCGCGACACATCTGGCCTGCGGGCCACGAGTTTGACATCCCTAGTTGAAATGAATCAGGAATGCCAAAATCTTCCAGACATTCAGATTCATATGCTTTATGTACCCACATTCATAACAATAATATTAGGGTCAAGAGTGTTTTTCTTTATGATTTTCTTCATCTCTCTTTAACTGTTTTCTGAATCTAGGGCAGGGATCCCCAAACTTGGCAACTTTAAGACTTGTGGACTTCAATTTCCAAAATTCTCCAGCCAGCTATGCTATGCTGGCTGGAGAATTCTGGGAGTTGAAGTCCACAACTCTTAAAGTTGCCAAGTTTGGAGACCTCTGATCTAGGGCATATGAAAGTAGGTTTAGTTTGCCAGGATAAATTTTAGAAATAGTTTTCTAAGTAATAAAATACCAGCGTTTGCTAATTGATGCCCATATATAACCTAAAGTGTGATACAGAAGTAGTGAGAGAGTGATGTAACAGCATGGGGACAAATGTCCAGTTGAAATATAAAGACCTAAAAAGATGTATAATTTAGTAACCCAAATGCATAATCTACCTAGCTTCCAATATAACAACTGTAGCCATAATTCACTTTAATTTTTGATTTGTTTGGTTATATTGGTTCCTTGGCTTTATATAATATTACAGAGGAGTCAAACTTTCCCTAGTTGGCACCTCTGTTTTGTTTTTTGTTTTAACCGTAAGACCCAAAATTCCTAGCCAGTCTGATGTTTGATCAAAGGGCAAACTGAGCATCTTGTGTAGAGCAAGGCTGCTAAAGAGAGAGCTCACACCAGACAGGCTGTTGACTTCCTCGCATGTATTGTGCAGCATTAGCAACTGAGCCTGGTAACACCTTCTGGAATGGAAGAAATTCTCCACACCTTTGATGAAGTCAGTGCTGTAACCTTCAAGAACAGCTTTAGCCGCCCAGTTGAGTCTGCGGGTGAATATTCTCACATCAGACTGATGTCAATAATTCTGGTGAGACAATTTTAGATAGATAGATAGATAGATAATACATATACAGATAGATGATGATAGAGATAGATGATTAATAGATTAGATAGGTAGGTAGGTAGGTAAATAGGGAGATAGATGATTGATAGATGATTGATAGATGGATAGATGGATGGAGAGAGACAGACAGAGAGACAGAGAGAGAGATGAGAGATGAGAGATGAGAGATAGATAGATAGATAGATAGATAGATGATAGATAGATAGATAGATAGATAGATAGATAGATAGATAGATAGATAGATAGATAGATAGATGATATAGATGGAAATATATCAATGATAGATAGATGGGTAATAGTCCACTCAAGAGTAGGAAAGAGAAGTTCTTGTTAGCTGTGGATAGTTCATTTTAGACAAGCTTCAGTAGGTAAGACAAAATCAATGTTAAATTTTTCTTCCATTATTTTTGGATGGTGGGAGTGATGTATTCCATTCTGTTTCTCTTCCTTCCTTCCTTCCTTCCTTCCTTCCTTCCTTCCTTCCTTCCTTCCTTCCTTCCTTCCTTCCTTCCTTCCCTCCCTCCCTCCCTCCCTCCCTCCCTCCCTCCTCCCTTCCTTCCTTTCTCTCTCTCTTTTCTTTTGCTAAATTTATTTAAAGGTTTACAGTAAATACTTTTACTTCCTGCTTCAAAATATTGTGTAACAACAATATCCCTTTTCAGCAATGTCAGTGGCCTTGAGGACCATAAAAAAAGGGAACTAAAACTCATTCCTGATAGAAAAGATCCAATTTTGGAGTTACTACTGAAGGAAATCATTTGGGCCATCCTCCTAGCCTTTGTATAATAAACATTGCATCCAGATTCCTGGCTGGATAAACTACTAGGGGAGAATTACACTTACATTGCCCATTACTGCCAGTTCACTTCCAAGATCAATTCAAAGTGCTGCTTGATATCCCTAAACGATGCCGCACCAGTTTGTGTCAGGAAATGCTTCAGGGGAACAGAATCTGCTTCTCCAGGCTGCTCATTTGTAGAGGCCCTGTGGAAAGTCTCCCCATTTCATGGGGATAAAATTGCAGGCTTCCTTGCGTTAGCTCCCAATCTGTGGAATACCCCCACCCACCCCGTCTCCAGAATTGAGAAAGGAGATCTTTTTGAAAATAACCTAAAGCAGTTCCATTCCAGTGAGCCTTTGGCTTTTTGATCATGCTTTTATCGTGACTTCAGTTCTTTTTTTTTTTTTTTTTGGTTTTGTTGGTTTTAATTATACGCCACCTGGAGTCTTTTGGGATTGGGGTAGGTTAGAAGGACCCATGGAGAACCGAATTCATCCAATAGCCTGTCGCTAGATGCACGGGGTGTGCATCTACTACAGTGCTTTGGCAACTTTAAGACAGCTTTGCTGGCTGAGGAACTCTGGGAGTTGAAGTCCACAAGTCTTAAAGCTGCCAAAGTTGGAGACTTCTCCTCTAAATATCCCGAGATACCACGTTAGAGCTCAGCCAGGTACTCTTGTGAACATGCAGGAAAGAAATCACAAAGTAGGAAGATAAAGACCTCCATTTTCATATGAATCACATGCTCAAATGTTAATTATGGAGATTGCAGTATATCAGAGAAGTGTCTTTTGTGTTCTGACTACGAGTTTTCCCCTGCCTGCTGTTCCTCAGATTGCACGAGCCTCTTTTCATCTGGTCTCTGGGCCTCAAGTCTTGCATGATAGATCGACACATCAGAAAGGCTTTGTTAGACGACTGGGAATATAGGGAGCGTAGTGAGGATGCAGCAAACACACATGTGTTCCCAGGTGCTAAATCAGCCTTAGATTAGTTGTGAGACGGATGACTTGTTTTGCTGAACATTCATTTTTTAATAAACTAAATATTGTATGCCCTGTGCTTGCTGGTTACTACTGAATTATGAAAATGACCAAATCCTCTGTTGACAATCCAACCGCATTTCTGCATTTCTGTCCCTTAAGAAAATTGATTCTCTCTCTCTCTCTCTCTCTTTCTCTCTCTCTCTCTCTCTTTCTCTCTCTCTCTCTCTCTCTCTCTCCCACCTTCCCTCCCCATCGCTCCCTCTTCCTCTCCCCCCCTCATATTATAATGTTATATATAAATAAACCCATCCATGTGTGTTGTTGCTTAGTAAAGTTTGTATGAACACAGCAGAACACTTCAAATACAAATACGGTTGTTTCTTGGTCAAAGAAGGAAGATGATTTGATTCTCTGCAGAGCTACCTCCAAGGTACAATTCCAAAAGGCAGCTTGGGGCCACAAAAGCGCTGACAAAGCTGTGACGGTTCTGTTGAAGCACCGCACATTAAAAACAGGAGGATCTTCTCAGGGCCGTCTTAACCGCATTACGGGCCCCAGGTAAAGCAGTATACTGGAGCCCCTACGACAACTACTCACAGGAATAAAAATGTAAATGGTTGATAAAATGAAACGTATCTTTGCATTATCCATATATTTATATGATACAAGGTACAGTGACGAGTTAACATACACAGATTAGTGGGGGGGCTATGCTTGTGGGGCCCGCAGGCAAGTGCCCATCGGGCCAATGTGTTAAGACAGTCCTGGATCTGTGATCATATCATTGTGCCATCAAGGTCACCTTTTTAAGCACTTCTAGTTCTTTCGTTAGATTTCTTTTTCTCGTTACCCATAAGGCAAGATTTCTGGAATGTCTTGAAAGGGATTCACACTCTATTTGAAATTCCATTCTAACGGAATAGCAGAGTTGGAAGGGACCTTAGAAATCTTCTACTCCAACTCCTGGCTCAAGCGGGAAACCCTAGAGCACCATCTCAAGCAAATGAGGATCCAATCTCTTCTCCAAAACTTCCAGCACCCACAACTTCTGAAGGTAAGCCGTTCCACGGATTAATTGTTCTCACTGTCAAAAATGTTCTCCTTAGCTCTAGGTTGCTTCTCTCCTTGATTAGTTTCCATCCATTACTTCTTGTAAATTCTAAATTCTATTTTTTTCCCTGAGGGTGAAAGGAAGAGGTTCAAATACTCATTCTAATACAACATAGTTTACTACCAAGAACATTATCATGAAACCAGAGTATTTTGACAGCAAAGAATCCTCTAAGTACTGTGTTTCTCATATAATAAGGCCTGGACTTTTTTTTTTGAGCCCCCCAAAAATGGCTAGGTCGTCTTTTCAGGGGTGACTTAATTCCCCCCCCCTTGCATCTTCGGGCGGGCGGGCGGCGACGGCTTGGATGTTGACCTCGGCATTGGTGGGGCACTTCGTATCGGGGTCAACGCAGGCAGCACCATATCCGGGTGTGCAACAAAAGTACTTCCTAATGGCAAGCCCCCCCACCATTCCCCCTCATTTCGCATGTTTTAATATAGGCCTTAATTTGGGGGGAGGGGCTTAATTTCATTTCATGCCTATAAAACATGCTGGGACTTCCTATTGGGGGAGGCCGTAGTGCTGGAGAAACAGGGTACGTTAAAAAATATAGTGAGTAGAAAAAGAGCAGTGCTGTCAATTATCATCTCCCAATCAGAGCAACTATATATAAGGGGCAGGAAAGGGAGACAAAGAGAGCTCAGAGCCTTCTAGCCAAAACGGATCTCATAAGCAACCGTTGTTTTGCATATTTGCAATATCCATCAGGATCAGTGGTGGTATTCAAATAAAGTTGCCACCAGTTCGGTGGGCATGGCTTGGTGGCCGCGCTTTGCGTGCATGCACACACTTTGCATGCATGGGCACGCCAAACACTCACTTTGCGCAGGCGCAGAGACGTTCTAACTTGCCTCCTGCAAGCCTGCACGATGGTGGTCGCTGCAGCAGCTGCTGCGCGGCGCTATTCTGCACCGCACAAAGCAGCTGCGCTTTGAATTCTGGCCATAAAAGTGAGTATGGGAGCCCGGGTGGGCAGGTCGGCCAACCACAGAGCAGCAAAGAGAATCGGTTCGGTCTCCACTGCTCATTGCCGCTACCGGCTCTCCAGAACTGGGCAGAACCGGTCGAATACCACCACTGATCAGGATAAATACCTGCAAAAGTGACATTGACATCCATTGGTATGAACAGGATGCTAACAATGGGTGAAAGGCAAAAAATAGACACCGACTTCGATGGGCTTGGGAATGGGATGAAAAAGATGTTGGGAATTGATGGAAACCCTCCAGAGTCGTGAATGGGAGGGGAGGGGGGATGTGACTCCATACTGGGCAGCGGCTGTGCTGTTGGCATCTATTAATAAGCCCAGCGACAGGACCTTTTTCCAGACACGGAGCCTGGGGGGGGGGGATCCCTCCTGAAACACATCAAGTGATTTGGAGCTACTACAGCTGTGTTATCACATTCTCGAGATGAGTGTGAAATACAATTGGGAAGCTAGCCAAGGATGGAGGGCAGGGGGAGAAGCCAGAAATATCTACAGAATCTACTGTTGTTGGCAGCCTGAGGAGATTATGCTTATCTATCAATGGAAAGCAATAAATTTAGCCTCTCTCTCTCTCCCTCCCTCCCTCTCTCTCTCTCTCTCCTCCCCCACAGAGAAGGACCATCTGTTGTTTTTCACTTCAGAAACTGAAACACACACCGTGTTTGAGAGAAAGAGTTGGAGGGAATCTCTCTGACAGACTGGCATCCTTGGAAGGTCTAAGGATGTTTGAGGCTCTTACAGTGATAAATCAACTGTATTTACAGTAAAAGGAAGAGGATATTGAAGTCACAACAGCCTTCCTGGGCAATGCCCAGCATCTCCAGCTTATCAACTTAGGTTTGCCAACTGCAGCCGAAACACCGACGGGGAGTTTTCCTTCTCCCCGTCGGTGTTTGCACGTGTCACACACTTGTGTGTGCGTGGAAATATATCTGCGAGAAGCCAAAAAAAAAAAAAAAAAAAGACCAAAGCTAGGCCAGAACAAGAGAATATTCATTGATTAATATTAACTGCATGTAAAATAAGGTACTGGTTTTAAATGAATTGCTCCTCCATCTGCATGTGCCAACTTGTCTCTTTCACACAACGAAACACCATTGCACAAGCACACAGTTTCTTCTTCCTCCCATTCTTAGCGTAAGGAAAACCAAGTGAAGGAGGAAAGACAACTAAAGAGAAGAAGCGGCTGCGTTGTTGAGGGAAAGAAAAGAGGGGAGAGAAATGGATAGGCAGAGCCATCTGTCAGGTGCAGTCAAAAAAGTCAAGATGGCAGCCATAACAGTGCAATCAAAGCCCTGACTATTATTATGTGGCCAATATCTTCACATTCTTGATCCATAAACTCCAGAAAAATTCTGCAGATAGATATCAAATGGCAGGAAGAGATAACTGGGTGGGAAAGGAAAAAGGAGGGAAGCTCCCTTCAGGGGTTACTTTAGCACACAACATTCATCAGGGAATGAAAGATTTACTAATTTTCAAGCCAGCCTTCTAAGGCAGGGGTCGCCAACCTTTTGGACCTCAGGGACCACCAAATGCATAATTTTAAATTCTGCGGACCACTAATATGAATTTTGACTGACGGTGGCTTGCTGACGTTGATGGGAAAGTCGGTCGCATATTCCAGAGCTGCAGTAGTCACAGGACTGGCCCTTTGGTCATCCCAGAGGAGCTGCTCCTCCACCTGAGTGCACCAGCCTGCCATGGACTGGAAAAGTTGCTCCGGGATGACCAAAGGGCCAGCCTTGTGACTACTGCAGCTCTGGAATATGGGACCGATTTTCCCACCAACGTCAGCAAGCCACCCCGGGGTGGATTTCCCTCCCCTGCCATTGGTCTTACCTTCCAGTTCCAGCTCATGTGGCTCTACTCAAGATAAGGTTTGCGCTCGGCCAAAGGGTGGGGGCCAATGGGTGGGTGGGCCATGTGGGCGGTGCAGCCTTGTATTCCTGTGCAGCCTGGATTAAGTGCTTGGGAGGGGGGGACATTTCTCTGTGGACCACCAAAATTTTATTGCGGACCACCTGTGGTCCCAGCCCACTGGTTGGCAACCACTGTTCTAATGCTTTTCTTTTTCTTTTTCTAAGCAGTATTTCCACTCTCATTTAACCTAATTTGCTGTCCTTTCTTTTCAGCAAATGTCAGCAAATGCCTAGCTATATATTGGGGAGGAAAACTTTATTGGATTAATTGTAGGCTATTCCCAGGCAGTTTGATTTGGTGCACACAAGTCAGGTGTCCCTTTCATTTTCAGGTATTATCAAAATGGCCCTCCCCAAGCTGGTGATCTCTGCATCGGTTGGAGCTTCAACACCCCAGATTCCCAGCAGCATAGATATCAATGAAGTTTGGAAATGCTGTTAGAGCACATGTTCCAATATCCAGAAATAAGCATGCGTGCAGATATTGTAGCCTTTCGGTTTAATGTTTAAAAGGTTTTTTGTAAGGTGGGGTTTCATTACAATAAAGCTGTTTAGCTTTTAAGGTGACAAAACACAAAGGGGAATGAGAATAGAAAGGGACTGCTGAGGCCACTTTATTTCACAAATTGAGGGGAAAAATTGCACCTACTTTATTTTGGGGCGCATAAGATGAAGCTAACGAAATGTTTTTGCTGACATAGAGAACTATGTGAAATAATTAGGCCCAAGAGATCAAGTTGAATGGTGGCCTAAGACATGGAAGCCAACACTTACTCTACAGAAACTGAATTACAACTTGTGATCCCCACACTGAAGTACTTTTAATCCCATATCTGAAGACCATCTCTGGAAATCCCTGGTTTAGGATTTGGGAAACTTGGATTTAAATTGGTTTGGAACAAAACAAAACAAAACAAAATCCAGAATAAAACAAAATCTGGTGCCCAGTGAGCAGCATGAGTAATGCCCGCTTAACAAACATTTGTTTAACAACTGTTTGAAGATACAATGGCATTGAAAAAAGTGAGTTACGATTGGTCCTTGCACTTACAATCGTTGCAGCATCCTTGCAATCCCGTAATTGAAATTTAGGCACCTGACAATATTTTACATTTATGATGGTCACAGCAACCGTGAGTGACATCATTGCCATTTACAATTTTCCCAGCTGGCTTCCAGCAACAAGGAAGCTAGCAGGACCTCCCAAGTCACAGTTACTAGCGAGTCACATGTCTCATTCAATGACTGGAACCAGGACTGATTTAATGTCATAGGTTGGCATGGTCATAGCATGAAGTTTCACTTAATGCTTCCCTTAACAATGGGAGTTGCCCATTTCAATTAGGGTTGTTAAACTACTTATTGGGAACCTAAAGCAGGAATGGAGCTTTGGATCCAGAATGAGGGAGCGTGTGGTGTCTGTTGGTGTCATAAAAAACATAGTGAGCTGCCCACACCAAATCTAAAGCATCTTTCTCGTTTTAGATCAAACTTTCCAGACAATCTTAGTCTTAGCTAAGATACATTAAGAATGTTTTGAAGAAAGAAGAAACATCTGTATGTCCCAATTTGTTGGAAGAGATACGAATTTTTTTTTTTTTTTAAAGGCAAACAACCGATGCCAGTCTAAGAGATATTTTATCGAACCTCTTAAATACACTTAATTTTTATTCAAAGTTTGTTGAACTCAGTGCTGATCACTTTCTGGATATGGTGCTGTAGGAAGATTTTGGCATGTTCAGCGCTGCTTGTAGTTCAATAAACTTAAGGACATTACTGGAATCAGCATGTCCTGGTTCAAACATACTCTGAACAATTATTTGGGGGAACCTGTCAGGAAGCCACTTTCATCTGTCACTGGTGGAAAAAAATAGCAGTCAAAGAATCATAATGGAAGATATTGTTGGCAGTAGCTATGAGGCTGAGGAGTATCAATGTGCATTCCATATATGTCATATTTCCAGATGTGTTCTTAGAAATACACAATTTCATTTTCAGAAAGTTTAGGCTCAGATGGCCTTTCAAAATGTTAACAGGGTGGAAACGGGGTGGGGAAATGAAAAGTAACTCCTCATATCCCACTCTTCCTTCCAAGAGTTCAAAGCTAACTAAGTGGAAACATTTACTTTCATCCTCCTCTCAAATAGCCACGCAGGAGGTTGACACGAGGTGAATTAATGTGAGAAGTAATTCAGGAAACTGTCCCAGCGTTCAAGTTCAATGTGCTGTTTGCTTGAAGAATTTGGCAAGGGTGCTGCTGCTTTGCAAGATAAGGAAATCCCATTGCCCTGTTCTCAAGGGCTTTGGGCACAGCGGACATGGAAATGTCCACATTAAATATAAACACGCTCTTGACATTTCTGGGTTTCAAGGTCCTCCTGAAAACTGTGAACTATTTGTTGGGAAGCAGAAGCAACACCCCAGAAGCTCAATTTCCCAAAAGAAATAGTGTCCACATTCAAAGCAAAACATAACAAAGAATTACTCAATATAATTACCTAAGTAGGGTAAAGAAGTACCCTGTGCAAAGAGAAGCAGTTTTGGAGGCCAAATGCCAATACAGCTAGTGTGTATATAAGGAGCATCCTTGCAGCAGTAAGTTGTGTGAGATGATGGATCAGCTACTAGAGTAGAAGGCGTTTGTCGAAACTTATTCTCTGTTTTGTAGGCCTTCACCATTCTCACGTAATATGGTAGGAAACCAAGGCCAGATAAGTGCTACTCTGGAGCAGTCCCTTGTGCTAAGGGAATTGGAGAACATAAAACACAAAACACGTGTCTTTCTTGCTTCGATTCCCAGTGTTGACTTATGGATTGGGTTAAGAGGACAAAGATTCATCAGAAGCTGGGTTCTAGGAGAATTCTTGTCATCCCTAAGCTGGTGTTTGTTTGTTTTTAAAGCAAAAGTAGAATTTAGCAATGAAAGGCTTACAATGATACAAAATAGTTCCAGGAAATAGATTGGTTTCTTCATTTTGCCATTTGTGGCTTGGATCCCTGCCCTTTCTGGTTGATAAAAGCCCTTAGGAAGGTAACCAGAGGCTGGGTTGGGGATGATAATTAATACACTCTTGAGAGATAATGAAGGACAGAGGGAAAGAGAAAGAGAGGGGAGAGGAGGGGAGGAAGGGGAGGAAGGGGAGGAAGAGAGAAGGGGAGTGGGAGAGGGAGAGGGAGGGAAGGAGGGAGGGGAGGGAGAAGGGGAGGGGGAGGGAGGGGGAGGGAGAGAGGGGGAGGGAGGGGAGGGAGAGGGAGAGGGAGAGAGAATAGGAGGGGGACAGGGAGGGAAGCAGGGAGGGGAGGGAGAAGGGGAGGGGAGAGAGGGAGGGAAGGGGAGGGAGAGAGAAGGGGAATGGGAAAGGAGGAGAAGGAGGGAGGGAGGGAGAGGGAGAGAGGGGGAGGAAGGGGAGGGAGAGGGAGAGAATAGGAGGGGGAGAGGAAGGGAAGCAGGGAGGGGAGGGAGAAGGGAGGGGGAGAGAGGGAGGGAAGGGGAGGGAGAGAGAAGGGCAGTGGGAAAGGAGGAGAAGGAGGGAGGGAGGGAGAGGGAGAGAGAAGGGAAGGGGAGAGGGAGGGAAGGAGGGAGGGAGAGGGAGAAGGGGAGGCAGAGAGAGGGAGGGAAGGAGGGAGGGAGAGGGAGAAGGGGAGGGGGAGAGAGTGAGGGAGAGGGAGAGAGAA
Organism: Notechis scutatus; assembly: GCF_049901735.1. NCBI lineage: Eukaryota > Metazoa > Chordata > Lepidosauria > Squamata > Elapidae > Notechis > Notechis scutatus. The sequence continues at coordinate 198,064,353 of NC_142010.1, read as the reverse complement.
GGGAAGGGGAGTGGGAGGGAAGGAGGGAGGGAGAGAGAGAAGGGGAGGCGGAGAGAGGGAGGGAAGGAGGGAGGGAGAGGAAGAAGGGGAGGCGGAGAGAGGGAGGGAAGGAGGGAGGGAGAGGGAGAAGGGGGGGGAGAGAGGGAGGGAGAGGGAGAGAGAAGGGAAGGGGAGAGGGAGGGAAGGAGGGAGGGAGAGGAAGAAGGGGAGGCGGAGAGAGGGAGGGAAGGAGGGAGGAGAGGGAGAAGGGGAGGGGAGAGAGTGAGGGAGAGGGAGAGAGAAGGGAAGGGGGAGTGGGAGGGAAGGAGGGAGGGAGAGAGAGAAGGGGAGGCGGAGAGAGGGAGGGAAGGAGGGAGGGAGAGGAAGAAGGGGAGGCGGAGAGAGGGAGGGAAGGAGGGAGGGAGAGGGAGAAGGGGAGGGGGAGAGAGGGAGGGGGAGGGAGGAGGAGAGGGAGAGAAAGAGAGATTGGCCGGCCATGGTGGTGGTGCACATTTCAAGCTGTCACTTATCCAGCTATGTTGGACAACTGCCATTTTTTCCCATTTTTGGAAAAAAACTTAACAATTGCAGTGCTTCAGTTCATAACTGTGGCAAAAAAAACAATTCATAGAATTCACTTAACAATGTCGTGCTTAGAAATGGAAACGTTGAGCTCAGTTGTGCTTGTATGCCAAGGACTATATTAGAGAGACAGATGCTAAGGATTTGAAAGGGACTAGAAACAGTTCAAACTGAGATATTTTATTACAGGAAGGGGTGGGGGAGAAGATTAGGAACTTCAGCTATCAAGCAACAACTGATAACCTGCATAGAATACAGCAGTTCCCTCTGCCTCTACCTCTGAAATTACTATTTCAAAATTATCTCTTGGGTGGGATGGGTGAAAGGCAAGTCAAAGACTTGGAAAAATGTTGATACTCAGATCAAACTTATCAGGTCCTAAAAAGATACCAGCCAATCAATCACTTCAGTCATTAACTGTAAGCTATTCTTTGGATATCTTTTTAAGATACCAGACAGAAAGATTACAATATTTGCCATGATAGCCTTAGTTCTTTTTCTTTTTTTCTTTTAAAGAAGATAATGTGGATTTTTAAAAATACACAAGTCAAAGACAATCAATATTGCATGTGTGTGTGTGTGAGAGAGAGGGGGGGGATGGCTAAATTACCTTTGTGGGGCCCACCCTTAGGTAAATAGCGATTTTAAAAAGGGACTAGTTGAAAAGTAAACAGGTCTATGTCCGTGTTTATACACACTAAGTAGATGGACGGTTCATTGCATGATGAGGGAACACTGCCCATTTCCACAATCCTGAAGGCACAGAACATACATTGCAGTTCTTTTCTAGACTTTTTAGTTCCTGCTTTTGAAATGTTTGTAGAAAGGAAATTGGCCCAAAGCAACATTTCAAACCTAAATATACACATGCGCTCTCCTAGTTTGAAGGAAAGTAAAGCAGTAACAGAACATCCCAAAGGCAGAATATTTTCTGATAATTTCTTAAGATAATTATTTGTTGCCCAAAGGCATGGTAAATATCAATGCGATGAGTGGCATAAATTTAATAAATAAATACAATAAACAATATATATGTTTATATGCAGTTGGAGAACACCTGCCCTGGCCATATCTACCTTCAATTGAATTGTTTTAACTTTCTGTGGAAGAACTAGCATTGAGCAAATTTTAAATTCATTTTAGGACACTTTAAATCAAAATCGTTTAAAAGGAGTATCGGCAAACTTGAAATGGGTGTTTTGGCTTGGCCAAATCTCTTTGGAAAAATAGACATTGGATTTATTCAAAACAAAGTATTGCAGCCAACGTCAGAGACTTAGAACGTCTGGTATCAATATTTATTAACAGGAACAACAAAGAAAAAAAAATCAATAGCATAGTGGAGAGAGAGAACATTAAACCATGCATAGGCAATGTAGAACACTCCTCACCCGCTGACCTCCTGGTCACCCTTGAGTTTATCTTTCAGCTATTTTAAAATTTAAAAATAAATCCAAACCTGGCACTCGCCAAAACAACGTACTTCCCTTTAGTATCCATTTTGTTTATAAGAATACCCTTGGGCCCTACAGGGAGCTCAAAAGTACTCATTGAACACAAGACCGCTGGAGGCTGCAGAACAGCACTTATTTAGGGAACAGTTTCCAGATGTACACACACACACACACACACACACACACACACTTGTGGCAGATTGTATTTGGGGCAGGGGAACAAAAATAGAGTCCACTCACCACTACTTTAGAGTACACAGGTGTTTTGTGATTGGCCACTCTCACCATTGTTTTTAGGAACGGAGGAGCCCTTTGCATATTTGTTTTGGGAGAGCACCTTCAGCATACTCTTAAAATGCTAGGATTGCACTAAGTTCAGAAAAGGTTGTTTACCATCATGTTAAAATAATTTCCTGAAAAATTACTCTATCCCAGTTGGGTTTTTTAGGAAAGCCAAAAGAAGGCATGGAAACAATCTTTAAATGTTAGCCGCTGGAAGCAACAATAGAAGAATAATAGAATAACAAAATTGAATTGGAAGGGACCCTGGAGGTCTTCTAGTCCAGGGGTCCCCAACCGCCGGTCCGCGGACCGGTACCGGGCCGCGGAACAAGCCTTACCGGGCCGCTGGTTGCTGGGCGCCGCCATCTTTTTTTGGTAAAAAAGCAATTTTTCGTCAAAAAAGATGGCGGCGCCAGCGCAGGTGAGCTTTTCCGGGTAGAAAGCCATTTCTACCCGAAAAGCTCACTGAACGCTGGCGCCGCCATTTTTGATGAAAATCACTTCGGTTATGTCACGGAAGTGATTTTTCGTCAAAAAGATGGCGGCGCCCAGCTGACGTTGGAACCGGGCCGCGGCGCCCAGCTGACGCCGGAACCGGGCCGCGGCGTCGAAAAGGTTGGGGATCCCTGTTCTAGTCCAACTCCTTGCTCAAGCAGGAGATTCTATGCCATTTCAGACAAATGGTTGCTCAATCTCTTCTCAAAAACTTCCAGTATTGGAGTATTCACAACTTCTGGTGGCAAGCGGTTCCACTGATTAATTGCTCTGTCAGGAAATTTCTCCTCAGTTCTAGGCTGCTTCTCTCCTCGATTAATTTCCATCCACGGCGTCTTGTCCTGTCTTCGGGTATTTTGGAGAATAGGCTGACCCTCTCTGCTCTATAGCAGTCCCTCAAATATTGGAACACTGCTCTCATTTGTCATTATTTTATGATGTGTGGTGATTCTTATATCCCTGTGATGATTCCCACTAAATGGGTTTGATCTGACCTTCTTCTCTATTCTGAAATACAACGTTGGAGTTAAAGCAGGAAAAGACCATCACTATGGCCATTGGATACCTGCACGAATTCCATATGTAGTTGTACCAGAACTGAAATGCAAAACATGCTTGTTATATGCCAGGGGTGTTAAACTCACGGCCTGCAGGCTGGGTATGTCACATGCTGCCCCTGCCCCTGCCTGGTTTAGTGAAGTGGGGGAAAGTCCCAGTAATCATGTGACACTGCCGTGACGACACGAGTTTGATATCCCTGTTATATGCCAAAGATTATGAGAAATACTTTGTCTTTTTAAAAGACAGCTCATTTTGACAGGTGTGTAACTATTTCAGCTCAGTTGTTTGGTAGCAGTGTCTCTTCCCACCATCATTTTGTTTTACTTATACCATGGAGATATAAGATAGCAACAAAGATTTTCTGAAAATGAAGTCATTTTCTACTGACCTTTGCACACAATAAGCCAATATTAAGCCAACATGTATTTCATGTCCCAAGAGACAATCCTAGTAGGAGAACTTTAGGCATTCATCCTAAGCCCTTGCAGGTGCTCTGGATGCAAATGATTGTGTCCCTGCCAATTAACCTAGTTGAGATCAATCTTTAATCTTTATCCAGGCCAATAAATCTTAAGACTATGGTTTAGTCAGCATTGTGTTACCCAGGCAGACAGTTGGTTTATTTGTCCTAGCTCTTTTGGCTGTGTAACCTTTAGGACAAGATTAGCTAGCATATTTGCTTATTGTAAAAGTCTGTTGTGTCAATGCAATTGGCGAAACATCACTGGCACTGGTGTGCATTCTCTCTCTCCCCCCTTCAACATAGATCTTTCTACTCAACTTAGAATGGCAATTTAAACATTATCATAAAAGGGGAAGATGAAATTCGTTTGCTGTTGCTCCGCTTATCATGACTGTGTCAGGAACAGGTGATTTTTTTAGATGGGGAGAGGCTGAAAGTATCCGGTGAGCTTGCTCCCAAAATGGTTGCCAAGAGATGGTTGCCAGGTCCCAAAATGGTTGTCATAGCAGTCATGGCAAGTCCTAAAATCCCAATTCAGCAGAGAATGCTTTCTATTCTCTGAGTACACTGCTTGGAGATCCAAAAACATTCCTGGAACTTAATATATGAGAAAGTCATGTTTTGCTTTGTCATATTTTATTCTTGAGATTGCTGTTAGTTACACCATCAGACTATTTAAAAAAATGAGTCAGAAAATAGTATTCCACTGAGATAACAAAATGGAACTTGTATGGGAACAGCCTATAAATTTAATCTTGTAAAGCAGGGGTGTCAAACTCAATTTCATTGAGGGCCGCATCAGGGTTGTGTTTGACCTCGGGGGGGCAGAGTGGGTATGGCCAGCTTGACGTCACTCATGTAAAGGGTGCCTCTCACAGCCCGAGTGCTCTGCCAGTAAAAACAGGTTTCCGAGCTCCGTTTCTGGCTGCAGTGGCCTCCTGCAACCCTCTGCCAGAGAAAATGGAGCCCGGGACGGCCTCACACGGCCCATCTGAGCTCCATTTTTGCTGGCAGAGGCACCACGGGCTGGTCCCTCGCTGTTTCCAGGGTGGCCCCACAGGCCAGATCTAAGCACCTCGTGGGCCGCATCTGGCCCACGGGCCTTGAGTATGACATCCCTGATCTTCCATTATACAGAATAGGTTTTCTTGAGATATCCAAGACAGTTGTGCCCTTGATTAGTTAATTTGCAGAACAAGATTTAAACAGGGCTCTAACAGATCTCAGCCTCTGTTAATTAAGGAGCAATTAATTAAGATGTAATTAAATCCTAACCAGCAAAAACTGAGAAAGCTTACGTTGGCTACAGAGTTGTGCTACCAAGCCTGTGGGAATTTTGGCAAAGACCTGGCAATCTTGAAGCGTATCTGAAGTCAGCAATGAAAATGGGATTTTCAAAGAAAACCAGCACATGAAAATGTGTTGCGTTAAGTCAATTATAACAACATAAATTAGGTTACTTTCACACACAAAAATAGCATTTCAAGTTATCACACTGGTTTTGGAGGACCCCTTTGCTAAGCATGACCTTATTCCGTCAGAAAACAGCAAACCCAGTACCAGTGACTGTGATAGGAGGAACTACCTATTTCTGCTGTCCCACCAGACCTGTTCCAAGGACCTTCTGTGAAACAAGGCCATCTAGCGGTCACCTAGGAGACATGCTGCATCTGATGTGGGGCCTGCCCTTTCAAACTCTCTCCTTCTGAAGAGTTTTCTGGGGCTCCTGGGCCCTGACGTTAGCGGAGTCCCTTGTCTGTTTGTCTTGTGCTTTGAGATGCTGATGAGGACGTGTGTACATTTTTAATTATGTGTTGCTTTGTGGCTTTTACATTATTTTATGTACTGGCTTGGTTGGCTGCCTGGAGATATCTGATAAAACCGGGTGACCGCGTACAGGTAGTTCTCAACTTGTGACCAAAACTGAGCCCAAAGTTTATGTTGCTAAGTGAGAAATTGGTTAAGTGAGTTTTGCCCCATTTTATTATTTTTCTCACCACATTTGTTAAGTGAATCACCGCAGTTCTTAAATTAGTAACCTGGTTGTTAAGTGAATCTGGCCTCCCTATTGATTTTGATTGTCAGAAGGTCGCAAAAGGAGATCACATTTCCCCGGGAACTGCAACCGTCATAAATGTGAGTCAGTTGTCAAGTTTCTGAACATAAATCACATGACCATGGGGATTCTACAACAGTCATAAGTGTGAAAAATGGTCATGTCACTTTTTGCAGTGCTGTTGTTAGTTTGAACAGTCATTAAATGAAACTGTTGTAAGTCTAGGACTACCTGTAATTTCTTTAAATAATTAAAATAGGCGAATCGGTAATGGGTAAATCCAATAAATTGGATTACTGAAAAACTTCACCCATCAGGCTTTATACACCTGGAATCTGAAAGATAGAACACAGCCTTGGTAATATTGTCTTCACAAGAAGGGTGCTTGTAGGTGTCTGCAACTGCTCTCAATGTATTTTTTAAACAAATAGTGGCAAACCACAACTTTTGTGAGGCTGGGCAGGGACAACAAATTGCACAACAGAGGGTGGTCAATTGCAAACCCTAGGCCAAGCTTTCCTTAATCCAACGCAGTGCGTTTCATCTCCGCTGTTGTGCATAGCATGCTTATCTTCAGGCGGCAAGCGGGGTTGGCTGGACCAGCGCCAGCCAGCGATAGCACTGATTGATGGCAGACCAATGGACTTGCTGCTGGTGTTTACTTTGCAAGTGCACCATTGTTTGTCTTTAACTTTGAAAAATGGGAGCCCATGTTGTATTCCTTGGTATTGCCTAATCTAGTTCCCCCTCCCCTGCAGTAGATGAGCTACATCTTTTCAAAACTGAAGAGCTACTTTTCTTCTCTGCTTGTCGTTTTTCCACTTCTACTATTATTAAGATACACTGTTTGTTAAATGAAGGTGATAAAGCAAATCATCTGTGGTATCAGAGACCACAGGAGCAGAGGTGGTATTCAGCAGGTTCTGATCAGTTCTGGAGAACCAGTAGCGTAAATTTTGAGTAGTTAGGAGAACTGGCAAATACCACCTCTAATTGCCCCTGCCTCCAACTATTCTCTGCCTTCCAAGTCTCAGCTGATCGGCTGAGTCTTCTTGGTTGCCCTGCACAGGAGAACGGAGCTGGAAAGCAGGTTAGTGGGTGGGGAGGGAATGGGATTTTGCAGTAACCTTCCCCTGGAGGGGGGTGGAACTGGGAATTTTACAGTATCCTTCCCCTGCCACGCCCACCAAGCCACGCCACACCCAAGCCACACCCACAGTACCATTAGTTTTGAATCTCACCACTGTGAAGGATTTCTCCTTTGCAGTGGTGGGATTCAAAAATTTTTACTACCGGAATAAGAATCATCTAGATCAGGGGTCCCCAAACCCTGTTCCATGGACCGATACTGGTCTGTGGCATGCCAGAAATCAGGCCGTACAAACAAGCGAAGCCCCATCCATGGGATGTAGGCAGCACATGAAACCATGCCTCCTCCTTTATGTGGAAAAAACCTCTCTCCACGGAACTGGTCCCTGGTGCCCAAAAGGTTGGGAGGTGCTGATCTAGATTGTATACGTAGCTATGCATTTATTAAGATTTATCTGGCTTGGCGCTCCAATGAGGGAACAGCACAGTGAAGGTGGGTTGGGCTGAGAGTGACTTCATTCAGCTGGCTTTCAGGCCTGAAGTGGGACTAGAATTCCCGGTCTCCTGGTTTCTAGCCTAATGCTTTAACCAGGGGTGGGATTCAAATTTTTTAACAACTGGTTCTGTGGGCGTGGCTTAGTTGGTGGGCATGGCTTGGTGGTCATGTGACTGGCTGGGCGTGACCAACTCAACATCACTCACATCGAGGCATGCAACTCCTCGCCTGGCCTCTCATGACTGTGGGGATGCTGCAACAGTCGTAAGTGTGAAAAACAGCCATAAGTCACTTTTTTCAGTGCCATTGTAACTTTGAATGGTCACTCCACACAAGCAAAGTACGAGCAAAGGAGGGGAAAAACGCTCCAGAGAAGTTCCAGAGACAGGAAGTCTAGTCCTGCCAAGAATGTAATAAGAGTTAACGGAGAGGCAGTTTCTGTAAGCAACACCAGAATGTTTCCTTCCTGCCTTCCTTACAGGATTAGGCCAGTAATTTCTTCTAACAACCGGTTCCTCCGAACTGCTTAGAATGTTAACAAGCGATTCTAGCAAATAGGTGAGAACCTATAGAATCCCACCCCTGGCTTTAACCAATACTGTCTTTTGTACATGTTCTTCCACCCACCCTGATCAATAACCCCAGTGAAATAGGTTAGGCTGAGAGGGGATGCCTGGTTCCAAATCACCCAGGAAGCCTCCAGGACTGAGGGAGGACGAATACCTGGTCTCCTTGCTCCTCACTTCATCCCTTAGCCATGATATCACATTGCCTCTATATAAACAGTGGGAAGTTAGACACAGAAAGGAAATCTGAGTAGCCAAATTCAAGAGCCAAACATTGGAAAAGGTATAGAAATTTATTGACAAATTGTGTAATTGTTTTAAAGGTAACCCAACACTGTCCAAAATCTATTTTTTTCCATTTCTTTAAAAAAGGTGTCTGGTTGTCACAGAGCAGGGGCGTCAAACTCTAATTGAGGGCCGCATCAGGGTTGTGTTTGTCCTTGGGGGGCCAGGGTGTGTGTGGCCAGGTTGACGTCACTCATGCCTGTGGCAGCTTGAGTGCTCTGCCAGCGAAAACGGCCCCCCAAGCTCCGTTTCCGGCTGCGATGGCCTCCTGCAACCCTCTGCCAGTAAAGATGGAGCTCAGGCGGGCCTCACGTGGCCCGCCTGAGCTCCATTTTTGCTGGCAGAGACACTGCAGGCCAGTCCCTCGCTGTTTCCAGCGTGGCCCCGCGGATCAGATCTAAGCCCCCCGCAGGCCAGATTTGGCCCACGAGCCTTGAGTTTGATACCCTTCTCATAGAGGAACTGAATAATGATTAAATTAGGATAATAATTTCTCCAGCAATGCCTTTGCTGCTGCTGTACAGTCTTTAGTCCTTTTTAGCTTTGGAATAACGCTCTTCAGTCCATCTTTGACTTGTGTTGCAACTTCTTGATCAGAGCTCTGAAGAAGACTGTAAGAGGAAGAAAGAGAAGACTTAAGATATGTTTTAAACAGTACCCTTTCAAAATCAATAGTTATTACAAACTGAATTAATACATGACAGGCAGATCAGGATATGACCAAATAGTTCTATTTGTTAAGGAAAATTTGGAGACACCACTTCTTAGAAAATAGGTAATAATAATTCAGTTTAAATGTTTGAGTTGTCAGAACAAAACAAAACAGAATCTTTTTGTATTCAAATATATTTTCAATTAAGTTACATTTCTTCAATAGGACTATATTTACCCTGGGATTTTATTCATTAGGAATATTTTCATACAGCTTCAACCATTTTGTCTATCTGGAGTAAGCAATCTCAAAGAAAGCCAGTTGTCAGGTCAACTCTTAAAAGTGATCATCCGCATCTTGAATTACACCCAGAGACAAAGCAACAACTAATACAGTTCCTGCGATATTGATATTACATGACAGTGTCAGTTTGTTCCAGTTAGCATGCAGGCCACTAGTTGCTGTTTCTGGATGTTCTTCAAGGGTAACACCACATAGAGCATGGTAGTCCACTTGTGGTGTGAGAAACACACCTTCTAACTCTAGGAACTTGTGCACCAGCTGAAACTGAGCTAAAACCAGGGGTCTCCAACTATGGCAACTTTAAGACTTGTGGACTTCAACTCCCAGAGTTCCTCAGCCAGTTTTGCTGGCTGAGGAACTCTGGGAGTTGAAGTCCACAAGTCTTAAAGTTGCCATAGTTGGAGACCCCTGAGCTAAAGGCCCTCCTAGACACAGCTTCCAGCTGCTGTTTGAGCACGAGATGAGGGTTCGGGGTACCCCAAATAGCATGGTAACACAAACCATCTAGAACTAACAATACTATCCTAGAGTCAATCAGCTCCAGAACCCATAGCAAGTCAGCCTTGCTAGGACTGAATCTCAGCCTATTTCGCCCAATTTAGATTCTCCTTCTGCGTCTCCTGGCAGGGATATATAACTGGCACAATCATTGATATTTATGTGCCTGAATAAGGCAGATGAAGTAAATATGAAACAGGATTTGGGAAAGGGATAAACTGAAGCATCTCATACCAGAGTATCTAAGGCAGGGGGATAAACTGAAGCATCCCATACCAGAGTATCTAAGGCAGGGCTGTCAAATTTCCAGCCCGTGGGCTAGATGCGTCACGCACTGGCCACGCCCACATCTGGTTTAGCGTAGGGGGGGGGGAAAGTCCCGATATATCACATGATGCTGTTGTGATGACTTGAGTTTGATACCCCTGGTCTAAGGGCTCAGCCACTCCTTCCACATATACTCTGACTGGAACTGCCTACTCAAGGAAGTGAACTATCACAAAATGGTTTCCAAACCAAGTGTCAACTATTGGTCAATAGTCCAGAAAGATACCATGGTTAGAGATATCAAAAGTCATTGAAAACTTGATCAGAATTATGTGCGTCCCACATCTAAGCATTATCATAGATCAACAATGTGAGTTACCAATGCTACTTCCATCTCATGCTCAGATATAAATGGTGATTCTAATTTTTGCTTTTTTAAAAAATGCATCTGAAAAGAGGCAAGGGGAAATTGGATCTGGGCTGTATGTGTACAAATTCACAAGGACATCATGATTAATAACAGGATGCCTGGAAAAAACTTTCATTACTTTTCCAGGGAAACTAAGGGAGCTTGTTTGTCAGTGTTGTTTTTTTTTTAATATCAATGGTGAAGATATCAATGGTGGCCTGCAAAAATCTTCTTCAATTTTCATCATAACATTCCATTACATTTAAATTGTCACATCTAACCTTGTGGTTTTTTTAAAAACAAAAAAAGTATGATTTTGCCAAATGAACGGAAGGAAAGAATTAACGTAGCTTGAATTGGAGGCGGGGGGGAAATCTGTTTTTCAATAGGATCCAAAATAGTTCTGTTTTATCTAAGAGCAAGCACTCTGACCTAGTATTACATATTTGAAGAGATTAGGTAAATTACATAATATAAGACTGCAATGAGCCTTCTAGGATGTTTTGCCTTTATAGGCTTGTTACTATTTTAGGGAAGGACAAGCCATCAGTGTAAGCAGCCACCAAGATTAGCAAAACATTGGAGCAGAAATTTAAGCCGATTATACACGTTCCCTTCTCAAATTCTCCTACGACGCTAGAGCAAGATATAAATATTCCGCATCTGCTTCTGAATCCACATTAGATATCAGATAAGTTGTTGCATCAAATATAGAGATCTGCAGTGGTTCTGAAGACTAACGATTCAGTAGGACATCTCGCAAAGAAGTTACTTCTTTTCTGGCAGTCACACAATTGTTGCTGCACAGACTCAAAACAATTCAATAGACTGGAACGAATGGTTTGATCTGAAGCATCTTTGTCTGAATTCTGGACCCATCTAATTACATCCATGGCCAGTTGAGTTAACTGGCCGTAGCAGTTTTAACTCTCTAGCTCGTCCATGAATTCGGATTAGTTTTCCAATGAGATGTTGGAAATAGAACTTCAGATACAGTAGCAGCAGATCAACTGAGTTCTATTAAAATAATGGAAGAAAACTCAAACTCAGCACTAGCAGTATCAACCACCTAAATTAATAGTTGTAAAAACCACCCTTGGGAGAAAAGACTTCTTTTAAAAAAACAACAATTCTCCATTTCTAGAATTCAAGCAGAAACAATCAGGATCTCTCTGCTAAACCAGATTTCTCAACATCTTTTGCACCTCAGATAGAAAACTTGGCCACATGTAGTGAAGCAATTCTCCACAAATCTTTATTTAGCAGCTGCGTGTGTTAGGTCACATAGATTTTCCTCCAAGGAATTAAGCATTCTTGTCAAATGTACCAGTTCTGTTCTAAGGTACAATTAAAAATCCCCACAGTTCTATTTCTGAAAAGCAGTGGCTGAACAGTAGACATTCACAATGACAAACCTGTCAAAGGGAAGTTTGATTTAAAACTGTTTTTTGCAATGATCCATATGAACAGCAACATTTTTTTCTGATCTGTATCAAAAACACTAGAATGTTTTTTTTTTAAAAGGAATGGGATAATGAAGAAGGAAACCTATTATTTTCCACTAATATATGAGTGAGTGAGTGAGTGAGTGAGTGAGAGAGAGAGAGAGAGAGAGAGAGAATCTGATCTAACCTCTCTCCCTCTATCTCACACACACAGAAACAGGTGGGATTCAAACTTCTTAACAACCGGTGCTGTGGGCGTTGCCTAATTTGTGGGTGTGGTTTGTATGTAAATATAAATATTTACATTGTTATGTGACTGGCTGGGCATGGCTTGTATGTAAATATTGAATTTTTTATATAAAAAAGAGCAACTTTTACCCAAAAGCAGGCAGGCAGATTGAGTTCCTCACCGAATCATATATTCATTCAGAGAACTATCTTTCTGCCACTGGCTACCTGGGTCCGTCACATAAAATTTGCTTGCAAGCAAACTCATAAAATTTGCTAGCAAGCAAACTCACAGAATTAACTCACGACACACCATGTATGTAAATATTGACTTTTTTTATTAAAAAGGAAGCAACTTTTATCCAAAATCAAGCAAAGCAGACAGGCAGATCGAGTTGCTCACAGAATCACAGATTTATTCAGGGATCTATCTTTCTGCCATTGGCTACCTGAGTCTGCACTGAATAATAGAAGCTTCAGTCCTAAGGAAGGTTCGGCTCTGCTTTTAAAGATCTAAAGATCAGCTAGAAAGCCAAAAATCCAATGGTTTCCTGCTTTCTAGCTAATCTAAATCTCCCAGCATAGCAGATGGTTGTGTGTGTGTGTGGGGGGGGGGAGAGAAGAAAAAATAGCAACTTAGCAGGCAAGTTTGCCAGGTAAGGAGTGAGTGGGTGGGGAGGATTCCCACGGACCATGTGTTCCCGTGCAGCCTGGATTAATTGCTTTGGGGGGTGCTCTGCAAAGAAGTCCTCCAGGCTTAAAGTTGCCAAGGTTAGATATCCCTGCACTGAAGAAACTCCTGATCACCATGAATTAATTAAGCTGGAGGGTATATTTACCTTTTATTTTCCCCTCATACGGATCATTATTTCAGTAGGCTTAATTAGAATCCTGGAACATAATTATGAACCTTTCTCATTTTCTCTCCTGCAGTGACCTTGATCAGGTCGGCTGGAGAGGGAAGATTATCACCTCAGCAAACCGATTAACAGATCTGTTCCTCTTATGTTTAGGCTCTGAGGTTCAGCTGTCTTGCAACCATATCATTTTCTATTCCCAATTTCCTTTCACTGAATGCACCTCTACTCCCAAAGGGACATTTATTCTTTGTTAAAAGGCATCAAGGCAATACTAATGAACCTAATTTGATTTCAGGAGATATTCTACATACAATTCAGTTGATTCAATTGATCGATTTCTAGTGATTTGTTTGAACAGATCCATCAGTTTTAATTTAGTGGAGCATGTTGCTACAGTGATTTCATCATTACTAATGCCTGAGAAAACTTACAAGATAGAAGTTAAAACTTAACTTGGAAATATTGCCAGTGATTCAAATAGAGAAGAGTAGTTAATCTACAAAAGCAGGTAGTTACAATGAATAAATACAAGTTAAAAGGTATTTTAGTTTCATACCGCATCAATACATTTTAAATAATTCTATAAATGAAGATGATGCAAATAGTTTAATGTCATATTGGTTTATTCTAAAACAGAACTGTTCTGTTCTCAGTTTGTTTGCTTGAGGTTATGTCAATAATTGCAAGAAAACTGCTTTGTATAAGAGCGCAAACTTCAAGCTCATTTGCAATGTGCAATATATATAAGAGAACCAATAATGTCTGTATTATTCACATTACTGAGCTAGCAATCTTTGTAGGTTACCTCACTGGAATAAGTCAAATTACTACATTATAAAGAAAGAATGTGGTACTTCTGAAGGCTGTGACAGCACAGCCTCTAGACCTTATGAACTCCAGATAGCCAAATTATTACCTTCAAAGAAAAACAGTCCAATGGGAGGAGACAATCAACAACAGTTGGAAATTAAAAAAAAAAGGTAGCAAAGCTTCAGCTTACTTCCTTTGTACTTTAAAAATAATAACCAACATTGAAACTGAAAGCAAAGTAATGAAACTTTGAAGGTGATTCAGCTAGTTAACTCAGCTGCAGGAATGGTTACAGGCACTTCTTAAAACACAATGGTTTAAAAATATTAATATTAAATAAGTAGGTCATTGCCTAAAACAAAACCTCATGGATATTCAATAATCTAGAAACCTTCTACATACCGGCAGAGAATAATTGCACCACGATTCACATCCACCCAGGTCTTTAGAAGGTCAGTTCCCACATGTTCTATCAGGATTCTTGCAAAACACCCTATTTGGGAGAATTCAAAGCAGGCATTATACATTTGCCACCTCAGATCACTTATACATTAATACTAATCAACACATCTGCATTCACTTTAATGAGATACTGATCAGATTACACACAATTCTGGTTTGTAACATTCAGAGCATATGTGCTTTTCAATCTAATTTTCTATGTTATTCACATATACACACATCTGAATTCAAGGAAAAGGAAACGTATCCCTTGAATTGCTTTGCAAGAGCATGCCCTTCTTTTTTTAGAAATACTTTTCCATTCTTACTATGAGCAATTCTCCCTGTCCTTGGAGCCACATCACTCAGAGAAGTTGTTTTAATTAAGGAACCCAAAATGGAAACCAGGACCTCGCTATCTTACCCAACCCTCTACCAATTAAAGGTCTATTGATTAATTTCACCTCCGATTTACAGACATGTCAACATACCTTCTCTGCCAGATTGACTCATCTTCTCATCTTGCTCTATTAGCCACTTAAGCACCAAATGACCGGCTGGATGTTCAGCAATGTGAAGCTTTAAAATAAAGCATGAACACGTCAAGATTTCACTGGGCTCACTTTTCATTATCCTCATAAGCGCAGCTTTTTAAAAGTAGGGTCAAGTCAAATAGCATCTAAGAAGTGTCCCATGCACCTACTCATCGTATAATTAAGTGGCCCATTAAGTAATCAGGGGAGAAACAGCAAAAAAAAAGTTTAAATGTTAAACAACCGGAGATCTTGGTGGACACTCAGATTAGAAATTTACTTCTTTTGGGGGGGGGGGGGGAAATCAGCTTCAGTCTCAAATACTATTTTGAAATGTTCTATCATTTTCATAGTTCCTGAAGTCACTAACTGGGCAAATTTTGTAAAATGCTTCGAATTTCACTCCAGTTAGGCCACTTCCCTGAACCCTAACTTGTCGTCCGACTACATACTGGCCTTCTTTCTGCATCCCTTCTGCCCTGCTCTTTGTACTGAGCCCAGAGATCTCAAGGGAACCGTGCAGGTTTGAACAGAAATACAGCTCGCCCCATTGTACACAAGCTGCATTTAGGATCTTAGGGACAGCTATGCTTCCATTTTAGTTCCGCTTTATACTTTCTGCCAGAATGCGTGGAAAACGATGCCCAATTGAGGGAAGTGGCACGTCTAGTCCAGGGGTGTCAAACTTGCATCGTCAAAGTGGCATCACGTGAGGTATCACAACTTTTTCCCCCTTCGCCAAACCAGACGTGGGAGTGGCCAGCACATGACGCCTCCGGCCCGAGGGCCACAAGTTTGACAGCCCTGGTCTAGTCTAACAAAAAGAAAGACTAGAGGTGACATGATAGCAGTCTTCCGGTGCTTGAGATGCTGTCACAGAGAAGAGGTTTAGACCTATTCTCCAAAGCACCTGAGGGCAGACAAAAGTAATGGATGGAAGATCTCATATATATGTATGACTCCAAAATACTACATGCTGACTAGGGAATTCTTGGAATTGAAGTCTATACAAGTCTTAAAATTGCCAAAGTTAGACACTCCTACCCTGAGGTAATCACTATTACCTCAGAGAGATGAGTGAACAACAATGAAAGAGAAATCTGCTAATTTGGGGCTGCTTATTACCATTTGCTCTGTGTCTAGCTTACCTGTCCATCTTTTCCCCCCGGAATCAACTTTCTTGCAGCAAGACCAGAGATGGCTTTCATCGCGGGCTGGACATCGCCGACAGCGGCCTTGAGGATGCCTGTCACTACAATGAATGCAGCTTTGTCCATCACCATTTCTTCAGCGTGTGCACCCAGGTGCTGTAATAAGGGAGGGGACACGGCTTCCAGAAGCTCTTTATGGCGAACATCTGCATCCTTTTTACTGGTGGAATAAAGACAGACAGAATAAGAATGTTTTCTTGACAAAGAAAAGTGGGAATTGTACACAATTCCGATGCCCAAATTAAAAAAAATCCAAATTCAGCAGCACATTATTTTCATATTCTTCCCAGAATGATCTCTAACAACAGATGAAAAGTTTTGATTTACGCTCCAAATCACAGCCCTAGAGCAGCAGCCCCCAAGGTTTTGGGCACCAGGGACTGGTTCCGTGGAGTAAGGTTTTCCGTGGACCGGAGGGACCATGGTTTTGCATGCTGTCTGTTTGCTGGCATGCCACTGACCGGTGCTGGTCCATGGACAGGGAGTTGGGGACCCTTGCCCTAGAGATCACCCATGATCATGCACTGTATGCACTGGATCTTTGCAAAGCACTTGTTTCTACCAAAATCACTCAAGTGTTTATGAAGGAGCAAAGCGCTTATGAAGCATATTTTCATGAGAAATATCTGGAATGGAGAATTCAGCTTCAGGCCAGAAACAAAGTCTCATTAACAGCCACACGGTTGCAATCCTCAGTTCAGGCTCCATTTCCTTGACTGTTTTTTAATTTTTATAAGACCAAGACTGGTCATCAAGAAAGTGATTGGCGTGGCTGCTGCAATTAGTGCCACTGGAAAGATCATCAAGAGACAGACAGTGGTGTGACTCTCGTGGCTGCCATGCCTATGGCCTGCAGAGTGGCACTATTTTTACACAGTTAGCAGGAGGTGTATTTTGAGGTGCCATTTAATTACCTGTGGGTTGATATCAATCAAAGCTGCCTGTTGGCAGTGAGTATATTTATGTTAGGAATGAAGGTGAGAGTTCGCTTCTCCCTGTTGTATTTTGATCTATGGCCCGAACATTCATTTGTTCACACTTGCAGAGTTTCGTGCGATGTTTCAAATAAAATATCCTGTCTCAAAGAGGGTCCAATAACAATTGCCCGAAAAACCCAATTTAATTCTTTTTACAGTGTTTTATTGCACAAATTAATAGAACCCCTCCCACAAACACATGAATAAACAACAAATGATAACAAAATACCTGGAAATGGAGAACATTAATCAAACTTTTTAAAAAAATTGACTAGAATGCCTCCAAGTCTTTTTTCTTGGTTTTTTCAGAAACCACATGCCACTTCAATAAACTATTGGTATCAGGGGACTCTGGTGCTTTCTGAGCTTGGTTGTTTTCTTGCAGATGTTTCATTGCCAAGGAACTACCAAGGCCACACCCACCTAGACTGACTGGGCAAGTCACTAGAATATAAAATGACAGCAAACCTCAGTCCTTACTAGCACTGATGAAGTTACATAGTTTGGTATTGAAACATCCACAAGAAAACAACCAAGCTCAGAGGGCACCAAGGACTCCACATTTCAACCCTGAACTACTGATATCAACTCATCACCGGAGTTTAGAGTCCTCACAACCATGTATAATAAACCTCTGGCTCCTCTGTTGCTTATAATATCCAAACAAGGAAACTAAATGAAAGTGAGCACGCCTATCTCTTGGTTTTATCTTCAAGTGAAAGAACCTTGGGAAAAAAATCATTTGTTTTTCTGCAAGTATTCTTTCACCGAGGTCTCCGACACTGGCACATTGCTGAAGGCTGACATCCATCCACAAAGTTTGCAGAATCTCCTTTGGATTCAGCAGCATCGCGTAGCCTTGAATGGGTCGGATTCTGTATCCTTGGAAGATTTTTCCAAAAAATAAAAGTGATATATGAAGGCAGGATAAAAACAGATAAAAACAAGAGTATTGAAATGAATACTGAGAAACTAATCTAGTCTGTATCATAAACAGCTGTAGGTAAAGCATAACAAACATTATTCTGCCAGTGTTGAAATAAACACCTGCTGTTCTTATTTGTCACTGGACTCACACAGCAATAAACTATTATTTTACCAAATCCACTAAAAACAAATGTGATCAAAATTCATAGAAAATTACCCGATACGAAATCCAGTTATTTCCCACCAAAATGTCACCTTACACTTTTTTTTAAAAAAAAAATCTACCTTGCTATGCCATCTTTTAAGGTCATTTATGTACAACAAAATATAGGTCAAATTCCACTTTGCACAGCATTCTTAGAAAGCTTTATAGCCATAATTCAATCAACTGGGATTTGGAAGGGTGAAAAGCAGCATACGTTCAGACATAACCCAAGAGGAGAAGATGTTGAAATCTCAAGAAATTGCACCCAAGTACCTGTGAGCATTTTCATCCCCCTGTTGCAGGATTTTGATTATTGCCGGGGAAAAATATGTTGGGTCCCGTGGACTCAATAAATACAGCAGGACTTTCCTTCCATATTTGTTGTTTATAACAGTGGCTAAATTACCATTCAATTCCTAAGTGTTGGGGAAAAGACAAAAAAAATCTGTTAATAACATTTTTTTCCCGCAATTTCAGCGTGGGTTTTTTGGGGGGAAGGAAGCCAGTTCTTTTATCCTTATTCAAATCTTATCTATGACTAAATAAGACATGCTAATGCAAGGGCCTTCCTCCAAACCATGGACAAGAACTGTATAGCCATAAGTATAGATGGGAATAACATCACCACCCTTCCTTGCCTTTTCTTTTGCTTATACTGATGAGCTAAGCATTCCTTCCCCATCACCACTAACGGTTTTTTTTTTCTCATTTCAAAAGCCATCTTTAGCAACCCTGCAGACATAAGCAGTATAAAGCTTTTAGATAAATATGAAAGGGCAATGTTGTTTCATTTTGCTGTTCACCAGCCTGGCTCATCAGTAAGAAAAAAATGAATACATCAGAAGTGTAAAGTCTAACTTAAGACGTTTTCCCTATGACATGATTTCAAAATATTACCAATTGATAATTCCTCCATTTTTTTTCATCCCCTTTGTGCAACCATATTGATCAATCCCGCTTGCTGGAATTTTAAGTTTAAATCAGACACTTCAAACTTTACGTAGGTAGTATTACTAAAAGCATTTCAATAACGTGATTAAAAGAGAGACATGAAAACAGATGGCAGTTCATCTAACAGTCAAGTTTAGTTGCATTTAACACGAAGGTAATGTAATCTTTTCGTTGAAATTGTCAGCTTTTTCCTCAGTTTTTTTTTAAAGATATAGTATTGTTCATTAACTATATTGCCTACTGCTCTTTTACAAACCCAAATTTTAGTCATCCTCTTCACTCATCAAAATCATTTAGCTTAGGAGTATGTAGGCTTACTCCATTCATTCTTTATTCATGAATGAGCAGAGGAGTCTATATACTCAAACATATCACTTGATAAGCCTTTTCTCTCTTGAGAGTGTTCATCACCAAGTGAAGATTCTTCTCTTGCTTTACTGCCATCCCATCAAAAAAAAAAAAAAATGGAGAAGATATGAGGATACATAAATTCTTCAACTAAAAGAGTAGCTCTGGCTTCCTGTTCTGAACTATTTGATAGATATCTAACTCTCAGCCATATATGGGACAAGACAGAATTAAACACAAACCTGAAAAAGGTTGGAGGATGATGGGTTAAGGGTTTTGCCACCCAAATGAGATAAGATATGAAACTGCCTTTCAAACTGAAGTTACTATTATAAGCACAAGCAGCAACCTGCATAAGCCATTATTGCCACCTACATCTTTGTTAATTAAGAAAGTCCCAAACTCTCACAGCAGGATAAGCAAAATTAGAATCACGACATAGAGGAATGGTCCTTCACTCAGCTGTAGCAAATCAGACAATAAAGCATAGGGAGACTGAAAGGATGCGAGCTTAAATGTCAAGTTTAAGGTAATTGCTTTAGGATATAATGGTAATAACCACTAAAAAGTCTTTGGGGAATACCAAACATGTTGCTAAATGTTTGAGCTCTATTATACAATGGTTTGAGGCAAAGAAAATGTGATGTTGGTCAAGTGAAGGTAATGCTTATAAGACTTCAATCATGGTTCTCTTTCTTCAGTTTACCCAGTCTAATCTTTAAATTGGACATACTCTCATTTCCTTAGAACCAATAGATGCCTCAAAAACCTGCCATCTCACAGCTTCTCCATCAGTGGAAACTTCAAACTCATCAATTTCACCATCGAATCAGAGCAGCATCTGTTTCAATTTTAACTTGGTAGCACCTAAGCTACTCTGCTAAAGTCAGAAAGCTAAATAGGACCAGATTTGGTTAATATTTGGATGAGACCACCAATAAATGCCAAGGGTGTAGGCTAAGAAATCAACAATCACCTGAGACAATACTTGTAGTGTAGCCAAGAAAAATGCAGTTATGTCACCAGGAGCTGAACTCAATTCAATACTGTCTATATCACTTTTGGCTGAAAAGCTCAAATACAACAAAAGCTAAGTGGAGTTCAACAAACAGACCGAGAAAGGAATTTAAACATCAGTTCAAACTCATATATATTCAAGACATGCATAGCAACAGGACTATAAAAAGAAAGCTACAACATGGTGTCTGAGATGATCTAAAAAACTTTTAAAATGTCAAAAGTTATTGCCACTTTGACTAAGATGGCTCTTTTAAATGAATTATTAGTCACACACCTGGTCTCGTTCTCTCTCAGCTGCTATCCTACAAACAGTGTATCTGCTAAAGATAACCTTTTAAGGTTTACATTAATACTGTGCTAAGGTAGAAATTTTTAGCTGCAGGGGGAGACAAACAACTAACTATAGAGGGCATAAGGAATGGCCTTGAAGGACAGGAGGAAGAATTGCAGCCAAAGCTGCAGTCAGATAAGAGGGGCTTGAGCCTGGGCCAAGAAATCAATTTAAGTAAATGTCTCAGACAATAAGAACTTAAGGGGGAATGTCTCAGACAATATGTAATTGAAAAGGAGAAAGGGAGAAGCAGATTGAGAGTTGCAAGATTCTGTTACTACAGTTATTACAATAAAAGGAATCCTGATCTAAATGGCAAGGCTTTCACAGTCTACTCTACTTTGTTGGGCTGACAGTAATAAGTAAACCATCACAGAGGTAAAAAAAAAAAAAAATTGAACACATTGCTAGCGATTCATCCACTTGCATTCTATCACTGCAGAGAGAAGTCCACTACATGAAAGGATCCTTGCACGAAAGCTCCATGAAGGCAAAAGAGGAATATGGCAGACATACTAAGGATTTCCCTTCCCTCAGCACAGTTCCTTTTTGGTCATTTGGTCACTTAAGATGCTAGTTTTATCTTGGTGCTGGATCTGGGAGAAGAAAAGTGGACAATGTCTAATCTTGGCCATTTTAAGACTTGTGGATTTTAATTCCCAGAATTCCCTAGTCAGCCTTGTTGCCTGGAGAATTCTAGTAGCTGAAGTCCACAATCCTTAAAGTTGTCAAGCTTGGACAGCCTGGTCTATGAAGCAAAAATCCTAAGCATTTATCTCATATTCTTTGTTTTGCCTTCAGTCATCTCTTTTTATCTCAAGATATATAGGAAAGCATTATTCAGCCCCAATGTTTTAATCCAATGCACGATCCTTCACTTGGTACACCGATATACAGTTTAAAATTTTCTACCACAAAAGAAAGAGTAATGGATATTTGGAAAAAGAATAAAAAAAAGAAGTATTCCTTCACCTAAGTGGCCAAGAAGCCCACTGCTACAACTTGGATAATTCATTTTTCATTTTAAACAACAAAATGAATACAGGCAGTCCTCGACTTACAACAGTTCATTTAGTATCCATTCAAAGTTACAACAGCACTGAAAAACATGACTGAGGACTGTTTCTCAGTTATGACCTTTCTAGCATCCCCATGATCATGTGATCAAAATTCAGATGCTTGGCAACTGGTTCATATTTATGACGGTTGCAGTGCCCCGGGTCACATGATCCCCTTTTGGGACTTTCTGACAAGCAAAGTACATGGAGAAGCCAGATTCACTCAACTAACTTACCGACTTGCAGTGACTGTGGCAAGAATTCACTTAACAAATATCTCACTAACAACAGAAATTTTGGATTCAATTGTGGTGGTAAGTTCAGGACTATCTATCATCTTTGTATAAAACCAGTGGAATTTCTGACATTACTTATATTACTCTGCTAGGTGAATGATAAAAAATGAAGATTGGAAATCGTATTTACTTACAGATAGAATCAATTGTTTCACAAGCTTAGTATCATCAATGCAGTCAAATGCTGCCAGCAAAACCAAATGTGAAAATTCACCCTGAAACAGGAGCCAAAAAATGACAAGTATAAGACACAAGCCAAAACAATTCTTGAACACTAGCTCCTAATTATCCAAAGTTATTATTCATCTTATTTCTGATTTTAACACTTTTTTTTGCTGAAACATTTAAACAAGATTCTCTTTCATAGCCAAAAGCAACATCCAACCCACCAAAATATTAAACCTCTCAAATGTCTTATATAAAACTAAATTCCAATGCCCATTTATTTAAAATTAGACAATGAACTCTGTGGGACTCATCCCTCAGTAAATTTGCTAACGCTTATCTTTCTGGATTCTATTTTTTTTAAATATTCATATATATCATAACTGAACAAATTCTATAATTTCTTGGCACGGAATTTCTTTCAAGTTTATCAACATTCCTGAAAACTCTTCTTTAAACATGTGTATTAATGATATTTACATATACGTAACACAATTACACACATAATTGTCACTATTAATTTCTTCTGAATACATATTGGGGTAAAGCAGTATTCCAGATATGAGATCATGAAATTGAAACCCTAAACCTACAATGAAGGAAACACTACTGAATAAAATAGTTTATTTCTAAGTAAGCTTGAATTAGGATTGCACTGTATGTGATTACAATAGGACACATTAAAAATACTCACTGTAGCTATTTTTTCAACATATGTCTTCATTGTTTTTACAATCACTTTTCTGTCCTAAGTAGTGTGAAATGGAATAATAGTGAGAAGCTTCACACTTTAAAATACATGTAATATAACATGCTATAACAGGCTGCTGACTTAAAAAAAACTTATCATAATTAAGCAAATGCAATATTAAGGGATCCACATCTGGATTAGGGATAGAAAGGCATCCACAAGAGCAGTTAGAAACCATCTTTGTACTGTAAGATAAGCAACTAATCTCTGCTTCTTTCAACTCTCAAATCGCTGTATGAAGTGAAATACATCTAATGCTCATTCCACATCCTACTGTCTATGTCAGTCTGTATATCAGTTATGCAAGCATAGGTTAAGACTGTAAGGAAGTAAATTACTCTTTCCTTCAAACTGCTCAGAACTGTTCAATTAGCGAATAGCATGAGCATTTTTCTTTCTTTCTTAATTTCTGTTTGTTTATTCCTACTTTTTCTTAACGTTACACATTTAATGTTTTCTTTGTTTGCATATCAAAAAAATACTAAATTTGCTTCCATTAAACCAGGGTTTCCCAACCTTAACAACTCTAAGACATCTGGACATGGCTGGCTAGGGAATTCTGGAAGTTGAAGTCCACCAGTCTTAAAAGTTGTCAAAATTGCATTAAACAAAACATATAATCATATGCTTATCTACTGTGAATCAATCTATACCTTTGGATTAGTTGAAGTTGGTAGCAGAATGTATCCAAACCCTAAACTAACCACTCAACTAATCCTTTTTGGTGCTTCTCAAAAATGAATCCCAATATAATGCATGGATGTTTCTCTATTTGAAACAGTTGTCAAAATACACCGTCTTTTTGATTCGTGCAACTGAGACAACCGGTTGACGCCAATCCATAGAGTAAGACTTTCTGCACAAAAAGCTCCTTCACGCACAGTACCTTGGGAGTCCCATGCCACAAGCAATGCATGGCTACTCTGGCGCCATCATGGGTGTGTGCCAAGTAAATAACAGCTTCTCTAATTGCTTCAATCATTTCCTAGAAACAGAGAACACTGTTTTAGGGAACAGTTTTAAGAACTCACCATTGTCTCCCGCAAATAAAACTTATTTAATCCTCAATGCTTTCTCTCACAACAATACTGTTTAGATATTAAGCAATCTGTATTATTTCTTCTACACCCCCCCTGTTCCTAACCTTGAATCAATGTCTGCTTTCTAAAAGAAAAGTTTAATTTGGTGTGGAATCTGTTAACTCCTAACTTAAAAACTATTTCAGGCTTCTAGAATCTGCATCACATTTTAGCACGTAACTAAGTCGTATTAACAAAAACATGCACAAAGAAAGAATTTCTCTGCAAATTTATTTGCAAATATGATATGGAAAAAAGCCCTTTATGCAATTGAATGTAAGGTGACAGGCTTACATTTCAATTATAAGTGACTAACTGTGCCAGAAAGTAGATCAAGGTATACATTCTATTGAAAAAAGTGCAAACAAACACTCTGAGGGGCAGTGAGGCTGCCATACCTGACCCAGCAAGCAAAGTTGCCGAGAGTCGAATCATAATATCCTTGGCTGGACTGGATTATTTCATCATTATTGCTATTATCGGAAAGTCCAAACAGAGCACAAAGTATCTGGTATGACATTTAACTCTATTTAACATGAAGACAGATTAAGAACATAAGTAATGAATGTAATGAAATAAACACAGTTTAATGAATAAATACTTACAGATCTCTGTTTAGGGAGAGCGTAAGTAAAATAGTCCAAAAAAACTTTATGTACCAATGAATGCTTTATTACAGCTTCTCTGTAAGGGGGAAAGAAAGACAATAAAAAAGAACTCTGTATTTCCCTGATGTGAAATATTTGCAATAACACACATAGTGCCACATATTTTCATTTGCGGCTGGATCAAGACAGTCGTTTCAGAGGACAAAGCTTCAGCGGGATCTAACCAAGTTCACCATTTCAAATGGATTTAAGGAAAATCAGAATTTTCCTTAAAACAGACTTTCAAGTCAAGCATCCAAGCAGCCTGGCATTTGTGCTTACTTTTGAGCCATTGGGGTAAGGATCTGTTTCATCTCATCCATAATGGCTTCTCGCTTTTCAGGCTGAATCTCTAGCACTTGACCCAAGGATGATTGATCTGCTGTCTGAAACAAGATAGAAAAATGTATAGAACCCAACTATAAGAAAACACAAAGATTTTAACACACTTATCCAAAATTCTCAATTGCTAGTCAGCTATGGCTTAATCTGGCACTCTGGCTTTGTTGAATTAATTTCAAAGACTCTAGGATTGAGAAGATAACTAGGAACTACTACAGACATAACATCTGAAATAAATGTAGTACAAGGGTTCTTGAAATTGAACTCCTAGAAAAGCTTCTATTTAGTATGGACTGCCCAACCTAACTGCAAATTGGATACCACAGAACAAAATCACTCTGAACTGATTCTCTAAAACAAACTTGAGGATCATATATGATATGTAATCATAGCCTACTTGATCCAATAAACCTTTTTCCACAATAAGACTATGAGCCTGAAAGATATCTACAAAAAACACTTGCTGCAAAAAAATTAACATGGTTGTCCCTCAAGAAATTATTAAAGTTATAAAATATTGAAGAATATTGTTCTTGAAGAATTTGATAAATATAATGGCACATATGTAATACCTTCAACAATACCTCATGGTTAATAGCCTTTTACAGAATATATCTATCAAAATTTCCAAACTTCCTGTTAATGTACTTTGTGTTTAGTATTTACTATTTAAAAATATTTACCAATCTTACTTAAACTTAAGAATTCTGATAAAACAGATTGTTGTGTAATGGAACTTAACATTTCATGTTAAAACAAAGTTTGAAGTGTGATACTTCAATTATAAGTTTCTATCTTTTTTTAATTAAAATTATATATGCATGTTAGCCATCTGCTCACTTGTAACAATTTATAACCCATGCTCTACAAAATACTTTTTCTGCCAATACAGGTTAGGTTCCAAAATTTTATACCAAGGAGATTAAAATACACAAAAACTTTAAAGCTGTTGAAACCAACTTTCAGAACAAACATGTTAAATTCCACATTTCAAAAATGGCCATTCTTCGTTGCATTTGTTCAGATAAATACTGAATGCATTTATTTTAATGAAGTTCAAGGTTAATTAAATATTAAAAGGATTTAAATGGGTATTAAATGATATCCATTTTCTTTGCTGCAAAAAATTAACATGGTTGTCCCTCAAGAAATTATTCAAGTTATAAAATATTGAAGAATATTGTTCTTGAAGAATATGATAAACATAATGGCACATATGTAATATCTTCAACAATACTGCAAAATATAATTCAGAGATGTGGAATCTTTACTGCTCAAATTTTTTTTTTTTTTTTTGGTTTCTTGGGTTCCTAAAAGTTGGTCTTGACTCCTGGTAATTGCAGGGAGTTTTCATGGAAACATTTCCAGGACTGGATCCACATTGCCAAAGCCTAAAGGAAAGGGACTGACCCAAAGCCATCTACAGGTAGTCCTCGACTTACAACAGTTCGTTTAGTGACTGTTGAGAATTACAACAGCACTGAAAAAAGGGACTTCGGACCATTTTTCACACTCGTGATCATTGCAGCATTCCCCATGGTCACGTGATTTACACTGGATGCTTGGCAACTGACTCACATTTATGACAGTTGCAGTGTCCTAGCATCATGTGATCACCTTTTGAGCAAAGTCAATGGGGAAACTAGATTAACTTAACAACCATGTTACTAATTTAATAACTGCAGTGATTCACTTAACAAATGTGGCAAGAAAAATCGTAAAATGGGGCAAAACTCACTTAACAAATATCTCAGCAACATAAATTTTGAACCCAACTGTCATAGTAAGTTGAGGACTACCTATGTATTTGCCTTTGTGCTAAAGGCTGGGCTAGAACTCACGGACTCCCAGTTTCTAACCTAGTGCCTGTGACTAATCTACCAAAATGCCAATTGCAATGCAACAATATTTGAAAGATCACAGGTTTTTGCATCCTTGCACTTTATATTTCTCTGGTAAAAAAAAGAAAAAGGGCAAAAATCCTGCAGCCTCAAGGCTATTCCACCCAAGGAAAAATTAAGGTTCATGAGAGAAGCTAATGGTACATATACCCCAAAGAAGCAAGGTAGGATAAGGTAGGATATATAGAGATTTCTTGGAACTCATTTTTTTCTTGACTTGCCTACTCTTCCTTTTCTCTCATATCTCAAAAGTCATTTTAGCTGTCAGATAGCACAAAGAAAAGCTCAAAATATTTTTGAAGGAAAAAAAGTGTATCAAATAATCACCTTATAGACCTGGAAGGTATTACCGTAAAGCTCCTCTGTCAACATGTTCCGCTGCTCAAGAATGGCTTTATCATTGTAGGCATATTCCACCACTGCAGATGCTTCAGCGTGCCGTAACATCTTTTTAACCTCACCTTTAAAACTTTTGATTATTTCTCCAATTTGTGGCTTTGTTCTATTTCAGAAATAAATACAGTGGGCAAAGAGAAAATAGGGACAATAGAAAATCAACCAAGGATTTTAACTCAAGAATGAGCTACTTTTTCAGTCGGGAAAAGTCATTATTTTTGACTTAACTCTGGTTCCTAGGGTCACAGGGAGCATATATAGTGATGATATAGTATCATCTAGAAGTGAGGCTGACCTGTTTGGGTCCTTTTCTTCTGTTTTTCCCCATACATTTGGGGAGGGAATTATAGGGCAATGTTGGGGGACCTCATCAATTTTATGACATGTACACCAAATTTTAGGCAGGATTGGAATTGGCTTTTCACACTAAGCTGAATTTATGAGGAAGTTATAGTTTTTATAAGTCAAGGTTACTTTGCAGCACGAATGGTTCATCCACAATAAAGAATGGCATTCCGTTTGGAGTTATTTTCACAAAGTACCTCATATTTAGATAAATCAAACCAGCATTTCTCAGATATTAAGCAGACATCAGAAAACAACAGCAAAAAATACCTGACTAAATTATTTCTGAGCAACTGAATTTCATTAAGTGTGATAGTGATTTTCTGAAGCATGTTTATGAACATGTTGGGATCATAAAATAGTCCATTTACATTTCTATTTTGCAAAGCCCCTTTTAACACTTTCAACACCAACAACAACAGAATATAAATTTTGGAGCTACAAATGGACACATGTGAGCAGACAGCCAAAAGCAGCTTTGGAACAGCTGTGCATATCTGAAAATAGAAGTACTTTAAAAATGAAAATAAACTATTTTATAAATGTGTCCATGTGTTCCAAATCGCTTTCCAAGGATTTGCAACCTTATTAAGCTTTGCCCAGAAATTACTGTTATAAAAGTAAAAAGATATGACTAACTCATACAGTTGTTACAAACTTATAAAATGAATTAACTTTAATTTACAAAAGAGAACTACATATTGCTAGCGTTTTTGCCATGTTTTTAGAAGGAAAATGTAAAACAAAACAAAATGCGAATAATTTTTGTTCCCTTATTATTTTCAGATCCTTGTATCTTCAATAACAGGTTTTTTTTTTCATTGTTGGGATATCTAATCTAATTAGGCACATTTTCTGAATTTTTTTTTTATACTTACTATTTTGGGATTCTAACATCTTTTTGAAAAATGAAGACCCGATCAGAGTGAGACTCGCTTCTCTACTCTATCAGTTATTAATCTGTTTCATCTGGTTTAAAATGAATATTTTCAAAAGCTTGAATAATTCTTAGAAAAGCCATTCTCTTATGTAATTTTTAGAGAGTTTTTGTTCAGCAAAGACATAGGAATACTTATCCTTTTATATTCTGCTCATTGTTCTAAAGAAAAGTCTTTCAGAACCCATTTTTTAATTTTTCCAATTCAAACAAAACAGGAGGAAAACAAGCATTGTTGCTCTTTAGTCAAATATGAGGCTATATACGAATGAAGTATATGGATACACTGAACACTTACCCATACATGAGAAGTTTCTTCACAATGTTTCTAGAATACTTGGACTTACTTAATTCTGTGAAGCTTTCTGTGGGACGGAAAACCATAGTGAGAAACTGACCCATAAAGTATTTTAGAGACCAACCCAGATTCTTTGAGGAAATGTACCTTTTAATTCTTCAAATACTTCTTGCCTTTGTTTTTCATTGCCGAACTGAATATAACACTGAATGACACGTGTGGAATCATGAGCAAATGCCATCTGAGGAGACAAACATGCAGCATCATATTTGGAGGATCTTGCTACTTTTTAAATATTTAGCAACAATGTAAAAAGATGATGATGATGATTATTGTCATAATCATAGCTGGCTGGAGTTATAAAGAAAAACAATAACATATGGTCCAAAAACAAATTGCCAAATAGCACAAGAATGCTATGACCTTCAAAAAAGAAATAAATTAATCTGAAACATATTGCTTCAATAACTTTCACTGCTTCAAGATTTGGAATGCCAAGCAGTTCTTACAGATTGTTAGCTTTCTAATGATCTCATTGTCTGTTAGCCTCTTACACATTTTATTCTCTCCTAAGTCTCAGGAGGTATTTATAGGTAGTCCTCAACTTATGACCACAATTGAGCCCAAAAATTCTGTTGCTAAATGAGACATTTGTTAAGTGAATGTTGCCCCACTTTATGACTCTTCTTGCCATAGTTGATAAATGAAACTGGTTTCCCTACTGACGTTGCTTGCCAGAAGGTCGCAAAAAGGGATCACATAGCCCCAGGACACTGCAATCGTCATAAATATGAGTCAGCTGCCAAGCATCTGTGGTTTGGTCACGTACCAGCATCACGTACCGATGCTGCCACGGTTGTTTGAAAAACAGTCATAAGTCCCTTTTTCAGTGCTGTTGTAACCGCAAGCAGTCACTAAATGAACTGTTGTAAGTCAAGGACTACCTTTATTTATTTCAATTTATATGGCCACCTATCGTACAATCATAACTCTGGCTAGCTAAAAATAGTTATCTGTCTGTAGTATACTAAATTATGGCAAGTTTGTGCAAAAAAAAAAAAAAAGGAAATGAGATCATCCAAATTTCAGTTAAGTCTCCTATGGAGAGAATACATCTTTGCATAAACTTGTTCACTATTCACATATTCACTATTCAGCATTTTGCAAATTGCACTGCTTCTACTGTATTTCAAAATATATACGTGTTTTATATTCCTTACATCTTTAATTTTTCCATGAAGTAACTTCTGAAGATCACTCAACAGCTCCTTGCGTTTTTCCTTGTCACAGTTTTTTCTACAATTGCACCCAGGAGTAAACCAATAGTTTATTATTTTTATTTTGACAGTTAAACTGTTCCAATTATCTGTTAGCACTCTTAAACTATCAGGACAAATGTATTTGCAACAGCATGTGGAGTAGATCAACTAGGTACATAATAATATCACCAAATAACTTATGAGTTCAGCCTTTTGGGCATCCATTATCTCCTTCTCCATTATATTTTCTTTATAAGATGCCATCTATCTATCTATCTATCTATCTATCTATCTATCTATCTATCCATCCATCCATCCATCCATCCATCCATCCCCCCATACATCACTACTATATTTATCATATCCAAACATCAACCAAGCCCTTAATTTTGCAGATGATCTTTGACTGTTCAGAAAGATCACCTCTGCACAAAGACTAAAAACATTTCTGCGCTGAATAAAAACAAAAATAGACATTAGGTTATTGACTATACAACTGTAGCAATTATGATTACCGCCGCAGAGTTTCCCAAATTTGTTTTCCTTTAATAATTATGTCATAATTGGCCTTGTCACTCAGCTGACGGCTCTGTTTTAGCTCCTTCTTTTTCTTCTTGATGTCAGCCCACTTAGGCTTTTTAGGTTGTGAGCCTAATGATAAATAAATAAAACAAAATGTAGTTTTAGAAGAGGTTAATATGTAGTGAATACCATCTGTACTAATTAATACTGCACCAAATGTTTAAAATTATGTTTTTCTGGGTTCTCATCCAAGATCTTCAACTAATTTTGGTTCATTTTGTCCTCATTGTAATTTCAGCAATGGCGGGTCTTGAAGAAACAGCTAACTTTTAATTGAGGCCTCTTGTTCTAAAACCTCTATAAACTGGTCAGTGTTGAATCAAAGTCTGAGTCTATTTTGATGTGGTCTGATTTGGAAGTGACAGAGGTCCTTTTATAGCCTTTCTACCCAAAGACCCTTTTTAAAAGTGCAAAACCATTGAAGGGAGCTGTTAGATTAGTACATTTAACTTTCAGAAACACATTCTTACCTTCTGTTTCACCTTGAAGCTTGCGCTTTCTGGAAACATTCCCCGAGAGCTGCTTACTTTTCCAATGTTTCACGTCAGTTTTATCAGGTTTTTTACTTCCTTTTTCAATTTTCTTAGATTTAAATTTGGGTTTGATATCTTCATTTTTTCTAATGACTCTCTTTGGATGACCAGGATCTGTTTTAATATTTTAGAGAAAGATTTCCCAAAATCAACAACCTATTTGTTTATATCTATAAGTATTATATTTTATTTATTCTTAACCCAGCTTTGACAATTTAATTCCTTTTCTCCATCAACTGAAATTAAAATATATTTTCTACATATTGTTCTCAAACATACTTAGATCATGAAAAACCTCTTTGTTTTCAAACAGAATGATCAAAAGATTGAAAAATAAACATCAGAAAAACCAGTGTACACAAGCATTTAAATTAATTTTTAAATAATAATGTGAGAACTCTAGAAAGAACAGGTCTACAACATTTAGATATTACAAATGCCAACCTCTGCCAG
Organism: Notechis scutatus; assembly: GCF_049901735.1. Taxonomy (NCBI): domain Eukaryota; kingdom Metazoa; phylum Chordata; class Lepidosauria; order Squamata; family Elapidae; genus Notechis; species Notechis scutatus. Next base: position 198,032,587 of record NC_142010.1, on the reverse strand, counting down.
TGTATATGGAATAATTACTGTGCAAATGGACAACTATTAAACCTCCTATCAGTAGTAAAGGTAAATCACACACCTAGAAGCCCGAAACAATTATTCCTAACGGCAAATGGGGCTGAGAGTTCTAGTCCAGCAGGATCTGGAGGGCTAGAGATTTCCCTCTCCTATGTTGATGGGTTAGGCTTAGGCTATGGGTATACAGGAATGAAAAAGTGTGGAGTTGGTTTTTTATTCACATATTTTAGCCAAGTTTAAAAATGCAATTCTTATCTTAACTTTTTTCATCAAACTGTATATATTGTGATGACTTATGAAGGAAGAAATGGTGAGCTGAAGGCTGCATCACAAAAAGTGGAGCCAACAGCTGTGGCAAAAACAGAGTCAGCAAGTAGACTAGCTTTTCAGTAATGCCTCTCTGGACAAGGAGAGAGCTTGAAGTCACTCACAACAACTCTACACAGTTGTTCCTTGTGAGGAGGCCCCAAGATAATGGTCTTCAGTGGGTTTAGAACTCTGGGAGACAAGGGAATAACCATCTTCTAAACCATGATTGGCACATTTGAAAGGATGTTAAGTTTGCATATTTCATTTTTTAATCACTTGAAGAAATGTCTTGTTAATTGCTTTTCAGCTATTAGAAATTTTTGGACTGGCAACTTTGAGAGCAGTGAGTTTTCTTCAATCCTTACTAAAAACAAAATTTTAACTAGAATTTTAACTTTTTTAAAAAAAATATATATACAGCAAAGGGGTGATTAAAATTTTGATTTTAGAAAGTTCAGATAAATTTAAAATAAAATTTTGGATCGTTAAGAATCCTTCCCATGGGAAAAGGCTTTTGCTTTGGACTTTAAAAAAAGATTGCAAAATAAGATTGCAATTGAATTTATAACTGAAGATAGCACAAACTCAGTTTATAATTATAGAATGAAGCAAAATATTCTAACTTTTGACATATCAAAGAACATTTTTTAACAATATTTTTAACTCAATTTAATTTTAATAGTGTCAACAACGATATCAGTATTTGTGGAGAGTATGTCTACAAGAGGAACAAGTTTTATCCGAGAAGATCGAGACTGAGGTGAAAGTGGATTTACAAATGACATGCTATGAGAATTATATGGAAAAAGACGTTATACCAGACATACAAATAAAACTGGTTGGTGTCTTAATAATTAGAAAGGATATACAAACAATAAACTGCAAAGGTGACCTGGAAAAATTTCCCAATATTGGATTTACAAAAGAGGCCTGTTATAGTTTTAAGGAATCTCATGAGAAGGAAGAAAAAAATTGAAAATAAATCAACTTCTATGACTTTATTTGAATGGACTAAAAATTAAAATTGTTAGAAGTAATAGGAAAGAATGTAAAATTGATTTATTTGATCAAGATTAAAATAAATATTTTTGGTAACTCTTAATGGACTTTTGTTGACACCAGAACTGAAATTACAATGCTATAAGGATTTATTTATAGATAAAAGATGGTATATGAGAAAGCGAGATCATTTGTTGCATTTTAAGAGGTCATAAATTACTACAATTATTTATATTTGTGATGAAGTTGGGAAGTCACTTCTTCGTATTTCTGTTACCTTCTACTTTCTTTTTATTCAATCTTTTTTCAGTTTGTATTCATTTTTACTGCTATAATTGTAAATTTTACTAAATTATTAAACTATATACTGTATTTTGTTCATTTCTGTGTGCATGCATGTATTCCTATTTTTAAAAGCCTAATTGAAGTATCTCTTTAAATATACCAGCTAAAATCCATTTCCTATATTTTATCATGACTTAACCTACAAGTATCTATTAAACCAATTACTTATTAGACACAATCTACCACCTATGTCAGATTTAGAAAATGTGTATCTTGTAATAAATTTATCTCACCATTATTCTTTGTAAACTTCTTTTTACCACGCCCAGTTTTTCCACCTTTACCAATAAATTTCCTCTTGGTGTCCATTAATTTAATGCTGAAAAACAGAGAAAATTATAATCACTGCTTCCAGTATCCCAATCCTCATACATATGCAATTCAAGACTGCAGAAGCTCTAGAAATCAACTTTTTCCATTCTGAAATGTGACAGATATATTGTTACAAGCCCATAACTCTCAGTCAGCCCATGCTATGTTGCAGAGTTATTTAAATATCTTTGAATTTTAAGACATTTAAAAGTATCAAGAGTAAAGGCAGCAACAGACAAAAAAAGGCGATGATAAATTTGACATTTCATCTTTGATTTTTTTTCACTACTTTTTGTGAGGCTGCAAGTAGCTGTCAGTTTATTAAAGATAAAATAATCGTGGATTAGCATAATATTTTAAGAAAACAATATAAACACTAGTCACATCACATCAGTGTGGCTGGGGATCTAAAAATCTAGGTATGAAAAATATAAAAAAGTAATCTAGGAAAAAATAGCACCACAGCTGCACACAAACTGCTCTATTAGAATCCATCAAAAATTCAGGACCATTACCATGGTTGGGAATATATTTTCAAATCATCATTTGGCATTTTGACTGGTATAAAACACTGACTATAATGACAGAAATATACCTGGTATTATTCTTTTTAATATTTTTATTGTCTATGTAGTAAATAACCTACAGATGCACAGGAACAAATACCTAAAGTTGTCTTTGATTTTAGCCAGTAAGAGAAAACAACTTTGGAAAGGACCCTTAAAATTGCAAATAAGCCCTAAGGCCATTTGATAGGAATTCCCAAGAATTATTACTTTTTTCAGTTCACCTTCTGCAAGCCTCCCAAAAGATTATTATATTGTTACTGTGGGTACTTTCATGATGTTCGCCTCCGATGGAGGTTTATCTTATTAGATTTTAATCCCACCTTTATCTATCTTCTATCTATATATATAAAAGCTAAATACCACTCACGCATCATCACAAAATCTCCAGAATCGTGAAGCCTACAAACTTGAAATTTGGCACGTATGTTCCTCTTGGCTTCTAGGTGCTCACTAAGAAAGGATTTTTCGAAATGACCATCAGATCATTAGTATTTTCTATATTATTATTAACACGCTCTGATGCTAAGGAGTTCTATTCCCCCTCCCCACCTGAAAAGAAATATCTTCCAATTGCAGTTCAGCTAAGCCACACCCAGGCTCCTTGCTGTCTCCTTCTTACTCACACAGCAAATACTGTTTCAGTTTTGAAACAGTCCTCAACTCTTATTTGCACCTGAAAAGAAAGATGTTCCAACTGCAGTTGAGCTGAGCTACGTCCAGGCTCCTTGCTGTCTCCTTCTTGCTCACACAGCAAATACTGTTTCAGTTTCCAAACAGCCCTCAACTCTCTCACACACTGACAGAACGCTAGCCAGTTGAATACCAATGGATGCTGGTAGGCAGAGGCACAATTTTTTCCCTTTATTTTCCTCCCCCAAAACTAAGCCCAATCACATAGTTTCATAGCGAAGCACGGATACCCTGCTAGTTACTTCATAAGAAACTCAAGGCGGCAAACGTTCATAATATTCCTTCCCGCTCCTTTTTTTCTCCCAAAGCAACAACCGTGTTAGGTGTGGCTTGGGCTGAGAGAGACACCCACTTGGCTTTTCATTCCTGAGGCAGGACTAGAACTCGCCATCTCCTAGTTTTCAGCCTGATGCCTTAACCACTACAACAAATTGGCTCTCTAAGATAACTTACAGACTAAGTAAGATAAGTTGCCGAAGATAATAGTGTTTCAGGGCGGGTTGGGTTAGGTTTGGATCCACTATTCTTTATGTCATAAAAGCTTTGGTTTCCATCAATCCAAAATGAGATTCTAGTCTTTTTTTATATGCAATCATTAAGTTCCCCTTCTATTGCTTAGGTGTATGAGAAACTGTTTATTAAGGTCATTGGATCACAGTATTAGGAGGATGAACAAGAGCTGAAAGCCCAGCCAGGCAACCTCCACTGACCCCGCTACTGGGAGATTTTGGGAATTGTAGTCTAAACCAGGGTTTTCCAACCTTGGTAACTTTTAAGACTTGTGGACTTCAACTCCCAGAATTCCTCAGCCAGCTTTGCTGGCTGAGGAATTCTGGGAGTTGAAGTCCACAAGTCTTAAAGTTGCCACGGTTGAAGAGCCCTGGTCTAAACGTACCAGGGCAGTACTCAAGTCATTCCTGCTCGGGGGATAGCTACAAGAAGGGAAACAACGACCTTACAAAATGCCTTCCCATTAATTTCCACCTAAGGGGGCGGGGGGTGGACTACAGATGGACTACAACACTCATAAGCCGGAAACGACTGGTTAAGATGAGCGCAAAAACCCCTTTCAAGCCGAGAAAAGAGCCCACCGGAAGCGAAGATACGACTCGAAGACCCTCGCTCGATCTCCCTATAACAACTCAGCCGTCGCCGTCTGCCTCCCGCAGGAAGACTCACCTGCTACCGGCCACACGTGTGCCGCTCCTTCCCAGGCTTCCTCTCTTTTTCCTCCCCTACTTCCGGTCCAGGCTACGTTCCCCGTTGATCTTGCTTGACGGCGACTGCGATTCACGACAGTGTCACAAAAGCGCGGCCGCAAAGCAAAGGGCGGAGAAATCCCGAGCGGCGGGATTATAACTCCTAGAGTAGACTAGAGGGAACTCAAGACGCTTAAAGCGGCTCTTCCGGTTCCCAATTGAACCATGCCGGCTGACAGAACACCATGGATATTGAGTGGTAGAGTGGTTCTACCGAGTCACAATCCGGCCTTGTGCTTTCCCCGTTGCAGGGTTCCAGTGGAAACCGAAAGCAACGACCGAGATGCTATGTTGGTTTGGTTTCACTGAGGTCAAAGCAGCCGTCGCACGTTGATCCGTTCTTCAACCTCGTGCTTCTGAAGAAGTTGTGCAGTTTCCGTAATCCTCTCGACGCAGAGGTCTCCAACCTTGGCAACTTTAAGACTTTTGGACTTCAACTCCCAGAATTCTGGGAGTTTAAGTCCACAAGCAAAGCTGGCTGAGGAATTCTGGGAGTTGAAGTCCACAAGTCTTAAAGTTGCCAAAGTTGGAGACCCCTGCGTCTAGTCTGGAGAGCAAAATCTTGAAGTCCGACTCCTGCGGAGGGTTGGGAAAGACTGGATGACAGGAACTCTGCCATGGAAGTCGGATCTCTGTGTGTCTGTGTCTATTTAATACCCCACCTTTCTTTTAGGAGTTTGAGGGTATAGAGAGCTGCCTCCTCCCCTTCTTCCCATACCACCAACCCAATGAGTAGATGGAGCTCATAAAGGGAGAAAATAGGTCCCTGCATTTAGCAGCATTATTAATAACATAAATTAGTTGTCCAATCTCTTTTTAAAAACTTCCAGTGTTGGAACACCCACAAGTGTTGGAGAGAAGTCGTTCCACTGATGGTTTCAACTGTCAGGAAACTTTAGTTCTAGGTTGGTTCTCTCCTTGATTAGTTTCCATCGGTTGCTTCTTGTCCTGCCTTTGGGTGCTTTGGAGAATAGCTTGACTCCCTCTTTGTGGCAGCCCCTCAGATATTGGAACACTGCTATCATATCACCCCAAGTCCTTCTTTTCATTAAACTACAGGGGTGACAAACTGGTGGCCCCGTAGGCCAGAAGCATCACACAGGTCGCATCCACCCCAGCTCTACGAAGGGGAGAAACACTGCAAAACATCATGGAACGGCAATGTGATGCCACAAATTTGATACCCGTGAACTAGACATACCCAATTCCAGCAACCGTTCTTTATGTTTTAGCCTCCAGTCCCCCTAATCGGGTGGGATTCTACCAGTTATGTCCACCGGTAGCTCTGAAGAGCAGCAGACAGAGAACATACATAAAACTGGTTCTATGTCTGCTGCTGTTTTGACCCACCTGCCCGGGCTCTTACCTGACCTTTATTTCCTGCTTTTTCAACTGCAGCTGCTTTGTATGACGGCTGTGGTTGAAAAAACAGAAAAAAGGGGTTTTTTCAACTGCTGTGCACTCCCCCCACAGCACTGCTCAGCTGTCCAGACAGCTAGCTGATATACACATGCGTGCAAAACGTAAAATCACCAAACCAGTAGTTACACTGGTCGGATCCCACCCCTGCCCCTAATCATCTTTGTTGATCTTCTCTATACTCTTTCTAGAGCTTCAACATCTTTTTTACATCATGGTGATCAAAACTGAATGCAATATTCCAAGTGTGGTCTTACCAAGGCATTATAAAGTGGTATTAACTACTTCATGTGATCTTGATTCTTTCCCTCTGTTAATGCAGCCTAGAACTCTGTTGGCCTTTTTTGGCTGCTTCATCACACTGCTGGCTCATATTTAAGTGATTGTCCAATCGGACTCCAAGACTATTAAAGATCATTATCACTTGAGCCCCCATCTGAAGAATGGTGGTTGTACTTGGGGGAGGGAATGCCTACCTCCTGTTCTGCATTATTAAAGATCCTCAGGTGCTGTGCACTTTCACTTTGAGACCCTTAATGAATAAATGTATAGGAGCTGTTGGATGGAAGGCTTACCGGATGTCAACTTAAAAGGCATGACACCTTTTTTTTTTTTTAAAGAAAAGCAATGAAAAAAGCTAGTTAGGGATTTTCAAAATAGAAAATGATGCCTGTGTCAATAATTGAAACAGTGTTTTTTTGTGGACCTGAGCAAATCATAAGACTATATTTTGATGGCTTTGGTACAATATTTTTTTTTTAAAGTTTGTTTTGGATTTCTGTATTGTTGCTTTTTTTGTCCTATTAGTTGCCCAGGGTTGTGAGAATGTGATGAGAGGCCATCTACATTGTTAAAATACATAAAAATTTCCATCCCGAAACAATATCTGCACTCCAAGAACAGGAAGGATTGCATAAATCAAATCAATGTTTTCTCTAGGCAACAAGACTTCAATTTCAGTTTTGTCACAACTTTGTATATAAAATGATTGTGATTGATGTGATTGTGATCCTAAACTATTCTTTTTGGAAATACTAAGATTCTTCTAGCTGCCAACTCACAGAGTTGTAGAAGCCATATAGGGTATAGGGAAATGTCTTAAGTTACTTTGTGTGCTTGAAAACCATGCTGTAAGAGATGCTCTTTACTAATTTGAATTTACCAATTTGAAAAATATGTTGCATTTATGAAAGTCATAAATATATTTATGAAAGTCAAGCTAAATAGTGTAGTTGGCCAAATAAATTCATGATTTAATTTGAAGTCCCATCTTTGTTTTATATGCTATTTTATGTTGAATAAAAAGCACACGCACCACCAGATGGCACTCACATTTCAGTCAAAGCAAAGTTATGCTTGTATTTGCCTGGAGAATTAAGTATAGCAGTAATATTTTGAATAACACTTGCAAAGTAAGTCCTGCACACCATTAATACATGTGTTAGCCTTTCAAAGTTTTTTTTACTGTCTGATCATTAGTCTTCCTCTGCTTAATTGATTTCCTGTATCTCCCCCATGTTCTTCCATTATAACATTCAGGCTAGCCTGCTGTATGGAGGATTCCCAATGATATCTGTCAGATTTTAAGTGAATCTGTGATATCCTTTCAGGAACAATAACTTGCACCCCTGTCCCTGGGATATATCCTGGATGGGAGGAACGATTTGATTGATTTTATAGCTAAGTGTGATATATTGTTGTATGATGTAAGCTCTTAACAGCAAAAACCCTTGCTTTACGCTAGTCGAGGCCTACTTAAAATTTGTGAAAAGGCCAGATATGCCAATTTGGGATTTTATTTTTATTGCAATAGAGGAAGAATTTTTTGGTGAACAACAATGATTTTCTGACATTGTAAAAGGATCAGTAATGGAATAAACATTCCTAGCTTTCATAAGGTACATGAATTGTTGTTCCCAACAGTCAACTTGCTAAGCAGAACAAGCAATCAACATGGTCTAATAGTAATGATGCAACCTTACATTGTGTTAAAATGAAAATTATGCACATTAGATATGCCCCTTTAATAGAATATTCCATGCATAAGGGGAACATGGCCAGCCTAAGACATTTTGCTGCCTGTGAAGGATTGGATGGCACTATTTTTCCAAGTAATTGAAGCTGGCCAAAATTGGTACAACTCACAATGAGGTAGTGTGCTCCATCAACCTAAGCCTGTAGACTGGTTTAGGGAGTTAAAAGTATGCTGTGTGGCCTATGGATTGAAAGGTTTGGGAAGTTCAGAAGGAAAAGCTGGAAGGCTGTAACTGCTTCCCTGTAATGGAATAACCTGAAGCAGTGAACTCTGTCTGGTGGAGTGCAGAGTTCCATAACTTACAGAAATACATTTGGTTTAGGATAATGCAAAATAATTGTTTTTAATGCAACAAACATGGCTACCCCTGAAGAAACTAGAGTTTTTCAGCTGAAATGTATTGTGGACTACAAACATAAATGCAATGAAAATACCATATTTGGGCAAGATTGACTTTATGAAAAATGTTATAAACAGGAAGGGATGTTTCACTTAAACAGTGTTTCTATTGAATGAGCAAAGCTTGCAGTTGAGATGACAAAGGAATCAGAGTGTTATGATTAAAAAGACGTAGTGGGAAAGGAAGAGTTGGAAATGTTAATTGCATTCTAGATAGATCTTGTAAATAGCTCCAATTGAATTCAGTGAATCTTATTCTCAAAAGTAGTTGCAGGATTACATTTAGAGTCAAAGGAAGTTCAAACAAGTTAGGAAAATGGATATTGATATTCCTATTTGCAATATCACATTCTGCAACCTGTAGATCTCACAACTTCTCCAGCTTGATGCAAATGCTCAGAGATCCTTTGACCTTCTGTTTAATTGAAAACAGATTTCCCAGTGAAATGGAAAACCATTTGGAAAATGATAGGTTCAAACTGAACTTACAGTTTGGCATGGCAATCTGTAAAATAGCCAGCAAACACTGAGCCAAGTGTTCAGGAATAGTCAGAACTACTCTTTGGATAATGTTTATTGTTTCAATTAGAAACAATTGCCTTATCATAATGTGCTATTTCTATCACATAATTAATTGTAATGGTTTAAAGAAATGACTGCAGTTGCTATAAAAAAAATCCTTATTCTAGAGTCACCCACCCTTTTAGCATTACTGATTAGTTTCTTTTGATAAATATAATCCATAGCTCCTTAGTGAACATTTCAAGATAAAGTGGCTCTGGAACTGAGTTTATATGATTATTTTTACAACATCTCAACAATGGAAAAAGCAAAAAAAAAAAAAGATTAACGGATTATTCAACTTGGTATAATAATAAACAAGTTAAAAAGGTTTATGTTAACGCAAGATTAATCAAGGCTGTATTATTTCTTGCTTGTCAAATGATGTCATGTTACATTAGGTGATGTCTTGCTTCTTTCTTAAGACATTGAAGATCTGTGAATGTCTAACATTTTGGTTAAATCTGGTAACATTACACTGAAAAGTGAAGTCAAACATTCCTATCTATCTCTATCTACCCATCATCTAGCTAGCTAGCCAGCTCTCTATTTCTCTATCATCATCTACCCATCAATCATCTATCAATCAACTATGTCAGGGGTGTCAAACTGGTGGCTGCGGGCCAGAGGCACCACCCCATCTCCATGAATGGGGAAAATGTTGTGAAATGTCATGTGACAGCAATGTGATGCTGCAAATTTGATACCCTTGATCTATGTCAACCCACCATTTATTATCTATCATCTACCTACCTATCTATTTATCTATCAATCAATCATCTAAATTTATATGCTGCCCATCTTGCTCTGCAAAGCTTCCTTAGGCCTTTAAATATTTTTTAATTATGCAATCCATAGGAATGTGATGCACTACTTACATATTTAAACTTTGCCAAATGCTAGTTTTGATGGGAGGACAATTACTTTTTTTTCACACATATTTTTTTCTTTCCTTATTTGTGGTATGGGGGGAGGTTTAAATTTCACACGTCTTGAAGCAGTTATACAACACAGGATTACCTTTTATTGCCAAATGCTTTTGGAAATGTTCCATTTAATAATTTTTGCTGTGTATTTTTAGCTAATTCTGCCTGAGAGTGATGTTTAAAACTGATAGTTTGAGATAAAGCCAAATACTGGTTATTTGCTGGTTGTCTTTTTTTGTGTGTGGTGACAGATGCATGTGTTTCATTTTGAGTTATCTAAAACATAATGTTCACTGATTTCAAACAGTAACGAAATATGAAGCATTTGGGAATCCTATCTTGTTTTTCAAGGAAGCTTAATTTTCTTATTTACATTCTAAGGTTTTTTTCCCCATGGGAACTGAACGATCTCTTATTACCTTTGAATCTTTTTTGTTCTTTAAATGTCTAATTAAGTAAATTGCCTGATTATTTCCTACAGGTTTTCTTTTAAATTGATTATGGGCCATCGATTTGACGTTCACTCTTAGCAATTTACCCTTTCAGGTCTTATTCAATAGTGCATTCATTAACACTGCAAGTGAGCCCATCTGTCTTGCTGCTGGTTGCCTTCTTTCCTTTCCTTCCACCTTTCCCAGCATTACAACTTTCTCCAAAAAGCTTGATCTTTGCATAATGTGCCTGAAGCAGGATAACTTGAGACAGTCAAGACTCCAGGCTGATTTGTTCAATGATCCATTTGTTTGTTTCCTCGGCTATTTCCGTGGTGTCCTCAGAAATCTCCCATACCAACATTCTAAAGCGTCAGTACCATTTCTATTCCTGCATCTTTAAGTCCAACTTTTCCTTCATAGAGCATCACAGGGAGTACATTGCTTGCACCGTTATGATCTTTGTAGACACATCACAGCATCTATATATCTTTTTCAAAGCCCTTCAGTAGGAAATGTAGAGCTATCATATATGGGGTGCATAATATAGAGATAACTTTTTTTTTTCTCTTGCTGCATTCACTAAATTCCTTGAAATTGACAAGATTATTCAGGTCTTTGATCGAAATTCTGTTTTTAAATCTGTATTCTGCAAGTCTTTCTGATGCTCTGGGGTTATTGATGAGAGTTTAGTTTGCCTTTTGCTTTCTCCCATTACCATTAAGATTGTAGGCATTTTAGGATTGGATAGCACTCCTTACAGATTGAGATACATGTGCTGTAAACAACCAGAAGTATGTAATCCAAATGATAGCCTTCATTTACTGTAGGTTTCCAAGAATCTGGAATTAAATTGAAGTAACCTTGGTTTTTTTCAAAGGAGGTAAATACATTTGCTTTGATCATTTGTTTCCATATCTGTCTACACTTTTTTTTCAGACTACATATATCAGTGAAATAAAGGGCTCTCTGTTGTGTGTCATTCTCTACCAATTTCTGGGAATTTATCTTACATTATCTTGCTAGCTGTCCAGGAATTTATCTTACATTATCTTGCTAGCTGTCCATTATCTTGCTAGCTGTCCCTATGTGGGCCACGGACTGGACACAACTGATGTAGAGAGACTAATTATATCCTAATTGTAAGGAAATATCTGTCTATCTATCTATTGTTCAATCTATCATCTCTCTTTCTCTCTCTAGATATAAATAATATTTCTTTGTGACATTCAGTAAATACCTTGGTTTGTTATATTCAACTCCTTGGACACATTACAATTATGACCTTATGGATTATGCTTGCCATATTGATCATCTGTGCAGTTAACTAGTTTGAAATAAATGAACCTTTCTGTCTTCCAGTTTATCAACCATGTTATATCCAACAGGTTAGGAAGATTAATGTAGGACTTCTTACAATAGCTGCTTAATAGGACTTAATAGTATTGAGGGCAGAAACTGGAGTTTACAAAGCTAAGATGCAACGACAGAAAGAGTAAATGATTAGGGAGCTATGAAGCCAAAACACTAGCTGTGATTTGACAGAGGATTGATTATGCTTTGCTCCAGCAGCAATGAGCGCCCTTCTCTCATTTACTTTTCTATCCTCTCTTGAAAAGTATTGCCTGGGGTATTACCCATCTTACCCAGGGAACGGTCTCACCCCAATGGGATTAGCCCATCCCACCCAAGCCAGCAGAAGAGGTACGTTGCGGATCTTGTTGATCGAGGAACTTTGGCTGATGCAATCCAGAGAAGAGCTTTTTCTGCTGTGGCTCCCACTCTCTGGAATAACATGCTCTCCGAGGTGAGATTGGCAAACATCCTTTTGACTCTCGGAAAGGATTTGAAGACATGGCTCTGCCAGCGGGCATGGGGCTCCAATGGGAGAGTGACATCCCAATGGGGGTTAATGGATTAGTTGTGACCCACATCCTTCCTGTGTGCACCTGTTCTTTTCCTCTCCAAGTTAATTTTAATCAACTTTTAAATTTCTGATCTCTAAATTTATTATCTTAAGGTTTTATATGGTATTTTTATTGAACACTTGTATTCCACCTAGAGTTGCATTTGGCGAGATGAGTGACTTTAAGTTTAACTTTAAAAAAAAAAGAAGCAGAGCAAATTTAGTTGTTTTTTCCCCAAACAGGTGCTGTTATTAGGTTGCACTGAAAAATACCTTATTCAAGATACTGGTAGATGACTTCATGTCTCTTAGTCAATTACTTTTTCAATCTTTTTGCAAACTTCTCTCTTTTTAAGCTCTAAACAATCCCTAGCAAAGTCCTAAAGAATGATTTCACATCAAATAGGACTTCATGGTTAAATACTTCAGGCTGCATCCATGTGGACATAAAACATGACTAATTAAATGACCAACTAGAAACTCAAAATGAAAGTAGAAGGACTGGGGAAGGATGGTGGTTATAATACATTTTTGAAAATCTCTCTGTTAAGACCTCTTTATATTTTACATATTTGTTTATATTTACATAATATATACAAATGGATGCAGAGGTTTTATGCTCTTCTATCTAAAGTTTATTTTAAGAAGGCTGGATTGTTGAGTGACACATGACTTGTTTCCCCCACCCGCCAACAATTAATATTGTTTTAGGTTGGTGACATCCAAGTACTCTAATGCCATTTGCCACAAGGTAGTTAATTATTATTGGCTAACTGAAAATAAACTCTAGATATTTAAATGTATCAATATTTAAATTAACATTGTCAATACTATAATCTTAGCTTTTTGTTCGTATTATTCCCACATTCATTCATTCTTTCTCTTTCTCTTTCTCTCTCTCTCTCTCTCTTTCTATATATATATATATATATATATATATATATATATATATAGAGAGAGAGAGAGAGAGAGAGAGAGAGAGACTTGAAGTAGGTTATGTTAAAAATATTTCAGAGAAAAGAATAAAAGTGAAAGGAATGTCAGCATTACAAAAAGAAATCAAATACAATCTCCTGTAGCAATCCAATTTCACTTAAGTTGGAACCAAAAGAATAATTATCCCAAATATGTTTTTTTCTAAAAGATAAATGGACTTTCTTGTTTTTTCCTTTGAAAACATTTTGCTTCTCATTTAAGAAGTGAAATGTTTTTAAAGGAAAAAAAAAAAAAGTCCAGTTGCCTTTTGGAAAAATCACTTTTGGGGCAACCATGACATGGATGATTGAGAATCTCCATTGACAAACAGAATAATTCCAAAGAGCAACATGGGACTAACATTTCAAATTTATACATTACGTATTCCTGCTGATTCCACCATAACAAATTTCAAAGTAAAAGTGCTACGTCAACCAAGTATCATTTATTCATTACAGTGGATTACAGTTCCAAACAGATGTGTTTAAACGCTGGAGATATACATCTGAAAAAATAGTTTTCACAAATATTATACAATTTGTAGAAAATATTTTTTTTTAATACGTACATACAAATTTCACAGAAGCAGCAATGCCAATATGCTCGTATTTAACTGTTCAAAGACTCCTTGGTTTGTTTATAATCCTGGCTGTTCTTCCAGCAGGTTAGTTTCATCAAATCTAAGCGTACCTATAAAAATGTTTCAAAAAGTAAAAGTTGGATGATGCATACAAGATGTTTCAGCAGATAGAATTTGCACAATGAAAGCTCTATCTGGATGCATGCAATGACTTAATGAAAGCCACATGCCTTCGTTTATTTTCATTGAAATCACCACATGTCCATAAATCTAATTTGTATCATATCATGGTGGCCACATTCACAATTACGATCACAATGAAGACATTATGAGAAAACTGGAGATTAAGCGGTACCCAACATTGCATCAAATCGAGTGGGTGAAACAAAGTATGAAAATTGGAAAAATGGGGGGGTGGTCCCACTCAAATCACTTATACATGGCAAAATTTTATGCTCTGGGTTCAGTGCGAATAAGCAGTGTTTCTTCTTCCTAACAAGAGACAGTATTAGCTGTTTACTTATACATTCTAAAATAGAAATCATTTTATAATTCATAGCTATTACTATGAATCAAAGCTCAAGGCACTTCTTACCTAAAGAATGGATTCTTTAAATCAAGCACATTGCCTGATTTAAAGCCTGTCTCATCCACTATGGCAACAATCTGGATGTCATAACTTTGCCTGCATCATAAATAGGAAATACAGTTTTAATATAAGCAATTGGATATTGTATAATGTAAGCAACTGGATAATGTAAGCAATTGGATATGTATCAACCCAATAAGTGGGTTGATACTCTGGTTTTGATCATTTGACCCTGAAATGAAATTACTGTTTTGTGATATTTTGTACACATTCTCCAGAACTTTTTCTCATAAAAATGTATTAGCAGTACTGAATTTGGGGGTGGGAACTTTCCAATAAAGATACAAAAGAAACATTTGGGTTCTGTCATGGCTTTATGTGACTGCAAAAACAAAAATACTGAATTTAGGAATTTAATGTAGCTGTGAGGGCTCCTTGGTGCTCTCTGGGCTTGTTTTCTTACAGATCACAACCTAGGTAACCTAGGTAACATCATCAGTGAGAGCAAACCCCACTCCTTACTAGCACTGATAATGTTACCTAGTTTGGGTAATGAAACGTCTGCAAGAAAACAAGCCAACTCAGAGAGCACCAAGGAGCCCTCATTTCAATCCTGAGCTACAAATATTATCTTTCATTGGTAATGTATTTGTCTCCATAGCACATATTTTTGAGACACTTCACAAGCAAATTTTTGAAGAATGAGCTCATGCATCATTAGTGCATAACATTACCAGTACTGTAAATAATGTTGAGATAAAATTGAATTATTATAAATAAGTCCCTTTGGTAGAAGTAGTCCTTGAGCTACAACTGTTTATTTAACTACAGTTAAAAGTTATGGCAGCTTCAAAAAAAGTGACTTATGACCCATCCTCAAAGTTATGACAGGAAAACAGAATACCACAGCGGATACAGAAAGTCTACACACCCCTGTCAAAAAACCAAGTGTTTGAGATGTAAAAAAAAATCAGACCAAGATAAATCACTTCAGAATTTTTCTACCTTTCATATAACATATAAACTATACAATTCAATTGAAAAAAACATGCTAATCTTTCAGGACGAAAAAAATAAAAAAACTTACAATAACGCTGGTTCATTGGGAATGGTTATATCTTCCATGGCAGCCATTTTGTGAGTGGGGAAGCCCTTCAGGCAACCATTGGCAAGAGCACTCATAGATGTCTTCAGATGTCCCCACCAGCCCCCAAAAGCTAAAGATTCTGGACATCCATAACGACTAACTTCTAGTCTACTGTATGCACGCGCTGGTTCTTATTTATATCTTTTTTTTTTTTTTTTGCAGGATCTGTTAGCTTTTTTCCCCTAGCTAAACACATCTGCTGCTACATCAGATTGCCTAAAATACACCTCTATTGACTCCACCGGTGTTAAAAGTAACAGGAAACAACTAATGTTATTCCACTAAAAATAATTATTCCACTAGACATTAGGTAAGAGAACTGGAGAGAATTAATCTTTCGTACAACCATGAAAGAAATTTACATACCGTTTATTTGCTACAAATAAGACTTCCCCTGAAAGTGTCTCCCCTTCTTTGGCAAAGAGAGGAGTTTGAAAAAGGCAGCGCACTTGATACCAATGGGTCAGAGGCTCTGTTGGAGCAGTAGAGAGCCAAACTGTTACCCTTAAAATGGGAAATCAATGGGAAGAAATGGAAATTAAGGTTGCTGTATTTTCTGAATGTTCAAAAAAAAAAAAAAAGATAATAGCACAGTTCCTATGTTATTTTGAGAACAGATGGAACTTCAGCTTAATAGAGTTATGGTTCCCAGAAGAATGCTTCCTTCAGCAGAAGATTTGTGCTTTAAATATATGCTCTAATAATATATTCTAAAACAGAGGTTTCCAACCTTGGCAACTTTAAGCCTGGTGGGGAATGCTGGGAGTTGAAGTCCACCAGGTTTAAAGTTGCCAAGGTTGGAGACCCCTGCTCTAAAACAGCATTCCCCAACTTTTTGGGCACCAGGGACCAGTTCCATGGAGAAAGGTTTTTCCACAGACCAGAGGGGGCAAAGTTTTGCATGCTGCCATTGATGGGGCTTCACTTGTTTGTGTGGCCCAGTTGCTGGCATGCCAATGCTGGTCTATGGACCTGGCTTGAGGATCCCTGCTCTAAAATGACAAAATAGACTTCAAGTCTGGTAACACATTTAAGGCTGATCAGTTTCACTGGGGTATAAGCTTCTGATGATGGGAGCTTGTCCTTAAAAAAGCATATGTGGCTGTAACATTGGTCAATCTTGAAGGTACAACAAGATACAAAACAGAAATAGAAAACAAGTCTATTTTATTGCCATGGATGTTGGATTCTTTCCTTTCCTCCCATCTGTCTTATAAAGTGTTAATTTCTGGATGACATCCTAAATCCACTCAGGATGTGATTTATTTTTGATTCACTACATTCTCTAAAATAGCCTCAATTTAGTATTTGTTTTTGATTTGGCCAACTCAATCAATGTTGGAAAGAAGGGAAAAATACATACAGTGAGCCAACAAATGCCACATCAAACCAAAACGCCAAGCCATGGATTAATCCAGATTGCATCATTTGAAACACAAAAGGGATTTCCACTCTGCAGAAGGAAATAAGAAAAGATTAACAACACAATTAGAAAACCGCAATTAAATATATGAAAGTGTCACAAGTGAAGATCGGCATCCTTAAAACATTTGATTAGGAATCAAATTAAATGGATTTTCATCCCAGGAATTGTATCAAAAATAATAGCTTTTCTGGATGAAATATTTACTGAGCATATTTACTAAATTTAGCACCATGCAATCCTTAAAAAAAGGACTGGGGTCCAAAGGCAAAGAAAATTAATTTAGTTCAATTGAGGTGATCAACACTCAAGACAAAATTCCTAGGTTCATTTGTACTCTCATTACAAGGCCAAATTCTGTGTTTCAAGAACACATTTTAGAAGCAACATCAGAATGCAAGGAGTGGCTATAACAACTTTTTTTATCCAATTATCTAAGACCTGCCTAAATTGGATGGCATACAATAAAATGCCAATGCACATGGGTTGGGTCACTTTATCTTCCACTCTAAATAACCATCATGCTATGGTTATTTTAGTAGAGAACTTTTTTTTCCTTCCGTTCAATTGTGTCCAATTCTTGCAGACTGCTTGGACGAGTCACTGCAGTTTTCTTGGCATGGTTTTTCAGCAGTGATTTGCCATTGCCTCCTTCCTAGAGCTTAGAGAAAGTGACTGGCTTAAGGTCACCCAGCTGGCTTTGAATCTAAGGCAGGATTGGAACTTAGGGTCTCCTGGTTTCTAGCCTGATGCTTTAACTAGACTGGCTTTTTAGAGCACATTACTCTAGGATAAGAAAGAACTACATATTTTGAGTGTATCCCTACAGTGACTAGCTTGCTAATAAAGTGAAAACTATGCCAAGAAATAGTGGTTTAAAATGGAATATTGTGAAATGGGAGAATAGACTCTCACCTGTGCAAATCTTCCTCTTCTGCTTCAAGAAAACTGACAGTGTATTTCACAGTCCGGGCCATCAAAATTCTAATGTCAAATGTGTCCTGCAAATAAAAATGGAAAAGAAAGAACACATATTATGACCTAGAGTAGGGTTGGCAACTAGGTCTGACAACTTCCATATGAAATCCCAATGTTAAATATAAAAATAAATGTGTTGAAA
Source organism: Notechis scutatus (assembly GCF_049901735.1). NCBI lineage: Eukaryota > Metazoa > Chordata > Lepidosauria > Squamata > Elapidae > Notechis > Notechis scutatus. Next base: position 198,014,581 of record NC_142010.1, on the reverse strand, counting down.
TCTTGGGAAATCATTTCAATGTTTTCACATGATTTTTCATAAGATTTTTACGATAGAATCTCAAAGTTTTATGAGATATTTGTATTTTCATGTGAGATTTTTACATTCTCTAATGGGACTGGGCAACATCTTAGTGGGTGTGCACGTGTGTAAAAAACAGAAACTGGTGGTAAGCTTAAGCATTCCTTCCTTGTATATATCACCAAACCAACACCAAGCCAAGCCAAAATAAATGTTAAGTCTCCTTCAAGTCAAACTCAGTTCCTGTTTTCTTCTTTGGCAAGTCCATTTTGTTTTCTTAGTAGCATGAAAGTGATTTATTACTGCCAATTTCTAAGATTATTTTTTTTACAATCCAGTCTAGCCTACAGCTCTGATATTTCCTACAAATCGCTCATCTCGGTAATAACCCATGCAGGTAATTATCAGCACATAAAACTTTTGGGGCCAGTCAAAGTAATCTTGAGGTGTAAAAGACACAAAAACTATTTATTATTATATAATAGAAATGGGCACATTGTAAAGAAACAAATAGCAGCTCCAGAGCTCCAGATAGTCTTACATAATTCCACTTGATTTTTCCCCCGTTTTTGGAAAAAATATAGTGAATAAAGAATATACATTTTCATAAATTAAACCTGCTATGCCTTTCACTTAAAAAACATGTTCATAAACATGTTCTACATATAAACTCTTCCTATCCAAATAAAATCCTCTGAATTCATTTCAACAATAAATGATAGACATCTCATTACTTTGGATCAGATTATCATAAATTACAACTTTTAAAAAATGAGCAATATTTCTCATTGATGAATATTTTCAAGCAATCAAGTAGCACATATATTCCCACTACTGTCTGGACCTGTAACCAAAAAAAAAAAAAAAAAAATCAACAAAGAGGCAAAGGAGACTTAGCAATATGGTTAGAAGATTTTGGAGTTCTGTTGTTTATAATATAATTTCCATACTTCTTTTCTCTTTTTTATTAAAAAAATACATGTTACATATTGATCCTTTAATGTTGCTTTATATATATTCTTCAGTTTAGCATGTAAGTGAATCAATTTAAAAATGAGTGCTTCTGATGCCATTTTACACATATTTTAGAAAGAATTGGCTGTGCTCTGCTTCAAAACATATTTATACACCCAGAAATGGATGCTAAGTATCAGCTTAAACGTTTTCTCTAAGGGAGAGAGATGAAATAATTTTTCTCTTGTTGCCACTGGAAAATCTGTTTGGAAGTACAATGATTTCAACTAGAAAAATAGTAATGAAATTAACTAAGCAACTATTCATGGGATACCATTTTTTTCTTCTTAGTTTGGATATTTTGGATTCAAAATACTGATAGTCCTCGGGTTATGATGGTAATTGGGACCGGAATTTCCACTGTTAAGCAAAACATTTGCAAAACAGGATGTCATGGGACTGCATCACTTAGTAATGGCAATCCCGGCACTCCTTTGCCATCGTTAAGCAAGGATTGTGGGTCATTAAGCAAGGATCTCCCTTCAATTTCCTGCAAGCTTCCAATAGGCAAAGTCAAAGGCAAGGCTGGAAGGAAGTCTTAAGTCCTAGTTGGCTTACAAGGAGGCCATCAGGCAGGTAAGTCAGGTGGGAGAAAGTGTGTAAGAGTTATGGTGGGGAATGGCCAGGATGGGGGTGGGAATGATGCAGGCATGCATGTGTGCTATGAGGTATGAGACCACTAAGGTCTCGTACTCCATAGCCAGGCTCTTCAGGAAAAGTTTGCAGGGGTGTGAGTATCTTACCAAAGAGACTTGCAAACTTTCCTGCCCGTTTCCCCATTGACTTTGCTTGTGGGAAGCTGGCAGGAAGGATTGCAAATGGTGATCCCATGAAACGGGATCTTGCAACTATCGTGATGAGTGCAAGCCACTTGCAAATCACCCATGACCATGGGGGGGCCCCCAGGATGGCCAGAACTTTGACTCTGAGGACCGATCATAAGTACAGGTAGTCCTCGACTTATGACCACAATTGAGCCCAAAGTTTATGTTGCTGAATGAGAAGTTTGTTAAGTGAGTTTTGACCCATTTTATGCTTTTTCTTGCTAGTAACACGATTGTTGAGTGAATCTGGCTTCCCCATTGACTTTGTTTGTCAGAAGGCCGCAAAAGGGAATCACATGACTCCCTGGGGACACCGCAACAGTCATAAATATGAGCCAGTTATCAAGCGTCTGAATGTAAATCATGTGACCATGAGGATGCTGCAATGGTCATAACTGAAAAATGGTCATACGTCATTTTTTTTCAGTGCAGTTGTAACCTTGAATGGTCACTAAATGAACTGTTGTAAGTCGGGGACTACCTGTACCACCTGTTCAACATCCTTGTGACTTCAAACGGTTGTTGACCAAGTGTTTGTTAAATGAGGACTACTTCTATATAAAAAAAGGAAAAAAAGTATGAAGAGTTAAAGAGAGAAGGTAGGTTGATTTTAATCATAATGAAGGCTTCAGGATACTATAGACTAATTTTAATAAGCTGTAAAAGAGCAAAATGTGGCTTGAGAAGAACCTATGCTAAGATGAGGACAATCAACCAGTGAGAACTTTGAAAAACTGAACATGTCCTTTTGTCCTTTCCTTTTGGAAGGACATATTCTGAGAAATCTCAAAAGCTCCCAGATTGGGGAAAAAATGGCTGCCTTTGAAGTATAATGTAAAAGAAAGACAAAGCATTTTTTAAAAAAAGAAATAAAAATAGCAGTTAACTTACTACAATGGGCTGTCTGAAGTACTCATCTACAGCTGCATTACGGAGACTGGACAGATTTACCCCATAAAAACATTGCTGATACCTGGAAGGAAGAATGTATTTGTTTTGCTTTTTAAATTAAATTGCACGAAAAAAGTCTTACGGATCTCATATAACAATGTTAGGTTCATACATTGTTAAAAAACAATCTCTCTCTCTCTCTCTCTCAACATGAAGACTGCCCAAAGCATTTTTTAATTGTAAAAATGTTTGTTCTGACTCTGTGTGTTTTTTTTATTGCTAACTGCTTAAGTAATTAACTCTGTAAAAAAAAGTCCAGAACCTTAAGCAATTTGGTTGAACTTTGAAAGAATTAATGGTCACCATTCAGCTACAACATTAATTGTGTTACTTATGTGCTAACACTCTCCTTAAACCTTTTGCTGATAGGCAGAAGCCCAAGCTGGCTTTTACAACCTCCTCATGCATGGAATCTGGATATGGATTTCATATGTGCTTTTTACAGAGGAAAATAATATTTTTAAATGCAAAAGAGATGGGAGGTCTCTAAGTAAGAAAGCAGAAAAATAACTTATCGAGGATACTCTGGCCCTTGGAATGGATTTTATGCACCAATCGAGGGAGAAACTACAACTAGACAAGAGAAAAATCCAGGCTTGAACCAAATCAAAATGCTCCTATATTAGGACCATATGTATGAATGAAGATGAAAAAGAATGGGCCAAAAACATTATAGCAGACTTATCAGTCAAAGACAGCAAGTACCTGGACATAATGGAAATGTTCAATTTTTGAACAAAAGTTGTGCTCCACATGGATCTCAATTAAAAAATATTTGTGGTGATAGCGTTGATGCTGAAGTCTTGGGCTCACACAAAGAATTGCTTCACAGGATTTTTAATCCTGGTCTAAGGCCAAAAGTAATTATAGATTTGTGACTGATGCCACTCTGATCTTTGCTATCCAATATACGTTATTTTCACCACTAGAACTCTATATATTGTATGATTAAATAGCACACTGATTTGAAACTAGATATCTATAATACAGCATTCTACTATCTCAGGCCTTTTAATTTAGTTAACAAAAGAATGAATATGCCTCTTAATTCGATTTATAGAATTAAGGTATATGATAAGCAAAAGCAAAGAAAAGTTTTTATTTGTGGCCATGTTGTTGACTTTCTATATGGACAAAAATTTTTAGAAAAAAAGATTAAATGGATATCCAGAGCCATGGTTTTGAGGAGTGCCTTACACAAAGATAAAACTACAAAAGCTAGCACAGATATCCTTTTGGACAAGTGGAACATTTAATAAATAAGAAATATATGAATCTCAACAGCTGTGCCTATATTTAGCCAGAATTCAAAAGAACCTGGATCTAGGTGGCGTAAGTGGAGAATATTGCAATGTGATAATGGCATATTAATTCGAACAGCCTTTTCCAAGTTGCTTGTCTGCGGGATATGATAAGAATAATGAATAACACACATCTGGAGGATACCAAATTAGGCAAGGCGAATTAAAAACTTCTTCAACTATGGCTCAGCATATTTATGTTGTCAATTTGAGGACCTACCTCTTCTTTTTCAAATTTTTGCTTCACTGAGTTTAGTATCTTTATTGATACATTGTAATCAACAGAGACTTTATTTATCTTGATTGATACTTTATATCAGCAAACATATGTCGTTCTCAGATGCCAAACTTTATTACCACGTAAAGCACTGCTACAAGTACTGGTATTTACGCAGAAGTAGTTTCCAGGGTTGAGTGCAGCAAAATCCAATATACAAAAGTTCCAAAACCTCATCAAATCAACATCACATACTCAACAATTTTAGAAAGTAACAAGCAGAAAACAATTTTCATTGGAAAATGACATGTTACTATGAGAGAAAGAAGTACACATTCATTCAAACAAATTAATGTCTGCCAAAAGTATACTTCTCAACACAACGTGAACTACTGCTGTATAAATAATTTTGAATCACACGCTTAGCATTGCACAGTTAAATGGAAAGTAATTTAAGTGCAGTTAGTTCTTCTATAAGAAACCATGTTTAAGATAAAAATAAAGATCAACTTAGTATTGCAGAGTCAGAGTAACCATACTGTTTTTGGAGATACTTTAGCGATGCATTAAGTAAATCAAACTAGTCAGGTAACAGGTAACATAGTAAGCACAGCGCATAAGATGTGCAAGTTTTCTCCGACATAAAAATTACATCTAGGCAAGAAAACAAAGCAGCCTATCGAACTAGTTTGTGTTTACTATCTTAAAAAAATAGAAAGGCCACAACACATTTACTTTTACAAGAGAACTATATAGTTCTATATTTATAGTTCTCTTTCTACTTATAGAACTATAAATAAAGTGGTTAAAACATTCCAAAAGAATATTTCCAGCCAATTTTGAAGGACCAGATGATAATATTAAAGTTAAGCTTTTATATTTATATATTTTAGCCAGAGACTTTAGAGGGGTCCTAATAGATAGTTAAAATCTTCAAATTGCATTTGGGGTGATAGTACCACTTTCTTACCAAAAATATGGGAACAGTTTGACATTACTTTCTTCCAGAATGTATTCTGAAATTCCCAATGTAATGCATCTTAAAAACCTGGATTTCCCACGTGATCTCATATGTAAATGTTAATCAAAGACAACCCTTGTTTAGTTTTCTAGATTAGCCAAAATATTTGTAAAATAAATGTTTCACTGTGTGCACAATACAACCTGAGTGGGTCTCAGAGTAAAGAACTGCTACCATTGCAAAAATACAGTGGAAGGTATATTACTCTACACTCATCCTCAGAAATTACAAGAGATATTCCAGATGATCAGCCTTCCATCTCTTAATCCTTCCCAAATATTTTAAAATGTATTCAAGATTGATTCAGACTGTTGGCAGATCAATTTAGGCATAATGACACCATGAGTTTGGTCATGTCTCTCTATTTCTAAGTACTATATAGAAATCCAAGAACTGACAGCCAATTCATTTTTCAGACTTCTGACTGAGCATAGTGAGAACAGCTGGTAACTGGAAATACAAGGCAATGTTGTAATACACTGACATTTTTCAAGCTGCATTTGCTGAAATGGCATTTCTCCCTTCAAGGTAAATTTAAAAAAAGAGGCCATGGCATATAGGCATATTGTAATTGCAATCCGCAGTGGTAGTGTCATACAATTGGTTAGGGGTGGGATTGTGACCATGTCTGTCCTAGATCTGAACTCAAATGGTAAGAGGGAAGTGCCTATATATTTTCCCCAAGTACATATCTCCATTCCATAACCCTGTTCTTAATTTCCCATTTTGTCACCAAGCCTATGTATCTCAAACTGTAAAATATACTCTCTAAAGGGATATCTGTTTGGCAAGCTCATTACTGTATTCTTACAATTCCAGATAATTACCATTTTTATTTTCCTGCATAGAGTGTAGCCATGGGACTGTTACCTATTTTATTGTTTTGCAATTTTTAGTTTAGTTTTTTACATTTATATTTAACTATTTAATTATATTTGTAAGAGTCTACATCAGATGTTACATCTTGTACATTGTAAGTACAATGTAATGAATGGGCATATGTGTGTGTGTACATGCACAAATAAATTAAATTGCATACACTTGTCTGTGTACATCTGTGATAAATTTAAATTTATGTTTGCAAATGGAAGTGCATAATTATTATAAGTACATTTGTGGAAGCAGTAGGAGAGAGACAACTTAAAAGGAAGTGCAAAGAGAAGATGCTATAAATAATTTTCTCTACACATCATGAATTATCATGGGGTCCTTAATTACATCTTTTTAATGAGCTGTTAAATGACTCCTGAAGTAAACAAGTGCCTAACAAAATCCATCTTAAAATGCACTGCAGACATCTGTCTGTGTATTAATAAAAAGAACACCAAATAATTAAGGAGAATTTAGAAAGTCTTGTTGAGATTCCCAGTTTGGAATAAATTATCTTGCAGGTGTTTCAGTAGTTCTCTTTCTATAAATATTGTGTGTAATTGTATATGATTGGCTTTGTATGCAGCCATTCATTTCCATTGAAACAGTAAGAGAAAGCAGAACAGAGAAAAAAAATCTTGTGTTCATATTGTTGAACACAAAAACTTAAAACTTAAGTTTAAAACTTGCTGCAAGACTAGTCACTTAGCAATAATATACAATCACGTGGAAACTTGTGATAATTCATAGTACTAATAGCGAAGAGGGGAATGTTTGCTTTTCAATGAAGGAAAGCAAGAAACACAAAAGAAAGGTCTGTATTCCAGAGTAGGTTCACATGAATGCATTGATACAGCCTGTCTTGACCTTGTAAATGCAAGAAGAACATTGTGGAGGATTCTGCAAAATGCCTCCCTCCTTTCCCTCAGCTGGAATCCATAATAACATTTCATAATGCTCAGCTGTGTGGACTCAGTTGGCTGCTGTTCTTCAAGTCCATGGTCCTAAGCATACTACATCCAGATGTCCCACATGGTAACTGCATATACTGCCTAAGGAGTTCTTACATTCCAGAACCATCTTCATGAAGTACAGAGGGTCATCTCGACCATAAACAAATTTTTGTTTTTGTTTTTGTAAACCCTCTTTGAACAATATCTCATAAAAGGGCATAAGTTATGAGAGTAGAGGGTCTCAAGATTAGTTACTGGCATTTCGGGCAAAGCCACTGTAGGTCAACAGCACTGATCAATGTCTTGAGTTAGTGATCCAGGTGGTTTTCATGCCTAATGAAGGCCTACTGTTCACAGCCTCCTGGCTTCTAGATCAGCACCTTCTCCATTATATTAAACTGGTACACTGATAAAACTTACGGGGTTCTGGATTTTATAACCTATGACACATTCTTTCCAGGTGTCATGCTCTGCATTCTCTTGTGGCGATCTGTAATACATGGCATTCTTGGTGCTCTCTGAGCTTGGTTGTTTGCTTGCAGATGTAAACTCTAAACTGTATCACAATATTCTGAAACATGCAAAACTGTATGAAATGAATGAGTTATTCTCAGTAAAGTTGACTTCTGAACAAAGTAAATATTTCTAGGTTATAGGAGCTATAAATATCCACTGACGTTTTCCTTAAATGCAGAAGCATGTAGGATATTGTCTTCAGAATAAAGAATGTTTTGCAAAAGCAACTTATATAGTGATTAAAATGGGAAAGAAATTGACAGAAAGAAATGGGGGAGAAAACAGACGTAAGCAATCAAGCAGACAAGTTGGTGAACAGCCTATCTAATAAACAGCTACTTAACCAGGTGGGCAGAAATCTGAAAAGAAACACTTTAAATCAAAAGTACTCCATCTTAATTAACTCATTACAACTGAGGGTGGAAAATTCTTCTGACAGTTTCCAAGGTTCTGTATTTAGCCCAAGCTAGATGCCCTATGAAAGAGCAGCTAGCAACTAACAAAGGTTATTAAAAGGCATAAGATTTTGTTAATTACACCTCATTTCATCACATGAGTTTAACCCCTGTCTTTCAAACTTGGCAACTTTAAAATGTGTGGATTTCAACTCTGGCCATACTGGTAGGCGAATTGGGGAAATCCAACTCTACGCCTTTCAAATTTGCCAAGACTGAAAAACAAAGGGTTAAACCAGAGTTCCCCAACGTTTCCCACTTTGCAGATCAGTGAGGGGGGAGTGGAGGGTTCGCGCAAGTGAGCGTGCGCAGCTCCATTTGCACAAACAGCATGCACGGGTGCCTACCGCTCATTTCCAAAGCATGTGATTAGATTATAAATTCTACAAATTATAGATTATAAATGATCTTACTTGTTCTTGATTTATGGCTGACACAATATTACTATTTTAGTAGCATTATTACCATGGCCTGTTCTCACTTTTTCTCATACTTTTTATTTGTTTGATTTTTGTACTGTGACTCAATCAATAATATATTAACCTTGACTTAATACTGCCACTAAATGCTATCCTTATTACCCTCTAGCTCTTTGCTTTGAGCACCATATTATGTTATATTATGTTATTACTACCAGTTTGTTTGCAAGTGATACTCTCACAACATACAATGCTTTCCTAAGAATTTATTGCCTGTAACTAAGAAGGCATCAAATAGTGAGTAGCAATGTGACCCAGGCATCAATTTACTAAGTCATTGCATTATACTGTAATTAGAGTTCAAATAATATGACTGTAACTTCTCACAGCCTCTAAAACAAGTTTGTAGGGATATATAAATAAATACAACAATAGCCCTAAGAATCAACTTTAAGTGCTACAATTGCAGACCAAAAAATAAGTATTTTGCAGTTACTTTAGTTGCTTATGGTTTCAAGAAGCCATTTCATTTGAAAATTCCAATTAAATTGCTAAGCAAAACACTTTTTTGTGTGAAAAAAGTGAAACAATTATTACCAAAAATTGGCTCTGGAGTAGTGTTCCATGTAGAGTTGTTCATCGGAAAAAGGAGCCAAATGAATGTCACTAAATGTTGGAAACATCATTCCTGGTGAACAAAAGATAATATACAGTAGCAAAGTTCAAATCTTCTATGTAGTCCTTAAAAATTTAGTGGAAATATCCAAGAGGCATTATTTACTATCCATTCCATACATTTTTTTTTGTAAATTAACAATAGATATTAAATTTTGCTTTAATTCTTAGTCACATTTTAGTAAATCTATTGACAACAAGAGAACACTTAAGATGATAATGCTAACTTACTGCCACAAACTAATACAGCATTCAAATTTTTATCATATTAACAATTAGATATTTAAATAAAATCCTTAAATTAAAAGCAAGCATGTATTCTAGTTCATCCACCACTATTGGAAAGATTCAAAATATAACTTATAATAAATAATTATTGCTAATTTACCAGCAACTTTATCAGGAATTTATTATAGATAATGTCAGAGATTGTCAGTATTAAAAAATAGAATATTAAGGAATATCAAATGACCACAAAGCATTTTACAAATCTTATGGCATTTCAATGCAATGTACCACTGAATTATGACATTACACATTTATACTGCCTATTAGTCATCCTTCACTTAAATAAAAGCTTAACTCAACATTTGGGAATGACTAGATGAAAGCATTTTAATAGGTAAATTGTTTAATAGCTTAACAATATAGAGAACTAGCACATGGAGGAGAGATAGGACATTTAAAAGAAAGCACATATTTTAAATTAAGGACTGTTAGCTAGGAAGATAATTGATTTATTTTTGTAGCTTGATGGGCAAAGTATTTTAATGCTACTTTCAAAAAGGTATTGACTATACACTAAAATTCTAAAGCTCTTTAGTCTGAAGCAAATCACTGAACTCAGTTTTATTCAGAGTAAGTTGTTTCAGTTTAATAATTATTACAATATAAAAGCAACTCTTAGGAAGGAAGGAATCCACATATTCTCTAAAATGGTGCTTTATTGATAAAGCTTGCCTGTATTACACAAGTTTTAAATAGAATTTTAAATCATTTTTTTCCTCTACTTCCTGTTGATCCATATTTTGGTGCTACCAGAGATTGGTAGATCTCCTTTGTTGACTTGCGTTAAGATTTTAACCTAGTCTGGGAACCAAGGTATCTTGGGATCTAGACCTAAAACTGGGGACAAGGCTGCTGGGTAAGATAGAATCATTTAATCTGTTGGCTGCATGAAGATAACTTTGAGGAAAAGAAGCCATTAATATATAATACCGAAAGTGTGCCAAAAGGAAACAAGCGATCTCTCTTACTAGTGGCTATATTTCATAAACATAGGCTTCTGCCTGTGAGATGCAAATCCTCAGAACCTGCAAACATATAGACTCACCATTGGACTTCAGCCATTTTTTGGAATGAAGGTAACTTTCCAGCATCCTTTCATTGAATAGCATATAACCCATTGGCTCAGAAACTATAACATCTACACTTTCAGGTAGGGTGATTTCCTCAATTTTTCCTGAGAGAACACTGATCTTATCGGCCACATTGTTACTCTGGACTAAAATCTGTAAAGTAATGAAGTAGTAGAAATAAATATATGTATTAGCTGTGTTGATTCAGAGATAAGTTAATAAAATATCCATTTGATGGATTAATGGAATTCTACCCAGCTGTCTTCACTTACCTTTTTTATGGAATTTGTTTTTCCAAAAAATGATATAAATAATTCATCGTGTTTTGGCATTCCGTACTATACACTCAGTTTGTTAAGTAAATTGGAATCAAAGTTAAATTAATTAAGATACTTATTATCAATTTTATGTAACTACTCATCTCATTGACATGATTCTGGGCAGCGTATAATAAAATGAACAATTAAAATAAATCTTAAACATTAAAACAATTAATATACAATATAAATAACATAGGAGAAGGCAACACAATCTCATATACAATATAAATAGGAATAAGTTTTCACTGAATGAAAGATATAATCACCTCGGCTTTAATTTTATTTGTGTCTATTAACCTTCCTGTTACATCTTTTTAATAAATCTGCAGAATGCCAATATGATTCAGTTATAAATCCTGAATTTCTTTCCTTTACCTAATCACAGTAGTTGGAAGAAAACTAAGCTATTATATTTAAAAAATTCTTGCCTTCTGTTGCTGCAATGTAAATTTATGGAAATATTTTATCTCTTTCCTAAGTAGTTCTCAGAAGCTGTATTGTAATAAGAAATTATTTTACTGCCAAAGTTTTATATTGAAAGCATTTCGTGCAACAAGTTAATGAAGCATGAATATGGCAGTTAGGATTAAAAATGAAAAGACAGTTTATTGAATAGATCCTAATAAGGTTATCTGCATATTTTATTAATTATAACTGTAAAGGGTGAAAGTAGATAATTTTATCCAAACCTTTACAACCATGGCTCTTAGCTTCTCAGAAATGCTATACATTAACCCAACAAACAAGTAATATATAGTTGCTGTGATAATATGTTTATGAACCCACATGAAATGAATCATCCCTGCAAAAAGAATACTATATAATGTCTAAAGATGATTTAATGATATTCTGCACAATATTGTAATACAGATACTAGCAACAGTAAATACCAAGGACTTAGTGGTGATGTTCCCCAATTCCTCTTTTCTGTTTCAGCTTTCCAAATCTTTTCAAAGTACAGCCATTATCAGCACATTGCAAAATGCTCTCTATAATTTGAGGCAAACCCTAAACTACTATTTTGGATTAAGGTGGGTTATAGAGCATGATTAAAATGCAATTACAAGGAATTAAAGCAGACCAAAAGTTGAGTAGAACAGATGAATCAGTGATCTCACTAATACAGTGAATGGTTATTCAGGTATCTCCTTGCAGTAATATTAAATTACTGTACCTATTCCTGCTTTAATCTCTGGAACAGAAAGGGAAAAGATTGTGTTTGGCAAATTGCAAGCTACATGTTGTTTGGCTCTCTGTATATCCCTACTAAATTGTACTATCCTGATGATTTCTCACAGTCCATTAAGTAGCAGTCTGGCTAGTTTTTAAGATCATGTTGTAAAAAGACATCGGGACAATTCCCGAACAGGACTGAAGTCCTGGGGGCATTAGGAGGACATTTAAATAGAGAAAGCCCTTCTTTTTCTAAGATGGCAACATATGAAGAAGCCCTAAAATATTCCAATTATGCATATCTTTCAGCATTCTTTTTCACTTCTCAATCCCAGGCTACAGCTATATCATTTAGAAATAAATTTCTTGTCTTAAATTCAAACCACATTTCTGGTTTTATAAGTGAAGACAAGAACATTGGAATGAATGGTTTAAAAGCATGCATGTCCATAAAATTCATTAAAGAAAAGATTAAAAGATTGCTTTGAGTTAAGACACACACACATACCTGTTCAAATCCAAATTTAAAGAAACTAATCTTAAGATAGTCTAATTGGTTGAAAACATAATTTAAAAAATAACTTCAGAGTTAAAGTGAGCAGAATAGTGGAAATCAAGACATTAGATTAGTTTCAGGCTTTTATAAAGTGTGGCAGATTTTTTTTTCCTATAATAGATCAAGTTATTAAATAAATAAAAACCTCTGTTTCTGCTTAAGAAAATAAAAGGAGCCTAATATCCAGAATGCACAAGTCTTACCATTTTTAACACCCCAGCTATTCTCCAAAGTCAGAAATTTTATACTGACACATGTTCATAGTTCTATAGATCTTAATCTTATTGTGAATTCGTGATGCCCCAAACTCTGAGCTGACTCCATTTTGTTTTTGTAATTCTTTTCACATTAATTTAGTAGGGCAGCAATATGTGAGGTCAAACTGAATTATCAGTCCGCGGAGTTATGTATTTATTTAAAACATCTATACAAACACCTGCCTTATAGCAAACTCTGGACAGCTCCCAGTAAGAATTAAAGCAACACAAAACCATATAAAAACTATTAAAAACATAACCATTAAAAACAAAAACCTGGTGTCCAATCAAGCTTCTGACATACAGTCATCTCATCCTATCCCAGCACTTGGAGTTGAAGCCAAGTCTTCAGTGCTTTTCAGAAGGCTAGAGATCTGCTGAACTTCAGGGGGGAAGAATGCTCCATAGGCCAGGAGCTGCCGTGGAGAATCTATGCTTCCTAGGTCCCATAAAGTTGCAATGTTTAAGGGAAGGAACTAGGAGTGTGCCACCTATCTAACCTGATAGGACAGATAGATGTCCTTAGAGAAAGGTGGTTCTGCAGGTAACCTGTCCCTGAATCATATAGCTTTAAAGGCGATAACCAGAACCTTGAATTGCACCCAAAAGGAACCTAGAATCCGGCTTCTGCCACAGAGTGTTACTTGGGAAACCTAAAGGCACCCATCACTACATGTGCCAAAACATTCTGGACCTGTTGACACTTCCAGGTGGTCTTCAAAGGCAATCCCATATTAAAAAGCTCGGCTATCAATCTTTGGTGCTGATTTTTCAAAACATGCATCAGACTTCAAAGGTAAAGCAATTCATCCCAAAGCCTTGGGTACAAGACAGCTAATAAAGACAACATCTGACTGATGTTTTGTAATGTCTAATCACGATTCCTCCAGTGTGACATACAGTATGTCACCTCTACATCATGTTCCTGTCATGCTGGGCTGCAGAAATGGCCTATGGTTTGTGGCGCACAGAAGTCAGATTTGTTCGCAAATTCCAAAGCTCAAAATGCAGTACAATACACACACATAAGCTATTGCGAAATCTGTAGTGGACAGCAATGTTGGAACTTGGAAGACAAGAAAAAGCAGCAGACATTTCAAAATTTGACAATGATGGTATTTCAAAGCAGGTTCATATCACAGAGTAGCTGAAATTTAAAGCTAGGGAGCCTAAAGAGTCTAATCCTTGAGTTTCAAAAACTCTGCAAACTCTGATTAGAACAAAAGAGGTTAGATTGTCAATTTTTGTTCATGAGTCTGAAAACGGGGGCTGGGGGAGTAAGATTGTATTGTAGTAAAAGCTTTCTAGGGATTCATTAATCCTTCAATAAGCCATTCATGTTCAGAGGTTAAGAGATTAGACAACAAAGCAAGGCAGACTATATGTAACAATAAAGATGGTCTTTGATTTACAACTAGCCATTTAATGATCATTGGTTTGGTGCCCCTTGGACATATGATCTTACTTTTGGGTCATTGGCAACCGGCTTACATTTACAATCAGTTGGCCTTTAAAGGTTGCAAGCGGAGGGGATAGAGGAGAGCTCATAAAGCTAATTCTTTGTACAGAACTAGTAGGTGCAATCAAAATAGGTATACTGTGAATAAAACTTGTATTCCTATTTCTCTACTTGCTATTCATGGCTGAATTCCCAAACAGGATATAAAATGCATAAATTATGTGCTCTTAAATCTACTTTGTAGGGACGCGGTGGCTCAGTGGCTAAGACGTGAGCTTCTCAATCAGAAAGGACAGCAGTTTGGCAGTTCGAATCCCTAGCGCCGCATAATGGAGTGAGCACCCGTTACTTGTCCCAGCTTCTGCCAACCTAGCAGTTCGAAAGCATGTAAAAATGCAAGTAGAAAAATAGAGATCACCTTTGGGGAGAAGGTAACAGCGTTCTGTGTGCCTTCAGCATATAGTCAAGCCAGCCACATGACCACAGAGACATCTTCAGACAGCGCTGGCTCTTCGGCTTTGAAATGGAGATGAGTACCGCCCCCTAGAGTCTGGAACGACTAGCACTTATGTGCAGGGGAACCTTTACCTTTACCTTTTAAAATCTACTTTATCACTGAAACCATCAATAATGAAGAAGACCTTTTTCCACTCACCTTTCCCCTTCTCTGCCCAGAGGAAGGGATAGTGGGTTAACCATATTTATATTACAATTGTAATGGTAATATAAATGTGGTTAACCCGCTATCCCTTCCTCTGGGCAAAGGCAATTTTATAATTCATGTTCTGGTACTTTCTATGTACACTGTTATGTGCTATATGAAGGTCTGCAGATGTTGCATGACAGTTCTAATTACTGGGGACATTATTTTACCAATATTAAAATAGATTCATTGTTTATTTAACTTCAGTTCCTGGTGCTTGCTATCCATAATGTTCCCCAAACATGGGGTGA
Source organism: Notechis scutatus (assembly GCF_049901735.1). NCBI lineage: Eukaryota > Metazoa > Chordata > Lepidosauria > Squamata > Elapidae > Notechis > Notechis scutatus. The sequence goes on along the minus strand of NC_142010.1, from coordinate 197,999,267 downwards.
CTGCTGCAAATTTTTGAAGTTGCCAGATCCAAAACTTATGGATGAAGCTAAGTTGAAGAAGGCTGCCCTACTCAATGTAGAACACAGTTATCTAAAAAAAACATTTTTGTACCATTCTCTACATCTACAGAGGTCATCCTCAAAAGGCTTTTTAAAAGCATCCATATTGTTTGTTGAAAGGAAAGTTACAAAAAACTCTAACTGGCTTTTCCTAGCAGGAGTCCAAAGTTTATCTAGATAGGCATGATCTGTGGCTATTCTTCAGCTTTTCAGCATCATCCAGAAACATCATTGATTTTCTTGGCCTTTCAAATAGTTTAAAATGCTTTAATTAAAAGTGAATTAAAACACTGGGTTTTAATGTTTAATATCAATGTTTTTGTTTGCCATTTTAATAATAATATTAACCCCACTTAGGACAAATCTTGAAGAGGAACACAGACATATTAAAGGAATAGGAAATTTCTTGGAACAGTACAGATTTAAGAGCCTTTTGCAAAACATGATTCTTTAAATAGAAAAAAACCTTGATTTGGCTCATTAAATAAAAAACCTTGCCTGGAGGCACATGCAACAAGCATCTGGAAGAGTGAGAGCTTCTCTTTGGGCCTCTGTTCAAAAGGAACTCTGCTGCCAAAACTCCCAGAAAGGCCTCCCTTTCACCAGCCTCCTGTGCCAAATGCCTCTGTATTCCTCAAGGACTAATTCTTCATTTCTAATGATCCCATCAGTAGTTGACCTGTCCCATGTACTGTACAAAACATTTTCCTTATGCTGGTTGCTCCCATGCTCTGTTTGTACAAGTGCCCTCCATAAAATTCCTCCATCTTAACATCACATTATTTCTCAGACTTTGGAAAAGTAATTTAAATCCAAATTCTGGACACAGCTATTTAAAAACATCTCGTTATTTCTGTAGAACACGGTTAAACCTGGAGGCACAGTATTGAAATTATACAGTAATTCAGTTAACTCCATAAATAGAACCTAAGCAGGTTCGATAGGATTTATTTTGATATCCAATTTAAAAGTACAGCTTTAATCCTAACATCCAGCTTTCTCTGGCCTCTTTATCACAAGGCATGCTGTAATATATCCATATAATTTAGGCTCTGTGAAATAGATATGTAGTCCCATACCATAAAAAGGTAACAGACTGGGAAAAGCTGCATTAATACTTTTTTTTAATGGACCATTTGGCAGCATTTATTTAAGATGAAGTAAAGAATGTTTCTTCAAACTGTAATTCAAGAACAAAGTCGTGCAAGAAAGATCTGAAAGCCAGATAGGTAAACGAGGTAAGCTAATTATTTGCAATGGTTTGGCGTAGTGTTATTGGCTGAAGCCATAGAGTGAAAGATGGGGGCTTTCTAGTTTCTTCTCCCAGAGACTCCCTACTCTCCTGGCCTGTCTTTCCTGCTTTGGAACAGATGCTTGGTAATTTTACAGCGGCCACCAGTTTTCTCCTTAGAATAGTGCTCTAGGACAGTGGCCCCCAACCTTTTTTGAACCAGGGACCGGTTTCAAGATTATTTATTCTTCCACGGACCGGTACCTGAGTAACGCGAGACTCCACCGCCATCGGGATGGCTCTTCGTTCGAAGCCGCTCCCCCTCTTCGACGAAACTAAGGCGCGAGCACCCAAATGCCGCTTTCCAACTGAAAACCTGGAAGCACTTTCCAACCGAAAACCCGGAAGCAACCGAAAACCCAGAAGCGCCGTCGAAACAAGATGGCGGCGCCCAAGCTTTGCGGCCCAGTAAAAAATGATCCACAGACCGGTAACGGTCCGGGGACCAGTGGTTGGGGACCCCTGCTCTAGGAGACATTTACCGTATTTGCCGGCGTATAAGACGACTGGGCGTATAAGACGACCCCCCAACATTTCCACTCAAAATATAGAGTTTGTTATATACTCGCCGTATAAGACTACCCCCTCTTCCACACACCTTCCACTTTTGCACTTTTTTTTTTTTTGACGCACTTTTCTGCTTTGGACAATTTTGAAATGAGCTAATCCAATTTTGAACCAAGAATATGCAAATAGCTATGGAGTTTAGAAATGAGTTTTAAAAATATTTTTCATTGCTTACCATTAAGCGTAAAATATGTTGTAAATAAAATGAGAACACAGGAAACGTTCTCTTCTCAATACAGCTGATCTCTCTCTCTCTCTCTCTCTCTCTCTCTCTCTCACACACACACACACACACACACACACCAAAAACCCGGACACTGAAAAGGCTGCCAAGGAACAGTATATTCAATGCCTTCTCTTTAATCAAGAAACAAGGAATTCCTTAGAATCTTTTTTTCCCCAAGTGGCCCTCTTTAAAAAAAAAAAAAATGGAGGTAACACTTTCATTCAAAAAGTCTTCCAGTATCTGGAGTCGCTCAGACATATTGAAGTGAGGCAGGAGAGTAAGTGAAATTTGAAATGATCCAGCTACCGTTTTCTTCCCCTCCCGCCCAAAGGCCATTATCTCCACGTCAAAACGAACGAGGGAGGCAAAGAAGCCAAACACGCTAAAAGGATCTCTTTATTTTCCTACACAAGGTCACACCTACTTTTCCGCATTCAAAGGACAACCTCTCCTCACCACCACCACACACACACACACACACCCCAATACCCGCAAACAATGTTCTGGGCATTAATCACCATTGCTACATTAACCTGGTAAATTTATACCCTGCCTCCCCCAGTGTTGCTTTGACGGCAGGATTTCACACAGCGGGCGCTCGCTCGCTCTCTTCTCCGCTCTCCCACCGTTCGCACATGTTGGAAGCACCGTAAAACCTGATAACCCACCCGGGGCTCCCCATCCTTAACCTACAGCCGCCCGCATGCAAAACCTGCGTGCAAAAGAAAAAAAGAAAAAGAAAAGTACGCCGCACGTGAGGATCTTCGAATCCTCTCCTCCCCACACCGCTAAGGAAGGAAGAGGGGGAAAGGTTGCGCAGCGCGTGGTGAGTGACACCCGCCACACACACACACACACACACACACACACACACACACACACACACACACACCGCTCCCCCAGCCTCCCTCCCGGCTGCAACTCAAGCTCGAAGTGGGAGTCGGAGTCCTCCCGGCGTATAAGACGACCCCCCACTTGGAGGCATGTTTTTCAGGGCAAAAAAGTCATCTTATACGCCGGCAAATACGGTACCTCTTAAGTTCAGCATGTGGGACATATAGGGAATCCAACAATCTGTACTGACAAATCAAAGAAAAGCAAGATTTAAAAAAATGAAAAATATATATATTGTGTCTCCTATCATAAGTCTAGTAAAGGCATTTAGTAACCACAACTGGGACCAACAATTTGGTTGTTAAGGAGAGCAGTGAAATTATAACTGTTCTTACAATCTTACTTCAGCTTTGCTTTACAGACCTACAAAGGTTATAAATGTGAGGACTGGTTGCAAAGTTACTTTCTCATCACCATCATAACTACGAATGGTTGCTAAACAAGCCAGTTGTTCAATGAAGACTGCAGTAGCAGTATACATTTGACATGTGTGTGCTGTGGGTAAAGCTGTCACCCTAATTGATCAGAGGGTTCAATGTGGTAGAGAGAAGTTTGTACATTCAACTCGCCAAGAATCTGTTTGATGTAACCTTACAATAAAGTAAAAATGCTCATTCTTTTTCCTGCAGGATCCAATCTGGATCGATCACCAGGACCAACCCCGATTGGATCCTGCAACATTATCCTGGGATACATGTATTTGTCTTCATTCATTGTTTTTCCTGTCTGGTTTACTAGGGAGGACTGACAATGTCAAATTTTACTTTTGATGCTCAGTGAAGATGGGAAGGTCCACTTATGCCAGCTTCCCCGCTGTATTTTTTTTTTGGTGTTCTCTTTCACAAAGTTCTCTCTCTCTTTCTTTTTCTTTCAGAAGCTTGGATTTCAAAACAATCATTTTTTTTTTCCTCTTGAGAAAAAAGTTGCTTAGGAAATTCCTTTTTGTCTTACCTGGCTGAGTCTGGATTTGTCTCCTTTCGCTCCACATGTTTCCAACCATTGCTCATCTGTAGGCGAGTATTAACTTTCCTGCTTGATAAATCTTTCCATTCTGGAAAGTGGCTGTAAATCCTATGTTGGATGCAGCAAGTGAATAGGTGTCATGCCCCTGTTGGAGACTGACTCCGAGGGAGAGGAGGAACAGCTGACAGGGAATGAAAGTGTGGCTCCAGAGGTTGTGGAGGAGGGGGGAAGGGCAGAGGCCGGCTGGGCAGTCAGAGGAAGAACCAGGCCCATCCCCTCTGCATCCTAAGGCACGCAGGGAGGAACGGAGAAGGGAACAATGTGGCTTTCGGAAGCGGAAATGATCTCCCTCATTGGCTGCAGCTGGGAAGAATATTATATAGGAGGGGCGTTTAAAACACAGTGTTGCTAGAAGTAAAGCGTGTTTTATTTCTGGCTGAGGTTAATCTTGGTTGGCGTTCTTCCAACAGACTGTGCCTTGTTATCTTCTTGAAGTTTGTAATTAATTATCCTGGTCTGTCGTGGAAATTCCTTCAGTGCGGTTTGTTTTGGTTTTTTATTTCTCCGTTATCTGTTCTTTGAGTTTGGACTGTATTTCTTTCTTTTGGAGACTATTTTGGAAAGAGTTGAATCTCCAACTGCGAACAATTGACAGTGAGGCCAAGTTGGAAGCATTAAAGGAAATCTATTTACGTTTGGGAATTTATTATGTGTGTGCTGCTTCCCGATCATCACAATAGGGTAGTGGGCTTGGCCATTCATTATATATATATATATATATATGTTGTAGCTCTGGACTTGGATTCAGCTCCTGTGGCTGATATGAGCTCAAGTGAGGAGGACATGGCAGAGAAATATGAGCCAGCATGGCTCAGTGATTGGAATGATAATCAGGAAGAGGAGATGGACGTGACAAGAGAGGACAGACCTGATTTAGTAGAATGGTCAGGACCTTCTACCTCCTCTGGTTCAGTATCTGATCATCAGCCGGAAATGGCTGACAGAGAAGTTTTAAGAGAGTCTTCAAGTGGAGACGAGAACTTGGAGAATTGTTGGTTAGATGTTAGGAATAGACGCCGCTTTAAGAGGCAAGGCCAGCTGGAACGCAGGAGAAGGTCAAGTCAGTAATTAAGGAAATTAACTGTTGCCCTAATAACTATAAAAGGATCCGCCTGAGTTTGAAAATTTGTCAGGAACAAAGCGTTTAATTTACGTGGAGAAGCAACGGTCAAAGCTCGGAGGCTTGTGGATTTAAGCCAGGATTAATGTGCTGTAGACTGTGAATAATAGCAGCTGTTATCTTCTGAAACTCCTCTTCGTTTGTTTTGCTTTTGAGGACGACTGCTTTCGGCGTTGCTTATTTGCTTTTGAAGGTGGGACATAACATATATATATTCAAAATGAATATTTTGTTTGTGATATGCTTACTATACTACTGAAATGATCACAACATCTTAATTATAATGCAGGTTACGTTACATTTGAATTAGGCTTAGCAGCTTTAGAAATTATTTTGCATAAATTACACAGCTATTTCTCTGGAATAAGGGAAAGTGAGAGGGAGGAAGCGATATCCACTGAATTCATTAGCCTTTCTGAATCATGTAGTTAGACCCGTGATGTTAATCCAATTCCAACCATCCTGGCCAGACTGCAAACAAGATCAGCATAACTTGCATAATTCCACATGCTGTCACTGTACAGTGTTTGAAGTGAAATGGGAGAAATTCCAGGAAATAAACCCTGCTTGTTTTTCCCTGAAATATGCCCAATATTCTTGGTTGACTATGGATCCATTCAAGAATAAGAGAAGCTGCTAATTAGTTTAAGTCCTTTTACAGGAGATGAGTTTCAATTACCAAAGGTTTTAGTGTATTTCAATATAGGAAAAAAATCACTGAATGATAGCTAATAAAGACAGTTCTAATCAAAAGACCTTACTTCACTTTAAATTTCAGTAGTACATTCAATTCTTATTCCTTGTTATTAATTTATCTATGAAATCATTCCAGCCTCATTTGCATTATACTGAATAGGCTTATTTCTCAAATATTAGTCAGCTATTAATGAGCCTCGGTGACGCAGTGGTTACAGTGCAGTACTTTGCTTATTGTACCCTATGACTGTTATTAAGCGTTGTACCTTATGATTCTTGACTCTTGATGAATGTATCTTTTCTTTTATGTATACTGAGAGCATTTGCATAAGAAAAATTCCTTGTGTGTCCAATCACACTTGGCCAATAAAGAATTCTGTTCTGTTCTGTTCTGTTCTATTCTATTCTATTCTGCAGGCTACTTCTGCTGACTGCCGGCTGACTGCAATTTGGCAGTTCAATCTCACCAGGCTCAAGGTTGACTCAGCCTTCCATCTTTCCAAGGTCTGTAAAATGAGGACCCACATTATTGGGGGCAATATATTGACTCTGTAAACTGCTTAGACAGGGCTGTAAAAAGCACTGTAAAGCGGTATACAAGTCTAAATGCTATTGCTATTGCAAGGATGCATTGTAGTTGTTAGCAGGGATAGTGATTCCCCTTAAGTCTGCCTCTACCATCTACTTTCACACAGATCTCTAAATGTTTGTGGTTGTTTAAGTGGGAACAAGTTTCACTGAAATAATCAAAACGTTTTCATTTAACATGTGCCTCAAGAGTGAATTATGCTCTTCAAGACACGGTCCTGATGAAACACCAAAATAAAATGGACCTAAATTATTTGCACACCGTTATTTCAGCGACAAGTACTTTGTTTTCTGCGCACACAGCAAAGCAAACAAATGCAGTAGCTCATCAAATCTAACATACTCACCTCGGCATATTTGGCCACCGAGCTAGCTTCAACAGCATAAACTTTTCTTGCACCAGCCTGCACAGCGAAAAATGAAAGAATACCTGATCCGCATCCAACATCTAGGACCACCTTGAAACAGAAAAATGGATGGGGATGAACGTGCCACTATATAAGGCTTTATTTATATTCCAAATCTTATCAGCAGATTCAGAAAGTATAAAAACCTTCCTGCCAATCAATGCTATCAAATATTTATAAATACTATATATGACATTGCCAATCATCAAGATCTCTTAACTAAAACAATGCTAAGGTTTTCTTCATTGAAAATAAAATATGGCATCAAAATCATAACATATTTCTTTGCAACATTTTTATTCATTATAGTACAAAAAGTGAATAACAAGTCTTGAAATCACAAGCTCTTCTTAGTATGATTAATTTGGAAAACTTACACAGAATTGTAATTTATTTTTTCTGAGGGAATTCAACAGTTATTCTTGCTACTTTATTTCTTAGCAGAAGCATTAATGTAGGTGTGAAAAAGAAGCAAGAACATATGCTGTAGGTTTATTAACTTAACACAGGTAGATCTTGCAAATGCTTTTCAAAGCATTTTATTCCATTAAATATACCCCTAACCTAAAATCAAAAAGCAAGGTTGGAAGCATTTAATTTTTAAAAATTACTTTAAGAATTTACTTAGCAAAAGTGGTAAAATAATAAAACAACTCTACATAGTTGTTACATATTAATAATAATAAACAGGACTTATGCTAAGGTGGACAGCATTTGGGCAGCATTCGTCACTCTCAGTTCCAGCAAGGGAACTAAATTAGACTATACTACACATTTATGTATATATGGATGGAAGTATTTATATGCCGCCTGACTCCTAATGATTCTGGATAGCTAATAACTTCATACTTTAATTAGTCTCATTTACTCTAACAAATTCTAAATTAATTATTTTTTTATCAGTTGAAGAGCTACCTACATTCATGTTTCCTGAGTCAGCTGTGATGCATTAGAATCAGAATGTCTCATGGGTATATATTTACTTAATTTTTCCTGCCCGCCTCAATGCCTTACTTCAGTGGTTGAACTCGCGCAGCCCAATTCCGAATGGGCCACAGCCCGGTAGTATGCTGTGGCCCAGGGCTTGGAGAAACTTCTGAAATTTCTCCACCACTCTTTTAAATTATATTTTACTAGTTCTATATCCGTGCTTCGCTATGGAACTATGTAATCGGGCTTAGTTTTTGGGGAGGAAAATAAGGGGGGGGATTGTGCCACTGCCTACCAGCATCCAATGGTATTCATCTGGCTAGCGTCCTGTCAGTGTGTGAGAGAGTTAAGAGCTGTTTGGAAACTGAAGCAGTATTTGCTGTGTGAGCAAGCAGGAGACAGCAAAGAGCCTGGGCGTGGCTTAGCTTAAGTGTTCTGTACTAAAGCTGGTTGCTGCTGTGAAACTGAAACTGAAACTCCTCTCCTCGGCTTGTGTTTTGCATTTGGAACAGATTTCTTTTCAGGTGGGGAGGGGGAGTAGAACTCCTTACCATCAGAGCTTGTTAATAATAATATATGAAATACTAATCCTGTGATGGTAATTTTGAAAAATTCTTCCTTAGTGAGCACCTAGAAGCCAAGAGGAACATATGTGCCAAATTTCAAGTTTGTAGGCTTTACGGTTCTTGAGATTTTGTGATGATGCATGAGTGGTATTTCACTTTTTTATATATATAGATTGGCAGATATTACATTGACTTTATTGTGAAGGGTGCTGCTGGCCCATGAAACATCTCTTAGCAATGAAAAGACGGATTAAAAATATTCAAATACATTTTAAAAATTGAATATAAACTATTTATGTTTTCCCAATACCACATTCAAACAGGGCAGAGTAATACCAGACTGGAGGTAGGGGGTATATTTGCTTCAGAGCACTCTAGCAAAACAGCAATTCGTTGCCTCTGTTTGAAATCAGAGAAAGAGAAAGGTAGAAGAGGCACATCATTTATGTAATGAAAATGTCTCACATCAGCGCACCCTGGCATTGATCTCACAGCTCTAACACAGACACAAATTTAGATATTATTGCTGTGGCACTTTTTCTATGAGGTCAGAAAGGCATTAAACTCTTTTCTATAGAAAAATATAAGGCAACGGTCACTTTGTTTCTGCAGGACAAATGCACAGCCTTGACAATGAAACTCTGAAAAGAACCTAGCTAAGCAATGTTTAGAACCATTAAAAATGCAATACAATAAATAAATACAGCAATCAAGAAAAATTACGTGGTTGATATTAAATTACTAGGAATCAGCAGATGTTAACATGACCAGGAAATGGGGCCCTTCACACATCTAGAATAGCAGGCCTGGTCACAAAAACAAGTCTTCAAGGCCTGAAGAGACAGGGTTGGGGCCACCCTAATCTACAGCAGAAAAGGCATACCTCCTAGTGCCCACCAGCGAATATTCCTTGGCTGACCGGTCCTAGAGCGTACCCACTCAGATAGACTGGGTCAGATGGGTAGGAACAACTGGGAGAAGTTGGTCCCTTAGGTTAGGTTATCTGGTTCTAAGGCAAGAAGGCTTTAAAGTGACAACTAGCACCTTGAACTGCACTTGGAAAAACACTGACAACCAATGTAGCTCACAAAGCAGTAATGTTACGTGTGTTGAGTACCTTACACCATTTATCAGCTGAAGCTTCAGAATGCTTTTCAAGGACACGCCACCCATTTAAGAGCACGTTGCAGTAATCCATACTGGATACTTGGACAAATCAAGATGACATGACAATGAGCAGAACATTCTGGTCCAGGAATGGGCACAACTGATACACAATGCAAAGGTGTGCAAAGACCCTCTTAATCACAGCTGCCACCTGCTTTTTCAGCAGGAGTCATGAATCCAAGAGGTACCCCCAGATTGTGCCCTGACATCCGCTGGAACAGTGCTACTCTCCCCAGAACCAAAGGGGGGATAACCTGGAGCCTGGAAGGCCCAAATACCCCAAACCACTCAGATTTGCTAAGATTGAGCCAAAGCTCACTGGGACCAATTCAGGCCCATAAAGCCTCCAGGTACTGGGATGGACCAAAGTTAGGCTGCAGGTGAATGACAGAATTACTCCCTCCAAGTAGGGACCAGGTAAACCTGAAACAGGACCGCTGGGTGGCTATCTGTAGGCATAATAAGAGTGGGGCCCTTATTGCCACGAGGAAGGCTCTAATAGCGGCTCTGGCTCACAGGTGTCAAAGTCGCGGCATCATGTTGCTGTCACATGATGTTTGGCTATGTTTTTCCCGTTCACGGAGCCGGGGTGGGTGTGGCCTGCATGTGACGCATCTGGCCCGCAGGCTGCCAGTTTGACGCCCCTGCTCTACCTTATGCTTGAGCATCCTCACTTCTTGTCATTCACCAGCAATGCACTAGGCGTTTGTTTACCTTCTCCATCTGCCTTAGCTCATGCACGAACCATGGAGAGCTCCAGGATCCATGGGAACAGAGGTTGCAGCCATTCTTCCCTTGCAGGCACCCATCAAGGTTTTGGCCGACTGGGGGTTGCAGACCTCCTCCAACCACATCAAGCTCCTTCTGGGGCTGGCCAACTTTGTAAGCAAATATGTATAGATATTTGAAACTGAGCAGAAAGTGAAGGCTTACCTTATCTTTAAAATCTGTGTGATTCTGAAGTATTGCTCTGTGATATGTAGCTGTCCTTACAAAATCCTGCATCATGTTTTGTTGTTGAGATAAGCATCCATAAAACTAGAAAGAAAAAAGGAGAAATGTAGCTGCTACAATTTGCCTACAGCACTATACAAAATATGAATAAAGTCTGCAATAAACCTGGGAAATATTGGTGATGGAAAAGCCATACCCCCTGAAAATAAAAATAAAGAGATTACGGCACAAGCTTTTAGCAAGTGTTAGTTAGAACTTGTATGTTGCTACAAGAACTTTCTTTTTTTTCTGCAACAGGTTATCCCAACCCTTCTGGGAAATACTGAACATATTATGAAACAACAGTTCTCTACCTGAAAATACTGAGATGCCGAGGAGTCTTCTGTTCTCTGATTGAATACAGAATGTTCCTTATTTATATTCCTACAACTGTTCAGTGTATTTGAAAACACGTTATATTCTGAAAAAGAAAGAATGAAGCTAAAGTGTAGGAACATTAAACACAAAACCAAAGCAGGGAGGAGACACAAATGTAAGAAAGGTGACTGAATTATTACCATGCTGGTCTTTATTCTGCACAAAACATAATTCAAAATTCCAGTAAAATATGCCATAGCTGTAGATAGGAATTATATCGTCTGCTCTTTTCTACACAATTCTGCCCTCAAAATAGCTCAACTGTTGGGAGTCTATTAATGAAATGGTATTTTTCCACATTTTCACACAGCTCAAAATTTTATGAGGGCCTAGGAGGAAGTAGATTATCTAAACCAGGCACTTCCTAATGGGAGGAGAAGCAACAATCATTGCAAATAGAAATAATGCTGCCCATTAAAATATTATATCAACTGTCTCCATTTTTAACCTACAGTAGTCCTCAGGTTTCAATCATTCAATTAGTGACGGTTTGAGGTTACAATGGCACTGAAAAAAATGGATTTATGACCGTTTTGCACACTGATGACCACTGTGGCATCATGTGATCAAAATTCAGAAACTTGGCAATTGGCATGCATTGATGACAGCTGGTCCATCCCAGGGTCTTTGCAACCTTTTGACAAGCAAAGTCAATGGGGAAGCCAGATTCACTTAACAACCATATTACAAACTTAGCAACTGCAGTGATTCACGCAACAACTGTGGAAAGAAAGGTGTTAAAACTGGGCAAAATTTACCTAACAACCGTCTTGCTTAGCAACATAAAATTTGGGTTCAATTTTGGCCATAAGTCGAGGACTACCTGTATTGACATGAAGTATTATCAGTCATGCATCCTCAGATATTGTCTTTAGAGACAATGGCTTATTTAAAATATCTGTAGAAGAGGATCAACTGTCTGAACTTCACTGAGGCACTGATACAAAATGCCATCAAACCAGGTGTTATATTCCCTTTAGAGGGGTCCCCAAACCTGGCAACTTTAAGACTTGTGGACTTCAACTCCCAGAATTCCTCAGACAGCATAGCTGGCTGAGGAATTCTAGGAGTTAAAGTCCACAAGTCTTAAATTTTCCAACTTTGGAGGCCTCAGCCCTATAGCTAAAGAAAAGTGACAAAAAACTCCAGGTAATTTTGAACTTCTGCGTTGACTCAACGTTCTAGTGCTGACTCCAGCAAGTCTGTCTGGTGCAATTTCTGGACCCCATGGCAATTTGGAAAGACGTGAATTGGTATATATTTTTTCTCCAAAAACTCTCTTAATATTTACTCAAGAAAATCCTTTCTGGTGTTTCACCCTGGTTTGACCTACAGATAATCCTCATTTAACAACCACAACTGGGACTGGCAACTTAGTCATTAAGTGAAGTGGCCTTAGGTGAAACTGCGACTGGGCTTATGATCAACCTTTGCTTTAGAAACCTGTGAAGGTTATAAAGGCAAAGATTGGTCATACTTTTTTAAATCACTGACAATGTTAACTACAAATCTTTGCCAAACGAGGCAGTTGCTAAATAAGGATTACCTGTATTGTCTCTGAATCTTAAAAAACCTACTGGCCCGCAGGTAGCATAAGAGGGGAGGAGCTGAGCCAAGGCATTTTCTTTCTCTGAGAAGGTGGTATTGGTAGCAGGAAGTATTATGTAACCCATAATCAGAAGTTCCATCAAGGGAGTCCTAAGGGCATGATCAAGAAAGGAGGGACGTTTCCTGTCACCTACCAACGTGCATCCTCTATTCAGTCATTCACTCTAAACCAGGGGTGTCAACCAGCAAAGCTGGCTGAGGAATTCTGGGAGTTGAAGTCCACAAGTCTTAAAGTTGCCAAGATTGGACACCCCTGCTCTAAACAATCTCTATAACTTAGTCCTGAGGGAATTATTGAAAGCAATAGCAAATTATTATTTATTATTATTACCCATTAATATTTTAGATTTATCACCCGGGTAACAACTGCATAACATAGCAATTGAGGAGTGAATGTTATATTCTGTGAGTTATTTTTCTAGCTGTTAGTATACTATTATATTTATTTGCTTCAACCTGTTTTTTGCTTGTTTTGTTCTTTTAAATTTTGCTGGTGGTGGAGCAAAGAAATATTGTTGAACTGAACTGAATGGAAAGCAACAGCTTCCTGGTGTCTTTAAATATCGTGCAAAAGCTAAAACTGACCTTCCCTTCCCTTATCTTGGTGCCAGGACTAGCTCAAAGTTTTTCTTCAGAAGACTGAGATAAACAACATCCATCAATACCCACTGGCTACGAAGACGAAATAAATTTATAGTTCCATCTGCACATTTATAATTTTATTCCCATAAAATTTCTGAAGCTGATATTTACATTGACTGTTGTGGAAAAATCTGCTGCTAGTAGATGGTAGGCTGCACTTGTATTGCTTAAATTGTTCTAGATGGATACATTTACTTTGCAAAAGACTAACGCTTATATATTAGACACACTAAAAACCTATTTTATGGCAATCTTGATGCTATTCATATGTTGCACACATGTTACACAGGAAGAAGAAAATACTAGGTATAATTTACTGCTGTCTAAATGGTAGAAACCAGATGCTGGAATATAACAATCCTCTGCATGGATTCAGTTCAGACTAACAGTTGTCAAAATAAAGAAAAAAGAAATAGGAGATGGAAAACTTAAATCACAGTAAGTCTCGAAATAGAACGATGCAATTCTCAAATAAATCACCAGAAATATTCCATTATAAACAATGAGAGGACTGTAAACTTGTGGTGTATATGTGTGTGTGTATAAATGACTTAAGTTAGATTTAATATCACCATCATTTGAATCCTCTTGAAATATATAAACTCTCTACAAACATTAGCAAAAATAAAACTTATACAGCCAATGAATTATCAAATTTAACAAACTCAGAAGTAGGATAAGTCCAACTTGATTTTTAAAAGCTTGGAACAACAGGTTCTCAAAAACATCAAATTGGGACCACAACACCAGATCATTCTCCACTCTCTTCCCATTTTACAATGCTCAATCAAATAGTGAGTAGCAAGTTGGTCCAACAGATCTAACACCTGAGAATCTTTGACTAGGACTGTAGCTGATCTTAACAAATACAGGACCAAAGGAAACAAAAACCTTCAAATATATATAATATCCAGCCACTTACCAGAATGTGACGTGAATTGTAGTAAGGCGCTGTTGTAACCAAGTGTTATCAAAATGGATTCTTTTCCTACACGGCAATATTCAGTATCTTTATTAACCAAGCATTTATATACACACACACCATCAACTGCAGGGAGAAAAAATAGTTACAACAAAAACACATGAATATTTGTGTTTATTTATTATTCACTTTTATATATATATATATATATATATATATATATATATATATATATATATATATATATATATATATATATATACACACATACACACACACACACACACACACACACACACACAAAATGTATATAATATTCTTCTTGGCAAGTTGGTGTCTGAGTATGAAGTCTACTACAAGTACTTTCTTGTTGGAGGAATATGAGCAGCAATGCACAGGGTTGTTAAGGTTCTTCCTCTGTGTTCAGGATCCTATCTTAGATAGAACTGTGTAATCAAGCTTAGACAAAACTGAATTTGGGTTGTGCATATTGGCCAAACTGATTGGTGTTCTTAATGTTACCAGCAAATGCTCTACTTCTTCCTTGCCTTGGCATAAAGCATCATATGAAACCTGATTGACCAGGATAAAGGAGAGGTAAGTATATATGAGCCCAATTCTGATATAAGGAAAATTGAAGCTTCAAACGTAAGGAGTGTAAATGATAAAAAGTATGAATCAATAAATGAAATGAAAAAATAAATAAATGCACCATGTGCTTGTGAAACTAACTGAAATGGAAAGGATCGCAATAGATGTCAATTTAGATAGTCTTCTAGCATGAACCTGCCAAATATATGTATGGAAATAAAGATGCCAGCTGAATTATAAATGAAAGTCTTAGTATCATAAAATACAAATTTCTGCTATCCAAAGAGAATTCAAGGTCTTTTTGTTTCAAATACATGATTCGAGCAAAGTGAGTTAATGCATACAAATGGAATCAAATGACTGATTTGATTGTTTCAGATGAATGATATAACTGGTGGACAATAAGAGGGTGACAAGAGATTCCAAATAGGAGATAAGTTTTCTGCTAGGGTCAAGAGTGAATCTTGGGAAAAATGAATATAAGAAAAATGTTCCTAGTAAGAAAAACAGAAAGGGGTGAAAGAAACAAAAATGAAAGTATAATAATTACATGTAATTATAAATCTAGAAAATAGATTCATCTCCCAATGGAATACACAGGAGATATAGATAGGAGGAAGAATGAAAAAGTCACAGGTCAGTGGAGTTGAAATAGTTTACATCGGGATAGAAAAAAGGCAATGTAGATGTGGTTTGTGAGAACAGAAAAGTAGAAACGGTATAAAGAATAGTGGTGTGAAATAGAGAGATAGAGATAGTTATAGTTTCTTTTTCCTTCTATTACATTTAATTTGTTTTGCTCGTTTGTTTGTTGTATAATATTGCATATCACAAAAGTCTCTCTCTCTCTCTCTCTCTCTCACACACACACACACTAGTTCTCACTAACATAAATTTATTTATAGAATACACAGATATTTTGATTTAGAAGAACGTCAATGCAGTACAACATGCATGATATAGGTCATAATTGCACTGGGGTATATGTGCTGGAAAAAAATAACTGAAGATATGTGAATGAGGTGGCACTTTTTCCCATATTGGTTGCAAAGCAGGCTGTGCATATCATTCTTCATACTATGCTTGCCATAGTAAAAGAAAAAAAACATCAAGCTTTTTTTTTTTAATGAACTGCTACAATGATATGCCACTAGTGTCAAATATTCTTATCAAAATATAACCTTTTAAAATACACATCACCTCAACCTAGGCAAACATCCTTGGCATGCTAGGTTTCATTACTTTTGACAGTGGAACTTTTTTTCTGTAGTCTATAGAAATTCAGTTTAATCAAGATAATAACTTTTTCCCATTTACATATAGTAAATATTTAGTATAGAACTCATTTATTTCTAAACAAAATCACTATAATTTCTCCCCTTTGTAATTTTTAAATAATTACAACAGTTTTAATTTTTATGGCAAATTATGAAAATGGATAAAAATGATCACATAAGTGCTTTTTCTTTCAGATTTGATGTTTTCCAATAACAGAATTATCATTTCTTGTTCTTTAATTCCTTTGATTAATCATTACTCAGTCGACATGCTATCACTTCTCAGGAAAAAAAATAGAAAGCATTTCAAAAAATCATCTAATTAAGCCTTGCAATCAAGATGCTTCATTGATAATTTACAGTGTAATCCTATCACATCTATTCAAACCCCTGGAAAAAGATTATAAAATATTCTTTGACCACAGTTGTAATAGCATTTGCTTATAGAAGTGCATGCACAACATTGGCAGACTAGATTCTCTGGCTCCCTTGAAGGAATTCTTGGAATCTTGATCCAGATCCTCGTGTGCACTCTGTCACACTTCTGGGGAAAGTGTCATTATCTATTTTACTACTCCAAAAAATAAATCTGTTTTTGCACTGGTTTATTTGGGAGGAGGAAATTGGCAGACCTTTTGCTTTGCTTTTCTCTGTAGCTAACTAAGCAGGCAAAATGATGACCATGGATCACTTGGAAATCTATGACAATGGATGCTTGCTTGCTTGGTTGTTTGCTTGTAGACATTTTATTACCCAACTAGGTAACTTCAGTGCAAGTGGGGTGGGGTTCCTGCTGCTTATATGCAGTAGTTGGCCGATTTTGTTGGGGGAGGAGTTTCCTCCTATCAGAATGACAGGGTGAAGAGGATAGGACGAGAGAATGATTAAGCTCCCTATCAGAATGACTGTGCTCATTTTCTAAGAAATGCGATTCTTTATTTTGTGTATCAAGATTAAAAGTATAAACAGAATCTGAAAGGCAATGGAAGAAAAGGAAGTAAATAACATTTTGACTTCTGGGGGGTTTACATCGATACTTGTTCCTTAAGAAAGGTAATACATGCACATACACACACAAGTAGATAAGATGTAACTAAGGCACACAGCTCAAATACAATCCAAAATTATAATGTACATCTAGCTTCAGTCTTCCCTATACTGCTGTATTCCTCTTGAATTTCCTACCTCAGATGCCTGGGGATTTGGAATTTGGCATACTTGGCTTGGAGCCAGACCAATTTCCGATTCCTTCCATGAGGGAGAGAGAAAAGAAACTAAGACAAAATTGAGCTGCCCATTCCTCTTTCTAAAAGCTCACCTAAAAGGGGACTTTTTTCCACTCCTGATTGGCTGCATTGTGTTTGATTTTCCCATTGTTTTATTCCCTCCGCCCACTGCTTATATTGCCAAGTGAGTTTTGATTGACAGATCAGATTTAGGGTCTCTTTAATTCTTTCAGGTCTCACCTTTTACAATATTTACTACACTAATAAATCTTTTTAAAAAGCCAATTACAGTTCCCCAGTGATAAAGCTATGGCAACGTAAGCATACAGAAAACCTTAAAGCACTTGTATTTGGAGGGTTTTCCCTTCCCCATGATACATATGAAAAGGGGGCTTGAAGCCTTTAGTTATTACCAATGTTGCTTCTAAATATATCCGTGGTTACAGGATATATGGATGAACTTGAAATTCAAAATCATTCTTTATGGTTCAAACTTTGCTCTGATGATACCACTAAATACTTCTGAATGGCTTTAGTGCTATGATAACAGTCGGGACAGCTTGTGTCTCTTGCCAAAAGAACTATAAAAACTGGAATAAGAAAAAAGAGGAAAGGTATTTCCATATCTCCAAAGGCCTCAGAAGAATGCTTGGAATAAGCTGTAGCCCAAAACTTGCTTCAGAACAGTAGCAATATCTGGAAGTTGAGTCATGACAATTGGACTTATTTTCTTGTTGGTTTGTGATATTAGCAGATGTTAGCAGACAACTCTACCTGGATGGTTGCGAATCTTCCATCAACATATTGCCAAGCATTTTTTTTTGGAGGGGGGGAACCCTGAGGTTGGTGAAGGAATAACCCCTAAGAATTTTAGACACATTCCAACTGCTCTTGGCCTACTCAGATTCCCCAAATCAACTTGTTCAGACTGAAAAAGCTGCTTGATTAGTTGGCAAAAAGTCTGAAACATAGAGATCACCCCCATCTAGTGGCTTGTCCACGGTTCTGTATTTTCTTTTGGACTGTCTAATTTTCACACTGCGGAATTATTATGATCTGGGAATAGCTCACACTACTTCAAATGAAAAACAGATTATGCACATTTCATTCACCAATGTATTAGTAATAATGATTTTTTTTTTAAATGTAGCCTCCTAAAAGAGGAGGAATGGTTGATTCTTCTACCTTTCATTCCATGTCTGATGGAATTCTCTTAGTCTAGAAATGAAAACTGAAGTTTACCCAAATTAATATGTGATTCATTGCCTCCTTCAGAACAACAAAAATATGGGACATTTCCCCATTGACTAATCCAAATGCTATTCATTTTCCTTCCTTATGAACTACTAGGAATCCATTTGCTGTCCTCATCCTTATCTAGTCTGTTTTGACAGGTGGCTAATTGGCACTGTTTTGATTGCGCATGTGAAGATAAAGTTATTTGCTGATTTCTGATTTCGCTATTCTCCCTCCCCTTTATGTCTCCAGCCAGCAGGAAAAAAATCTGCCAATTGAGATGCTGCAGCAAGAAAAGGGTAGAGCTGGCGGCAAGGCATTGTCCATCATCCTTAGACTTCTTCCTAGGTTCCTTCTACAGAAACCCAAACTACCATAACCCAAATAATTTTTTGTAAAAATGGAATCACAAAGCGAGCACATTCTCTTCCTTTTATTTCCTCTCTTTACACAGATAACCAATGTGGGAGAAGAGAAGTATTCTATTCTATTCAATTCTATTCTATTCTATTCTATTCTATTCTATTCTATTCCATTCCATTCCATTCCTTCATTATTTCAGTACAGACTTACAACAGTTCATTTAGTCACCGTTCAAAGTTACAATGGCACTGAAAAGTCAGTTATGACCATTTTTCACACTTAGGATCATTGCAGAATCCCCATAGCCACCTGGTCAAAATGCAGGTGCTTGGCAACTGACTCATAGTTTATGACGCTTGCAGTCCCAGGGTCAGGTGGTTCCCCCTTTTGTGACCTTCTGATGAGCCAAGTCAACAGGGAAGTCAGATTCACTTAACAACTGTGTTACTAGTTTAGCAACTGCAGTGATTCTTAACAAATGTGACTTTAAAAAACGTGGCAAGGAAAGTCGTAAAATGGGGCAAAGTTTACTTAACAAATTTCTCCCCCACATAAATTTTGGGCTCAATTGTGGTCATAAGTTGAGGACTACCTGTACACTGATACCAGGAAACACTACATCCATTTCTGTCCTACCATATTAAAATTCATTAGACATGAGTAACTTGATGTTATTACATGGGGTTCTAACTTCTAATCCTCTATTGGGAACCGAACTCACTTTAAGGCAGGGGTCTCCAACCTTGGCAACTTGAAGACTTGTGGACTTCAACTCCCAGAATTCCTCAGCCAGCAAAGCTGGCTGAGGAATTCTGGGAGTTGAAGTCCACAAGTCTTCAAGTTGCCAAGGTTGGAGACCCCTGCCTTAAGGTGCATTAACTTTAGGAGATAGCCAGATGCTGGTGCTTAGCAGTTGCAAAAGGAATATACAGATGCTCTCAGAATGGTGTAATATAATCCACCTTTCCAGAGCAGAGAAATATTTTTATTTCAACCTTGTATTAAATCAGTGAGACCAACTGAATAAAATATCTACAATACTGCTCCAGAGCAACTATACGGTTCTAAAAGATCACTGACAGAGCATAATTCTTGAGAGGAACAGAGCAGAATGACACTGATCAGCCTTTCAAGTTGGCAAAATCAAGAAACAGGCATGGCAGATATCCAGGAATCCTCTTGATTGTTAAGGTAAAATAACAGAATCTTGAAAGCAATTCAGAATTTCTCTCTGCTCCGTCTTATGCTACACAAAATCAAGGTGGGGTTATTTTGAGTTTTCTTCTCACTTTCCCCAGGTCTGAATAATCTTTTCTGGAAGTCCTACCTTAATGGCTGGTCCGTTCTTTTTCCATTCCTAAGGGCAGATTTACGTTGCTTCACAACAACAGATGAAGCTGACACAAGAGCCAAACCCACATCATCTGAAATTGCCGGAAACAGTTTTGAAGGTCTAGAGGCCAAAGTGTACAGATTTTACATATCTTTCAGCTGTTGTTGGATGGCCCAGTTTAAGAGGGGAGATTGCTATTTTAACAATAGTACAGCTAAGTACACTTTAAGAGCATTTCACTCATGGGCCTGGGAAAGAGACAAAAGCAACATCATGGAGATTCTGAAGAAAAAAAGATATTGCCAGGGTACATTTGTTATTTTGTTGGGTGTAAGTAGGAAAAGTGTTATGTGCTAAATGTGGCTCAAGAATGGATAGAATAGAAATTGGGGACAAGGAGTACCTCTCTATTGACTAATTCTTGCTGCAAGAAACATCACAATTATGATAAAATCAGGATGTGCTTTTTACTTTAAAATTAGCCAATAACTGGGCGTTGCAGGGGTATTTATTTATACCTCCACCTTTGTGCAAGGAGGAACAGGAGGAGCATTGCCAGAGCCCTGCAAAATGACCTCCAGCAGGCCACAAATGTGCATGTGGCTGCTCAAACGGTCAGAAACAGACTCCATGAGGGTCGTATGAGGGCCCGACGTCCACAGGTGGGGGTTGTGCTTACAGCCCAACACCGTGCAGAACATTTGGCATTTGCCAGAGAACACCAAGATTGGCAAATTCGCCACTGGTGCCCTGTGCTCTTCACAGATGAAAGCAGATTCACACTGAGCACATGTGACAGACGTGACAGGGTCTGGAGACGCCGTGGAGAACGTTCTGCTGCCTGCAACATCCTCCAGCATGACCGGTTTGGCAGTGGGTCAGTAATGTTGTGGGGTGGCATTTCTTTAGGGGGCCGCACAGCCCTCCATGTGCTCGCCAGAGGTAGCCTGACTGCCATTAGGTACCGAGATGAGATCCTCAGACCCCTTGTGAGACCATATGCTGGTGCGGTTGGCCCTGGGTTCCTCCTAATGCAAGACAATGCTAGACCTCATGTGGCTGGAGTGTGTCAGCAGTTCCTGCAAGACGAAGGCAATGATGCTATGGACTGGCCGCCCGTTCCCCAGACCTGAATCCAATTGAGCACATCTGGGACATCATGTCTCGCTCCATTCACCAATGCCACGTTGCACCACAGACTGTCCAGGAGTTGGGGGATGCTTTAGTCCAGGTGTGGGAGGAGATCCCTCAGGAGACCATCCGCCACCTCATCAGGAGCATGCCCAGGCATTGTAGGGAGGTCATACAGGCACGTGGAGGCCACACACACTACTGAGCCTCATTCTGACTTGTTTTAAGGACATTACATCAAAGTTGGATCAGCCTGTAGTGTTTTTTTCCACTTTACTTTTGAGTGTAACTCCAAATCCAGACCTCCATGGGTTGCTAAATTTGATTTCCATTGATAATTTTTGTGTGATTTTGTTGTCAGCACATTCAACTATGTAATGAACAAAGTATTTAATAAGAATATTTCATTCATTCAGATTTAGAATGTCTTATTTTTGTGTTCCCTTTATTTTTTTGAGCAGTGTATATATAAATTAAGCCTTTATCTGATAAAATGATATTATCAAAAGAAACAAAGGAATTTTGGGACAAAAATACATCCTTGTCTTATGGGTGAGTGAATAATCCATCTGACATGTGCTTCAAGGCAGAGACACTACTATAGTCTTTGACAGCAAACTGTTCCTTTTTCCATGTTCTGCTAGATTTTAAAGCATACTACTTCTTAAAACTGTCTTCAGACTTTCTACCATATTTGACAGATTTTTTTTTTACTATTGCTACAAACAGTAGATACTAAAATTGCTATTGACTACTAATGCATAAGCATGCATTAATATATATTATAAATATATGGCATGTTTCCTAAAACAGATAACAATCACTATAAAGGTATGCGCAGCTATACAGAAAGTTATAAAGTAGATTTCTTCAAATATTTTCCAACAATTCAAATTGACTGCTTTTTTCCAGTATAAGGCACAAAAATATACATGCAATCAAGCCCTAAATACAAGAATCTTGAAGAACAAGTTGTGCATAACTTTCCTTTTACAGTTCAGTGGTATTTGAAATTAACACTCTACTTTTTTTGGAAATCTGCCAAAACAGATTCTTTAGTTGAAAAATATTTATTTATAACTTCTCCAGTTCTGTTCATACGTATTTTCAAAATGAACAATGTTAGTAGAACGACAAAAGTCTTGTAGAACTTAATATTTTACATTAATACTACAATCTTAGTCAAAAGGTGAGATACTATAAGCAACACAGAACAAATATTGCCTTAGTTGTTATTTGATTTATACAGTATAGCAACTGATGTCAAATATATGAGCCGCGCAGCCGAGTAATTTCAGTTTAATTCAGGCAATGCTAAAGCAAAAGTACTAGCTTAAGTCAAATGCAGATATATACAAGGTTCTCGTGTTTTACTTAATAAGGAAATTTAGAATAACTCCGTAATTATCTATATTAATCCAATATAATTAACTCAGACTTTATTTCGAGTCTCAGGATAGCAAATACACAAGGTAACTAAGCTATTCACTTTTGCAGGTAAGACTGGTCTTATTCTGGAAATATGCCCGTTAAATGAAGAGGGTGGTGCATTTATTTTCACTGACTGCTTTATTATCAGACTGCCAGATGGGTAATAGGAGACCAATATTTTCAATTTTATGATACAAAGCTTATTTATTTAATTATATATATAAACCTAGCTTCCTAACAAATGATAGCCGTCCATTTACTCGGAGCCAAGCTGCACTAAAAGCCTCCAATATAGGAACACAATGTTGCCAGCCAATCAAGACACAAAAAAAGCCACAAAACAGACAGAAGATATTAGAAACACCAATCAAGCAGAACACAGCAAACTCCAAGACCAATAAACACAGACCAAGACTCCCAACCAATCAGGAGGAAGAAAAAACCATTCTGGCACAGCAGTAGGCTAGCCCCAAATTTAAAACTGAAACAACTGTAAAAGTCTGACTGACAGACGAACACAATACAGAAGCCTGATGATGGCAGATGCGATTCTGCCGAAACGTTGCTACAACTTTAAAAGCACAACTATAATGACATGGGAAAATACCCGAACAAAGCTGAATACCATATATGTAAGTACCCGCAAAAAATTAAGAAAACACGCACGCACACACACACACACACACACATATATATATATGCTGCCTAAACCTTCCTAACACAGTATATGATAAATATTATTTTTAAAGGATTTAGCAATTAGCAATTAGTGCTTTCCAGTCCTTTCTAAGAGGTTTCCAGAGTCAGCATATTGCCCCCAACAATCTGGGTCCTCATTTTACAGACCTTGGAAGGATGGAAGGATGAGTCAACCTTAAGCCAGTCAGGATCGAACTCATGGCAATGGGCAGAGTCAGTCTGTAATATTGCATTCTAACCACTGCACACCATGGCTAATGGTGGTTGGCTGAAATCAATTGCAGCAAGATCCCACAAATGGGAGGTTACTACTAAAAGGACATATTCCTTATGCCTGCAGCAGGATTTTCAAATTAGGCATGCAAATGGGGTAAAGCATCGAGTACCATGCCAAAATATTAATTTCTAATCAACTCTGCAAATACAAGATGGCCTTCTCATGTATTAATGGCTTTTTGAATATATATATCATGATATATCCTACAAATTCAGCATAGAGTAAACTCTTTCTTGTCAATGTCCAAATGATGGAAGCTGACTGTTGTGCTAAACAAATATGGCATACAGACATTTGGACTGGGGAAATACGATAGCAGATCAGAAATGGATTTCTGAATACAAATGGAAAAAAATCTGTTCTATACAGGACCTTTCCCAAAGAATGAATGAAGACCTCTCCAGTACATTCCTTCAATCATCATTTTTAGGTATTTATACGCAAGTGCATTATCTTAATCTTTTCTTGTGCAAGGTAAATGCGCCTTTAGCAATTTCTTCACAGGGTTTGGTTTCCAGATATCTTATCTTGTTGACAGCTCTTCTATTAACCTGCTTTGCCTTTTCCAGTTTTAAGTCCAGAACTAGGCAAAATACCCCAATGCTGCTTAACCATCACAGAATACAATGGAACTATTTCCTCCCAGGATCCTCATGCGTTGATTCTACTTGATTCTATTAATGCAAACCAGGACCGCCTTGTCTTTTTAGCTGCTGCAGCAGAGAATCTTTCTAACTTGTTTCTGTGTGCAAGTTGAGGTCATTTATGACAACTGGTACAGGTAGTCCTCAACTTGCAACAGTTCATTTAGCGACCATTCAAAATTACACTGAAAAAAGTGACTTATGGCCGTTTTTCACACTTACGGCCTTTGCACCATTCCCACGGCCACAGGATCAAAATTCAGATGCTTGGCAAGTGGCTGATATTTACGATGGAGTCACGTGATCAGCTTTTGCGACCTTCTGACAAGCAAAATCAGTGGAGAATCCTGAGCCACTTAAGAATCATGTTACTAACTTAACAAATGCAATGATTCACTTTACAACTGTGACAAGAACAATCGTAAAATGGGGCAAATGTTTACTTAACAAATGTTTCATTTACCAAGACAAATTTTGGGTTCAACTGTGGCCGTACCTTGAGGACTGCTTGTGTAAGAACAGACCTCTGAAGAATCCAAGTTGATACTTAATTTCAGGATAACACAAGCCCATTTATCCCTTGGATGCAGTTGTTTAACTAGCTAAAATCCCAAGCTGGCTATTTTCATCCATCTTCTCCATAGAGACATGATGATAGATTGAGCTACTTTACTGAGATCACAGCATACTACACTCATAACATTCCCTTGCTCCACTAAACTAATCATTTTATCATAGAGAGTGAACTGGGAGGGATGGAGATGGAATTAGAGTGGCCCAACTTGTTTTTGATGAATCCATGTGGTTTCTAGTAATGACAGCACAGTGTTGGTATGTATGCTGCTTTCTTAAAAGATATAATCTTTTTACAGATTTTTTTTAACCAAAACAATGCAAGTACTAGAAAACAAACAAAGAAAATAAGAAAGAAGTCAGTATAATAAAGAAAATTTAAAAAAAGAAAGGGTAAAAAGGATAAAGGATTCCAGTCTCTCTGACAGCTATTATAAATCCATTTATTTTACCCTCTTTCTAAGGTTACATCATCATACTGTGACATACATGCTTTGATAATCTGTTCTAGTATTTTATCCAGGACCAATGATAAATCAATGGTAGTTTCCCAGATTCTATACCTCTTTCTATTTTGGAATATCAAGATTATGTCCCCCCCCCCCCAACCTTTTGGCAAATAATCTATTTGATCTCTCTGAAGATAACAATAAGTAGTTCTGACATCACCGCTCTGTTTTACTTTTCAACTTCTTAGAAAGCTTACTATTAATGAATTCAAGCTTCTTTTTTCAATATGGTCCACATTACCAATATATGATGATGAAGGACATTAGGCACAGAGGATTGCTCATAAGAGAAGAAATATGTTTGGCAAGAGCCTTGTGAATGTTACTAAAATGGCTTTAAACCAGAAAGAGAGAGAGTGACAAAGAATAGTATAAAAACTGATAAGCTCCTCCATTATCATGACTGACCATGATAATGAAGGTGCTAACAAAGGGACTACTGGAAAATTTTCAAAATGTGGTAACAATGAAATTAATGAAGAGTGAATCCCAAAACGTCCAATGTCTGTATACCAATCCACAGAATATGGGTAATAAATAAAAGAACTATAAAATCCTATTACTGAAAGGCAAATATGACCTGATATGTATCCCAGAAACATGGTGGGTCAGGTCATAGTCAGAAGATAGAACTTGAAGGCTCTTTCTTCTTAACAGACCAACAAAGGTCTAGGAGATCCTCAGTCATCCAGGTCATGGTTGTCCCAAAGGTGCTTTTTCAAGAGGCACCTGGACTTTCTGATTTTTCTTTGAAGACGTTTCGCTTCTCATCCAAGAAGCTTCAGTTGTCTCTTGAAAAAGCACCTTTGGGAAGACCAACAAGAGGGAACAGAGTCCCTGTATATAAAAAATATATATGCCTATAGAGAAATCAATGCCCCTGAAGATGATTCTGTTGAAAGCATTAACTAATGCTTGAAAAAAGTGAGCAACAACAATAATATCACTCTGAATATTTATTACGCTAGCAAACCCAGAAGATGTAGACCTTTTTAAAAAATTCAAAAGATTATGTGTTCCTGGTAATGAGAGGTTTCGGTTGCTTTAATACCTCCTAGAAATCTCAGCTAGCAGTGGTTGATTTTTGATGTTTCTGAAAACATTTCTTTTTATGAACATAGATTGACTGATTGGCTTAGATGTCAGGCAGGCTGTGATGTCACTTGGGGGGGGAAGGTGGTCCTCAGGTGATTTTTGTGAAGTTCAAACTGGAGAGGTTACTCAATCTATTGCTTTGATTACTCTGCATGAAAAATAGGGAAAGAAGATGTAATAAAAAAAGAGAGAAGGAAAACAATATCATCTCTAGCCTTCTTAAATCAATAGGAGTTGGATTTCATTTAACCAAGATACTAACGATTCATTCATTTCATCTGCTAACATCCCAAAGTGAAGCATTTTCACAGACTATAAATTTTGATATAGAAATATGCTGCTAGCAGTGAAGACAAGGTACTAATGCCTCCATGAAACATTAAAGATATTCAGAGAGTTCAGGGGAACCTTCTATTAAATCAGCCTACTGTAAAGTATATGCTGAAGTTTTATTCATCTATTTCTCCATGCTCATTGGAGTTGACTGCTAAAAGATCTCAGTCTATAACTGAGCGGCTCTCTGTGACAATCTGAGAAACATAATATTCTACAGACCCTATAATAGATTTCTGCACGTGTGTGTTTTTGAGTTGTTTCCTGAGGAACCATACGCCTCTTCAGTTAGAACATCAGAAATAGCAATGTTTCTTCCCCCAGAAGACAGCTTGTCTTTTCCAGCAAGTTATCATCACAGCTACAAGGATGTTTAAAAGCACATTCTGTAAAAGGGTATATTCCACACAGGGTAACATGACTTGATTTACACCAAGATGAAAAGAATGGACACTAACAAGAAATATCCTACAATCTTTTACAGCAAACAGGGGACTCAACAGGAGACATGAGGAGATTCTTATTGGACTTTTGGAGCAGAATGATTTCTCAGAGTAAGAAACTTTGAAAAACTAGTGGTGTGGATTAGAAGACTCCTACTTAGCCTGTGTTATAACAGGCAACCCAGCCTCTGATTAATGGCTTTTGAACCAATAACATTGTTGGCTACAAACCCGGTTTGTGGTTCTTTCATATCTGCTGGCAAAATCCATTTATAATAGCAGCAACAACACAAAAACAGCAACAACACCAAAGCCATTATCTTGCCAGCAAACATTCCTTGTGGCTATTGCCATTTGATCGGAGCAACAAATCTCATAATCTGAATGCTGAAATAGAAAAGTTGAGGGGAAAGTTTCAGACCCAGCACAGAAAAGATGTCAGAGGGAAAGAAAGATAAAAATTACCCTCTAACTAGACAAAGAAAAATAGATGCAACATATTTGCCCAGAGATTCCTTCAATAAGGACGCCAAATGTATTTTGCAATACAGACATACAAAAGAATCCAAATTATACTTTAATCTCATTCTTCTGGCTTTTATTGGCCACAGAACTTTCTCAATCAGCATCTCCTTTTTCTAACAAACACTTAAAAGAAAGTCTTCATTTTTTTAAAAAAATCCCATAACCTCTATGGATTCAGGATAGAAGTCAGGGCTCAATATTTAGTTTTGTGGAACACCTCACCGACCCTAAGGGCTCCCCATGTTCTCTATTCACCAACACACAATAGCCGCAGTCTTTTTTCCAAAAGCCATAGAAAATTTGGCACCAGTTTTCTAAGATACACAGAGATAACATCGTTCTTCTCAGCATCTGTGAACTGCATACTTAGTGCATAGCAAACAGAAGATGGCCTATATCCCAGCTGCATTCACTTTCATTATTTTCTAGCAGCATGGTTCAGTGGCTAATATACTGGATCTGTGCCCAGGACATTTTTTTCAGTACTCAACTCAGGCAAATACTCAAGGATAGCTTTAGGCAAATCGGTAAGTAAAAGTAATAATGCTACAGGAACCTGAGGGGAAGAAAGGGCAATATGTTTTACATTTTTGTACCTTGAGCCTAAACTTTTGCGGGACTTTGAGGTCAGCTTATTCACGGGCAGTGTATTTTTGTGATATTTTTGTTGAAAAGTTGAGGGTTAGCTTATTTGTGGATGGGGTTATGCTGAAGTACGTGAATATATGTTTGTCTATGTGTGTAGTGCCCATCTCTCCAGCATTGGTTAAGAGCTGAAGTAAAATATTGGGACATCATGTATGTATGCATGGGAATTTTCTAAAAGATAGTCTCACTAGGATGTCTTCCAGCCATTTTCAGAAGTAGTTTTCTTCTCGTAAACCAACACTTTACTGGAAATCCCTTTTGGGTGTATGATACACATATGAGAACTGGATATAGATCCTGTTTCTTGTGTACTATTTTGAAATTTTGTTTTATGGCATCCAGAGTCTGTATTTTGACCAGTAATTTGTGCTCTTCAGGATTAATCCAAAATTAAGATTGTTAATGTCTGGAAAAAGTCATTTGGACTGACAGCTGGATTAGTCATTAGTTCCAGAAGTGAGATCTAAAGGAGGAACAAATCCTGTAGGCCACATAAACTTGTCTGAAAAAATATATGGAGATGACAAGATTTATAAAATAAACTCAGCTAGTTCATCACTGCATCAATAAAGAGTAGAAGCTGCATTGGTGTTTTTATTTATTGCTATTCAAAGTATACTGTACAGCGATACAGACATCTGCCTGACTGGAGGCATCTCTAATTTAATTCTGGATTAACTAAGTAGACAAAGTTTTAAAAAAAGAAGATAAGAGTATTTTGACTTCAATTCAAACAGGTATTTTGGAGTCCATACAGCACTTGTCTTTTCCCACGATTGTGAGGCAGCTATAGATGACAACAGTAGTATCTCAGGAAAAGTCACTGCTGCTTTAAAGAACTGCAAATAGATATTACATTTGGATTTACATGCTCCAAGGCACTGTTTGGATTCCAATTTGAAGCAGGTAAAACCCATAAACTGAGCCTACATTTCAGTCCTTACAGATTTCTGTATTGCAATACAGGTAGTCCTTGACTTACAAGTTTGTTTAGTGACCATTCAAAATTACAACATCATTGAAAAAGGCGACTTATATTTTTCACTCTGACAACCGTTGCAACATCTCCGTGGTCACGTGATCAAAACTCGGATGCTTGGCAACTGGTTCATATTTATGGCGGTTGCAGTGTCCCTGGGACATGTGATCACCCCTTTTGCAACCTTCTGAGAAGTAAACCAGTGGTGGGCTGCTGCCAGTTCAGACCGGTTCTAGCGAACCAGTAGTTCCAACCGTCAGCTGGCCCCACCCACCCGCCCGCCCTCACCCTATCCTGTCGTATATTTCCTTCTTTCTTGCTCAGCTGATTCGCACGGCGTAGCTGATTTCCACGCCTCAACTGTTCTACTTACCAGGGCTGCCCTAGAAGATAAGCAGTTGAGCTTCAAATTGCGGTATTTTGAACGCCATTTGCACGCGCAAAGCACACGCTCACAGAACCGGTTGCGAAACTGGTTGCAGCCTTCCACTGAAGCAAACTCAATGGGAAAGCGAGATTCACTTAACAACCATGTCGCTAACTTAAAAATTGCAGTGATTCACTTAACAACTATGGCAAGAAAAGTCGTACATTGGGACAAAACTCAACAGAAATTTTGGGATCTATTGTGATCTCAAGTTGAGGACTACCTATGTCTCAAGTCTTTTAAGAGCCCTCCTAGTGTTTGCAGGAGGTGTACCTTATCTGGTTTCAGGGTCAGCTAAAAAATTATGGACATCGTTGTTGGATTACATATTAGTTCACTTTATTGATTTGTTGCTCATAATGTCTGAGCTGACCGTAAAAGTGAATGAGCTATACCTCTTGAAAACTCTATGGAGAAAGCAATAAATCTACCCTTCTCATCTGCTAATGTGAGAGGCCAATCTCATTTTTATTAACCTTCAGTCAATTATAGACCACAGTAGGGAAAAAGCAGACACATTGCAGAAAAAGGAAAATAATTTTTACAAATTGAAGGAACAGACTACCTAGGGAATTGATTCTGCTATTGTCCCCTCAGGTAGTGCATACTAAATGAAAAATATAGCAACATGTGGGATTGTTTGCCTTCATATTATTCTCTGCTTTCAGAGACAAATAGATATCCTCAACAGAGCCTGGAAAAGTATGGCCACATCCAGATAGGCAGTTTAACTTTACTCCAGGTGGCACAAAGTCTGCAAGCATAATTGTTCTGTTTCCTGTTGTGCCTTAATTGCAAAGCCAATGAGTGATCCTGTTCCCTAAATGGGAAAAGTTAAGGAAAGCATTAGGTGATTTCCTACTACCGGTAGCAGGAAAAATATTACACGTGCTTGTTGTAATGAGGTGGGATAAGCTGGACCAGGTAAGATGTAAGTCTCAACAAAAAGCTAAGCCCCAAACTGTATTCGTAACTATATTCATCTGCCTGAATCTGATTCACAAGAGTAGATGGGGACTTTTCACCTCTCCTGGTTTCCTGGAAAATCCTCACTGACTCAGGGATCAAGACACTGTAGACTTTACCCAATCGATGGATTCTCTGACAGATAGTCCTCAACTTACGACAATTGAGTCCAACATTTCTGTTGTTAAATGAGACATTTGTTAAATGAGTTTTTCCCCTTTCTTGCTACACTTGATAAGTGAATCACTGCAGTTGATAAGTTAGGAACCTGGTTGTTAAGTGAATCTGGCTTCCCCATGGACTTTGTCAGAAGGTCACAAAAGGTGACATTACCCCCCCGACACTGCAGTCATCATAAATATGAATCTGTTGCCAAACTGAGTTTTGATCCCATGATCGGAGGGATCCTGCAAAGGTCAAAACTGTGAAAACGGTCATAAGTCACATGTTTCAGTGCCGTTGGAACTTTGAATGGTCACTGAACAAAGTATTATAAGTTGAGGGCTACTTGTATTTATCCCGTCTTTTATTTGTTTGCTCATCCTTATGTCTCTTTTTCCTCCACACACTCCTCTTTCTGCATGGTTTTTCCTTCTCACCTCTTTTTTTCTCACACACTTTCACTGCTTTTCCATTTGCTGTCTCATGCTTTCTCTCCGTCTCTTGCTTGTCTCTCTCTCTCTCTGCCCTGAAACAGGTGACTGAGAAACTATTAGCCAGGGATGGATAGAGGATTATCCTGCTTATTCAGTACCACTGCAGGCTACATGTCAGCCAGAACACTTTTTAAGTCTATGTCTAGCTGTCTCATGTTAGACTGCTACATCTGTATAGACAAAGAGTCCGGTTGGATTAATAGACCATCGAAGACCCTTTCAGACCTAGGATTCTATTAATACCTCATCGTTTCTGCTTCCCAAATGAAAGTGGCCATGGAAGGAAGTTCCTAGGAACTGGAGGTAAAGGATTTGCTTGTAACACCCAAAAGCAGCCAATGAGAGTTGGATCATTTCCAGCTGCGGTCAACGCTTCTGTAGTTGCTACCACAAATGGTGCGTAATTGTGCAGCTTGTGTCAGCAGAAGATGGAAAACACTTTAACCCTGGATCAAATAACTACAAAGTTGTGTGGCTTCAGCTGTGGGGCTTTGGATGAGAAGAAGAAACATCATGAGAGCATGTCATTAAAGAACAATTGGCGTGGTTTGGGAATAGGTTGGTGACCTCTCTGGCTGGTTGTTCTGTTTGCTCACTATTGGAATAAGTATAACCAAATAGTTATGAGACATTAGAATTAAATGCAAGTCTGACCTGTACAATCGCCATGCCTTTCATAAACGATTTTTACATTTCAAAGCTTAATTAGGAGTTGGTCTCTAATTTGAACACAACTCAATGAAACTTCATGCTCACTGGAGTTTAGTCAGCAGCTCTATTTGCTTCCTAGAACATTACATATTACAGCTCACCCCTCAAACATATGCAATACAAATAAAAAATAAGACCTGCATACATGTTATAGTTCATTTTTTTCAGTTCATTTAAAAAGGCTACACATCTAAGAGTTGAGAAGTTGCAACAATTCTATGACAGCAACTGTGGAATTAAGAGGAGCTACAAAGTAGTCTTCCATATTGCATCTGTTTATTTCTTAATCCAACTTGCACGCTGCCTGACTCCCAATGATGCTGGGTACCTCATAGCAATCAAAGCAAGGCAATTACCACAAAACCAATTAACAGGGGAAAACAAGATTAGAGATGACAAGGACGACAGATTGGACAAAGCAAGGCATCCCATCCTCCTTTCTTTTGTGCTATACCATTTATTTTACTCCGCAAAGTTTTAAAAAAAAAAGAATAGTTGGGAAGTTCAAGTAAACACAACATAACGAAGTTCTCAGGAAAATCTCAGCAACTTTTGCAACTCTAAAAAATGGGTTAAAAAAAACTTTTAAGAATGTCTGCCTAACTCTTCAAACAGGAACCAATGTATGTTGTGCAATCTCTCTTTCTACACATTATCATTTGAAACAAACAAAAATACAGATGTCTATGGAGATGCTCAGCCATCCAAGCCATGGCTGTCCCAAAGGTGCTTTTTTTCAAGAAGCAGCTGGACTTACAGGTTTGTCTGGTGTTGTTTTTTTTTTCCCTTTGAAGATCTTTCTCTTCTCATCCGAAGAAGCTTCTTCAGCTCAGGCTGGATGGTGAGGAAGTTTCCCCACCATCCAGCCAGAGCTGAAGAAGCTTCTTGGATGAGAAGCGAAAAGTCTTCAAAGAAAAAAAAAATCCAAGTTACCTCTTGGGAAAATAAAAATTAAAAATGAACACCTTTGGGGAAAATACAGATTATTTAAGGCGGTGAGGATTTCCCCACGCAGGAGGGGGGGCTCCCGCCGAGACCCTCGGACCGGTTTCCACGATCAGCCCCCCGCGAACACTGGTGGTGGTGGGGGGAAAACCTGAGAAGTCCTCACACGCGAGTTCCCCGCCATCCCCTCCCAGAAATCGCTCTGGGCCGCATTCCCACAACCGGCCAGGACCCCTTTTCCCCATCGCGCCCAGCGAAAGCAGCAGCCTCCACCGCAATCCCTCGCCGGGACCGGCCAGGGGGAACAGAGAAGAAGGCCGGCTGGTGCTTCTGCTTCTGCCGCTTAGCATTCTCCCGAGTTGCCCCTCCACCCGCCCTCCGAGCCATTTGAGGATTTCCAAGGCTACGAAAGGCGAAGAGGCTCCTCGGGACAGGCAGGCGAGCAGCGGCTCCCCGAAGGCTGCCGGCCGAGGGCGCGAAAACTTTCCGCGGAGCTTCTCCTCCTCCTCCTCCTCCTTTCGGGCTAAGGAAGCCCCCTCTCTCCCGCCCTTTCCCCGGCCGGCCACACCTGCCCGCGCCGCTGGGCTTTACTTAACCGTCTGTCACGGCCACCTCGGCGCCTCCGTCCCGCGCGCGAAGCTCCAGGCGGAGGAGGGCGGCTTTCTGGGCGGGCTGGGAGACCGGCGGCAGCAGCCCTTCCCGGAGCTGCTCCTCGTTGAGGCGAAGCAGCCGGACGCTGCACTGCAGAAGCTCCTGGCCGGGCGCTGGAGCAGCCATGGATGCCGCCTCGGGGAGCGGCGGGCGGCGGCGGCGGCGGGAGAGGCCGGCGCCCGCAGGCGGAGAGCAACGGAGGCGGATTCTGGTCGGGGCGCCTGAAGCCGCCGAGCTCGAGCGAGTCGTCCGGGGCTATAGGACCCGGCAGGGAGGCGAGGAGGCGGGCGGGGAGCGGCGAGCTTTCCTGCCGAACGAGTTCCCCATCGGAGATGCCGCCGCAGCCGCCGCCGCCTCGCTCGCTTCGGCATCTGCAGCGAATCGGGCTCCCTCTCCCGTTTTCCTCCCGCTTCCCGCACTTCCTCTGGAGGGAGAGGGAGAGAGAGAGAGAGAAATGTCCCTCCAGCGAAAAACGATTTGCGCGCTCACACGACGACGCGGAGGGAACGTTCCGGCGAGCTGCGGTGCCGTCGCTTGGCGTTGGCAAGAGCGACGCCTGCCGGCTGCCTTTGGAACTGAAGGCGAGAGCTCGAAGGAGCGCCAACTATGTCGCTGACACAAGCGTGCATACCGCACACATCCGTCTGTCTTTATCTATCTATCTATCTATCTATCTATCTATCTATCTATCTATCTATCTATCTATCTATCTATCTATCTATCTATCTATCTATCTATCTATCTATCTGCCTAGCACACATCAGTCTGTCTTTATCTGTCCATCCATCTATCTATCTATCTATCTATCTATCTATCTATCTATCTATCTATCTATCTGCATAGCACACATCAGTCTGTCTTTATCTCTATGTCCGTCCGTCCGTCCGTCCGTCCATCCATCCATCCATCTATCCCTATCTATCTATCTATCTATCTATCTATCTATCTATCTATCTATCTATCTATCTATCTATCTGCATAGCACACATCAGTCTGTCTTTATCTCTATGTCCGTCCGTCCATCCATCCATCCATCCATCCATCTATCCTCTATGTATGTATCTATCTATCTATCTATCTATCTATCTATCTATCTATCTATCTATCTATCTATCTATCTGCATAGCACACATCAGTCTGTCTTTATCTCTATGTCCGTCCGTCCATCCATCCATCCATCTATCCTCTATCTGGCTATCTATCTATCTATCTATCTATCTATCTATCTATCTATCTATCTATCTATCTATCTATCTATCTGCCTAGCACACATCAGTCTGTCTTTATCTGTCCATCCATCCATTATCTATCTATCTATCTATCTATCTATCTATCTATCTATCTATCTATCTATCTATCTATCTATCTATCCATCCATCCATCCATCCATCCATCCATCCATCTATCCTCTATCTGGCTGACTGGCTGTCCGTCCATCCGCCCATCCATCCATCCAACCATCCCTCTTCCATCTATCTTCTATCTATCTTCCATCTATATAATCTGTCTGTCTGTCTATATCTATCTATCCATCCATCGACCCATCTATCCACCCACCCGTCCACCTGTCTGTTGGTCCATCCATGCATCTATCCATCCGTCTGTCTGTCTCACTATCTACTTACTTTTCTGGCCTCCACTAAACTGGAGTAACTAACTAATGCTGCTGGATTGTTCCAACCTGGCACCTGCCCTCCAGGGCATAATCGAAAACATTCCTACTGGCATGTTCTAGAATTTGGAATGGTGTCTTTTATTAAGAAAACCAGTTGGGCAAGACTCCTCAAGGCACCAGGGCTGGGAACCAAGAGATTGTATAAGGCCATTTCTGAGCCAGGAGAAAGGCAGGTGTGTCCTGGGAAGAAAGGCAGGTGTGTGTACTGGTGCGGCAGGGCAGGGGTATGGCTGAGGAGCAGGGCACCGCCTACTCCTTCACAAACCCTCCTCAGCATGGGCTTTGCCCACCTGACTGCTTGCATGGATGTGTACAACCTCCTCGCCCAGCCATGGTTTGCATGCACTGTGACCTGTTTTCAGTGGTTTGTAGTAAGAAAAAAAGTTTGCTTAGCCAGTTCCAGGTTGACCTAAGGATACCCAGGGACTTGCTGTAGCTAATCAATGCATCAGTTAGAAAAGAAACAAGAAGCTACCTATTTTTGTCTGGTGTCTCAGTGTATGATGGAAGCTGGGTTAGCCTCTTCTGGAAGAAGAAAAAGGGATCAAAAGAGAGAAGAGAGTTGCTAAATACAAAAGGAGAAAAGAGAAAGAGAGAAAAGTGTTGGGACTGAAATAGGAATATTCACAATAATAAAACAAAACAGTTAGAAAGGATCTTGGAGGTCTTCTAGTCCAACCCCCTGCTTAGGCAGGAAACCCTATAACATTTCAGACAAATTGTTATCCAATCTATTAAAACCTTCCAGTGTTAGAGCATTCACAACTTCTGCAGGCAAGTTGTCCCACTGATTAACTGTTCTAATTGTCAGGAAATTTCTTAGTTCTAGATTGCTTCTCTCCTTGATTAATTTCCCATCCATTGCTTCATGTCCTGCCCTCAGGTGCTTTGGAGAATAGCTTGACTCCCTCTTCTTTGTGGCAGCCCCCAAGATATTGGAACACTGCTATCATGTCACCCCTAGTCCTTCTTTTCATCAAACTAGACATACCCAGCAACCATTCTTTATATGTTTTAGCCTCCAGTCCCCTAATCATCTTTGTTTCTCTTCTCTGCACTCTTTTCCAGAGTCTCAACATCTTTTTTACATCATGGCGACCAAAACTGGATGCAGTATTCCAAGTGTGGCCTTACTAAGTCATTACAAAGTGGTATTAACTCTTCACCTGATCGTGCCTGAGTTTTAATAATGAAAAGGCTTTTTTTCTGGAGCTTTTGCGAAACTGTAAAAGAGTTTCTTCCTTCAAAGAAAGAAGCTTCAAAAGAATCTCTTCTTATATCTTTACCCAGAATTTGCTGGCTGGGTCATTCTGAGAGTTGACGTCCACAAGTCTTAAAGTTGTCAAAGTTAGAAATTCCTGCCCTAAACCATTCCCTTTGTTTTTGAGACACAGGGACTACCCAACGATGGCCAGAAAACTAAAGTGCTTCCACTTGTAATTAATCTCTTTCAAGGTCATTGTTATCAAAATGGAGTAATGGGAAATAAAGCAAGTTAGGCTTTTCTGCCAAGAAGAATCAGCAGAAATTTTTCTGGTTGACGGGTTTTAATTCTGCCTCCATTCTTATATTTTCCCGTTTTGGCAGCTCCTGGAGGAGAGTTTTAACGGCATCTGGGATGCAAAGTAAATCCACCAGACATCAAGAAGGAGAATATATATTTAATACAAAACTAAAATTACAATTACAAAACAATAAAAAACCTAAGCAAAATGGTCATGTTCTAGAATATGTGAGAATATACATTATAGAATATAGTTTAACATCCTGTGAGTTATTGGCTTTTCCTTGGGGCTCATAACAATATTGTCAATGAACGCAGATCCTTAATTGTCACATAGATTTGCCAGTTTCACCTAATGTATTTATCTTACATCAAACCTGTCACCATTTTATCAAGACCCTCAATCCTATTGCACACAGATAGTTTATTATAGTCACACAGTTCAGAGTTGAAAAATAAAACATGTTAAAAGTAATATAAGAATAAAAACACAAAAGAAGAATGTTGCAATTGGTGATGGGCTCATATCTGTGAGCAGTCACAATGTGCCTAACTTCACAGGCAACACAATTTGGCTATGTTCAAGGAAATTAAATCATAGTGGTCAGGTAACAGCCGTGTATTTTAAAAAGCCAGAATTTCCTGGGTATTTTTACTGGGTAAAGGTTTCTAAGCTTTGCACAGAGGTAGTCAATGAGGTTAATCAGAAGCACAATTGCTGTTTGTTGAAAACTAACCCACAGGCAAGTTGAGAGGATGTTTGGACAAAGGCTTTCTGCTTTCTTTTTTTAAAATACCAGGGGTGGGATTCTACCAGTTCTGTCCACCTCTGTAGAACCAGTTGCTCTGAAGAGCAGCAGACAGAGAGCATACAAAGAACTGGTTCTATGTCTGCTGCTGTTGTGGTCCACCTGCCCACCCGGGCTCTTACCTGACCTTTATTTCCTGCTTTTTCAACCGCAGCTGCTTTGCATGACACAGCCGTGGTTAAAAAAGCAGGAAAAAAAGTGCTTTTTGAACCGCTGCGCACCCACGCCCAGCGCTGCTCAGCTGTGCAGGCAGCTAGCTGGCGATGATATACATGCGCGCGCAGTGTAAAATCACCGAAACGGTAGTTACACTGGTCGGATCCCACCCCTGAAATATTATCTTATGTCCAAAAATGTCAGAATTTTTTGGAGTTACCAGATCATCAAAGTTTGAGCTAAGGAGGTACTCTACTTCCTGGGTACCAGACAGAGATCCTCTTTGTTAGTCCTCATGGCCTGGCCAGAGCAGTGGAGCCTGCTCAAACATGCGGAATACAATTTAGGAAGAAACAACAGCTTTGTTAAAAACAAATAATCCACCACAAACACCTCAGATCTGTTGTTGTCAGGAAAAATCAAAAGAGGACACACTATGTTGGTTACCTAATGCTCCTGGGGGAAAGACTGGATATAACAAAGTTGAAAAACTAAAATTTAAGGTAGAGATCGGGAATTATTTAATTAATTTCTGTTTATTTCTATAATAATCTATGGGTTCCTATCAAACATAGGTATCCTTTTAAATAATTTTTAAATAAACAAATAAATAAACAAACAAATAAATCTACCCATTTTTATTCTCAAATGTATGGATTCCCAGCACTTTTTTTTTTCATTGTGAGCCTCACTCTGCTTTTTTTACAGCAATATCATTGCCCAGGAGGTGTCACTGTGTGGTTAAAAATGACATTTCCACCGGGTAGCAGCTACAAAAAGAAAAAAGTTTTCTAATTCTGGAATTGTTTAAAAAATATTTTTTTCTAAGAGGACCAACATTATTAAAATAGCATTAAGTATAACTGGAAAAATTAAATGCTGAAACAGTTCTACTTAGTAGTTAAAACATTTTTTGTATAAATTATTCTGGATTTTAGTCATTTATTTGTTTGCTTGCTTATATCCCACCTTTATTATTGTTGTAATCAAAAAGGCACTTACATTTTAAACATTTCAGAACATACGTTTATATAAATTGCACTTATAATACAGAGGTAACTTACATTTCTAAATGAACATAATAACTGACTTAGCTATATTAAATAGTCACAGATACAGGACTTGTTTTTTGCCAGCATAACCGATTCCCTTCCTATGCAATTTCCCATAATCACAAAAGTATTTCAAAATGGTGACTCTTAAAATTTAGAGGGTATATGATGCAGTGTAGGAAGAAAGCAGCAAACAGAAACTATGTGAGATAACTGAAATGTCTCATAGCTAATGCAGCATTCATACATGCCCATAAGGATATTCACTTTAGGGATAAACCATCTTATGCAAAGTACAGAAAATAAGTGAGAAATAGTAATTCAGCCAAATTGAAGCAGATTAAAAAAAATGAAATATACCAACACTATTCATTATACCTTTCTATATCTTTCTATTTTTCCTAAACATTCTTGTTTCTATCAGGGATCATTCTGTCCATATACCACATTTAACCATATACTACCTTTGTTCAATTCACAATCTCTTCAGCTCCATCTAACCACAATTTCCCCCCCCCCTTCACTCCATTCACTCTTCCTTTTAAGTTTTGTGGTTTGAACTTCATTTATTCTTTCTGACCGTCAGACTATCTCTTGTGTCCTTCTTTCATGGTCACTCACTTGGCATATTCAATCCATATTCATTCTTCATCCAACCTCGTCTTGTTTTATCACCCATATACTTACACATCTGATTCTCACTGCATTCAACTTAGTTTGGCATTTCTCCTGAAGTTTCCAATTCTTATTTCCATTTAAGAAAGAGGGATGAAGCATGCTCTTATACAGTACAGTTTTAGCAAACGTTCATTTTCAAAAATTGAATGAAAAACATAATGCTTTAATGAAAAGTATTGTGCTTTTGGGTTGTCCAAAGTACTTTTCAGTCATTTTCAAAGTGTACTTAGCCCTAATGTACATGAGAATTGATGAAGTATTCTGGAGTCAACCTTTTATTTTATGCCCTTGTTGAAAGTCTTTGTTAAACTACCTACAGTTACAACAGTGATTAAAAAAGTAACTTTGCAGCTAATCCTTGACATGTACAACTTTTGTACATTAAAGCAAAGGGAAGCTGAAGTAAGGTAGGAAGTGCAGTAGTGGTTTCACTTAATGACCACTTAACAACTGAGTTGCCAGTGTCAATTGTGGTTGCTAAATGAGGACTACCTTAACACAGTGAAATCTTCCTAGATTTTGGCACTTTTTTTGCAGTAATTGTTCTCTGGAACAGCATCCCACCATAGAGCCTTATGGCCTCTATCCTAGATTTAAAATCTTTTTGAAAATTTGGCTTTCTCCCTAGGACTTAGGATGGAGAGTGAACCTTTCTAAAATCTGATATGCTATTCAGAATGTCTCTCTTCTGGAAGTACACCTTTCATTTTATAATTCTTACTGTTCTTGATGTTGTATGCCATTTTATAAAGTTGGGTAGCCTTCTAAATGGCAAATAAAATATGTATTATAATGATGTTGCGGTGCATATCTTTACAAAACCTTGGCAATATTCATTCATTATTTTTCTAATCCATAATAAAAGCATTGAATTGTCTCAATTTAGAATTACAAGGAATTGGTGAAGTTCTACTTTGCGGTGCAAGTAGTCCTCGACTTACAACAGTTCATTTAGCAACCATTCAACATTACAATGTCACTGAAAAAAGGGACTTATGACCATTTTTCACATTTACAATCATTGCAGCATCCTTCTGGTCACATGACCAAGATCCAAATGCTTGGCAACTGTCTCATATTTATGATGGTTGCAGGGTCCGTGGGATTGTCATACAATTCCCTTTTGCGACCTTCTGACAAGCAAAGTCAATGGGGAAACCAGTTTCACTTAACAACCCTGTTACTAATTTACCAACTGCAGTGATTCACTTAACAACTGTGGCCAAGAAAGTCGTAAAATGGGGCAAAACAAATGTCACTTAATAAACGGTCCACTTATCAACAGAAATTTTGGGCTCAATTGTGGTCGTAAGTTGAGGACTAATTGTATACATAACTTGCTTCTAATACACAATTGGGTGTTTCCACGTGGACTTTTGTACACATTAGCAGCCTAATCCGAATCCAGTAAGAAATAGAGGTGAAATATCCCTCATATTTGGCTCAATATTTGCCAAACACAGAGACACATTTGTTTGTTTTTTTGGCCATAATTCTGGGGTGATTTGACATTAACTTCTTCAAATAAATAAATAAATAAATAAGTAGGTAAGTAAATGAATAAATAAATAAATAAATAAATAAATCACACACACACACACACACACACACACACACACACACACACATATTTTGTCTTATCTAGAGCTCTGGAACTTCCTAAGGATGTCCACTCCAAATACTAACGGGTCTAACTAAT
Organism: Notechis scutatus; assembly: GCF_049901735.1. NCBI lineage: Eukaryota > Metazoa > Chordata > Lepidosauria > Squamata > Elapidae > Notechis > Notechis scutatus. The sequence goes on along the minus strand of NC_142010.1, from coordinate 197,957,947 downwards.
CTTGCTTATTGTTTCGAGATCATCCAAAGCTGACTAAATGCTTCTAATGCAACAATAAGAAAAATAAGCACATATGAACACGAACAAAGAATCTGATTCAGTTTTTAGGCAAATGTACATCAAAGTGATACTGTTATGAAACATCCATGCCCATCCATAGATACTGCAGCTTACATTTCTTACTTGCATTTTACACCTAATATTTTGGATTAAGTTCCTTAGAGCTAGTTGAGGTAATTAGGTAGCATGCTGCCTTAACCAGTCACCAACAGGGCTGTCAATAGAGATTAGCTAGAATGAAATTGCCAAGAGTCTGTTATTAACTTAAATTTTAATGTTAGGTAACTAACCTTTAAAAAAATTATTGAAAGTGAACATAGTTAAATCCAGTCACATTTCAATAATCACCAAGCCATCCGTAGCAAGTGCTTCCCTTAATTACCTTTGTGATATTTATGTATCTTTGTAAGTGTTAGGGTATGAAAATACATGCAATTAACAGTATAAATTACAGGAATCAGCAGCATAAATCCAACAATGTAACAATATAATTATGATAAAAAAAACCTACCCCCAAAAAATCACAAAAAAATGTGAAACTTTCAAATTTGCCAATTTTTGTTTTGGTTGGCTTTTAAGGAAAATAGAAAAAAAAAAAGGGGGAACAGGAAGGAAAGCATAAAAAAAAAATCATCCAAATATGTTACTCAAAGATGGTGCTAAGCAGTGAATTAAATGAGTTTAGTGATAAGTTAGTTGGATCCAATGCCTTATGGAGAATTAGGAGTTCTCCTTTGAAAGATATTAATTTAATTTTATTAATTTTAAATTGCTTTAGTAAAAGCATAAAGCTGTTGTTTTCATTTTAATAGAATGTAGCAATAGCAATAGCACTTAGACTTATATACCTTTACAGCCCTCTCTGGGCAGTTTTCAGAGTCAGCATATTGTCCCCAACACTCTGGGTACTCATTTTACCGACTTTGGAAGGATGGAAGGCTGAGTCAACCTTGAGCCGGTGAGACTCGAACTGCCAAACTGTTGGCAGCCGGCAGTCAGCAGAAGTAACTTGCAGTACTGCATTCTAACCACTGCACCACCACGGCTCCTTCAGAGGGACATTCCAAACCTGCAGAAATCAATTGCCCAGTTCTTGATCGCTTATTTCCTTTATCTACAATGATAATACTAAGGTTTCACACAAAATGTCAATAATGTGAACCCAGACAGATAAATCCTGCTCCCTGATCATATCTCCTCCTGGAAACTCTGAAAAGGGTTCTACCTATATCATAGGTTGACAGCACTATTCTTAGAAAAGAACAGTGATTCTCCTTCAAAGAATACTTCTTGTTCTACTTTTGGCTCCTTGAAGCAGGGCATTATTAATATGTGTGAGAATTGATTTAGGCAATACACCTCCCTACATTTTAGAGTATAAATGCAATTGGATTTCCAAATGTTCAATTTGGAAAGAATAAATTTTTAAATATTGTGCATGCTTTATGTGGACTGACGTAAATCATGTTGTGCTGTTAAGTTTAAAATAGCTGCTCTTTTCTTGGAAAACAACTGTGAAGAAATACACCATGTATCTGTATCAGAGATTTACACTTTCTTCTGTAATCTATTGTTTAAAAATGGAAACATTTCAAATATTTTTGTAACAAGAAAACAAATTTATTGATTTTTAAAAGACAAGACACAATTTTGTTTTGAAAAACACAAGAAAGCTAGCCTGAGTTCAAGTCTGAAATATTCAGAAAAATCCTACTATCTTTAGTATGTTCCAGTCATTTGTTTAAACAACACACTAAAAGTTAATATATATTTTTATAATTATAAAAGTTCCCCAGTTATTGTACAGTACACAATACAAATTGCCCACAAACTATTATTTAGCTCTTGCCAATTTTGAGAGGACATGATATACTAAAAGATTTAGCATTTTCACAAAAATCACATCAGGAAATACGTATTTACAGAATCAATACATTATACAAAACCCATCACGTTATTCTGTAAAGATGTTTTCTTTAAATAATTAAAAAGTATATTCAACTGTAATCCAAAAACTGGAAAAGAACATTACATTATCTCACACATACAATCTACAAAAAAGTTGCTTACCTCATTTACATTATATATCCACTCAATTTAAAAATAAAAAGATCCAATAAGTTCTACTAGTGTTTCCTGCATTTCTGTGCTTGTGGGACTGAAAAGGATAATCTTCCACTTAACCAAATAAATGATGGCAATTAATCCACCCAGGAGGGAAAAAGAAAGTAAATATAAAAGAAACACAAAAAAGAACTATTAAAGTAAGAGAGCCCTGAGTGATGGTAAGGTTATTGATTGGTAAGAACTTAAATTAACCAATTAAATAGGCACAAACTTCCTAGGTTTTTACAAAGGCACACAAAAGTTTTTTTTTATACCCTCACTAGTTAATTATCTAAAAAAATCAGATTTCTAATGGAGAATCTATACTTTTTAAGGTTTATAGGGGAAGCCTTCTTTCATTAATTTGTTTTTCATATTCAAAGTTGAAAATAATTTTTATACTGTTGTTAGAATTTCAGATGTGTACTCCAATCTAGATCTAAATATAACATTATCAAACTAGCCAGAGTTTTGTAAATGGGCAACTTTCACTTTCAATAAATATACTCCTTCCTATAAAGTCAAAATTAAACCTGCATTTCAATTTCCTGATTTAAAAGTCTGAAACAATGTTTCTGTGCTGCTTTAATAACAATAATAATACTCTATAATAGAATATGCAGGGCCATTTTTGTGGTATAAAAATTAAGGAATTGCTATTTAAATAGTACCTATTTTGGGGTAACCTGATCATAAAAGGAGATTCACTAATTACACAAAGATTCAGTCCAATTTGGGTCTGTGGATGAATCACATAAACAACATTTGCCTCGGAGTTTATTCCTGCAAGTCATGCTGGTCTGCCAATTGAACAGCAAATCACACAATCAGTTACCTCATTCAGACGCTATTATGGTTAGAACAGGTTCATTTCCTCATCTTCAAAATGCTACATTGAGCACCCTAAAAAGTATTGTTGCGTAATTTGTAATCATCATATATATATATATATATGGCATTCAGCTTTGTTCAGGTATTTTCCCACGTCATTGTAGTTGTGCTTTTAAAGTTGTAGCGACATTTCGGCAGAATCTCATCTGCCATCATCAGGCTTCTGTATTGTGTTCGTCTGTGAGTCAGACTTTTACAGTTGTTTCAGTTTTAAATTTGGGGCTAGCCTACTGCTGTCAGAATGGTTTTTTCTTCATCCTGATTGGTTGGGAGTCTTGGTCTGTGTTTATTGGTCTTGGAGCTTGCTATGTTCTGCTTGATTGGTGTTTCTAATATCTTCTGCCTGTTTTGTGGCTTTTTTTGTGTGTCTTGATTGGCTGGCAACATTGTGTTCCTGTATTGGAGGCTTTTAGTGCAGCTTGGCTCCGAGTAAATGGACGGCTATCATTTGTTAGAAAGCTAGGTTTCATCTGGGTGCCTGGTTGGGGTGTATTTGAGCTGGAGGTATCGGGGGGGGTCTGTTTGTGCCCAGGTGTTTGCCTGGCTTGTGGTGTAGATATTTTTTTGTTTGTGAGTGCAGGCTTCCAAATAATTGACAGTCTGGTGGAATCATCTCTTCTATTCATGCTTTCAGGTCTTTAGCCATAGAGATTGAAAAAAGACGAACACAATACAGAAGCCTGATGATGGCAGATGAGATTCTGCCGAAACGTTGCTACAACTTTAAAAGCACACACACAAAGCTGCCCAGCAGCAGCTCTTAAACAAGTTGAAAGAGGCTATAGGGGTATGCAAGGTTTGTAATCAACCATGTATATTAGTGTGTTTTATGATAAAATTAATTTAAATGATCCATCCTTACCAATTATTACTCAGGGCTTCTAATCTCAACATAATTTAAACAGAAGAAAAAGAAAGCTAAAAAAGCAAATAAAATTGTAGACAAAAATTCTTTAAAAACAAGGTATGTTGTTTCTGCCAAAAGACCCTAGGTAGTCACATTGAAAGTGGCTTCTAACTATTTAGTAAAATTGGTACCGTAAACTTAGTTCTACTGGCACACAGAATCACTAGCAGCAATGATCAATGCATGCAAACTGAGAAGCATTTACAGAAAATCATTAGGAATAAATTCATAAACCCTTTGAGTATTGCATTTATGTTTCATTGTACATTAATTTGAAGAGCTTGAAACAAAAAGGCTTGCCTTTTTATATCTTTACATTGAGCTAATGTCCAGTGTCTTTAAAATAAACATAGAGGGAGCATGGATTGTTTACTGATAACTGCTTGGGATCAATGCACTTGAATGCTGCGCTATAGCATCTGCATTCTAAATTTACACAACTTGAGACACTCCAAATCAAATGCACAGCTGTGAGTCAGGAGCTGCTACTTGTCAATTTTTCACAACTGCAGTAGTCCTGGACAGGCAGCAAAACCAGAAGTTTTGTTCAGCCTGATGTGGGGTAGCATACATCATTTGTAGGCAGTGTCTGTTTTGGTTGGCTCCAAATCTGATCTAGAATATGGTTTGGTGTAGGCCTAATGTTTTTTAAAAATCCACTGCTATATCAATTGTGGCCTATTTTAACCCGAACATTGTCCTATATCTGGAATTCCATAAAAATACCCTTGTCTATATTCAATAATAAACTTGGAAGTGGGATAACGTGCTAAAATAAAAGTACAATTCAACATCATTGCATGCATAGTGCTAAGCCTGTCTGCGTACACACAAATGGCATGAGAACCTCATGAAAGGTTCTCCTGTTATTTGAAAGGCAAGATAAAGCTTGTCTTTAGTTGCAGAGTGTTTTGCAATAGAGTATTCAATACACTTCCAAGTCCAGTTAATTTTGCGACTATGGATACATACACGTCCTTTCGACTGCAGTCCTTGGCAACATCCAATGGATGGTAGTGGGTAACAATGGTTTAACTCCAAAGTTCAAGTCTTTGACATACAGGTTGTTATTTGCATCTTTTGATGCTAACTGATGATTTCTCAACTACCTACAAATATATATTTTTAATAAACATGTAATTGTGAAATGTTTTCAAAGCCAACATCTTGGATCAAAAAACCTATAACGGTAGAAATACTTGCTTCTATAGGCGGTACATATTAGAGAAAAGGGATTCTTTGGGCTTCCAGATGTTGCTGCACAACAGCTCCCATGCATTGGTTATGCAGGCCAATGGTGAGGGTCATCAGATATTGTGGTTCAGCTACCTGTGAACAATCATACGTTCCCTACTCCTGGTAAAATGGCAGTGAATAAATTAAACTGAGATGCCTACCTCAAAGTGTTTAATGCTGAGCGTATGCAAGAAAATCAGAACATAGGAATCCTTAATAGATAATGCCTAGGATGGTTCACATTTACATTCAGATTATATAGGGAAAACATTCTGTTGTTTTATGGAAGGGGAGGTAGTCAGTGGTCTCTGGATGAAGCACAAATCCTTGGGTTTCTTTGAAAATCATATATGTTCTGGGGAGTGGGCATTGTGCGTTCATATGATCTCAAGACTCTTATAGATTCACATCAATTATATTTACTTACAATGCTCAAAGGGTTAATTCAAGGCATTACCATCAAAAGAATGTTCTAATACTAGAACTAAGCACTGAATTTATGCTTCTGTTCCAGTTTTTTTTTTTTTCAGTCACTAAACAAATAACCTAGCAACAATACTAGAATTCCTTTTCCTTTAAACCATATACATAGAGACTGACCTGTAATACAGGAATGAGGGCCCAGTTTTCAGAAACTGGTACTGCTTTCACAAATCAGCATTAAGTGTTCTCAAAATGTTACTTAGTGTTATTTGGCCTGTCAAATCTATGAAATGATTTCATATTTTGCTGAGAAATAATCTGAAAAAAATGTGGTTCTAATGTTTGTGAATACCTCGTTTTTAAATTAAAGAAATGATATGTAGGGTCCTACACATCCTCAGTACTGTTTCAATTACTATCATCCATTGTGAACCAAATGTGGTAACATTGCACAGCAGTACTGTAGGATTTTTTTAATGGATAAATGATTTCTAAAGTAGTGTTATAATTACATGTTATAATACAAAAATAAGCACAAAGAAAAAAATGCAGGACAGGACAAAAACAGATTAAGGTGACAGCACCAAAGATTTTGCATTCCTGAAGAGATTATGAAAACTGGGCCCTGTTTCTGAATACAAATTTTCAGTAGAATCATCAGTATTGATCACTGCATTACTTGTTCAAGAGCCAAAAAGTCTTCATTAATTTTAAAAAAATAGTATTTAAAACAACTTTTTAAGACAAATTGTTCTGAAATGTTATCAGTTCATTTTCTTGCAATCTTCCCCAAAAGTGCTTCAATTAAGCTATTCCTCTTTTTTTTTTTTTTGATGAGTACATACTCCTTGATTATTAAGATCATACTGGATTCATGGCATAATGTGAAACCATTTATGGAACCTTCAGTGAAAAATGTATGGCATGGCATATCAAGTTCAAAAAACCTGCAACAAGAAGAGGAACTTTGGGGAAGCCCTGGTATTTGCACAGAACACTAGGGCATTTTATCTGAATCCCAGCCCTCATACATTTCATTCTGAAAAATGTATGTAACATATAGGCACAAGTAGTACAGTGTCAGAATGCTATCTAAAGTGAGCCAGTTTATACTGAAAAGCTTCTGAAGATAATGCAAGTCAGTTGGCCATTTGATTTATAATTCCTACTAGACAAAAAATATTTAAAAAATTATTCGGGGACAAAGATGCACATGAACAATGCTTATTTTGATTCATGATTAACAGCAGCTCTTCCAATGTCTTGTTATCTGTGTTGCTGACTTACTGGAGCATTTTGGAATATATTCTAGACACTGACAGGTTGTGAAGTTTCATTATTTGTATGGTCCACAGCAGACCAGAATTCCAGGATATGATGTTATACAATAAATATCAATCTTTTTGGCACATTGAATACAGTGATCAACTGGATGGGGAGTGGTCTGGAAAATGAATCATAAAAATTTACAGCCCTGTCTCTCTCAGAAAAGTAAATTTGCATCATTTTCATTTTTCTGCATGAACAAAATCCAGTATTCAGGACAAAAGAAGACAGTGATACAAAAACACAAGTTCATCATCCAGGAAGGATAGTACCAGTAAGTAGATCATATTTAACATAGAATTTTAATAGACTCTCAGAAAAAAAGATGCTGAAAAGTGTTTCTTTGTTTCTACATTTAATTTTACTGTATTTAAGTGTAAACATTTCATAATGCACAATGAGAGGGAGGAACTATCACAGCTTAGTTTTTAAAAAATTGGTGAGGGGTGTAGGTATGATGGATTTGATGGGGAAAAATAAGAACATATTCCAATAGCAGAAAGAACAAAATTATCATGAAATATATCAGCATGTTTAACCAAATGGCAGGAATTACTAGGCACAATACCTAGTTCGGCCCAATTTTGCAATTCTAAGCAATTCTTAAAGCTTAGTTTTGAAGTAGAAGTAGTCAAATAAAAAATTAGCAAATCTTTAGGTCTTCTTGATATATGTAAAATCAAAGATGCAACCTGTATACTAAAAAATATACCCAAAAGTCCATCTGCTGTTCAAGCATTTGGTGATAATCTTGAAAATTGTCTTTCAAACAAACAATAAACAAGACGCTAATATTTTGTATAGGTCTTGCTATAAAACCTGTAAATCTTCTTTGTGCTTTCCTTCATTTTTGGTTTGTTTTGGTCAAACTAAGGAAATTCACATGTCTTTTAAACCAATAAATGCATTCTAACTAGAACAGCTTAATGAGAATAAAAGGGAAACAACATATACTATGAATGAACCATTAAATAAAATAGCAGACTGACCCCCTTCACCAAATGCACTATTGAAACTATACGCTGCTTTTTTAAAAACGTTGCTTACGTTACTTTTTGAAATTAAAAGTAGATAAGGGTTTAGAAATATATATATATGCATATATATTTATATATAAGTATATAAATTCTTGTCTGGGAATTAGCTAATCTATTCTGTTGACCTTTGACACTGTTAAAGCTAGTTTGTTTTCCACCATTTTCCCCCAATCCCACCCCACCCCAGAAAATTTGATTAGTAATAAAGTGAAGTTCAGCTATAAATAAGAAAGAAAAAGGCTGTCACTCTAAGAGGGATAGTATATCTAATTTTCTTTTTTTAAAAAAATCTTGATATCTGAAGTATGTAACCTGCCCTTACTGTTTAGGGAATCTGAAGGAAAAAGGGGAAGAAAGAAGAAAGAAAGAAGACAGGCACACTTTGTTGAATCAATGTAAGAGTTATTAACAAGAAAATCTTAGCTTCGGTTCTGTTTAAGGCACCATGTAATAGCCGAGGTACAATGATCCCTGATGTACATTCTTAAATGGCAATGGTCCATCTAGCCACCTATTCAAATTCTACGCAATTGGGAAATAAGTACAAGTGACATGTGCCAGTTTCACTGCCTTTAAAACATTTTATATAAAATGAAATCCACTTAAGAACCAGGAATTATTCTGAGCAAAATTACAATGCAGGTTGCTACATTCCTTGCATCCTATAAACTATCTTTAACAAGAGCAGCAGGTTGAACTATCATGAGGAAAAGGACACAGAATTAAAAAGTCATCTGAAAGGAATGGTTTCCTGCATGTCCAGTTCAGCATAAGTAGCACATACACTTAAAGAAGGAATCAAGATGCTTTTTTAAAAAAAACTTCAGTAGCCACATCCCCACTGAAGAGCAGAAAGCATCTGGGTAGTGGTCCCATATGTATATGAGGTGCAGAACCCAGCAAATGCTTCTGTAACATGACCTCCTCTCATTCAAAGATGATCGCATTCTCACTGGAAATCAAAGATGCCTTAATTCGAATCTTGTAACACTCTAATTAAAATGAATGGAGGTTGCACAGAGTCAGTTTTTGGGCAGAATGTACCTGAAATCAGTAGTCTTATGAGAGAGGAGCTAGTATCCCAAAATTTGAAACTGATTTAAGGAAGCTTGAATTGTCCATAATGGTGTCATCTGTACCTTTATTAAGTACACATTACCATGTGCTATCAGAGCTCTCATTTTATCCTGCAAACAGTGAGAATCACTCTTCCTCTGAGAAAGAAGACAATCTATGTTCTCTAGAATTATAATAAATCTTCCAATATATCTGTTGAGCACTCTGAAATGTATCAAAATAGTTATTTTCCAGTTCTCTCCAATGAAAGCTGCCTTTTAATAATAATTCTAACGCAGCTGCTATCAAACGAGCGTGCCTCCAGTGTAAATCAAAAAGGAAAAGTCTTGATATTTCAGAGTGCAATTAATTAAAAACCCTATTTATACGAAATCACCATGACTAACAGTTAACATTAAAATATTTTGTAAAAACTATGAAAAAATTAAATTACTTTTAATTATAAAGAGGACAAAAACATTAACATTAATCTTCGCAAAAATGCTTCTTGACTTTTGAAACTAAGAAATTTTTTTATATTAAGCGGCCAGTGTAAAATGATTGTATTTACCTTCCCCCCCCACAAAAAAATCTGACCAAATACATAAACCCATTCCATTTTCACAACTCCAGCAAAAGTACAGATAAAATTTGACAATAGTCGACTTTCAGAAATCTTTTTTTTTTTTTTGCATCCCTTCCGTCCCCTATGATATGCCCAACATCAAGAGGGCTAATACAATCTGAAAAAAGAACTTTTAAATATTTGTTAGACCGCAGTATATGTATTTCCAGTCGCACTACACTGTCTGATCGTTTGAGTAGCTGTGACAATGTGCTCATTGTGAAGAGGGTTCAAAAGGTTCTGCTGTACTCCAGTCTCGAGTACCGGCTGCAGGCAGCCCACCTGAAAGGCCTGGCTAATTTCAGTCTTCTCTCGCTTGGCTTGCGGCTCTCCAGAGTCATCCAGCTCTTCATCTATTTCACTTTCAACTTCACTGCCTTCATCTGCACAAATAAAATCACCATGAATCCTGCAATCTGAAAGAGCCATGTTACAATGAGATAGAAAGGCTTAACAACTCTAGCAAAGTGTTAAGTTACTGGAATTGGACAGTCTCTGGGTCCAAATCCAATCCTAGGTAAATTAGGTACGTGCACTCGAACTTTCTCCTTATTAATTAGCCAGCCCTTGTACTTGTGGATGAATGCTTATTCCCCGGCAGCATCTTAAGCTCCCATCTTGATTTCTACTAATGGGGGCTGCAAGTAAAGGAAGCCGTCCCCCTTCTATAACCAGAAATCACTTCTTGTGTGGAAATGAATCCTTATGAGCCCAAATTCTTTACCACGTTTTGTAACTACTTCAGTGGAGACTGTTATCTTACTTCCATAAGGGATCCCTAGGACTTGAGCCAGTGCACAAGGGCAATATTGTATAGGTAGTCCTCATTTAATGATCATTCAGTAAATGTCTCAACATACAACGGCACTGAATGAGTGGTAAATTACAACTGGATCTTGTATTTATGGCCAATACAGCATCCCCACTGTCACAAGATTGTGATTTTCAACCTTCTGTGCTGGCTCCCCACAAGCAAAGTTAATGGGAAAGCTCGCTGGGAGTCAGAAGTCATGGTCATGTAAAGTCCTTGCTCAACGACAGCAAACAGGACCACCATCATTAAATAATATGAACACATGTCCCAAAGATGTTTTTTCAAAAGGCAGCTGGATTTGTTTTTCCTTGAAGCTTATTCAGTTCAGTTCTTCAGAACTGAAGAAGCATCTTAAATGAGAAGTGAAACGTCTTCAAAGAAATATAAAATCCACTTTGCCTTTTGAAAAAGCACCTTTGGGACAACTATGACCTGGATGACTGAGAATCTCCATAGGCAGTACAATCACTTTTTTCCCCACTTCAAACGACACTGCTAACAATGGAGTTTTCCAGTCCCAATTAGTGTTGCTAAGTGATAACTACCACTATTATACCAAATTCAGTTGAAATTTGCTCATGCTGTCAATAAATTAAATGAATACTATGTTTCATTGAGTGAAAGATCCATTGTATGAGATGCTCTTCCTAAGAATCCCCCTGGTTGGATTCACTCATCGTACAAATCATAATGTGACTAGACTGTGGATTAGTACTGTATGTTATATGAGACCCTTGTCAATTGCAGTTTACTTAATGCAGTTTACATGATTAAACCATAGTGATCACTGTAGTTCACCAGATCTTTTAAAAAGATCTTTCAACCTTCAAAGTAAGCTTTCAGATTAAATAGAAATGTAAAAGAGTGAATAAATTAAGAAAAGGAGTGGCATACAAATAAAGTAAACAAATACATTTATAATGTCCTAATCAAGTTGAAGTTCTGTAGTATGTATATGCTAACCTTTGTCCATGTTTCCAGGAGATGCAGCATTTAAATCACCAAACTGTGAAAGAAAATAAAAATAGCAACTTTTAATACAATACATTATACTAGCGTTTTCCATATCAGTTAAATCCTCTGTGAAATCTAATTATAACCATGCTTCCCAAGAAAGAATATGATTATTTTTATTCACAAATGGAACAATTGCAACACCTTTCCGGAGGGTGAGGGTGTCTATGATAATTCGCTGCAGCCAACTTGCCATGGCCACCTCACCATGACCAACTAACCATAGTCAACTTGCCGCAGCCAACTCATCATGGGACAACTTGCCACAGCCAACTCACTGCTCATAACAAGTCATAACTCGCTTGGAACAAGAGTTACACTAATATCAAAGAAATGGTGGAGTAGAATCATTAAAGAAAGGATGTAAAAATAGGGACAAAATGAAATGTGAATGACAAAAAATAAAATATCTTTATTTTAAATAATTGAACAGTTAAATTGCCCTGTGAGTTGTCCCATGATGAGTTGGCCATGGTGAGTTGGCCATGGCGAGTTGTCCCATTCTGTTCCAGGATGGTTCAGGGATTTCTGGAAGTAAATCCTACAAATTAAAAGTGATTTAGAGCAATGGTTCTCAACCTTTTCTTCACCAGACCCCTTCTTTAAATACCTTTTGTGGCCACGGACCATGGCAATGGACCACCTAACTGCTAACATTTTTTGAGTCTTTGCAGACTCCACATGACAACATCATGGCTCCCCAGGGGTCCACAGACCTTAGAGTAGCTTAGAGTAGGTTGTAAACCACTGATTTACAGAAGCAATCTAGATCTGATTGACTATGACAACAACCAAAGCAAACTAAGTATATTGCAACCCATACCACAAAGCTTTCTATTCTGAAGTTAAATACATACCTTATTTTGGAATGACAAGTTAAATAGTGAACAAAATACTAAAAGAAGCTACATGTATTGCCTAATACTTTGTGAATAAAAGCAAATAATACTTGTTGTCTACTTCTGAATATATTTTCATAATGCACACTCTTCATTTTGACCCAGGAAGCAAGAGTAATAAAGCATATAAAGAAAGGATATTTGCACATTCTTAATGTCTGTGGAATATTAAACATAGTCAAATATGTTGATGCTTCATATATAAGATATATTATTACTTTGTGATTCAAAAAGGAACCTTCACCTTTTCTCAAGTTCTCTTGAAACAAGTTTGTGATTGTAACAAAAATAAAAAATCTAATAATAATCATCTTCAATTTAAAAATGAGTCTTGGGTGACAGAATTTTTTTTTTACTAGGAATGAAAATATTACTTTTTGTTGTTTATTTCTATAGATACAAGAAAATAGTTTTAATTATTTTTTTTACTCTCACTCTCAAACTGCTGGTTAAAAAAAACAAGGGGAAAAGTTTGAATATTTGGCTATGCAAGAAGGTTATAATTTAAAAAGATTTCAGATTTCAGAAATGAGCATAAGAAGATTTCAGAAATTTACACAGGATCTGAAAGGTAACAGCAAAATACTCGATCCAGTATTTAGTGTGAATAAATATAATCAGAACGTACAAACAAAAGAAAATGAATTTCTGTTTCAGTTTTGTACAGATTCGGCTTAACTGAAATTTGATGACATCCATTATATCTAAATCTCAGATGAAAGGAATTTAATTAAAACTGATCCACACTTACCTCCTAGAAAACACATTTACTTAATTAAGTATAACTTAATGAGATAATTACTCCTTTTTGATGCTAAATTATCTGGTAAAGGATTCCAACTGTAGACTGACCTCTCCCATGACTGCAATAGGTGTCTCTCCTGTGGCTTGAGCAACCCGATGTTCAACTAAGTAAAACATATATTCATCATATAACAGACGGATCAGATGAAAAGAACCAAAGCTAGCAGCACTGCGCAGAGTTAAATCTCGAATCACCATTGAGCTATATTAAGATGAAAATACAAATGAAACACATTATCATCCAATAAATATGCCAGAAATTTCCGACACATCCAACATAATTCTAACAATTACATTATTTAAGCCAGGACAGGAAAACACTTTTTTTTAAAGTAAAGTTAGCTTTCTTGTCAGGAAAGAAAGGGGTGTTATACTACATGCTGAAGACTGACCAAGCTAAAGCAAATTGTACGCAGGGTTGTCCTCTTGTTTTCCAACTCCCTCTTTTCTTTGTCTCAAGATTCAGATAACTCTTACCAGATATATCAAATAATTTCCCTAAATGGCTTTTAAATGTGACTAAGGTCTAAATGAATCTAGGTCAGGGGAAGGCGACTATGGCAACTTTGCTACCTGTGAACTTTAACTCCCAGAATTCTTGAGCCAACATAGTTGACCTAGTTGCCCACCCTTGTCCTATGTGAAGGGCCCAGTATGACCTCTTGATTGTTTACCTCTTATTTAGGCATTACATTTAGACGGCACTTTAATAATTATTATATAAATGGCTCATCATATACAGCTGGACTTAACTAGCATTCTTATTATTGGTTGATGGATTGCATCTGTTTCTCTCCCTTTAGAATAAAAATTCCCTTTAGAATAGGAATATGGCTTATAAGCAACATCAACTAAAAAATGAAAACATAACAAATCATATTTGTAAACTCAAAATATGCTTAAATGTTTTCTGTCGGTGGCAATAGCCCCTGAAGTTAGGAGATTAGAAACTGGCTGAAGCAGGCTTCTAGGGTGGTCTTCACCTACTTTCTTTTTTCTTACTTTGGAGGCAATAGAAATGGGTGACTTTAAGCAAAGAACAGAATGCAAATATAGTCCCACCAAGGCTTAATTAGAACAGAAAGGAATGGAGGGAAGAATGCATAAATCGAAGCCACTGCCTGCTTATTGACAGATCTTTCCCTCCCTGCCCAACATTACTTTTACTAGCCATATGGTAAATTAACGAAGATGTACAGCCTCATCTATGATCACGCATGGATGAGAGCTACGATCCAGTTGGTATATACTCAAAAGCACACTGTATTTCTGCGATGTGTGAAAGCAGCTGTGTCTTTTCTTGGGACCGCATACCAGCTAAGTGATTCTGACCAAAGACATGTTTAAAGCAGTTGCAAACAGGTGCTACGGGCCCATTTCTATGCATTTCAATTTTCAAAGCACCATTTGGCCTCCCAAACTCGAAGCACTGCACTACCCTATTGGACTGAGACAAAATATAACCTCTTTATTCAGGGCACTGACCTGTAGAAAGACCACTTTAACAGAAACTGGCGTGCTGCTTTAGGAAAACTAGGTCTTCCTTCATATGGTTTCAGTGCTTGCATCATTACATTATCAAGCCAGGCAGCCCACTGCTCCAGAGTGCTCTGCTGCTGAAGAGTCATCTTGAAATCTGTTTCTAACCGTTGTACCATGTTGTCATCACACTGGCACACCCAGGAAGCCTGCTCCTGTACCAATTCAAAAAAAGTTTTACAGAGGAGTTTCAAGTGCCCGATTTAAATTTAAGTTAAAGGTGCCTAGAAAGGAAAACAATGAGTAAAACAAAAAAAGAAGGAAGAATAAGTACTCGGTGAACAAATCAAGGGATAGAGGACATCTGAATTTTCTTCCGGATAATAAAATAACTCTCAGCATGTTATTGCTCTTCCCTTGTGCTTATTCTTCCCTTGTGCATGCTTGTGTTCATCTGTGTACTGGGAAACTTTGGATAGGTTGTATCTCCTCCACTTGAGGTAATGTGACTTGAATAGAGAAGGGAGACTTAGAACAGAAGTGGGTAACTATGGCGACTTTATGACCTGTGGACTTGAAGTCCACAGGTCTTAAAATAGCCATAGTTGTCCATTCCTGGCTTAGAACAAAGCAGTGAACAGCATTCCAAGTTCAACTATCCATTCCATAGGGATGCAAAGATGGATTTTTTTTCTGGAATCGTTTTCTCAACAGATCCTAGCTCTTGATCTTATTCTTTATTAGAGTTGATGTTTTTTTCCAGCCACTTCTTTCCATACACTAAACACAATCTAAATTTGTTTACTTTCCTCAACCCAATTCCAAGCTCCTTCACATAATGTCTTTCCAACATTCTGTTGATTTGGAAAGGATTGAAAATGGTTTCAAAGGTGGAACAGCAGGAGCAGAAATGGAACTGCTGGACATTGGAATGTTTTAGTAAATGGGTTGTATTTTTTTAAAAAATGGATCATTTCCAATGGGCTGCTAAACATTTTTTTCCTAAATCTTTGACAGATATAGATAGATATAAGTCAAAGATATATTAACATGGATGTTAAGAAACACCCTTCATTGTCTATAAGTCAACAGGTGAAAATCAGAGTGTGGGGGGAGGGGGAGAATGAGCTACAGAAATCTTTCATGAATCTTTTTTTGCAGAAACAAAAGATTATTGTGGCAGATTTCCTCTAGACATTCTCTGGCATCTCTGAAATTCAAATGCAAAGAGGGCTTTTTACAATTTACATTAGGTTTCTTAACCCCACTTTTATTATTGTTTATAAATAACTCAAGGCAGCAAACATATCTCCTTCTTCCCCCTATTTTCTCCACAACAACAACAACAACAACCCTATGGGGGCTGAGATTAATCACTGGCCCAAAATTACCTAGCTGGCTTTCATGCCTAAAGTGGGACTAGAACTCCCAGTCTCTCGCTTTCTAGCCTGATGCCTTACTGACTAGGCTAAAGAATTACATACAAAGCATTCATATCATGTCATACCTGGACATTGGCAAAATCAACACGGTTGAGGTCATTGAGCATCTGGTTAATCTGAGAAGTGTTCTGCAAGACAGCTCGGGCTGCCTGAGCCAGATGATTAAGAGATGTGTATCTTCGCAGAGTCTGAGCAAAGGCACTTACAGCGGCAACCTGCGAAAAATGAAGAAAAAGACCTGATACTCCTATTCTCTTATAAAGCTGGTGCCAGTTAGCAACTTTTACAAATGTTTATCGAGAAATAATACCCAAATATGCCAATATTGTCTTATAAAGAAATCTGATGAGAATATTATTTTTGGAGATATGTGCACATGATAACAATAATGTTAATAATGCAAGTTAAATAAAAACAATATCCATGTCAATATCTTCCCTGCACTGAATCCCTGGCTATTCTCCACACCCAAGCATACAAAGGAAGCACCATCTTCAGAATTTTGTGGTACACATTTGTGCCAGTTTGCTGTGAAATACAAAGAATCTAAAGAATATGGCACTTATGCCATCTAGAATTCTTCAGTAAATATTTGTTAAGAGAGGCAAATCTCCCCTCAAAGACTACTACAGCAACATCAAAAGCTTTTTACCTGTTAGATCACCACTTGAGCAAGTAATTTACATATCTTTGGATGATTAGAGTAAAACAGTATATTACAAGAGCAACCACAGTAAAACTTTGATTTTATTGTCTTCCACTCACATCTAAGTCCTAAAGGTGCTTTTTCAAAAAAGCAATTGGACTTTTTTTTTTTAAGCCATTTCGCTTCTCATCCAAGAAGCTTTTTCACTTCTAAAGAACTACCGAAGAAGCTTAATTAGAGGAGAAGCAAAATGTCTTCAAGACAAAAACTAAGTCCAGTTGCCTTCTGAAAAAGCACCCCGGGGACCATCATGACCTGGATGATTGAGAATCTCTGTAGATATTCACATCTCCGTTTGAATTTCTCCTTCAAATAATGGAATAAATCTCTTGTTTGGCAAATCCATCTGAATAATTTATGGCAAATTGAACAAATTATGTTAATTAGATAGATTCAGGTATAATGAACGGTTTTTAAAAATCCCTTTTCTCAAAGCAGTCTGCTAACCGGAGGTATTACTGTATTTTTAATGTATATTATGCTAGTTCACAAATGTATTACATATATCATACTACATTTAGTGGAAAAATTATATTACATCATTTCTTTCCCATGAACCCTCTGGGGGAGGCTTTGCGTGGACCCCCGACTGGGAATCAGTGATTGAGACTAGAGGTCTCCAACTGTGATAACTTTAAGATTTGTGGAATTCTGGGAGTTGAAGCCCACAAGTCTTAAAGTTGCCACGGTTGGAGACCGCTGATTTAGACATGAGTAGATGAACTTTCTACAGCAAAATTTAAAGAACAGTATAGACTGGCAATATAAAATCTAAAGCAGATTCTATGTGGTTTTTTTAAAGGGTTCTTTTGTAGTATCTTTTTTATTAACAAAATCAAGGAGGTAATGTGGAATTATTTGTGTCTGTAATACCTTTTTTGTTGCAAATGATTTTGAAAGTAAGAGTAACTCTTGGTTTGAATCATTACCTTGGTTTGAATCATTCTCTGGGGAATATTGTTCATGGCATTGGAAAGCCAACCTTCAAGGCTTTTTGCAAAATTGCGAATGGCTTGGGTCAAGGCACCTATGCATGAAAAGTAAGCACACAATAAATGGGGAAAAAAGCCGAGGCATGAATGTATTGACAGATCAATGTCCTTGAATATTACAACTAAATCGTAAAAGGAGAGAGCAAATGCTAATGCATGTCATTAATCAACACAGAAAAGAAATACCACTATTCTAGTACAATATACCTATAGAGCAGAAAATCTTGAAGGCTGCAGTGACTGTTCTCACTGAGATGCTAATCATGTGTCTGTGCTGTGTAACTTTGGATTATAATCAGAAATTCTTAGTATAAAGACCCAATATCAACCTGAAAATATGGGGTCATTTTTGAAATAAAATGTAGATCCCAGATCAGAATCAGTGAATTGTTAATTGTTCAATACACAAAGGAACACAAACACGACAATCTTACTCTGGGCTATATATTATTTCAGGAAGGGATTTGATCCTGCTATGAAGTTAATGTCATTTTTTTTCACTCTTAATTGTTTTTGTGGTAGGAAAGAACACTAATATTTGGATGTGTTCTACGTACTATTCTATAAAAAAGTATTTTTTTTCTGTACTGCACGCTATTATGCATCATAATTTGATCAACGGCGAAAAAAGAATTTGTTTGGTAAACAATACTTTTTACAATGCAGTGTCTTAAAATATATTGTTTGGTTTTAAAATGTAAGCATGAAAAGTAATGCCAAGCAGTCACTGAATATTTAACTATTCTTTGAAAAGAATATAGAGATTTTCATCCTATAACCCAATTCAATAAGTTGTTTTAGGTACATTGTAACATTTTACGACTAATATGATCAGTATTTTTCTTTAAATAGCAAATCTTTACTCTGTCCCTCATCTATCTGAAAGCATCATGTATTTATACATTTATGGATACCCTGAAATTTCCAGAAGTGTATGATATACAGTTGTTTTTTTTTAAAGCATTAGCTTCTTTGTTCCCCAAATCAGAGTCAATTGAGGCTTGTGTATTTAATAGCCACAACATACCAGCTGTTAGGAGGAAAAATGAAAGAAAAATCCAGGAATAGAGTATTCTGTGGAAAGACATGGCAGGATACAGATACAGCTTAGTTTGGTCCTTTCCAATATACGGAAATGAATTACTGTATATGATTTATATGTATAATCAAATGAATTATGTTATTACGTAGTCAAAAGATTATCAGACATACAAACACAGACGAACTTATAACCATGTTTGGGAGAAGACAAGTTCTCCAAAACTATAAAAAATGCATTTAAAAATCTCCAGACTGGAGCAGAAGGGGGACTTGCTCTCTCTGATGGCCTAGTGGAGAAAACATGAATGGCTGCCTAAACATCTGAACAGAAATACTGCACGTCCCTCTGATGTAATTCAGAAATCAGGAAGAAGCCAGTGGTACTTTTTCCAAGTAACAACTTTCACTAAAAGGCACAAGCTTTTGTGAGCTGCAGCTTATCCTTTATTATTATTGTTGATGTTGTTGTTGCTGTTGTTGTTGAAAAACCCAGACCCCTCTTGATTTTTTTCCCTATCATAAATGGCCAAGGCCATTTTTTCCCTATCATAAATGGCCATTTTTCCATCGTAGTTGAGACACCAATCTCCCTTTCCTTGCTACGGAGAGTGGGAGGACTCCCAAGATGGCTTTCACAAGTACAAGAGAAATCTGGCCGTGTGAAATGGCCCATACGAGCAAATGAACTGGCTACTTTCCAGACTCTGTTACAGAAAGTGTGAAAGCCACATTTCCTACATGCACCACAGAAATTACCTCTGTAACGTCATTGTTAAGTAGTAATACAAGACAAAAACAAAAGCTATAATATAAATTAAGAAGAGTAAATGTTAAATTAAGAAGAGTAAATGTTTAATATTGTTTATACTAACAAAGGCCACAGTTATTGTCCACAGAAACCATTCTTTAGAACAGTATGAATATTTGAGAGGCTGAAAGCCTATTAATTTCCAGAGATGTATCTGACATTTGATTTTAAACTGTAACAAATTGCAACGTTAATGTTATATGTTTTCCTTTAAACCAAACTACTTAAATGGATGGCTAGATTAGACTAGAGATTTAGAGATTGTAAGAATAAACTACTTACCCTGGAATATCACATTAGAATGAAGTAGCAGCTGTACCATAATACTTTTATTAGGATTAACTAACAAGTTACAAAACAGCTGCTCATTATTTAAGGGTACTGAAAATAATGTTTTATATAAACACAATACTAAAAATGTTCCAACTTCAAAATTAAATAGCAGAGTAGTAGAAAGATGATCAGGTAAGATAAAAGGTAACAAAGTCAAGACCCATAAAATACTATTTTAAAAAGACAAAAAATACTTTAATAATTAATCATTTCAGAGAATTCCATTTCAAACCAATCCCAAAAATACATTTAGATTTATATGGCATCTTTAGATGAATAGAATAGGCTGGAATGGAATGGAGCAAAGCAGAGCAGAGTAGAATAGAATAGAATACTTTGTTAGCCAAGTATGATTAGAAACACAAGGAATTTGTCTCTGGTGCAGAAGCTCTCACTGTACATACAAAGCAACACAACAACAACAATAATAATACCACCAATAAAAGGGGATAGAGATGAAGATAAGAAGAAAGATAAAATAGATAGTCAGACAGACAGAGATAATACAGGTAGTCCTCAACTTACGACCATTTATGATGCTAAGGAAATATTTGTTCAGTGAGTTTTGCCCCATTTTACAACTTTTCTTGCCACATTTGTTACACGAATCACTGCAGTGGTTAAGTAAGATGGTTGTTAAGTGAATCTGGCTTCCCTATTGACTTTGCTTGTCAGAAGGTTTCCAAAGATGATCATGTGACTCCAGGACCATATAAATATGAGTCAGTTGCCAAATGTTTGAATTTTGATCACGTAACCATGGAGATGTGGCAACAGTCATAAATGGGGGAAATGGTCACAAGTCACTTTTTCCAGTGCTGTTGTAACTTTGAACAGTCACTACATGAACTGTTGTAAGTCGAGGACTACCTATAATCCACACAAGAGCAGGGAAGGGAAAGTTCCTGTCATTTTAGACAAACTTCAGTAGGCAGGATGAAGCCAACAGGGTAGAATTTTTTTTTGGGGGTTAGCGGTGGTGTAGCCTATTCTCTCCTCCCTCCCTCCCTCTCTCTCTTATTTTCAGACACTGAATAATAAGATAAAACAATATGAAAATAAACCAGATGAAACAACTGATTGTTCAGAAATCTTCAGGTTCTAGAATCCCTCCAACTGGGTGGGATTGCACTGGCCCTGAAAGAACAGTCTGCAGTCTGAGGGCTATTTCAGTCTTGCAGGTCCTGCTAGTACTGCAGATGGAAAATGTGGCCAAGATGGCATTTGCCCAGCTAAATCTGAGGGCCAGCTGTGGCCCTTTTTGCATCAGGAGTTACCGGCAACAATAACTCATGTCCTTGTCACCTTGTATTTGGAATGCGTACTTCACTTTACATGGTTCTGTCCTTGAAAGGCAATTTGGTAGCTTCAATTGGTTCAGAATGCCACTGCCTGGAAAGTACAGTAGAACCACACCATTTTTGTAATAGCCTTATACCAGTTTCCAATATCCTTCCAGATCCAGGCCAAGGTCCTGGTTATAACCTATGTAGCCCTTTATGATTCGGGTCCTTATTAGCTCTGAGACTGTTTGACTCAGGTAATAACTTTATATTCGCTCTACTTAAGCCAAGATTCTCTTCCTGTGATAAATCAAGATAGAGGATGCCAGGGAATAGGTCTTCTGGGTTGTCACTTCCCCTCTGTGGAACAGCTTGTCCTCCCCTTCCTGCCACTGCTCCTTCAGGATAATGAGCAGAGTTTAGTGGAAGCAGCTAAATTATGAGAGATAAAGTCTGAAGCCACAAGTGAGTTTTAATTTTTCCTGGTCACTGAATATTGCACATTTTTGCCCCTGATCAGAAGAGGTAGCCACATGCAAATTAATGCCATACATACAAATAAAATAACGAGTTACACTAGAGTGCAACATTGTAAAATGACGAGTGATTTACTATATAGCACAGGTGGACTGATGCTAGCATTTGCAATCACACTTTCATTAGCAATAGGTGAGAAAACAGAATTTTGTTCTCACATTAACAAAGATGACTTTTCCCCACAATATTGCTTTATACACTCTTTTGTCTTTCTAATAGTTTTCACCAGCACTGACATCACATCCCAGATTTTCAAAAACTAGTATTACACTGGCTGCCTCCTACAGAATATATTGTTTAAAATTTGTGGTTTCTACATGCTCGTTTTGTTACTCTATAATTTTCTTATCTTTTATTGTCTAGCACCCTATCAGCTCCTATATAGGTTTCTGGTATATTTAAAAGTCATCATCACCAACAATATTGTTTCTAGCAAGGCATTTCTAAAACAAGAATCTATTGACATTGACAAATATTCCTATAACATTTTGATTGTCTAGAACAGGAATAGAGAGATTTTTAAGCTACAAACTCATAAGCCCTCAAACAATATGGCCAATGTTTAGAAGTTATAGGAATTGTAGTTCAAATCATCTGAATGCAGCAGAAATGTATGATCAATTTGCCAATTGAAGATAACCCTAAGTACAATTATAATATCTTTTGATATTAAATCAAGAGCACTGCTTGGTATACAGAATAATTGTACTTTATTCTATACACCAAGAAGTGTTCTTGATATAATATCAAAAGATCACAATATTGGGGTACAATGTAGACTAGCCTCAGGGGTGAGCTGCTATCAGTTG
This sequence comes from Notechis scutatus, assembly GCF_049901735.1. Classification (NCBI taxonomy): domain Eukaryota; kingdom Metazoa; phylum Chordata; class Lepidosauria; order Squamata; family Elapidae; genus Notechis; species Notechis scutatus. The sequence goes on along the minus strand of NC_142010.1, from coordinate 197,935,319 downwards.
TCCCCAGTTCGATCAAACCGGTAGCTAATCGGTAACTGTTAGGAATGTAAGTCATGTAACAGCTACTTGGGTTGGAAATATATAAACCAGGATAGACATTTTAATACTGTATCTTTAAGAGCATGCAAAAACTGCAATTGGGTGTGGTTCTGCAAATGGCCATAAGATGGAGCCAGAAACCTGGGTTGTTTAGTCTCAGAAGAGAGTCTCAGTGAAGTGACTGAGTCTCTGTTTCCTTCTGTTGGAAAGAGTTGCCGTTCCTCCATTTTTCCTTACTGACTGTTATTATTAGATTTGATGTAAGTCTGTTACTGAACTGTTTTTGATACTGGACTTTGATATTGGAATTATCCCTGGACTGAACACTGACTGATTTAACTGTGAATTGACTTGGACTGTGTGTGGACTTTGCTTAAATGTTTATTGAAAGTAAAAACCTACATTAACTGTATAGTGTATCTGTGTGCTGTGTGTATATTCAAAACACTTCTCTCACTACGTCTCCCTGTATGTGCTCATTCTCCTAACGGGGAATTACCTCAACAGTAGCTAATTTTATGGCTGGTTTGGTGAACTGGCAAATCCCACCCCTGGCTGGCCCCCGCCTACCCGCCCCACCCCTCCCATGAATCCCCACGTGACCCATTTTGGATCCCAGGTAAGTACAAGGCCCACATGGAGGCTCAGGGAGGGCAAAAAACTGGCTTCCCAGAAGTTTGGAAATGTCAGAAATGGGCCCATTTCCAGCCTCCAGATGGCTTCTGGAGCCCGGGGAGACCATTTTCGCCCTCTTGGAGGCTTGAGAAAAGCCTCCAGAGCCCGGGGAGGGTGTAAACAGCCCCCCCCCCACCATGGTGCAGGAGGCCGACTGGGCCATGCTCACCATGGCCATGCCCACCCAACAACCAGGCAGAGAAATGGTTGCTAAAATTTTTGAAGCCCACCCCTGACTAGCCTCCTTGTGGTGCACCCTGAGCAATGTGACTTTGTCACAGCTAAATAGTCTACACATTCTGGCTGCAGGATCTCCCAGCAAGAAGAAGAAGCAGGAGTACCAAAAATAAAAACAACGGTTAATGCCTTATCCTGTTACACCATACGAAATAAAGGAGAATCACAACACTGTTTTTTGGACTGCAAAATCCTTCACAAAAGAACCTTCCGAAAATAAGGAATGTTTATGAAGCATCATTTTTTTTACTGATTAATACATTCCACATCTGCCAAATCTTTCTCTGAGCATGCGTAACTGCAATTGAAGTGTGCTGGGCTGTCTCTGCACGGATGGTAGATGGCTGTGCTTCTGAAAAAGTCACAGGAGTCTGGAAATAGACAGTATTGTTCCAATGATTTAAAAAAATTGATGTTTTTGTATGCCCTCCCGAGTCCTTTTAAAGGATGTGCACAATACAGCTTTAATTCTTAGCACTCAAATATTCTCCAGTTTTATTTGAGAAAGCTTGCAAGAGAAATAGACCAAAACCAAAATACAAATGGCCTTAATAATAAGGCTTGATGCTGTTAAAATGACTTGGATGTTCAATTTCAACTTCGTAAGTGCACTTTAAGATAGGAAAAGCACGAAAATCAACACTCTCTCTACCCTAGGAGATTCCTAGATGCCACTTTCATTCATTTAAAGAAAGTATAAATTCAACTAAGTAGCTTTTGATTCCAATATTCTAAATGCCATACAGCCACCAATTGTCTGCCCAAATCCCCCGTTGGAAAAAAAATGGCTTCCAATCCTAATTCTCTGCTATAAAAACATGGACTTCCTGTATCTGAATACATATCACAAACCAATGCAGCTACTATTCTTGTTGGCAGGGATGGGTAGATATAATACGAGGCCGACTTCCTCCACCCCACCCGCAAAACTTGAAATCCACTAAATGACTCTGGTACAAAAGATGATGCTTAGAATTGAAGTATATTGTGCTCAGAAACATTTTTGAACACCGAAAGAAATAGTGCTTATAATCCTGCAACTCTGTTGGCTACCCCAAGGTTTTTTATTTTTGCAGATTAATACAGAAAAAAGGGATTTTATTGTTCCTATTGTTAAACCAATGGATAGCCAAAAATTCTTCCAGATCTTTTGAAAAGCATAGAAATCTATTCAAAACAGTGCTTATCTCAGCAAACTGTAAGTATGCTATATGCAAATCCCATCTTTATGTACTTGTGGCCTGATATTCCAACCCAAATAGGTACATCATGCTTGTAGTTACTGCCTACTCTTGGTCTAAGGCAACTGTAAACACCCAATTGTGTACCCTTAAATGCTATGTTTGAGCCTCTGATGTCATTCAGAAGTCTGTTAAAAGAAATGCTTTAATATGAGAAGAATCTTGCATAAGTAAATTATCACTTTCACCAATGAGCACCATTAACAAATAACTGCTGAGACATTATTATGGCTGAAGAGACTATGATCCTGTAAACCTTTTGATAGGAATTGAACATTCCATGTAATATTTTTAGATAAAGTTATATTAGTAGTTGGAACCCTAAAATGGCTTTGAGGTTATGATAACCCTAAATAAAACTCCTTTCATAATATTTTTCTTTTTAAATGCTACTGGGAGACTGTGAGTTCTAGTTCCGCCCTAGGCACAAAGCCAGCTGGGTGACCTAGGGCCAGTCATTTTCTCTCAGCCCTAGGAAGGCGGCCATCGCAAACCATTTCTGAAACCTTGACAAGGAAACTGCAAGGACTAGTCGAGGCAGTTGTCAGGAGTCGACCATGACACAAATGCACACGCACACAGAGAGAGAGAAAGAGAGAGAGAGAGAGAGAGAGAGAGAGAGAGACAGTCAGACAGACATAAGTATCAATTTTAAACAAAATGAAAATTATTCAAATAAGTAAGAATTAAGCCCATTCAAAAAGATAGGATCTGTTTAAGGCCTTTTAAAAGCAAAACAAAAACAAAAAACATACGACTCGCCTTCATTAACAGGAAAGCGCATTCTGGGGAATCTGCTAGGACAGCTACAGCAAGACTTGACCTGATTTGCTGTAAGAGAAGTCTCTAACAACTCTAAATAAACTTCTTCAAATGATCTCAGGGAGCAGAAAGGAGGTGAATTCTATTTGAGTGCCATATAGGGATTGCAAGGTAATAACCAGGGCCTCGTATCTTGCCTCAGTCATGTAATATAATCTCCTTTTGTTCTTCAAGGACAAGTCGGTCTGTTAAATTCTATACTAGTTAAAATTTGCTCAAGGATTGTATCAGGCTTTTGTCAGAACAACAATTGGGATATGTTTTCTTGGGGAGGGGGGAGCAATATTAAAGCTAGTCTTCTCTACTTTTAAGTTTTTTATTGATTTTACAGTTAAAATAGATCAACAACACATACATAAATGCAAGAGAGAAAAAGAAGACAAGAAAGAGAAAAAAATAGAAAGAAAAAGATAGAAAACAGTTTTTAACTGTTTTCTAAGTTTTTTTTTTTACCAACTTGGGATTACTGACCACTATTAAAATGAGGTTAATGGTTTACTACTGGGACCAACTACCAAAGGGAAAGAAATTAATATGGAATCACCCACCTGAATTTTAGCAGACTATTCTGATTATTGTTATGAGGAACTCTCATATGAGACTTCAACATCAGATCAGAGTGTGTTCCTTCTACCTGAATTATTCATGACTATATTTATCAGAGAGGAATATGGATTTCACTGTCCCCATATAATAATCTTTAAAGGAGAAGAGGATCTTACATATACAAGCCAAAAGAAATATTACTGAAAACAAGGGATATGGGGAAGGTGCAGTTCGTTTAGTGACTGTTCGAAATTACAATGGCATTGAAAAAAGTGACTTATGGCCATTTTTCACACTTACAACCATTGCAACATCCCCATGGTTACGCGATCAAAATTTGGGTGCTTGGCAACTAGTTCGCATTGATGACAGTTGCAGTGCCCTGGGCTCATGTGATCACCTTTTGAGACCTTCTGACAAGCAAAGTCAATGGGGAAGCCGGATTCACTTAACAACCATGCTACTAACTTAGTGTGGTTCACTTAACAACTGTGGGAAGAAAAGATAGTAAAATGGGGCAAAATTTACTTAAGAAATGTCTCACTTAGGAACAGAAATTTTGGGCTCAATTGTGGTTGTAAGCCGAGGACTACCTGTAATGCAAGTGAGTGACTGAAGTAGTGTGCGTAAGAAGCCCCTCTTATCTTCTCTGCACCACAGTGTGAAGGACAAGTGGAATTTACTACCGAGAGCCCCTTCAACTGGGGGACTCCATGCATTTTTCTAGAGCTCGCATGCTCAGAGAGACCAAAATGAGAGTTGCTGTTTCTTCCTCTTCCTGCTTCAATGCCAACTGTAACTTTCTATATCTGGAGGCAAGGAGAGGAGCTGGAGTAGTAATGCTCTTATCCTGTTCCTCTTTCAAGAGCAGCAAACCCTGGGTAGGATTAGAACTCATAAGTGTTCCTTTATTTTACTCAATTAGCTTAGCACTTATTAACTTGACAAGCACATACATCAGGTAAATGTCATTATCATCATCATCGGAATTTTTAATCCTGACACTAATCTTTTTTGAATGTATTTTCTCACCAGGGCATATATACACTCATATGTGTACACATAGATAGATAGATAGATAGATATGCCTCATGCACAGATTTACTGAGGAGAAAATCTTCAGGATTAGTTTCAGCAAGAGCTGGCAACCAAACAGATAGACAGGTAGCTGTTGACTTAAAACCACAATTGAGCCTGGAATTTCTGCTGATAAGCAAGACAGTTAAGGGAGTTTTGCTTGCCACAGTTGTTAAGTGAATCTCTGCAATTGTTTAAGTTCGTAAAACAGTTAAGTAAATCTGGCTTCCCCATTGTCATTGCTTGTCAGAAGGTCGCAAAAGGTCATCACATGACCCTGGGACATTGCAACCAACAGAAATACATGCCAGTTACTAAATGTCTGAAAATGGTCACTTTTTTTAGTGCCATTGTAACTTCAAAAGGTCACTAAACAAATGGTTGGAAGTCAAGGACTACTTGCAGTAAGAAAGATGACCATGATATGGGTTTACAGTATGTTTTGTCTCATTCTTCTTTTTCTCTTTTTTGGAAAACCATCTTAATTCATCTTCCACCTGAGAAAATATGATCAACTATTTTACTAGAGTTACCATCATTTGAACTTCATGGTTAACTTTGGTTTTGTGTTCTGTATATGTGCATTTTACGAAAAGCAGTCTTCCAAAAGGTCTAGCTCAGGGCTGTCAAACTCGTATCATCATGGCATTGTCATGTGACATATCACAACTTTTCTTCCCTTTGCTAAACCAAGTGTGGACAGCGCAGGACACATCTGGTAGGCAGGCCGTGGGTTTGACAACCCTGGTCTAGCTCCCCTTGTAAGTCTGCTATATTCATTCAGCTATTCTCTCTTCTCATTTTGGCCAATTATGTGCTGGCCAAAAAGATCACTGAATGGGATTACTTAATTACTTAAGTAAAAGAAAACAGTCGAAGACAAATGTAGCACTGGGGTTTGACAAGCCAATGACAAGGAAAGTGATTGCCTCCCCCCCCCCCCCTTTAATCATTGGTCTGAAATCCATTCTCTTTATCTGTAATGCTACTCTTGAACATCACTTTATGATATGATATCTGGGTGACTTAATAATAGGCTAATTGGGGCTGTATAATACCAACAGTGTAGCAAGAATGAAGGTATTGGTTTTGGATTATGGAAAACTAGTTTCAAGTCCCTAATCCATCCCAGAATTCATTCTCATTCTCAGTTCAGCCAACCTAATAAGTTAATGTTGGGGGACAAAATTAGGAGAAGCACTATGTTCCCTCCTCCCTCCCTCCTTTTCAAAATGCAGGATATAAGTGCAATGAATATTGGGGAGGGAAAGAGTGTCATGTAATATATAATATTTCACTGATATCTGCAGGATCAATTTCAAAATATAACACAAAGGAATTGCAGCTGGATTCAATAGTACTTAAGGTGTAGAGTCTATAATATCTCAACATATATTCCATACTCTTTAATATCTCTATCAAACTGCTGGATGAAGTAATCTGGACAAGGTGCCTGAAAGATGTCAGTGAAACAAAGCTTCCTCTTTTGCCCTCTAATTCAGCAATTTGAGTACACCAATAAACTGAATTGAATTTTGACAACATGGTGCTCAACAATTGGTAGTTTTTTGATAAATTACAAAACAAACAAATAACAGAATGGGAAAAACACCCGTTAATGGAATAGAATGACAACACAGATCCAATTCTTGACTAATTATAAATAACCAGGAAAAACTATCATCTGCAAATTGTTGTTGCTGCTTCAGTTAATATTCATTTAACCTTGTAGATGTCATTCAGATTAATTTTTAGACCACAGCAAATGTTGGTATTTAGCTTTCCAATGTTAAATAATGTTGTCTGTTGCTTTCAGGGGTTAAAACAAACAGAAATTTCATGTGTTTGGTTATAGCATCTCTTCAATTTTAGAACACAGAAGATATCATTGACATATGGACTGACTGTGCTCAGTAAGAACACTCACATTATACGAAAAATAATATGAATAGCAAAGTTTTATTCAATCTCTTTCATAAGTGAAAGAGGTGTACTCTCCTTCGAAGATGGATACACATTTTCTGAATGTTTGTAACAATTACCATAGTAACATTTCTACTGGCTTCAAAAGCAAAATGCTTTATGTTACAGATCCCTTGGAGAAACAAGTGCATCTAACTGAATTACAAAATAACTGTTCATAGAACACAATGAGTGTGCAATTACATCGATTTTTTTCCTCTCAAAACTATTGACTACTACTATTAATGGGATGAAAATTCAGTATTTATTATAGTGCTTGGATAATGTGTTTTGTTAAAACCATAGTAAATCAACTTTCTCAATGGAACAAACTACACTGCATTGGCCTAAATAATTGCCTCACTGAAAAGGAAACTTTCCTCTTAAAAGATTTTTTTTCCAACAGCGGATGGCTAATCAACCTATAATATTTGCAAGCAGACGTTGTACCAATGCTGCATTTTTAAAAGATTGAGAAACTAGCAAAATTAATGGTAAAAGAAAACATCAATGCTATATCTGTGGCAGGGTTGGGATGGATTGAAATACTGAATTTAGATGGGTCACATCTTCTTCTGTAAGTATACTGACACAGATTGTGATATAACCATGCAAGAAGAGAAAGTACAGTTGTATCATTTGCCAATAATATACCGAAAAGCTTTCTTTTGGTGAGAAAGAACTATAGACACATTATGCTATATGCTAGTCTCCTAGTTGAAGTTGGAAAAATATAAAACAAATTTGACATAAAAAACACATATCTATTTGAACCCTCATCTATTTCATAGACCAGGAAAAAAGTTCAAGGAATAGTTCTTTTGTTCCATAAAGCAAAGAATTTGCTTCATGGCACACAAAAAAACCCCAATCCCACAATTTAAATAATATCTGCTAGATGTTGAAATCTAGGTTTTAAAAGAGTTGTCAAACATTTATTACTGTATGGTGTATTTTTCTACACTCCAGATAAAAAATGATTATACTCACGCTAGTTCTATAGCTTTGAAAATCACTCCTAACGGGTTCCTTGGGAGGTATATTAGGCAAAAGATCACCAGAAGGAGAAAAAAAATCCTTACAAGACGTCAGCTACATTCAACTTACTAGGAATAGGTCTAAGGACGTCAGGAATGAGAATCTCCACCAAAGCCTGGTACATCACATGGTCACAGTTACACATCCATTTCAGAATTGACTCATTTTTGCACAGAGTTATCAGCTTTGCTTTCGGAAGTCGACTTTCTATTTCACTCAGATTGCTGGTGTGAACAAATGTATTAAATGAATAAATGAAAATGCATTTACATGAAGATTAAAAAAGAACAATGGATTTCAAAGCTTTTACAAATAAAACATTCGAGATGTCTGAAACACACTTAGTTGCCCTGCGACGTTTTGTGCTGTAATGGCTGATACATGGCCTCCATAGTTTTAACCAAGCTGCACAGTTTTATGCAGCAGTGATCAAAATGGGCTTTGAATTTGGAATCATCCCATGAGAAAATAACTTGGTCCTATTTGCAGAAAATAAAATGATGTGCATGCAACTATATGCTGCAGTCCTCATAATAAAATGAAACTTTTTATTTTAATAATTTAAAAGCCAACATTCCTTTGGATGTACAAGGTAGATTTTGTTTTGTTTATTTATAAACCGAATACCCAAGGTCTAAAGTAAATACTAACCTTGGCTCAGTGATAGTAGTGCCATCAGTTGTGGTTGAGGGAGAATAGCGCCAAAAAGTCTGCCACAATTTTTCTATTAGGCTAAACTGAAGGTTCACTACAACATCCAATATTGCCTGAAAATCCAAAGCAAATATGGGTTTGCATGTTGTCTTTATTTAATGATAAATACTACGGCTGCAGTTTATAAGGTAATAAACCCCAGCAAGCTCAGTGGGACTCATTTCTGAATAAAAAATTTTCACACAGCACAATTATGCAGTGGTTGGGTCATTTGATTTGGTCATTTTCATAAAAAGACTTATTACATGGCATTCACAAGGATTAGCCTTATAATAATTTCTGATATGAAGAATATATATATATATATAAGAAAACAAATATATATATATATATATATATATATATAAGAAAACAAATATATATATATATTTTCACGGGTATTTATATGTATGGTATTTAGGTTAATATTTGGGTTCTTTTTAATCGTGTATGTTCAAGCGTTAGGCACACGATTAAAAACAACCCAAAACACAAGCCTGAGGATGGCAGATGAGATTCTGCCAAAACGTCGCTATAATAAAAGCACAAATATTAAGACGTGGGAAAATACCCGAAGAAACCTAAATAACATACATACATACATAAACCTTACACAGAAGTTCAGTAAAAATATAGGCAGTAAATGACAATGGAAAGGATGGTCTACATAAATTGATTGATGTCAGATAAGCAGTAATTTTAAAGGAGTTCCATAATTATCAACTGAGAAAGGAGACAATGTTAATGTCTAAGTTGACACTGTCCACCTGTTAACAGTTGAGTGGAGTTCTAGACAGCAGAAAGTGCTCTCTTCATAAAGTACAAAGTAATTCTTAAATCCACCACCTTCTGCAACAGAAGTGAGTAGCCTGATGTTGTCCAGGTCTTTTGGATCATTCCCTAATCCTTTGATAGTAGCTGTGCTTGATGTGCAAAGGTGAAAGTAAGTCCTAATAACAATAGCAATAGCGCTTAGACTTACATACCACTTCACAGTGCTTTACAGCCCTCTCTAAGCGGTTGACAGAGTCAGCATATTGCTCCCAACAATCAGGCTTTTCATTTTACCCACCTCAGAAGGATGGAAGGCTGAGTCAGCCTTGAGCCAGTGAGAATCGAACTGCCAAATTGCAGCCAGCAGTTAGCAGAAGTAGCCTGCAGTACTGCATTCTAACCTCTGTGCCACCATGGCTCATGGTGGTGGACTAATGGCACTCAGCTTCTCTCTCCCCACATTCTAGAACAAAGGTCTCCAAACTTGGCAACTTTAAGACTTGTGGACTTAAACATAGCTGGCTGGACAATTCTGGGAGTTGAAGTCCACAAATTTTGAAGTTGCCAAGTTTGGGGACCCCTGTTCTAGAATGTAGGTCAGGTCCCTCAACTATTCACGTTAAAATAATTGCTTCATCCAGTAATCATATAATGCTCCAGATCTTTCAGCAGTGTTCAAGACAATTTTGTTTGCAACACTGATTTTGGTTTATATCGGGAGTCTTCCATTTTGCCACTGCTTAACAATGACTGATCTTTATGATGGCAGAACTTAACATAGTGCAAGGAAGACTTTAAATAGCAAAATCAGCTGTCTATTCTTTGGCTATGCCCACAGCTTTTTAGACACACAATATGTTATGTGAACATTATTTCACTTAGCAACATTTGATTTTTTTTAGTAAACAGAAACAGAAAGGCAGACAACTGTAATGTTATATTTTAAAAGAGGGACTCAAATGTAAAATGACTTGTTTTGTAGAGTCCCTCTTCCTTACCTCACAGTGTTCTCGATAGAGACTCTGTAAAGACTTAATATCCTCAAAAGTAGTTCCATCTGGCAGCGAAGAGATTTCAACTTCTCCAAAGTCTGGAAGTGCTCGAGATGCATCTGTATCCATGACAACCCAATAGAAGAAATATATTGTGGACTTTGCCAATCATAATATAATTAAGAAAACAATGAATAATATTAAGAAATAAATACCCCAAAGGCCTATGAGTTGGATTCAAAACCAAAAGCAGAAATGTTTGGCAAGATGATGTGTAATTTAATTTGTATGCAGTTTGAATCAAGAGTCTATAATTCTAAAATCTAAATTAAATATTTTAAACAAAATAACCAAATCTGTGGAACATGTGCTGCATTCAGTGGAATAATAAAATAAATTTTGAAAGGGTGTGATTTGAAACAGGAAATACAGAGCTAGAATATGTCCAAAGAGGGAAATGTTTTTTCTAATGTGCTATTACGTTCTAACCTCTTCTATATTCAATCCATTGGAACTAGTCCAGCACTATTGGGAATTATAAAATATATTTCTGCCCATTATATATGCCAGTTTTCCAGGTATATGAACAGTGGTCTCATGCTAATCTCTTTTCCTCTAGTATAATTATATACAATTTCCCCATCTTTCCACATACAATTATATTTTATATATCATTGATCATTTTCAATGACCTCATCTACCCCATTCTAATGTATTTGAAAGTGAAGCTAAAAGTGAGTACATCACTTCAGATAAGGTCTAATCATTACAGAACAAAGCACAGCTTTTATTTCCCTTGAACTGAGAAACACATTCTAAAATTCACACAGCTAAAATTGCATTTGCTTAATTACTTCTCAATTGAGATACAGAAATAAAGTGTCTTAAAGTCACCAATTGTAATCCTTTTAGTCTCTTCTTTATGCCTATTATCATATTTGCCTTAGTTAATGACTGCAAAATAAATGGATTTGATTTGAATGTATCTTAACAGTTGCCCTCAGCCAAACTCAATATCAGACTTGATTCAGTAGAATTCCCATATATTTAGCTAAACTCTCTCTAGCCAGGATGAATTTCTTCAGAGTTATTGCCTGCAATAACAGAGGTTCACTAAAATATTACATCTGTGGCATACCCAGTTTGTCAGACTCAATGCCAGTGAAGAAAACACTATAAATTATTGAAAATATAGCCTCAAAGACAGGGAGCTTTCATTTCTTCAGGCGGTGTATCCTGGTTTGCCCTCTTCTCAGGTACGGCATCTTCTGACAGGACTACCTTACATCTCCATAAGCCAGCTTTAGCTGAGCCAAGATATTCACATTTAATTATCTCTTTCCCACTACATTTCCTCTACATTTTATTAATGTGTTGGATTTGACTCTTAAACTATGAATTGCCCAACTGAAAACAATATACAACACTCAACAGTCTTGAATATTCAAGATGGTGTTATGTGTAAGTGGTATTATTGATATAGATCAATAATTTTATAATATGTGTGAGTGTACACATGCACAAAATCAGTAGTTAAGATTGACTGATTCAGAGAATAAGTAATTCTAAAGTAGTTCATGTTGCACATATTTGTGCAAAGGGAATATTTTAGCAATAGCACTGAATATATCCTATCTACTCTTATTTTGGTTTTTTTAAAACTATATTGGGACCATCTGATTTTGTCAACTATTGTAGGAAAAGAACCTAGGAGCAGAGTTAAAAGGGGATCAGTCTAGAAATCCTACATAGCCACCACTGAACTAAATCCAACCTCCCTTGAATTCTGTTGCCCCTTATCTAACTTCAAGTAGGTGCTAACTATGACTTGAGAAACTTTCTGTGCATAGGCTTTTTAGCAATAAATCAGATTAATTGGACATGAGGACCTGATCTTTTTAGCCTGACAGCTACAGATTTTACATTCCAAACAGCGCAACCAGAAATGCCAGTACAGTTCAGCAACATCTAGAAATTTCCAGCCTTGCTTTAAATTAATCTGTCTATTTCAGAAAGTACAGTCATAGAACAGAAGAGTAAAACAGTACAACAAAAGGATGTCATTAAATGTACTTGCCCTACAAGCCTAATGAAACATTCAACACCAGTTTTGTTATCAGCTTGAAGCGAACCTATTGAATTCTCTAAAATAGTCCTATGAATTACAATGGGTTATTGAAAAAACAACAACCCTGTTCTGTATTTTAGCTAAAGATGTCCATGTTTTTTCACATACCTAAAAATTGTTGATGATGCTGACTTTGAGCAATCACAGTTTGTTCAACAGATGTGCCTGTTTGCTGACCACTTGTTGTAAAACCATCTGAGACTCCATCCACTTTCTGCATAGGTTTGTACCTAAAATATATTAAAGGCAACATAGGCAACATAGCATTTATAAGATTACTATAAGATTTTTGCCCCAGAAAAATGATTTATCTTTATATTGCTTTCAGAAATGTTTGTGAAATTTCATGAAATAAGCAGTAAAAAGATAACTCTTTTCTTCAGCTGTTCAACATAAATGTCAGCATTTGCTTTTCTATAGTTACCTCATGTAGCGTGCGTATAGGCTGGATGATTATAGACAGCTTTGAATTCTTTTAACGCTATATGGTAAGCAAGTGGATTATTAGATAATAGCAGAATTGAATTAGCTTTAATTTTTCAGTGTGGGTTCAAACTGCACATATCAATTCCCAGCATCTTCCAGCTATTTATTTAAAATGAACAGCTTGCTACCCTTCATTATGTGGATTCTCTTAATTAACATAGTAGAGCAGATTCACAGATTGACACCAGTGTGTTCCCCAAAAACACTTGGTTCTCTCTCCAGTTCTCAATTCATTGTCCACATGATCTGAAGAAGAGAAATAGCTAAGGAAAAAAAGCTCAGGAAGAAAGTTTGTTGAATGGCCCACTGGCATTTTTTTTTTACATTCCATGTGAGACCATCAAGTTCTAACCAAGTTCAGTGAAATCCTATACTTCTCCCATTCCTTCCTGAGGCAGCAACTACAGCCTTTGTTCCCTCTCAGCTAGAGCAGCATGCGCATCTTTATGACAAACACAATCATTGGAGTTAATCAGCTATTAGGCAAAAAAGATATATTTACAGTTCCAGCTTTTATATTCTCCTAGTCATTCCTTTAGGCTTAAAAGATATAATGGTGTTTATATACTTTCTTAAACTGTTCTGGTCTACCTCTGGGAAGGGAGGGCACCTATTGCTATATTCCAGGGGTGTCAAACTCGCAGCCCAAGGGCCAGATGCGTCATGTGTTGGCCACACCCCTGGTTTAGCAAAGGGGAAAAAAGTTCCAATATGCCACGTGATGACAATGTGTCATCACGAGTTTGACTATATACAGGAAAAAAAAACCTCAGGAAGTAAATCATTTTATTTTGACTACATTTGTCATCTTCAATATGTCAGAAGCCTGACATTTTAAACCTCCAACTTTTAAGATGAGGTAGTAGAAATGGAAATATTTTCCTTTCTTCTTAGTTGCTGTAGGTATTGCCCAGGATTAATGGCCTTTGCAGAATTCCTTGAGGAAGATGAGCAGTGTAGAAACATGAAATATAAATACAAAAATAAAATTCCTAATTTTGCTTTTTTTAGCCAGTGGTTAGGCGGCTTTGGTAGCCTAAACACTGAAAATACCTTCAGTGGGAAAGCATGACAAAGTGAGAGATCAGTGTCTTTGGCAATGACTTCTCCAGTGCCCCATTTCTCCCCCTTATTTAGAAGATCTTAATCTCTCTATTCTACCACCTGCAAGGGAACCCTTTTCACCAACATCACAAAATAGCATAGTGGAGATATGTAGCGGGAAAATCCAAGTAGGTAGTTTACAAATGCAGGCAAATAAATAAACAAATAAATCCCAACAAAGGCAGAAATCTAATAGGTATACAATGAATTCATAGCTCAGAGAAAGAAATCAGTATATTTTAAAACGAGTTTCAGAAAGCACAGAAACAAAACCAGTACATTGCTATAAGTGCTGTTTTAAATACAGTAGCTACAGTAGCTATGTTGACAATAACCCTGTCTCTATATCTGTCTATAAATAGTTAAAATGATAGTCATTTCATGGCAGTTTCAACCTCAAAAACATAAACTGTACTCATTTTTTCAAGAGGTTGCCTTTTCTGGTTTAATTATTCCATTTGGTAACTCAAACCATAAGTATCAATATAATATCAAACCATAAGTATCAAATAATATCAAATCAAATAACAACAGTTTTAAGACTGTAATTGTTTATCGCTATAAAGAGAATGCCAGAATTTATAAGAAAAATTAAGAAAGGGAGTTATAGTAGTTTTGCAATCAAATACTGTAATACTACCCTTTAGTACTGTAGAGTTATAGATTAGAATTATTACTCCCACGTGTTTTGTGTTAGCAAGCATTTTGAAATTTGAAAAATTGCAGCTATAGAATTGATCCTCTTCCTCCATCACCAAGTTCTCTAGCATACTTTCTCTTACTTCTTGTTTATAATCTTTTACTCTTCCTATAACCATGACACATCTTGGTCATATATTCAAAATGGTGGCCTATAAAACACCCTTATCTCAGGACTCAATCTGTGACTTTTGTCTACCCAGTCCATATAAGCTTTTCTCTATGCTGTATTGAATTCACTCAAGTTTATTTATGTTTATACTTGATTCACTGAAAACAGTTGCATTTGAGTTAATCAGGACATGATCCCTATTCTTTCCATGAATCTAATCTAAATCTGACGGAAGCAGTATTGCAATGCAAGCCTAATTCTTTTTTTATATGCATTATGGCATCACATTTATACCGAAAAAAAGGTACAAATTGCTGCTGGTCACACAGAAATAAAATCTGCTGAACTAAAGTTTAAGCATTACTAACTTGGCCTGAATTTAAGCCTTCAAGTTTACAGGCAAAAAAATAAATAAAAACATTCTACAAACATACTTAAGACATAGTGTTGTCTTGTCACAAATTCACATACCATATCTGCATAATTATTTGCATTCTGATCTATACAACTATACAATACTAGTTACAGTTGTATTGCAGAATAAATCAGACAATTTAAAAACTTCACTCTACATACAATCCAGGCTGTTGCAAAATCTGAATTTATTGTGCTTTACCTTGGTTTCTTCACAAACTATTGACATCAAATTCAGCTTAATTTTTTTTAATTTTACAAGTATGTATTTACTAACTTCACTTATTTTAGAAAACAGAATAAAAATAACCGGATGATGATTTAGATCAGTGGTTCTCAACCTGTGGTCCATGGAACCCTGGGGGTCCCTCAATGTTGTCACAGGGGGTCCGCAAAGGTTTGAAGAAATGTGATCATTTAAATTTTGAGTTAAGTCTTGGTGCACCGTGGCCTCAAAAGTTATTTAAAGGGGGTGCATGGTAAAGAAAAGGTTGAGAACCACTGATTTAGATGATTAATCAGATACCTTTTTCTGTTTAACAAAAGTCTACGGTTACTTGTTAAAACATGGAAAATGGCAACCTTCCTAGAAATGCTTTACTGCAAATGTTACAAGCTGTCCCTAGCAGTTTCTAAAAGATTCTTTGAAGAGAAGTTTATTACATGACAATTAAATCAACGTGTTAAATGAATTATTTCAAAATCCAAAGTTGTAGAGAAAAAGAGAGAGAGAGAAAAGCAGGCTGCCCAGAAAATGCCCTGCATTTGGGCTACCGTCCTCCTGTCTCTTTAAGCCAACCAGCACAGCAAAATTGGCTATAAAAGCTGAGTAGTTTTAAAAGAGGACAATTAGTGGAAGTGGGGGTGGGGGGAGGAAGAGGAGGAGAGGGATGAAATAGTGTGTTTGTGTGCGAAACTAAAGCAGCCAGAAAGGTAATTTTCTCTTAGCAGTTTTCCCAAGGAGTAGGAGGACTCACAAGAAATAGTAGGTGGAGAAGAAGTAGCAGCAGCAGTGGGGAAAACTGGAGTAGTGGTGAGTAGTGAATACAGGTAGTCCTGGACTTACGACCACAATTGAGTCCAAAATTTCTGTTGCTAAGCAAGACAATTGTTAAATGAATTTTGCCTCATTTTGACTTTTCTTGCCACAGTTGTTAAGTGAATCACGACAGTTAAATCATTAACATGACTGTTAAATGAATCCAGTTTCCCTATTGATTTTGCTTGTCAGAAGGTAGCAAAAGGCGATGATCACATGACTCAGGGACACTGCAACCATCATACATACATACCAGTTGCCAAGTGTTTGAATGTTGATCACATGACCACGATGATCACTTTTTGCAATGCCACTGTAACTTTGGTCACTAAACGAATAGTTGTAAATCGAGAACTGCCTATAATAGTTTGTGAATGTGTGTGTGTGTTGTGTGTGTATGTGTGTGTGTGTGTGTAGGGGGATGTCTAGGGATCTGCACTGTGCTGGCTCTTTTGTTTTGAGTTGAGTTATACTTAAAAGAACCTATGACAAATTGGTGGGATATCAAACAAAAAGGCGAGATATCTATAAAAAGCTGGGTTAGGAAAAAGCTGTGGTAGGAACCACAGAAATGGCTGAGAACTCAAAGTGAATCTTTTGAATTGAAGTCCTGGTTCGGCCAAGGAGCAAGTAAAAGCACTGCCTGTCTCGCACGAGGCTGAGCTAAAACTGGGGAACGCTGCGGTGGAGTCACGTGGAGGAGGAGGAGCATTCCTCAATTCAAGCTCAGCCTGAGAATGCGGAGACTGAAGCACCTCCCACTACTGGATGCTCTGAGCAGCTCATAGGAGAATAGCCAACATCCTGGCTGCAGAAACCAGACCTCTTACCAAAGCTCACACTAAACAGACATGGAGAAGGCAGAAGAGTCAGATGCTCCATTAGAAAAGGCACCTCCTTTGGTAGAGGCAGATATCCACTGTAGTTAATGCCTGTAATTAAGCTAAAGAAGGTAGATGAGCCAGAAATGGGACTAGGCTCAAATACAGTACTTGGGCCAATATCATTATATTGTGATGGTCCCATGGTAGCTTTGATCCAAACTAGTAACTACAGAAAAAATATATAATTAAATTTGCACCAAATTAATTAACTTGAAAATAAATCCAAGGACAGACTCTATTTAAAAACAAACTAACTGAGCAGAGCAGGGCAACGGCAAGCCAGGAGGCTTCAAAGATATGGTTGAAAGGGTACTGCTTATAACAGTGCATTTTAAAACACATCCCAGATTACTATTTCTAAAGGATTTTAGACAGCACTGCGACAAATAACAGAAGAGTCTGCCCCTTTTCCCAAACTGAATTAATGCTTTGTCAATGCTAATTCTTTTTCCAGTCCTGCTAAAATGAAGACATGGAAAATGAAAACAGTACAGAACAGCTGGGTTTGCTATTTTGGCTAATTTGTTCTAGCACAAAATATTTACTAACCTAGCTACTGCAATCAATGGTCCTCTTAAAGAGCACAGAATAGACCGAAGCTTTTCGAGTATTCACCACTTAATTATAGCAAAAAAGTGGCAGTCCGAAAAGAACAAATAAACTGAAATAATAAGCTGTAAAAAATAATAATAAAGTCCTAGGAACACCGAGTCCCAATCAGCATTCCTTAAAAAGAGGAGGATAATTGGGAGCTCATAACCAGAACATGCAAACAGAAATAGACTTTTATATGCAAAATTGTCACGATTGTATTGTACAAAAAACACATTTAAGAGGATTATTTGGCTAACTGGGAGAGCCTGTGTGTTTTTTCCTGGTTGACTAGGATATGCACAATATATCCTCCCCTTCTAAGGCCCAGTTTGAGAGAAAGAATACAATTGCAGCCAACTCACTGGATGAAGTGATTAACAATTGGGCAGAATTTTTCAGCCAACAGTTCAGTCCCAGTCAAAGATCTGTACTGGGGCCGGGGCTTTTTAATTTGTCCATAAATTATCTTGATATAAGAGTATGCAATGAGCTACCCAAATCTGCAGAGGTCAGAGTGGCAAAGGCCCCCAGAAGGATCTCTTAGTTTAAACTGTATCACTAATTAATCAAATGGCAATTCTAATTCAAGTGATGCACACTGGAGCAAAGACTTCAAATATAAACCGATACAATTTGAGCTGAATTTTAATTAAATGTGGGGAGGGGGGATCTTGCCGTCATACTGGATAGCTCAATGCAAATATCAGTTCAGAGTGTCGCAGCCATGAAAAAGGCAAAATTCCAGGCTCAAAAACATTTGGAAAGGGATTGAAAATAGAACTGACAGCATTGTGATGCTCATATAAAGCTACAATAAATCTGTGTCTGGAAAAGATATAAAACAAATGCAAAAGAGCAATCAAATGATTGAGTAGTTTCTTATGAGAAAAGTGTGATTGTGGGGGGAATTTTTTAGCTTGAGAGGAACAAATCAGCAAGGATATGATTGGAGGATATAAAAATATGCATAGCATGGAACACAGCAATATAATTTTTTTTCTCCTGCTTTTGAAATACTTGGGATCAGGTTCACCTAATGAAACTGAGGAGGAGATTTAGAACAATCAAAAGTACTTTTTTCACATAGGGTTTGAATAGCCTCTGGAATTCTCGTGGAAAGGAGCATTGAAATATTTCTAGCAAGGAAACAGTAGCAAGAGAAAAGTGTATCTACATCTCCAGCTTGCAATCAACCTAGAGGAATCTGAGGACAAAATAGAATGCTGGACCGGATGAACTTTGACCTGAATGAACAGGGCTATTCTTATTTTTCATGCAACTGTTGCACAGTTACATTCTGATTAACAATCACCTTTTTTTTTTAGATTGGTATCCTAAACCTAAAAGTAGAATACTTTCTATATTCATTTAAAAACAGTCTTGTTCAATCCCTGTTAGGAATGATACTCACCTAACAGTTGGGTTGGCAATATATAAACTAGGATAGTTAATTTAATACTGTATCTTTAAGAGAATGCTGTAAGTGTGACTGGCTGAGGTTCCTCCAACGGCCATAAGATGGAGCCAGAAACCTGGTTTCTTTCTTCTTGCATTTCCTGTTTTGCCGTTTTGCCTGATCGTCTTTCTGCTTGGATTACTGTGAGTTTTGCAACTGTTAGCAACTCTGTTTACTGAACTCTGTTTATGATACTTGACTTCGTTTTTGGATTATCCCTGGACTGAATTCTAACTGCTTTAACCGTGTATGATTTGGACTGTTTGTTGGACTTTGTTTACCAGTTTACTGGAAGTAAAACCTACATTTTACTATTCAGTGTATCTGTATGCTGGTTGGGTGTTATTCCTCACCACTCTCACTACGTTTCCCTGAGTGCACTCATTCTCCTAATGGGGAATACCTCAACAATCCCCATAATCACATGAAAGTTTTTGCTAAGCTGAGAGGATTCTGTAAAGATAAAATACTGAGCATATTAAGAAATTCTTTTTATAGAAAGAATAGTGTCATATATTATTATTGTGGTTGGTTGCACAGTCAACCAGATATTTACACTGAATTTGGCATTTTTATCCACCTATCAAGTTCTTCCCAAGAACCAGGGATAGTCAGACTAATATTATTAATTTCAAACAAGGCACATAATTCCTAAACAGTAACATTTCCTTTAATTTAAACATGTCTCTTAGTGATGCCACAGGCTACCTATGTAATTTGGTTTTGTTTTTTTGGCAACAATACACAAAGTTGGGGAGAAAGGATTGCTAAAACCTTGAAGATAGGCTCTGTTCAATGGTGAGAAATGTAAGCACTTAGGAAAAATTAGATGCAAAGGTACAGGGCAGTAATGCTTGCGAGGAGGATCCAAGTGCCTGGATTAAGCATGAGCCAGCAATGTGGCACTACTGCCAAGAGACCCAAAATAGTTTTGGGCTGTATCAACAGAGGCAGTTTCGAAATCACAGGCAGTGTTAGTACCACTCTTTGCTCCATTGGTCAGACTGTACCAGGAATACCATGTCCAGTTCCGATTGCTACAATATGGGTAGTCCTCACTTAACAACCATTCATTAACTTAGGTGCAAAGGACCAGCAGCTGCCTCTCAGCATGTCTTGTCAACAACAGCAGAAATAAATGGCTAGAGTTAGCTGGAAGCAGCAGAAGTAGGCAGGGCAAGATGGCCTACAGGGCAGAGATAGGAGGGAAGATAGGTGGGTGGGGGAACAGTGGAGGCAAGTGTGGCAGTGCAGGGGAAGTACGAGGTCCTTGCCTAACAATCCAACTGGGATCAGTGGACCAGCAGTTGCTAAGCAGTGCAGTCACGTCATATTTTGCTTAACAACTGCTTCATTGATGGAAATTCCAAGCCCAATTAAGGTAGTTAAGCAAGGACTATCTGTACATATCAAAAACATTCCACTTATCAAAGTCCACAATTGTTGGTCCTGTTGTTCCAGTTTATTTGTCATACAATTCAGATACTGCAATGTCCTCTCCCTACCAACATTGAAACCTACTGAATGCAAAGGACTTATTTTAAGAATACTTTACCTTTGTTTCTGCTGCATGGGTTGTTGTCTCATAGCCATATATTGCATGTCCTCTTGTAGTCGATTAAGAGGAGAGTCTGGCTTGACACGAATCCCATAGTAATGATATTTGGAATTCCCCCTTTGGGAAAAAGCAACCAACAATCAATAGACAACCACTGGGATGTTGCTGAAATAGCACAGATCCTGAGTTATATTAGCATTAAGGCTGCTTCCAAAGGAGGCAGTTCACAGAGCAATGGCTGGTATTCCAACTCTGCTGTCTAAGCAAAACAAAAGGCAACAAGTAGAAGATACCCTATGAACACAGACTCGCACACACAAATCTGAGATTTATTTAGGTTACTAATACGCTGGCCTTTCATAGCCATCCAAACAAAGCTCCCGTTTGGGATTCTAACTAGCCAGCCATGCTGAAATCCTATATTCCATAAACCCATTCACATACTCTTAAGTGTAGTCCATGGTTTCTGGAGACCATTGAGCTTGTTCACTTCTCAGAGGGACATTTAGAGAACATGAGAAAAGCAATACTAGATAAGTTTAGCATCCTGTTTCCATAGCAGCCAAAGAACTATATACAGAGAAACCATAACCTGAATGGTATAGGAAGTCAATATAAAGATATTTTTCTCATTTATTGTCCCAGGTGAAGGCAGCACTTTTTAACCTGCTTACTGTCCTGTTACAACTGACTCTCAGAATATAGCCATTATGACTTTGTCATTTATTAATAACTTGTTGGATGTGTATAATATGCTGCATAACTCTGCATGTTGGTTGTCTGGATTTGCCATCTTGTTTATTTATTCTGATGTATTTTTCTTTAACCTATTATATTTTATCCAGCTTTTCCTGTACTGCAAGCTGTCCAGAGTTAATTTGGAGTCAGATGGCATCAAAATAAATTGAATCAAATGAATAAATTTACCCTCCATAAATTGATAAATTGATACAATGCCCTCTGATACACAATGGGTTGATGTTTTCTTTAATCTATCTGCCCCATCCCCATATCTATGCCCTTATCCTCTTTCCTAGTCAGTCACTATCTATGGATATTCTTAATCATCCAGATCATGGTTGTCCCAAAGGTGTTTTTTTCCAAAAGGCAACTGGACTTTGTTTTTTTTCCCCTTTGAAAACCTTTTGTTTCTTATCCAAGAAGCTTCTTCAGTTCTGATAGTCCATCACCACTAGCTCAGGTATATCTTGAAAATGTGTTTTTGTACGTCTGCAGTGTTTCTGTTCCCAAGTATATTTTTGCATGATCCAATTTCTGTACACTACACCAACACTAGAGCCTTTCTATCATGCTCGAAGTTTATTTAAAACCACAATAACAGAAGCAGAGTTGAAAAAAATAGTTAGATCAAGATGATATTACCAAATCCAAGATATCAGTATGACTACCAATTGGCAGCATAGCCAAAGAATTTCTTAGAAAAATTATATTTTTTTAACCATGAGTTTTACCCCCCAAAACAAAAGAGATTCCAAAGAAGTGGGAAAAATACTTTACGAGATATATGGAAAAGAACTATAAGACAAACATTTTTTTAAAAAAAGTTTATATTTGTTGAAGGAAATTGAGTTGGGATGTGAATGAATTCTTTACATTCGCTATTCTAGTTGCACCTGAATTGATCTTCTGAATGAAAAATGAAAAATAAACTAATCCTAATTCTGGATAGTATACAGTGGAAGACTCATAAATAGTATGTAACAAAAAGCAATGACTTCCTAAAATTAGCACTCAGCCTCTAAAAGTAGAAAACAGTCTTGTCCTGTCTTGCCTTAGAACCTGGCCTGGACCTCTGTAGCTACTAAAACTATCATGTTAACCCTAACAAGCGCAGAAACATTTAGAGCAGGGGTGGGCAATTATGTCCTCTTTATTATCTGTGGACTTCAACTCCCAGAATTCCTGAGTCAGCATGGCTGGCTCAGAAATTCTGGGAATTGAAGTCCACAGGCCGTAAAGGCACCATAGTTGCCCACTCCTGATTTAGAGGGAGGCAAAGATTGAATACCACTTTACGATATTTAAGACTTTTTGTTTGCTATAAGGAATTGCCATCAAAAACTGATTTATGTGGCTACATCAACTTGCACAGCCTAGGAGGGGAAGGAGCTAATGCAGGCCAGCAGAAAATGTGTCTATTATAGGTACTCCTCAATTTACAACCATTTGTTTAGGGATGGTCCAAAGTTACAATGACACTGAAAAATGTGACTTATGACTACTTTTCATACTTTTGACTATTACAGCATCCCCATGGGGATGCTTGGCAACTGGCATGTACTTATGCCAATTGCAGTGTCCCAGGGTCATGTGATCGTCTTTTGAAGCCCTCTAACAAAGTCCATGAGGAAACCAGATTCACTTAACAACTATGTTAAGTTGTTAACAATGTTACTAACTTAACTGCAGTGATTCACTTTAAAACTATGGCAAGAAAGATCGTAAAATGGAGCAAAATTCATTTAACAAATGTTTCACTTAGCAACAGAAATTTTGGGCTCTATTGTGGTTGCAGGTTTAGGACTACCTGTAATTAGACAATTATTCTATATGCACTGGTAGAACATTATTATTAAAAGAATCAATAGGGGTGGATAGTCCAGTTTTTTAAAGGAAGACATGTACAAGTGGCTCTCCAAGGATTTGTGACCACTGGAGTTAGGAGCAAATAATGAGATTGCAATTTGTTTATATCAAATTATTCATAAAGACTGAAGTAGGTGAATAAACTTAAAATAGCAGATGGAGTTTAATGTAATTAAATGTAACATGAGCTACACTGCAGCATAAAACCCAAGCCTCAAAAACATAAGAATGTGCTTTGAACTAGCAGTAATTATCCCCCCTTTGAGTTATGGGGAACAGTTAAGTCAACTTTTTAAAAAAACCTGTCAGGCAGCAATAAATTCTAAGACACAAATCACTACAAAAGAAACTGAAAATTACATTTCCAATAAGTGAATCTATTGTGTAGTACAAACACTTTGGGTATATTGTGCACATTTTGAGCCACTAGGTCTCAAAATAAAATAGTTGGAAAGCTGGTAAAAGTACATAAAGAGTCCCCAAATAATTAGATGTCTAAAGTATTACACTACGGAAGACCATAGCATCTATAGCTTAGAAAAAGGTCATAAAAGGGGAAATAAAAGTATGCTTAGGGTAGAAAATGCGGACAATATGTTTCTCTCTTTCTCATATTACTCGTCTGAATTACACACTAAAACAATATGCGAAAACAGTCAAGACAACTAAAAAGAAATATATTTTTACACAATAATTTTTTTACACTAATTTTTTTAAAAGTCTGTCCAAAAACAAATGCATGTAGCATATAGCTATCAATGACAACTATTCCCTAAGTGACTTTACTGCACTTGAAGACTCAATGCCATAAATACCATTTCCTCAAATTATAGTGGGAAAAGGCTTTGCGATTTGTTGATCAGACTTTGACTTGACCTAATGAGATTTCTTTTACATGTTAATGTTAGCCTCGGATGCATTACAGTTGCTCTTAGATGAAAGTACTTATACCCCAAGCCTTGATTTTCTTACACCAACCTGGTTCCCAATCTTCTGGTCCGTAGGCCCATGAAAATTGACCGTATGAGTTTTCCAAAAGAAGCAGCATTGACAGGGTCCAATTTATGCTCCTGACAGTGTCTCAGGTAATGGTTGTAGAGAGTGCTTCTGGGAAGGCTCACCCCTTCTGCTGTTTCATAGTTGTCTAAAAGCCATTGAAGCTATTTCAATTTAGGGACAAAGAAAAAAAAATAAGACAAGTTCAAAGAACAATTAAGAGGCTTCATTAGAGATTAAATAATAGTCATTGTCTGAACTAGCCCCCCTTTTCCAATTCCATGATAATTCTCTCAAGCGTAGTGTATTACTCCATTATAACTTTACAGATAATGGGGGGGAAAGCAGAATCCACTTCTGACCCCAGGCAACACTAAATACTTCAACAAAAGAACTGCAATTTCATTTAAAGTGAAATAATATATACTTGGAGAAAAAAGTGTTAGCTCTTGAGAAAATGTGAGCAATACTGAGGGTAGTTTATACAAGCCAAGAAGGAATAATATTTATGAAGTGAATAAAGTCTATGGATTGTGGGACTAGCAATTTTAAGGTTCTTGCACATTTTTACTGGAATAATAATTATATTGCTTTGTTAAAGAGCAAAATCTGCCCTTACAGATTTGTTAATTTCTCTGAAAATTTCATTTGGCCCTGTAAGCTATTTCTCTCAACGGTTTTGTTTATTTCACATGTGAAACAAGGCAGATCTATGTTTAATGTTAATAATTGCTTGTTAAGCCGTATATTTTACATACTTGTGATATACATGGAACAGAGTTCATTTATCAATGGAGAAAGCACAGGACTCAATTCCATAACTTATAAAATAGGCCACCTTTATCATGAGAGAGCACAAAACATCTTGTTTAATAGCTCTTTAGCTGTGCTTTAGCTTTAATGAAATGGAACCATTTAGAAAGGGTTAGAGTTCCTTGATTAAGCAAAAATCTAAATTTCCCAAAACAGAAAAAACATGCCATTTTTACAGAAAAGTAAAAATGGCATGTCTTCAAATAGCACCCCCTCTTTCACTTGACTCTGCAGAATTATTGTAAAGATTCAGCTGACAACAGGTGGTTCTGATGCATCTCTGTTTGGAGTGTGACTGAATCATTTAATCACAGTATCAAAAGAGACAAGGAAAAATAACACATTTTGTAGCAACATAGCCAGAATAAGGTGACATCTCAGTAAATCATGCACAGATGCAATAGAAAGCTTAGAGGTAGTATTAATTGTTGCTGCTGTTGTTATTTCTAAAAGTTCCTTCTAAAAGTTCCTTTGCCAGCAGCATCATGGAATAATATGTACGTTCATTTCTCTACTCCCAGTAGCAGCAGAGGAAAAACAATATATATCTAATCTTGGGTTTTTAATACTGATGATGCTATACAAGACTTTTTTTTATTCTTCAACAACGTTTCCTGCTTACTGTACATTAAAGCTGGGGAAACTAAATATAGCCATGAATTTATTATAAAACTCCAAGCAATCTGATGTATAAGCAGCACCCATCTCTGCTAGGTCCCTTGGAAAAGTGAATTACTGTATATAAAGCAATGGAATTTGCATTGCCTTTAGTGATGAAGTAGGGCTGTTAATTTACTCTGGTCATCAGATAATTCTGAATGTAAAAACTCCCCAAAGCAATTAAGGGTCTCTCCCTAACAATCTTGACACTTGTTAAAGTGTCACTAATGCATATGTTCCTGGCCGTTATAGAAAAAAATAATGCAAATATTGAAAACTCTAAAAAAATCAAACTGCCAGTAGAATTATACACACAGTGAAATGATTCAGGTTATTAAGTACAGGTAATCTTGGACTCTGTAAACCGCTTAAAGGGGGTTATAAAGCACAGTGAAGTGTTATATAAGTCTAAGTGTTATTGCTGATGCTTTTATTTTTCTTAATGATGGTCAGGAATTATGATGACCTTGAAAAGCCCATCATAACGAGCTTTGACATATGACAGCCCATAAACACTTCCAGCTGTTGTAAAATGTTGTGCCACTGTTCCTATGGTTACATGATTGTGATCTGGGTGTTTGGCAACCTGTTCACCTCTATGACCAGTTACCAAGCGCCATGTGATCGTGTGATGTTATGCACACGATGACATCATCCACATAGAAGGAAGCTGAATTTTTTGGGTGGGGTGCAGAAATGGAGCTCAAATCCTGAGGGAGATTTGGATTTCAGCAGGAAGGATTTCCAGTTCCTGCAGGGAGAGGCAGTGTGGTAAAGAAAGGAGTGCAGGGTGCTGTCTGACAGTGTCTATTCAGGGGCTGAAAAATCCTGTATGGATTTCGGCAGGGAGAATTTTCAATGGTCTTCCCCACCCCTCACGTGGCACCCTATACTCCTTACCTTGGATTTAGCCCATTTAATGACCTGCGGGGTTGCTTAATGACCTCAACTAGGAGTGCCAGGATTATGTTTGATGAGCAGAGCAGTCATATGACATCTTGCTTAATGACCACTTCACTCAACAACCAAGATCTTGGTTTCAATTGTGGTCGTAAGTCAAAGACAACCTGTACATCAGGCCTGGTAAAAATTCTGGCAACTATAATGAAAACTTTATGTGGAAATCAGTGTATTCAAGATCAGGGAGATAAAAACAGCTAATAAAAACAGTCACATGTTAAAATTAGAAAGGTGGATTGAAAGGAGTTCCATTTCTGACTTAGCATGCTGGGCACCTTTCCCCCATGCTGCTATAAAAGCACCACTTTAATTAAGTCAGTGGAACAGAATAATGGGTGCTATTTGCCGTTGTATAGTCAACCTGCTTATTGCAGATCATCTTTAGCAGAGATAAACCACCTCTAGGTTTCTCAACTGCTCTCTCTAATAACCCAGCAGTATGGAGTTTCCTACACAAAACAAGAATAGTTTTCGACAGTGAAAATGAAGTTTATAGTGAATAATCTGAAGGTGCCAATATACATCCCGTTAGCTTTATTGTAATTGACAATAGTATTAAAACATACAAACATGTGATTTTGTTTGCTTACTTAAAATTATTATAAACAATCTCACTGGTATCTTTCGAAATACTAACAGTTTTAGGAATGTGAGCAACGCTACACTGACAAGCTTAAAACTTTGATTATACTGCATACCAACTAAACCTTAATTGTAATTTTGCAAGAGCAGCTATTACCAACAGTTGACAATTACCGACCGAGCTTACAGTTGATAAGAAAAATTATTTACTTCCACACCACAATTCAGCAAGCTCTTTTCCATATCTTTCCCTCTGCAACTAAACACCAGTCTTTTTTGTCTCTCACATTCACTGTTACTGACCTTTTCATTCTCTGTATAGCTGATCAGAGAATCTGATCTCTAATTGCTATCAGAATGCTGATATGGAGGAAGGGAAATCATAACTGTTGTCTTCTATTAAATACACTAACAAATTGAATATGCACATCTCAAATCAGAAATCGAGAATATCCTAGTTTAATGCACATAATTCATTAAAATTAACCAGAATGGATTAAAGTATCTATGTTCTTCCTGTTTGTGCCAAAATGAAATCACTTACTTTCTGTGTTTTGCATAACCTTGCTTATGCTGAAATGCAATAGCTTGATGAGTGTGTCTGTCTGGTAAATACTGATTAATAATGACAAAAGACAAATTATGCATGTCACTTTTTTTTTCATCCTAGAAGGATCATGAAAAATAAAGCCTTCGCCTACTTTCTGGTACCTTCCTGGCAAACTTGTCTGTATAGACTTTTTGGCTATGATACCGAAATAAGTTTGCCACTGGTTTCTTTTAGGGTATATTTTCTGACTTTTCTCAATCAAGCCTGGAATCCTAGTTAAGAGCCTTGGTGGCGCAGTGGTTAGAATGCAGTATTGCAGGCTAATTCTGCTGACTGTTGATTGCCAACAGTTTGGCAGTTTGATTCTCACCGGCTCAAGGTTGACTTGGCCTTCTGTCCTTCTGAGGTTAGTAAAATGAGGACCCAGATTGTTGGGGGCAATATACTCTGTCAACCGTTTAGAGATGGCTGTAAAACACTGTGAAGTGGTATATAAGTCTAAGTGCTATTGCTAATTCCTTGGTGGTCTCCAGTTTCAGATTAGCTAGAGGTACCCCTGCTTAACTTCCCAGCCTAAACAGCTGCTTTCCCAGATAGATGATCCATCTTTAATTAATTCTAAATCTATGTCACTTGCCATAGCTATGACTGACACAGCATAGTCAAGGAATCTTCTTAAGAATGTTGCTTACAGATTTCACTGACAAAGGATCTTCTGCACTAGATTAAACAGCAAGAAGTTCTATCACAAGCAGCACAGTATTTTAAGGTAGTAACAATTAATGTAATTAATTAATGTAATTCCACATTTGAAACAACACATCAAGAATTTAACAAACAGCTGCTCTATCACATAATTATAATGGATGCAGGTCTGGAGAAATAGCAATAGCAACAGTTTATTAATAGATTAGTCTTACGACCATATGAGTAAAATGAAATTAAAGTATATGATCTGATTCCAGGATAAAGTAGATAAAATAAAATGCAGTGATAAAATACATGTGGTAACATCAAGAGTCAGTATTGCACTTAGAGAGTACCCCCATTTATTCAATGTATCGAGTTCTTAATTCAACGGACTTAATTATAAATTTAGCAATTCTGCTTATAATATATAATGAGAGCCTAGGTAGGTGGGCTTTCCATTGGGAATGATAAATACCAAAGCCTAAGGGAGGGGCAGTCAAACAAAACATGAGCAGTATTTTCAATGGCTTGGGTAGTGTACTCTCATGATATAGCAAATAGTGGAAGTGTCCATATTTGGCCCTGGAATCCAACAACGCAAATCTTTCTCTAGAATAGGCCCTTCTTAAAGATTGTTTCAAACTCATTGACAAGCATTTTTCAAGTTACAAATTTGTTCTTGGACAATTAATTTTAAAATCTATTTTTGGCCATTAACTCCATGTCAATTTGAGCACTGCTATCTAGGACTCTGTTTCAAAATTTCCCTTGCCTGGGAGACCGCTGAAAGAAAAACTCATGTTGTGATATAACTTTGGTAAGCTATATCTGAGCAAATAGGGTTTGAATAATCTCAAGCAAGAAACAAATAACTGGCAGAGGTTGATGCAGAATTAATTTATTATTACCATTAGCATTGTAGCCAATCAGAATTTTCTTGCTCAGTTGTATCCTACTGTAACTCAGGTGACACAAATAAGGAATGGAAATAAATTTAAAAACTCACAAAAAGACCAATTATTAACAATAATTTTAGGAACTAAATACAAACATAATATAGGTCTTAATAAGTCACTTAAGGTTTTGCTACTGGCACATATTCCAAAACTGTAAATTAATTGCATGATTCATTATTGTGAAATTCTGTTCCAAAACAAATCTACAACTATTTTATACAAGGGCTGATATTAAGTGAAATATTTATAATCAATAAAGATACTTTCCTTTCTACTAATTCCGAATGTTAGTTTTTCATCTTAATTCTCAGGAAAATGTACACAACAGAATAGCACAGTACAAAAATTCAATTTAAATCTAAAATGTTTTATGAAATGTAACTCTAGTCAGTGCAGCTGCTGTTTATCTCTTTAGTGCTCATGTTCTCTAAATCATAATCTAATGCTCCAGGGTGAAATACATATCACAGCAACAAGTTCATTTAGAAAAGATAGCTCTCTTCCCCACAAGACGTATGTTGGGTATGGACTAGATGGCAGACTTTTTCCGTAGTGGCCCTTGCATCACACAACATGCTTCCCTCAGAAGTGCATTGGGCTCTCTTCCTCCCTCCTTTTCCAACTCTGAAATTGATTCTAGTATTCTTTTAAACTTTTCCCCTCAATTTATTATGGTCATCCAACTTGGGTATAAACACATTCTATTTTTAAATTATGTTTAAGTTTACAAAGTAAACAAAAATCACAGTATTACAGTATCACAGTTTTATGATGCAGTTTTTGTTACAAATATTACTAATTAAAAATAATAATAAAGACAGGTGGTTCTTGATTTATATCCATTCAGTGACCATTAGATGTTACAATGAAAGTGTAAAAAGTAACTTATGACCGTTTTTCACACTTATAACTGTTGCAGCATCCCCAAGGTCACATGATCAAAATTCAGGCACCTAGCAACTTTCTGTACTTATGACAGCTGCATTGCCCAGGATGAGATGATCCCCATTCTCAAGCGGTTTCCAACAAGCAAAGTCAGTGGGGGAAGGCAGAATCACTTCACAAAAAGCCATATAATGGGACAAAATTCACTTAACAACTGTTCTGCTTAGCAACAGAAATTTGGAGTCAATTATGGTTATAAGTCAGGGATTACTTGTACATTAATATTCAATGAAAGTTAAAGAATTAATTATATATCTAATTATATAACTAAAAATAAATATTGTGTAAATTGTTTTTCAAATAGAGAAGTGTTATAGATTCCATATCTAAACAATATAAATTATTACACTAACTTGCAATGACTAGAAAATAAGGCAACTGACTTTCCAGTGTAACATTTAATAAGCAAATAGTAAGCGTGCCTAAAATGCCAAAAACTAATTGAGAACATCTACTTGAAATTATTAAAGTGCTCCAGGGCACCAACCAAACCTCTTGCTGTATTTTTCTGTGAAGGAAGATTAAAGCAAAGCTATGTTGTTGTCAGCCAATTAATTAATTAATTAAAATTTGGCCCAGCTTACTGTAGGCTCAATAGAATCAGTGGATGGAACCTAACATTTAGACCTACAGTGATCCAATCAAAATTGCTTTTGGTATCATTTTGTCAAATACTATCTGTCTGTCTGTCAAAAGAGATAACTATACTGCTCCTTATATGATACTCTATAGAAAGGCTAATGAATCCTCGAAGGAATGCTTTGCTTCAGTGAAGCTTTGAGTGATGCACCCTCATAAAATATGATTTCCAAAGGGAGAGACCCTTTTCTTCCTAATACTGAAGTGCAGGGACTTGGTCTTCTTCTGAATATCTCTCACAGCCTTTCGCTGCAGAATTCACAGGTTTTTTTTAAAAAAAAAAGGCTGAAAGGAATATTCTCTGTGGCACTGAGGAGTCTTTAAGAGGCTGAGGAAGAAAATCCAGCAACCAGTGTCAGAATTCCCACTCAGCAACCCCAGAAATGACTAGAGGTGCTACTATGCCTGCTACCAATTACCTCATTAGTCTATTGCAAAGCATGCAAGCAAATGGAGTGATGTTTTGCTTCCCACCAGCATTAACTGGTCAAATTTTCGGCCACCATGTCTTCTTCAGCCAGGAGATTTGCCCATCAATTCTGACAGCTCATCTCCTCCATAATACAATGGCCAAGCATTCTGGCCAATGGGACCTAGATGACACTGCTGGCTCACCTCTATCAGGTGTTTGGTCAATAAGACAACCTGAAACATAGTGTAAAGCCACCTACTACTGGTAGGTACATTGAAAATCTGCCAGACTGAGTGATTTCAATGAATCGTAGTTTTGAAGCTATGAAGCCCGAAAGCACTTTGACCTGGATTGGTAGAGAAGGTTAGGAGGAAACTTTTCCAACATTATTTGTTGGAAATATTCAGCCTCTGAATCTTGATAGACTCTTCAGTTCATCAAAGCAAATCTTGGTTGTTTCACACAGGCATACTTGTTTTATGCAGCATTTGTACTTGGCTCTAGAACCCCTGTCAAATACTGCACATAAATATTGAAAAGGTAGAAATTTGTTCATACTGAAATTGTTTTCTCCATTTTTCTGTACACAAATTAAAAAGCAACTTATATAGTTAAAAAAAAAACACCCACAGGGATTCAGTGGGCCAAACTGGATGGGGGCCAAAACTAAACCAATATTTGGTTAGCTATTTTATCTATTTCCTTGTCTTACTACAATACAATACAGTTGAATGGGCCAGGTTTTGCTTTCATGTAACTTAAACTGTATTTCATCAGAATTATGAGAGTTTGTGATACAATTCCTATCATGTTTGACAATAACATGAAGACCATATTAACTTCGGTGTGTTCTGACCATTACTTCTGAATTGCTTTTAGTGACTCAGGAAACTTAAAAGCAGCCTTCTAAGAGCAGAGAAATCAAATAATTTTGTGCACTAAAAATCTTGCATGAAAAAAAAAAGCTGCTATGAAAGTTCAAAAGGGGAAAAGAAAACACAGAAGCTAGGGGAGGGTGACAAAACAAAACAAGCATTTAGAAGGCAAGCAAAGCATGCAGAATAAGCAAAGGATTAGCTTACATGAAGAAGAGGCAACTTACATGGCTGTTGAGAAGAGAGCTTCTGTGAGTGGACAGACCATCAGACTTTTGCAGTGTCTCAATCGCCATTTCAATCTGATAATAGATGTCATTAAAAAAAGGGCTCAAGACAAGATAGTAATAAAAGATAACTATAGAAATGTTGATAGATTGCCCCAGTTCACAAAAAAAAAACCCTAGTTCAAAGCAGATATTTTAATTGATCACAGGCATAATGCCAAATATTTACACTAGAAAATTTTGTATCAGATTTT
This sequence comes from Notechis scutatus, assembly GCF_049901735.1. Lineage (NCBI taxonomy): Eukaryota > Metazoa > Chordata > Lepidosauria > Squamata > Elapidae > Notechis > Notechis scutatus. The sequence continues at coordinate 197,902,583 of NC_142010.1, read as the reverse complement.
CTATAAAATTCTCAAGAAAGAACCCCTTTATCCCCAACTTCCAATTCAGGAAAAAGAGAGGAAGTTATGATTTTTTGCTAATCCACAATGCAAGCACCTGAGAATTGAGAGCATAGTATGCAACCCATATAAATAGATAAATATCCTGGAAATAGATATGCAGAGAATGTGAAATACTTCAGCCTAAGACGCTTGATTTCAGCAGGACTCATGCTATCTAAATATGCACAAGAATAAGCTATAAAAGTTAACTTATAGACAATATGCACTCAGCACCTCTTGCCATTATTTTTAAAAATAGTAAATAAGGAGTTTTAATTAACATTACGTTGTTAGCTATTGAGGGAGAGGAAATATTCCGGCCTTTTTAGAATACAGTTTATTTAAAAAATGAATTCAAATCTCAACCTATAATATTTTGCTACAAAAATCCCCATTAACAATCCCCACTGGTCAGTTGAAAAAAAACATACTTTGTGCTTTTAAATACAGCATATTAAGCAGCATATTAACAAAACATATGAATATCAGCTACAAGAATAGAGGACATTTGGATCCTAGCCTTAAAGTGATGTCTTTCCATAGATTGATTATATCTAAAGTCCATTTAATAAAAAAGGTTTCTATACAGCATAATATAATGGTTCTGTTATATCAAACATATTATAAAGTAAAATTTTAAATTGAAATAAAATTTCATTTTCTTTTAAATCTTTAAGAGAGAAAACAAAAGAAGCTACTGTCTTGATTCAGAGTAAAAGAAAAAGCAGTACTGAAATTAACTAATAACTGGGGATTGGAGTTCCACAAAATAAAGAAAACAATATCTTTTATTGAATGCTTTTTTCCCCCAATGAGATTGCTTAGGGTATCAGAGCATTGCTTTCTGGATAGCAAACTCTGAATTTAATAGATTTTTTAAAAAATGGAGATGTCAAGGGTTAACATTTGGATATTAATGCATGAGAAACATACGCTGTACCATTGAACTACTGATTTATATATCGAATTGATAAACTTTAATAATGTATTCTTGAAGAAACCCCACATATCTTAATATGTAGTAATCAGCTCTAAAATTTAGTGTTTCCAAAGTAATTAATAATATAAGTGGATATAAAATTCTACCAATATTTTAAACTGTTTTCTCAAAATATGGTGGCCATGTTAAAACAAAAAAATGGAAAATGGAAAAAAAAGATAAAATCCCAAAACAGAATCTCTTAAAACCAATTGGGAGGATGCAGAAAATATGGTCAGGCATGAAGCTATTTATACTACTTCTAGCAGTGGAGTATGGGGCATTCAATAAATACCCCAACATATTTACAGGATCATAATAGAGCAAAGTATTTGTTATTGTGGCTCCTGATATTTCAGGGTTTCAAAGGTAAAAATCAGCTGCTCTTTGAATCACAGCTAAACCTTTTCAGTGGCAATCCTATTTAGAGTATTTAGAGTATTAGAGTTATCTAATAAGGTATCGAAAAGGCAGAAAGGTTCTGATCTTGCTATAATACACTTCAGATTTGATCTGGGAAACAATGAACCCAATTTCCATTATACTTTCATGTAATTGGGCAAATTTCCTTACATTCTATATTCAAAGATCTAGGTACCCCTTCTCCCATTACCAAAATAAAGCATATGACCTGTTGCCTAAAACACTTCAAAGAATATGTACACTATATATGTCTATAAATCCCATACTAATAATATTAAGAATGAAAATGCAATGTTGGGTATAATTGGCTGAATTAAGGTATGGTCAATTAAATCTACTATGTGAAACTATTGCATGAATGCAATTTAATCAAATACATACACAGACACCTTAAATTGCTTTCAGGCATTATCTTTTCCCAATTTATACCAATATACTTTATACCTATAAAAATTTTTGCTATGCAAGTTGAGAGCACTGAGTTTCCAAAGTTCACTGTGGAAGAACCTCTGGGAGAAGTACAGCACATTGAAGATAGTTCTTTGAAAGCAAAGCCAATAACTATGACAAAAACCAAGAAACCTGTGATAGATCGGTTCCTTGGAACCTCTCCAGATAAAGAGAGGACAAAGATCACCCACATGTGTTCTGGACATTTGCTCCCCATGAGGAGACTGTAGAGCAGTCCGGAGATGATGGGATTAGTATCTTGCTTGCAGCTGCAGTGAAGACTTTTAAATGACACTATGTTTGCAAATCTTACTTTCTAATGTCTTTCAGAAATTGCTGGTTAACTACTTCCAGGGGAAAAAAATGGAATATTGTAACTTGTGCAATAAAAAATTGGCACTAGTTATAAATAACAATTTTCATGGGAAATAGATTGTTTTGGCTTTTGCAAGACAAAATAAAGATAATGATTTCAAAAAATGGACATTAGAGGAATGGATATCTTTAGATAGATGAAAGATTTACAAGTCTGTAGAATATTGCAAAATGTTATAACAATGAAAATATTGAAGGACTCTATAGAAAAGCAGAAAATAGTAGCCACAAAATCAACAATGTCAGTAAAGATATCTGCTTCTATGGATAGACTATGTCCAAAAGACCTTATTAAAGAAATGACAGCTGTAGAACAAATTTCACCTGACAAGACAGAGATGGTATCAAAAATGGATTTAAAATTGACAGGCTAAGAGAATACTTTAGAAAAGGATGTTTCACTAGATTTACAAAAAAAACTGGCTGATGTTTCAAAATTTAAAGAGGAAATACAAAGGACAAACCAAGAGAGTGACCTGTTGGATTTACAAAAACTTTGTGTGATGGAACAAAAAGAAATTAAGAGAAATCAAAGCATACAACAATATTTGAAGGAATTAAAGAGTCAGGCTATTAACAGGTAGTTATATAAAGTTGGTTTATTTGATGAAGGTTAAAACAAGATATATTGATACTTCTGGGTATCCTTTCTGCACTTTGCTGACATAAGACTGAAAAGATAGTGTTTATGCATTTGTTAATAGGTAACAGATAGGATAGGGTTTAAGAGATAAATGTTTGCAACCTTAGAGGGGGGTAAATTAAGACTAAATGTCTTTATAGTTGTGATAAATATTGAAAATAATTTCTTTATATTTATTTTTTCTTTTAGCATATTTTACTTTCTTCCTTCTTGCACTTTTCTACTCATTTTTATTTTCTTTAAGTATAGTTCTATTAGACTTTACTATCATAATCAAAATCCTTTGGGGAAATAAGTTATATGAATTTATATTACGCTTTCTTGTGTGTTTTTTATATTTTATAATCATATGTAGCCTTAATGATTTATATTTTATTATTTTATTACAAAGCAATATATCAAAAACATTATTTTAATTTTTTTGTACATGAATCCACATATTCTAATCCTATGAAACTTGTCAGAAGGAGGCTTTCAGCAAGGTTAGAGATTTGTTGAAGAATTATCCAAATTCATGGCTGTAAACTTACATATATGCAATCAAACCTGAATTCCTGATATTTAAGCATTCAGTGTCAAGATAGTCACAAGGTTTCTTTCAAGTTGCATACACTATTTTTGTGATTTCCAAAATTAACGCTTCAATAAATTACAGCATAGCCACAATTATTTTAATTTATAAATTTACCTTTGAATGTAACAAAGTAAAATGTGACTGTTATACTAGACTGTTATACTAGCATTAGGTATTCCTGCAGTTGCCATTCACTAGTTAGATTACTGCCTTAGGCTTTTTGGAAAAACTCTAGGTAACAATGTATTAAAAGTTTATGCAAATAAATAGTGAATGACCCACTTTTTAATGCCTCAATTCCTATCACTGAACACCAGTCTCTTAGCCACTTTTTTCGGAGTATCTTCATGATTATCAAATTCAGAAAGTTTAAATTATTTTTTTTCTAAAATATTCACAAAGGATGCTATGTTATATTCTAAGGGTGGATAGAAAGAACATTAATCTGATTTAAGGGAGAAAAGGATTGACAGAAAAGTGTGGTGATAGAGGACAAAGGGGAAGGAGGAAATGAGAAAGAGATGTTGCATTGTCAAAAGCCCTGCCAGTGTGGCCAGCAAAATGGAAATTGGGAAGTGTGTGTAGCAGGGGGTATATGTTTGACATTAAAAAAAAATCTCTCCGCCCAACTACTCCCAAGTTGGAAATAAATAGGCCAAAATAGACTGCAAAATTCAATTCTGGATTGCTTTAAAAATGTCACACATTAGCTCATATCACTGGAAAGAACTGCAGTATTTATATCTAAGCATCTTTCTCACACTACTGAGGTAGATAGTCTTTGACTTATAACCATTGTTTAGTGACCGTTCAAAGTTATATTGGCACTGGAAAAACTGACTTATAACCAGTTTTCCCACTTACAACCATTGCAGCATCCCCATGGTCACATGATCAAAATTCAGGTGCTTAGAACTGGCATGTAGTCCCAGGGACTTTCTGACCAGCAAAGTCAATAAAGAAGCCACATTCATTTAACATTCGTGTTACCAATTTAACGATTGCCCTTCACTTAACAACTGTGGCAAGAAAGATCATAAAATGGGACAAAACTCACTTAACAAATCTTGGTTAGCAATAGAAAATTTAGGCTCAAGTGTGGTCGTAAGTCAGGGACTAGCTGTAATGTGAAAAATCCTGGATTATGTGGAAAGGTGACAAGTAATGGTTTCATCTATTCTAACCATTCCCCTGCATATTCTGCCAGCTTTAAGCAAGGATTCTTGGAATTTCTTCTCTCTTCCTGCATTTTCAACCTACAGCTTACAGAAACATGTAGGCCGGGTCTTAAAAACCGGGTCTTCCTCAATTTCAGGTGGTATCACATTCTGTCGTTGCATTTGGAACTCTGTGATCCAAGCAAGCTCACAAAGTCTCAGCTATAGATGAAGGAATGGGGAAATGACATAGAATATCATCCTGTATAGTCCTAGCTGATCCTCTTTGAGATAGGGAAGTGATTGTATAATATTCTTGTTCAAGTTCCTCACTGGAGAAGTGGGACATAGATCTTACTTCAAAATCACAGCACTCCTGAGAAATCTTCTAAGATTTTCAGCTTACCACTGACATTGCTTTCCTTCCTCTACTATTCTCATCAAGAAAAAGGAAATCAAAATGAAGCACTCATTTCATTTGGCTTTCTCTCTCCCCCTTCCCCAAATGGTGACATAACAAAGATTTATTTCTAACCCCAGGCATAATTACAAAGGAAGAATCCTGGTCTTATTATCGTTAATCTTCAAGAATAAATGAATGAAAAAAAATGGACTTAGATCAGAGTACACCTAAAATACAATCAGATTAAGGTACAGCTGTAGTAAAATAATAAGAAATTAATATTCTTAAAGTTTGAAAAACTTTTGTTCTAGACTTCCTTTCCAAACCTAGACACTAGATAGAAAAAGAACCAGGGGGATGAGTTTTAGAATATGAATAAATATTTGATTTCTCTTTTTCCAAAATTATCATTTTTGGAAGAAATGAAAAAATGACCGCATAAATTAATAACAACAATAGAGTTGTTCTCCATCATCTCAGTTGAGAGTGTGGATTGGCTTCTTCACTTTCACTACCAGAAAGCAAGATCTAAGATGGAAAGAGACTGCATTTGTATGGTAGCGCACATGCACTGGACATTAAAATCCAAAATGCAATTCTTGTCATCTACAGTTGCATCAAGTCATAGAGACCGCTGCCTACATGGTTGGAAATCCACTACCAATGCAATAAGATCTTCTAAGGACAGATAAGACATATGATCTGACTCATAATAGTATCCCCCAGTGATTATTCCAAAAAGTCATTAACTGTAAAGAATAAGTAAAGAATTATAGCAGAATTTATTTGTTTCCGTTTTTCTCCCTGCTCTCTTGTATCACATCATTGCTAAATTCATGAGATTTTTTTTAAAAGCTTAAATTCTTATAGAAATACCATGCTTAAATAGGTTCTTATTGTAGGTTAAACAGGTTCTTACTGTAAAAAACCTGTTTTACATTAAAATGTAAGTTAACATTTAGGTAAACGGAGCTCAATTTGTGATTTCATTTTTTAAAAGCACAAAATCTAGCATACGTATTTGTAGTTTATTCTACATTAAATTGATTACATTTGAAAGCAAATTTCTTGATGTGAAGACAATATTCTATTCCCTCACAGTCACAAAGCCTTAGTTGAGAGTGGTTATTATAGATACCACAAAAATATCAGGGAAGAATGATCAGGTTTTCTCAACAAATTAATATTAAGTTAAGACAGAATGAATAAACTTTGTAGGTGAAAACAACATAGGAAGTTCATGCTGCAATTTTCTCTGAACCAGCTCCCTTCCCAAAACGGCTGACGCTTAGATTTTTTTAATGGCTGTTTGCTTTCTTCGGTGTATTTTATTTCAGCATCCATCAATTCAATCTTATCTGCTGCTGATTAGGGCCTAGAGATGTACTTGCTAACTTATGATTAAGCAAGTATTTATTTATTTATTTATTTGTGTGTGTGTGTGTGTGTGTGTGTGTGTGTGTGTGTGTGTATGGATCTTTGATCTTTGGTTATTCGGGTTTTCTCCCACGTAAGATTGGAAGTATCTAGGCAACGTTTCGATGAAGTCTCATTCATCATCTTCAGGCTTGTGTCTTCGGCTCTGTGCTTCTCAGAGCGATGTGAGCCTGCAGCTGCTTCTTCCCTTTAACTGCCAGTGGGGGTGTGACTTGATTGGGTGGGGGCTTGGCTGTGTTCTGATTGGGTGGGGGTGTGTTCTCATTGGTTGGGGGTTTGGCTGTGTTCTGATTGGTTGAGGGGTTGGCCGTGTTCTGATTGGCTGGAGGCGTGTTCTGTTCAGGTGGGGGCTTGGTTGTGCTCAGGTTAGTCTTAGTTGCTGGGGGATTTGAGCTGGTGAGCTGTGATCCTGCTGTTTGGCTTCGAGTTCGTGGTTGTGCTGCATCTTCATGGTGGGTGTCAGTTCGCTTCATGTATGGCTCGGAGGGGTTTGAAGTGGGTAGTGATGCAGCTGCAGTGCGGCTTCTGGTCCGTGGTCGTGTCTCATCTTCTGTGTGGGTGTGAGTCTGCTTTCTACATGGAAGTGTGGTGGTGGCATCTTGTGTGGCCTTCATGGGTGTGGGTCTGGTGTCATTCTTCATGTTGGGTACTCATCTGTTCATGAGGGCGGGTTTCCAAATGGCTGGTGGGCGGGAGGTGTCATCTCGTTTATTCATGCTGTGTGGGCGTTTTTCTATCTCTATGGCTTCTCTGATTATTCTGCTGTTGAAGTGTTCGGTTTTGGCGATAGTTCTGGTATTTTTAAAGTCAATCTCATGTCCTGTGGCTTTGAGGTGTTGGACTAGGGAAGAGGTCGGTTCTTCTTTTTTGGTTGAGTTCTTATGTTCTTCAATGCGTGCACTTATTCTTCTGTTAGTTTGTCCAATGTATGTGGTGGGGCAGGCGGTGCAAGGGATTTCGTATACTCCTTGGTTTTCTAACTTGATTTTGTCTTTAAGGTTTCTTAGGATGGTGGATATTTTTCTGTTTGTGCAGAATGCTGTTTTAATGTTGTGTTTTTGGAGGATCTTGCTGATTTTGTCTGTAGTGCCTTTTATGTATGGGAGGAGGGCTTTGCCGTTCTCTTGTTCTCTGTCTTGGATTTTGGTTGGGGTTTCTTTTTGGATTAGGTGGGTAATCTTCTTTCTTTGGAATCCATTGGCTGTTAGTACGTTGGTGAGGGTGTGTAGTTCGGTTTTTAGGTGTTGTTCGTCGGCTAAGCATTTTGTTCTGGAGATGAGTGTCTCGGCTACGGAATTGATCTGTGCTGGGTGGTGGTGTGAGAGTGCGTGTAGATAACCGTTTGTATGTGTTTTCTTCTGGTAGATGGTGTGTCCTAGGGAGCCATTGGATTTTTTGTATACCAAGACATCTAGGAAGGGAAGTTGATTGTTAGCTTCTGTTTCCATGGTGAATTGTATTTTGGGGTGGTAGGCTGTTGAGGTGTGTGAGGAAGTTGTTCAGTTTTTCTTTCCCGTGTGGCCAGATTATGAAGGTGTCATCTACGTATCTGAGCCAGAGTTTGGGTTTGTGATCATATTTTTCTAGAGCTTGTGTTTCAAAGTGTTCCATGTAGAGGTTTGCGATGACAGGTGAGAGGGGTGATCCCATGGGTGCTCCTTCTATTTGTTTGTATTTTTGTCCATTGTAGGTGAAGTATGTATTGGATAGGCAGTGGTTGGTCAGATCTAGGATGTGCTTGGGGGGGTTGTATTTGTTTTGGATGGCTGTCAAGGCTTCTTTTATTGGCACTTGGGTGAAGAGGGATATGACATCGAAGCTCACTAGTAGGTCGCTGGGTTGTAAGTTTTGTTTCTTTATGATCTCGATGAACTGGAATGAGTTGATGGATTCTGCATAGGGCTGTAGTTGTTTGGCGAGAAATTTGGCTAGGTTTTGTAGAGGTGAGCCTATGGAGCTGACTATTGGTCTAAGTGGGGTTCCTTCTTTGTGTATCTTGGGGAGACCATACAGCTTAGGGCATCTGGATGATTTCTCTCTTGGTATGATTCTTTGCTGGATTTCTTCACTGATGGGGGAGGCTTTTATTTTGGATCTGGTGGTTTTTTCTAGGTAGGTGGTGGGGTCTGTCTTTAGGGGTTTGTATGTGGGGTCTTGGAGTAGGTTGGTTAACTTGGTTTGGTAGTCAGATGTGTTCATAACCACTGTCGCGTTGCCCTTGTCTGCTGGTAGGATTATTATGCTGGTGTCTTCTTTCAGGTTAAGTAGTGCAGTTTGTTCTTCTTTGGATAAGTTGCTTTTGGGTGGTTTGCTAGTGCAGAGGATGTTGGTGATTTCGAGTCTGATTCTATTAGCATCATCAGGGTTGGTTTTGGTCAGGCTGGTTTCAACTCCGCATATGATGGTTTCTGTGGGGATGTGTTTGGGAGCGACAGCAAAGTTGAATCCCTTTGAAAGGACCTTCGTTTCGGCTTCGGTGAGGATCTTGTTTGAGATGTTGTACACTGTTTGTTTCATGTGTGGCTGTGAGGGGGGAGGAGTTGGTTTCTGGCGTTGTTGTAGTTTTCTGAGTTTGTTGGTGTGTGTGTCTGTCTTGAGGGTGAGAACACACCCCCACCCAATCAGAACACAGCCAAGCCCGAACCCAATCAAGTCACACCCCCACTAGCAGTTAAAAGGAAGAAGCAGCTGCAAGCTCACATCACTCTGAGAAGCACAGAGCTGAAGACACAAGCCTGAAGATGATGAATGAGACTTCATCGAAACGTTGCCTAGATACTTCCAATCTTACACGGGAGAAAACCCGAATAACCAAAGATATATATATATATATATATATATATATATATATATATATATATATATATATATATATACATATACATACATACATACATACATACATACATACATACATATATATATATATATATATATATATATATATATATGTATGGTGTTCGGCTTGGTTCGGGTATTTTCCCACGTCATTGTAGTTCTTTTAAAGTTGTAGCAACGTTTCAGCAGAATCTCATCTGCCATCATCAGGCTTCTGTATTGTGTCCGTCTGTGGGTCAGACTTTTACAGTGGTTTCAGATTTAAATTTGGGGCAGCCTATTGCTGTGCCAGAATGGTTTTTTCTTCATCCTGATTGGTTGGGAGTCTTGGTCTGTGTTTATTGGTCTCGGAGTTTGCTGTGTTCTGCTTGATGGGTGTCTCTGATATCTTCTGTCTGTTTTTTGGCTCTTTTTGTATCTTGATTGGCTGGCAGCATTGTGTTACTTTAATGGAGGCCTTTAGTGCAGCTTGGCTCGGGTAAATGGACGGCTATCATTAGTTAGGAAGCTGGGTTTCATCTGGGTGCCTGGTTGGGGTGTGTTTGAGCTGGAGGTATCAGGGGGGATCTGTTTGTGCCCAGGTGTTTGCCTGGCTTGTGGTGTGGAGATTTTTTTGTTTGTGAGTGCAGGCTTCCAAATGATTGACAGCCTGGTGGAATCATCCCTTCTGTTCATGCTTTCTGGTCTTTTTTCAATCTCTATGGCTTCTCTGATGACCCTGTGGCTAGGGTTTTCCATAGTGGCCAGGGTTTTGGTGCCATTGAAGTTGATGCTATGACCTGTAGCTTCCATGTGTTGGACTAGTGAGGAAGTGTGTTCCAGCTTTTTGACTGCATTTTTGTGTTCATCCAGGCGGGTACTTATTCTTCTATTGGTCTGTCCAATGTATGTGGCCGGGCATGATGCACAGGGGACTTCGTATATGCCTTGGTTTTCCAGGTCAATTTTATCTTTGGGGTTGCTAAGGATGGCTGCTATTTTTCTGTCTGTTTTGAAGGCAGTCCTGATGTGATGTCTGTGTAGTACCTTACTAATTTTGTCTGTAGTACCTCTTATGTAGGGCAGGACAGCTGTTCCATAGGTCTGTTCATCTTCTGGGTCTCTATTATGTTTCAGTGTGTTTTTGTGGATCAAGCTGGTGATTTTGCTTTTGTGGAAGCCGTTGGCTGTCAGTACTTTAGTCAGGGTGCATAGTTCAGTCTTAATGTGTGTCTTGTCTGCCAGGCGTTTGGTTCTGGTAATTAGTGTTTTAGCCACGGAGTTTATCTGTGCTGGGTGGTGGTGGGATTGGGCGTTGAGGTAGCGGTTGGTGTGTGTTTTCTTCTGGTATATGGTGTGTCCTAGTGTGCCATCTGCCATACCAGAAGAAAACACACACCAACCGCTACCTCAACGCCCAATCCCACCACCACCCAGCACAGATAAACTCCGTGGCTAAAACACTAATTACCAGAACCAAACGCCTGGCAGACAAGACACACATTAAGGCTGAACTATGCACCCTGACTAAAGTACTGACAGCCAACGGCTTCCACAAAAGCAAAATCACCAGCTTGATCCACAAAAACACACTGAAACATAATAGAGACCCAGAAGATGAACAGACCTATGGAACAGCTGTCCTGCCCTACATAAGAGGTACTACAGACAAAATTAGTAAGGTACTACACAGACATCACATCAGGACTGCCTTCAAAACAGACAGAAAAATAGCAGCCATCCTTAGCAACCCCAAAGATAAAATTGACCTGGAAAACCAAGGCATATACGAAGTCCCCTGCATCATGCCCGCCACATACATTGGACAGACCAATAGAAGAATAAGTACCCGCCTGGATGAACACAAAAATGCAGTCAAAAAGCTGGAACACACTTCCTCACTAGTCCAACACATGGAAGCCACAGGTCATAGCATCAACTTCAATGGCACCAAAACCCTGGCCACTATGGAAAACCCTAGCCACAGAGTCATCAGAGAAGCCATAGAGATTGAAAAAGACCAGAAAGCATGAACAGAAGAGATGATTCCACCAGGCTGTCAATCATTTGGAAGCCTGCACTCACAAACAAAAAAATCTCCACACCACAAGCCAGGCAAACACCTGGGCACAAACAGATCCCCTGATACCTCCAGCTCAAACACACCCCAACCAGGCACCCAGATGAAACCCAGCTTCCTAACTAATGATAGCCATCATTTACCCGCCAAGCTGCACTAAAGGCCTCCATTAAAGTAACACAATGCTGCCAGCCAATCAAGATACAAAAAGAGCCAAAAACAGACAGAAGATATCAGAGACACCCATCAAGCAGAACACAGCAAACTCCGAGACCAATAAACACAGACCAAGACTCCCAACCAATCAGGATGAAGAAAAACCATTCTGGCACAGCAATAGGCTGCCCCAAATTTAAATCTGAAACCACTGTAAAAGTCTGACCCACAGACGGACACAATACAGAAGCCTGATGATGGCAGATGAGATTCTGCTGAAACGTTGCTACAACTTTAAAAGAACTACAATGACGTGGAAAATATCCAACCAAGCCGAACACCATACATGTAAGTACCAGCAAAACTTAAGAAAACACACATATATATATATATATATATATATATATATATATATATGTATGTATGTATGTATGTATGTATGTATGTATGTATGTATGCATGCATGCATGCATGCATGCATGTATGTATGTATGTATGTTATGGCTCCCCCTTCAGAGTTCAAACAACACAAAACCAAAAGCAGCCGTTCCAAAACTTAAATCCAACAGATAGGAGTCCTACAAGATTATATTCCACACGCCCTGTTTATCAAAACAGTCCTGGCACAAATTCTCAAAGCTCCGAGCCTCTGCTGAAAAACCTCTGCACGTAATCAGTCACTTTGTTCCTGACAATCTTCCCCCACACAGCTGTGTTCTTTTATACACTTTGAGGCAACGTGCTAATTACTGACTCGCCCTCCCTTCTAACTGAGTTTGCCTCCGTAAACCACCTAGATGGGCGTGTCAATCTCCCTAAATCAACGTCTGGCCTGATGTCTCCCCACAGCTTGACGTTTCAGCCTCCTTCTTGTTCTGGCATCAAGCCACGATCTGTCAGCTTCTTCGCTCGACTCTTCTGACTCATTTTGTGGCTCAATTGCAGGCATGAATGAGGTCGAGGGTTCAGGCGAAGAATGTCTGTGTGATAACCTCTCATCCCCCTGGCTCACATCTGTGTCTTCTAACAATTCAGACTCCAAATTCTCAGCAGGCTCCAGCCTTTCACCCTCAGAGTCATCAGAATCAAAACTCACAGCAGGATCGGTCCTTTCAGTCACAACATATATATATATATATTCTTAAGTTTTCACAGGTACTTACATGTATGGCATTCAGCTTTGTTCGGGTATTTTCCCACGTCATTGTAGTTGTGCTTTTAAAGTTGTAGCAATGTTTCGGCAGAATCTCATCTGCCATCATCAGGCTTCTGGTTGTGTCCGTCTGTGAGTCAGGCCCCCACAGTTGTTTCAGTTTTAAATTTGGGGCAGCCTATTGCTGTGCCAGAATGGTTTTTTCTTCATCCTGATTGGTTGGGAATCTAGGTTTGTGTTTATTGGTCTTGGAGTTTGCTGTGTTCTGCTTGATTGGTGTTTTTAATATCTTCTGTCTGTTTAGTCGCTCTTTTTGTGTCTTGATTGGTTGGCAACGTTGTGTTCCTTTATTGGAAGCCTTTTGTGCAGCTTGGCTCCGGGTAAATGGATGGCTATCATTTGTTAGGAAGCTAGGTTTCATCTGGGTGCCTGGTTGGGGTGTGTTTCAGCTGGAGGTATCAGGGGGGATCTGTTTGTGCCCAGGTGTTTGCCTGGCTAGTGGTGTGGAGATTTTTTTGTTTGTGAGTGCAGGTTTCCAAATGATTGACAGTCTGGTAGAATCATCTCTTCTATTCATGCTTTCAGGTCTTTTTTCAATCTCTATGGCTTCTCTGATAATTCTGTGGCTGTGGCTAGGGTTTTGGTGCCATTGAAGTTGATGCTATGACCTGTGGCTTCCATGTGTTGGACTAGTGAGGAAGTGTGTTCCAGCTTTTTGACTGCATTTTTGTGTTCATCCAGGTGGGTACTTATTCATCTATTGGTCTGTCCAATGTATGTGGCCGGGCATGATGCACAGTTGCAAACCTGTTCATGGAAGAATTCGAATCCAGAGCTCTGGCCAATGCCATCCACAAACCCAAACTATGGTTAAGAATCATCGATGACACATTCGTGATTTGGCCCCATGGAAAAGAAAACCTAAACAATTTCCTAACACACCTAAACAGCACACACCCCAAAATCAAGTTCACCATGGAAACGGAAACAAACAAACAACTACCATTCCTAGATGTACTAATCTACAAAAAAACAGATGGCACACTAGGACACACCGTATACCAGAAGAAAACACACACTAACCGCTACCTCAACGCCCAATCCCACCACCACCCAGCACAGATAAACTCCATGGCTAAAACACTAATTACTAGAACCAAACGCCTGGCAGACAAGACACACATTAAGACTGAACTATGCACCCTGACTAAAGTACTGACAGCCAACGGCTTCCACAAAAGCAAAATCACTGGCTTGATCCACAAAAACTCACTGAGACATAATAGAGACCCAGAAGATGAACAGACCTATGGAACAGCTGTCCTGCCCTACATAAGAGGTACTACAGACAAAATCAGTAAGATACTACACAGGCATCACATCAAGACTGCCTTCAAAACAGACAGAAAAATAGCAGCCATCCTAAGAAACCCCAAAGATAAAATTGACCTGGAAAACCAAGGCATATACGAAGTCCAGTTCATTTAGTAACCATTCAAAGTTATGATGACACTGAAAAAAAAAGACATGATCATCTTTCACACGACCATTGCAGCATCCCCATGGTCACATGATCAAAATTCAGATGCTTGGCAACTGACTCATATTTATGGTGGTTGTAGTGTCTCGAGATCATGTGATCATCTTTTGCGAATGTCTGGCAAGCAAAATCAATGGGAAGTCGGATTTACTTAACATCCATGTCACTAACTTAACAACTGCAGCAGTTCACTTAAGAACTGTGGCAAGAAAAGTCATAAAATGGGGCAAAACTCACTTAACAAATGTTTCACTTAGTGACAGAAATTTTGGACTCAATTGTAGCCATAAGTTGAGGACTACCCGTATCTGGAGAAACCAGAGGTTTAATTCTGACACTTCAGTGGCTTCAAAAGAACAAGGGAACTGTCAGGATCTCTGTGATTTTTCAGGAAACCTCACAGAAACTTGAGAAACTTCAAGATTTCTTGCTGTTTTTCAAGTTTCTGAGCACGACAGGAATTTCCCAACTTTCTCCTTAGCCACAGAAAAGGGCAGGTTACCTGAAGCTAGATCTTAAGCTCAGCAAAACATCTTCAAAGAAAAACCAGAAAGTCCAGTTTCCTCTTGAAAAGCACATTTGGGACTACCATGACCTGGATGATTGAGAATCTCCATAGACATTTAGCTAAACAGCCATTAGACTTATTCCATTATATGTTACATATTATGCAGTTGTATGAAAAAGTAAGTACACCCCCACTGATATTTTTATTTTTTTCAACACAGTTCAGCATAGAGATATTTGTTCTTTATTTCAACAATATTGATAAAGGGCTTATAATATCAAAAATATCATGTCCCAATTACATTTTTAGTCCATTGCATAATTTAAATAAATATAAATGCAAATATTGTATGTGGAAAAGTAAAGGACACCCCTACATTCATCAGGTTCCAATATTTGGAATATTGTTGGCTAGAATCTGGGAGGAACATGTCTTATTTAAACCTCAGATGTTTAGTTACATTTGTTCTTTCCTGTTGGATTGTATGGTATCACCATAGCCTAGATCAAAAGAGCTCTCTGAGAAATTCAGAAAGAAGGTTATAGACACTGGGAAGAGATTTTAAAAAGATTGCCGCCCAAATGGATACAGATCATCTCACTATCCAAAAAATCCAAAAGAAGATTTTTAAACAACTACCAACTTGCCTAAGTCATGCTATCCCAGCAAGTTCAACCTGAGAGCAGAACATAGGATGCCGAAAGAAATCTCTATGGATCCAACAATTTCATCAAAGGACTATAAGGTAGCTCTCACCATTACTGATGTGTAAGTGCATGAATCTACAATGAGGATGAAACTATACAAATTAGTTCTACACATGAGGGTGTGCCAGAAAGCATATTATGAATGAAGTTTCAGTAATGGAGAATATTTGTAGCTCGTGGTTGAAATGACGGGTTCGTGGAGCTCTCTGAGCTTGCTTGTTTTCTGGCAGATGTTTCATTACCCAAACTAGGTAATATTATCAGTGCTGAAATTTTGTTCATGGACACTTAGACAAAGACCAAGATTTCTGGAACAATATGTGCTGCACAGATGAGGCAGTTATTTCACACTGTACCAAAAGGCAAGTTTGGCAAAAATTAAAGACAGTATTTCATCAGAAGATACCAATTGTAAAACAGAGTGGAGGATATGTTGTGGTTTGGGGCTACTTTGCTGCCACAGGCCTGGGCGGCTCACCATCATAGAATCCAAATTCCTCATTGTATCAGAGTGTGCTTGAAGATAACATGACACCATCTGTCAGAAGACAGAGACTCAATAAAAAAATGGACTTTGCAATATGCCAATGACCCTAAGCATTCCAGTAAATTCATTATGGAACAACTGAGGGGGGAAATGAAAGGTTCTGGAATGGCTAACTCAAAGCCCAGATCTAAATCCTATCGAGATGCCATGGGATAATTTAAAATGGCTCCCAAGAAGAAAATGGTATATCTGTTAATTTTTTTAAAATAAATAATTGCAAAGTCAATTTTTCATAAAATTTTTGTTCAATTACATCTCCTTTATCTTTATATGCTGGAATGAAGATAAGGTATTGATATTATCATTATCTTAAAAAGGAAAAGTTACTTGTACTTACTTTTTCACATGACTATATTTCAGAAACACAATACACACATGAAAATGCTTTTAGTAAAACTTCACCTGGTAAACATTTATGCTGAAATTGCAATAGATATTAATATAGTTCTTTTTGATATAGCAAATTCTCAATTTAATCCTTCTGTTTGTGATTAAGAATTTAATCTACACTCCAGGAAACTATAGATTAAATGAAACCCTTAATAATTTTGATCTTATCTAGTCTCCCATTTCAAATTTAGGATCATGATGATTACTCCAGGCATTCAAAAATGTGAAGCTTTTTCTGTAAGCTAACAAAATTTTTGAAAATGTGGACTTTGCTAATAATCTTCAATTGTCTACTTGCATTTAATCAGTTTTGTTTATCAGGACAGCATCTCTGAATTACCCCTACTCTTTGTATTTTTAACGCTACCTAATTGCAAATAACAAAATTCTCAGATTTTTTTTTTTAAAAATGCTAAAAATTTCAGAAAATATAATCCATTGTTTGTTTTCTTCTGAAAAAAAGAATTCCCATTTGATTCTCAATAGCATGGTAGCAATGAAGTTCAACATTCAAAACCTAATTTCCGCATTTCACTTGTTATGCTTTGTTATGTAGACTTGTAAACATCTGATGTTAGGGTTTCTTTTTTAAAGAGAAATTAGAGAAATACTATCATGCACTCCACATTGGAATCATCAAGTAATTGATGAAATGGGGATTTAAAGAACTTGGCTGATTTCTTTTCTATTTGTAATGCCATATACAACCAATCACTGAGTAAGCTTCCATATCAGATTGCAATGCACTACTGCCTTGAAACAGTTCCCTTTATTTCATTCTATAATGTGATTCATCATATTTCATGAGAAAGAAAAATGTTTTTGTTGATGCAAAAATTGTAATGAATAAAAGCAGAGCTAACACGCAGTTCAAAATAATGACTAATTCACAATATAGAAACAAATCTGAATTTTGAATTTACAAGCTACTGTTTAATCATTTGCTATTTTAACATCTATTAGTCATAATATTAAAGCAGCTTGAACATTTATATCTTGTTCAAGCTTCACAATTTTTTAATTATCTTTTTTCATTTCCCAAACAGATGGTACATGGAACAATTAGATAGGGTGCCATGTAAAGTATCTCCAATTGATAAGTATATTCTGGAGATTGATAAATTGGAAAAAAAACAAAACCAAGTGTACTTTATAAACTGAAGGTTTTATAGCTCCTATTGTTGAAGAATAGAAACAAAATGTACACATACTGGGCTCACTTAAATATACTAAATAACACAAGATTTGGAATGCTTCTTCTGCATACCTACTGAAATGAAGAAATGCAACTAATATTAATAACTGTTTGCTTAAATAAATTACTTTCACAATTCAGGATTTGAAATTGTAATTTTATACAAACCATAATTAAATTAATAGTAATTTATATAGTGGAGGCAACATGACATTATGCATTAATCTAAACCAGAAGTTTCAAGAACTCTCCAAGATTAACTGTAATGCATCTTTATTATTATGCCATACTATGATTTAGCATGAAATGCATATGAAGTCACTGTTATGTGGCAATAAAACAATTTTAAACATTGAAGACATTGTTCATTAAATAACAATTCTTTCAATTTTTAAAGATTAACCCAATTTCAAATATTTGAGAATTACAATTGTATATAAATAGTTTAACATCTAAGATGTATTCAGAACTTCCCCATATTCAAAACTGCTTTTCCAAGCGTGGCTTCTAAAATCCTTGTATTGTTGAAAATTATAGAATTCTCAATGTATTTATATGATTTTTAGTAAATGTATAAATATATTGGGAATTCTATAATTTTCTCCTTCAACTACAGATTCTATTCTTGTGCTATAATAAACCTTTTGTGGTAATTTAACCCTCTCTTTCTTTGTTGCCTATTTGCTTTAATTATGATGAGAGGAGTTGTTTTTCATTCTTCATGCTATTATAAAGAACATGAAACTAACAACAACAAAAAGTGAAAGTTGGCCATTTCTGTCATACATTTGCAAAACTTGCTAAAATTCTACTCAGCAGATTTTTTCAGATCTACTTATGTAGTGGGGGAATGTACAATTTAAGGGGAAACAAACTTTATTTAAATACAAAGAAACAAACTTCTGGGCAATAGGAGATTCTAATATACCTGGAAAATAGTAAAAGTGCACATTATTTCTTCTGTGTATTGTTGGCAAGTTATTTGGTATAAATATCACTGAACTCTGTTGTGTTGCAATTGTACAATTGGATGGCATCTCCTTAAGCAAAGCTATTTCTGCAGCTGAGAACAAATACAATTAAAAACAAAATGGACAAAACTCTAGCTATAAACATACATAACGATCTGAATGACTTACTGTAGCAGGGGATGCTCGTGTTGTGTGAGTAACAGAATGGCCAGAGTTTTCCATTGAATTGCCAATCAGGTAGGTACCTCCAGTGCTGCTGATGAGCTGTCCTCCTGTGACACCCATCTGAAGGCCTCCAGTGCCCACCATACTATGAGAAGAGACTACTGTGGTCACCTGCGCAGAACTTCCTTGGGTATCAAAGTAATTCCCCCCAGTGTTTTGGCTGTACATCTGAGTTTCTGTGTAAGGATACGTTGTTGTTCGTCTTAAGAAAAAGAAATGAAAGAAAAGGTTACTTATGTGTTCTCTATATGGTAGGGCATCAACATTTTCATTTAAGCTGTAATCAAATTACGCGTTATCTTACAGCATTCACTAAGATACAATCGAACTTTGAAATCTTACCTCATTTAATGTTTGTTCAGATTCATATCCTGCTTTTTCTCTAGGATTTAGCTTACAAAGAATTCTTACTTTCATCCATTACAAGAACAAAACTGAAAGGTAGATTCAAAAAGAATAACTAACTTGATGTCATCCATTGAAATTTCACTGAGACTAGAAAAGGTGCTTTTTCAAGAGGCAACTGGACTTTCTTGTTATTCTTTGAAGACAGAGCTGACGAAGCTTTTTGGATGAGAAGCAAAATGCCTTCAAAGAATAACCAGAAAGTCCAGTTGCCTCTTGATAAAGCACCTTTGGGACAACTATGACCTAGATGACTGAGAATCTCCATAGACACCAAGAGTAGAACTGAATGTCAGTCTCTCCATCTGTAGTCCCACACTTCAAACATTGAAAAAGTGATGAAATATTACCAGGCAGTTGAAAAAGCTAGCTTTTATTCCCAATAGGCTGAAATTACAAATTCTTTGCTAATACATGAACACAATATAATCATCCAATGTATTATAAGTGACATGACTTCAATGCTAGTAGCAGTCTGTATGAAGTCATTTTCAGATTTTCCTGATCAGTGCACAACATTGAGGACTTAGCAGGTGGAAACTAAATTCTTGTCGGTTGGGCTTGTTTACCTCTTCCTGAGGTTTAGCTGAACAGTCAGAGGCTGTTTAGCTGTCTAAGGCTATGGTTAATATTTTGTTTGTGCAAGATTAGAAACCTTTTGGAACAATCAGGTAGTGAAATTATCCCAGCTAAGCAATATGGCACTGCAAGGGTAAATCTGCTATATTTTCTGAAGTTTGAAGGGTGGTATGCACATGGCACACACCCACACACTGATTTATTCCCAGCTGACTCTCTTAAGTTCTATGTAAATGTCACGACAATGATCTGTCACCTTTTATAAATTAGTATTCCTGCCATCTCATCTTGCCTAAGCAAGTACCTGAGTTGAATGCGACCCTGAATTTTCTTTCATCTGATCATTCAGAAGGACTCATTTATCTGCAGCACACTGATCTTTGTCTGGAAGTTGCTATTTAGCTTAAAAACTATTTTACAGATAAATTTCATTCTAGCAAGGAAAGCCTCTTTCCTTTTTTTTTTTTGGGGGGGGGGGGCTAATATTCTCCACCTAAAAGCTCGTTAATTCCACACAGGTTAATTGCTAATAGATTTGAACTGAAAGAACCTTGATTTAAATACCTGTTCATTCTATATTTATTTTAAATTTCACTCTGCCAACCTAACATATCATTTAAAATATGATTTCAGTTACATATAAACTTTCTTCTAAACATACTGCTTGCAGATAATGCAATCTTATAATATTAATACATTTTGATAAATTTAAAACCACTAATGATATATTGAGGCAAATTTTCCTTTTGAATCAAGAGTTTTCATAAAATTAAACTCTGTTTCTTTCTCTCTTTCATTCACACTCATATATTTTTTTAAAGTAAGTCTTACAACCACTAACTGTTAAAGAGATGTTATGGATTTTTCCAGCTGACTGTTCTGGAAATGAAAACCATAACATCTCTTTACAAGATATTTCTTACTTGGAAGGGAGTTTATTATAAAAAGGGCAAAATGTACAGAAATGGCTGCACAAAGTCCTGTCCTTTATACATGCAATGTTGAAGCCCATACAAAAAGCTTTGTTCATGAGGCTACATCAACCATCCTGATGTAAAAAAAAAAAACCTCAATGGTCAAGATGCCATAAGGATCATCCTACAAAGGTGATCATCCTCATTACAGAAGCCCTGTGAAGTATGTTCAGCTAAGATACAATTATTGTCCCACAATCACTCTGTGAGTTTCTATGTCTAAGGATGTTCTGAACTTGGATCTCCTTTAGTCCAGAACCTTAATTGCTACACATACTTGACAGAAGGTCCTACTGTTCTGAATACCATGCTATTCATAACTTTTAGTTATGCATTTAAAAATAACTGTGTTTCTTTTGTACCAGGGTTAAGAACACAGCAGAGAAAGCTGTCAACAGAAGAAATAACAGAATGCAGTCAAAGACTGCTATTAGTGAAAGACAGCTGATTAATGAAATCATATTATGGGGGAAAACACTGATCATCTTTTCTGTATTCTATATAATTTCAGAGGAATAAGGATATAATATAGCTTAGAAAATCATTCAGAATTAGCAATATTTATACTTCAGATGGGATTTCATAGCTCAGAAGAAGAAAAAAAGATATTTCCAGATATTTCTGAAATGCAATCCAGATATTTCTGAAATGCAATCTCATTATACCTTACTGGGACTGGTGGAAGATGTAGCTCAGCAACAGCTAGAGTATAAATTTCCCCCTTCTTCTTATGGACAATTACACCAGAAGGCATAGATAATCACCCACTACTCTACACCCTTCTCCTCTGCCTCAATTTCATATGATATATTGCAGAGATGTTAATAAGATGAACCTGACATAAATGTGTACAGAGAAAAATATAAGTGCAATAAAGAAGATTGACACATTGCTATACAATGCTACATGTTGCGTAAGATCTTAACAATGCTGTTTAATTAAATCTTAGTTTTCTACATAGTACTTTTACCATTTCATAACGTGAAAATGTTTGCCTATCGATATCAATGTCCAAAGCATTTACTATGTTTATCTCATCATACCATATAATTCAAATTATAACTTAAATTTAATACATTATGTTATAAAAATGACAATCCCCCAAATCTCCCAAAAAACATTTTTCCTCATATCAAGGGCATTATCAGACTTCTTATACTCCAGCCTGGACATCTGTGATTGGCAGCATATTTCCAAGTTTTCCAGTCAACAACTTTTAATAATTTAGGCAGGTTTATTTAGAAATAAATTTTAAAAGAACTACGTAAAATTTAGTCACCAGAAATTGTGCTGAAAACTGCAACTTGGACCTTTTGCATGTAAACTTTCTATTGAACCATAGGCTATTAAAGCCCTTTTCCAGAAACAATTCTACTTAAATATGGAAATGTTGCAACAAGACTGGAGATATCAAAATTATTATAATCAAGGTACATATAGAAGTACTCAACTTACAACACTTCATCTAGTGACCCTTTGAGGTTACAACAGCACTGAAAAGAGTGACACAATCATTTTTCACACTTATGATCATTGCAACATTCCCATGGTCACGTGATTTACATTTGGATGCTTGACAACTGGCTCACATTTATGATGGTTGCAGTGTCCCGGCATTATGTGATCCCCTTTTACAACCTTCTGACAAGCAAAGTCAAAGAGGAAGCCAGATTCACTTAAAACTCGCTCAACAAATTTCTCACATAGCAACATAAACTTTGGGCTCAAGTGTGGTCAAACGTTGAGGACTATCTGTACATATTTTTATGATATGCAGAAAATTATATATTGTGTATTTTATTTTAATTAATATTATTTCAGTAAAGAATTAGTTCATTTATACTTCTGAAAATGAAAAGCGTTGATTTTAGATAAAATGGTTTCTAGCGAATGCTGAAGACTGTAGAAAAAAAAATCTGTTCAATTCTGTGTGTTATTGGGATGAAAATGTTTTATTTCCATAGATACCCAGACGTTTTACTCACATAGCTCCATTTGTGTAGACCGTGTCACTTCCCTCCACATACTGCACCTGGGCTGGATATACATGTTGCACTTGTTGCACAGTTTGTACTTGTTGAACCTATAAATAAAATAGACTATAAGACAAGCTTTGGGAGTGGGGAGGGGAGATTTCTAAATCTCATCTGTACGGTTTTAAAAGACTAGTGAGACATCATCAAACCGCACAGCAAATTTGCATCAAAAAATCTACAACATGATAACCAAGATGCTGTTTTTCTCACAGGCAGCATATATTTACTTTCACTGCTTTTCGGACTGCCTCCAGAGCTCCACATTCAACGGATAAAGGGACTCTATTATTTACCACATTATTAATCACATGTTTTAATTTCAGCTGGAAGGTCTCCATTATTACAAGAAGTTGGAATAATAACACATTTAAACTTACGGTGACTATAAACTGAGTTTTATTTTAAAGTGTTCAATAGCACAAGCTGTTGTTTATAACATTGGGTCTCACATGCTCCTTCCAGCATAATTTCCTTGGGCAAGATTGCCCCAGGACAGTCCCACAGAACCTGGCACAATGAAGTCATCTGTGCTGTTTAGCGCCATCTAATACTATGCTGTTTGACCAGATATTTCTAGTTTGAAGAATGAGTGGGACCTCTACCCATTTTTTGTTTATTTAGCTGTTGAGATAGCCCTGTTTCCCAGAAATTATTAATTTTACTGGAATATCCATGGCAAATGCACATGGACAGAATAATGATGCCACATGATGTTACTTACCCTGCAGTGACACAGGTGTATTTTAAAACATTTAACTAGTATTACAAAGGGCTCTTGGTAATATTTCATCTCTCTTGACAATCACATTCCCCTTATTATTTGTTATGTGATTTATGTACCATTGAAGTCAAAAGACATTTAATCATAATTATATCTTTCAGCTTTACCTGGAGCCAGAGTTTAAAATTATTCTATTTGCTAAGTCAGTTTCCAACAAATCATTAATGTGAAAGTAAATGCTAAACAATCATTCTCTGGATTGATCAGGAACTGCAATATAAAATCTTCAATATATGAATCACAAAATTGATTTTTTTAAAAATTGCCTGCAAATATCTTCAAACTCAAAAATTATAATCCATTATTTTATCTTCTCTTATTGGTTGAACATATCTAGGATTTTTTCTTTATTTGCACAATTTGGACAAAAATAATACAAGCAATTTCATAGCTTTTCATTATTTAGGAAACTAATTATGAAACATAAAAGGTTCAGTGTTGTACATTTAAAAAAACTGAACTGATAATAAGGTATTGTTTAGCTTATCTCTCACTAACTTAAAGCATCTTGAAATGTTGTACAACACATGATATAGGAGGCACTGTTCTCAACAATGACAAAGCACATTTTAAAACAAGAGCACAAGTCTTTGGGGTTTAAAATTTATGACAATCCCTTCTGGAACTCGGAAAGAACATCATAAGTACTTTTCTTTTTGTTCTCCAAATTAATGTACAGTTCAAATTAAAATGAGGAAGATCACCTGAATATCAAGTCATAGAAAAATTCACGTGGCTTTGCCTGTTTTCCTTTTTGGAATGGATCCAGTAGATCCAGAGGTGGTATTCAGCAGGTTCTGTTCTGGAGAACTGGTAGCGGAAATTTTGAGTAGTTCGAAAAACTGCTAAATACCACCTCTGACTGGCCCCACCCCCACCTATTCTCTGCCTCCCGAGTCTCAGCTGATTGGCTGGGTCTTCTTTTGTTGCCCTGCAAAGGAGAAAGGAGCTGGAAAGCAGGTTAATGGGGTGGGGAGGGAATGGGGATTTTGTAGTAACCTTCCCCCGGGGTGGGGAGGGAATGGAGATTTTACAGTATCCTTCCCCTGCCATGCCCACCAAGCCAAGCCACGCCCACAGAACCTGTAGTAAAAAAACTTGAATCCCATCACGGAGCAGACCCTTACTCACACAATCAAGTACACTGCCTTGGCCCGTGGCTGTTTTCTCCAACACCAAGCTTTGCAACTATTCTCAGTTTTTGTTAATTCTTTCTTCTCTTCTTGCAAAGTTAAAAACTACTACTACTATTCAGAATTTAAAAGGAAGAAAACTTATCCATTAAATAGTAAACCTAATGGAATGAATGAATGAGTGAGTGAGTGAGTGAGTGAATGAATGAATGAATGAATGAATGAATGAATTCTTTATTGGCCAAGTGTGATTAGACACACAAGGAATTTGTCGATGCATATGTCAGCTTTGGAAGCCATATTGAGATTCAATGCTCCCATGCTGCCACGATTGAGCCTGAGAAAGTAATGCATAGTTGAGCCTGATAGTAATACAGACTTAGTAAATAGTTGGACAGTGTTGTGGGAATTATTTGTTTAGCAGAGTGATGGCATTCAGGAGGAAACTGCTCTTGTGTCTAGTTGTTCTGATGTGCAGTGCTCTATAGCGTCATTTTGAGGGTAGGAGTTGAAACAGTTTATGTCCAGGATGTGAGGGGTCTGTAAATATTTTCACAGCCCTCTTTTTGACTTGTAATAGTGGTTTGTTGTATTCTGAAGGTCTTTCCATGTGGGCTATATTTGAAAGGAGTTATTTTCAGTAGTGGAGCTCATGTTCTGCAATGCCTCCTCAATCTAAATACTACATTGATTTTCTTTTAATGCCAGGCCAAAAAAAAAAAAAATGGTTATTTTTCCATAGGTTCTTCATTTTAATCTGCATTTATTCTGAAACTACTATTTTTTTATGTTGTCTTTCACTGTTGCCAAATCAAATCAAAACAAATTTTCTTACAATCCCTGACCAGAATACAGTCCAAATATTGGTTGTTAAAAATAAAATATACAGCTAAATATAATAGTCAATCTAAATGTGGACATACTGGCTGTTGTTTTTAGTATCTTAAGTTCAAATCAGTGGTGCTATGGAGTTATAATCTTTGTTGCTAAGAGACAACATTTGGCAACTAAAAAAGTGCCCTTAGACTTTGTCAGCTAAGAGGGATTGAATGTAAATGTCATTTATATAAAAAATAAATAAATGGAGGCTGAATTTAACTGGCTGAGAATGGGGGTAAAATTGACAGTGAAGTACTCATGGATATGTTCATTTAAATCTTATCTTGGAAACTTGCAAAATTTGCCTTATAAAACAGCTGATAATAGAGCATTAAATTGAGTTCTGGACAATGCTCAATTAACAGCAATAGGGATAGCACTTAGATTTATATACCACTTTATAGTGCTTTACAGCCCTCTCTAAGCGGATTTACAGAGTCAGCATATTGCCCCCAACAATCTGGGTCTTCATTTTATCCACCTTGAAAGGATGGAAGGCTGAGTCAACCTTGAGCCTGGTGGGATTTGAACTGCCAAATTACAGGCAGCCAATAGTCAGAGTTGGTTAGCAGAAGTGGCCTGCAGTACAGCACTTTAACCACTGCGCCACCGAGGCTCCTAATATTTGGGATGATCAGCAAATGGAGGGAAGTTGTCAGACCTGAGCTTTGGAAATGGCTGATACTCATAATTTTTAGAATTTTCACCAGTCTATGACTCTATGTTCCACACTCTATGTTTAATCACCACTTTAGCATTACCTAATCCTAGAGATAAGAAATACTCAGCTAAAAGTCCCAGGAATATAATATATACATAATAGGAAGAATAGAACAACAACAGATAGCATATGCCATTTCTGCAAAAAAGCTAAAGAAACAGTGCAGCACCTAGTTAGTTGTTGCAAGAATATTGCCCAGGCTAATTACAAACAACAGCATGTCAAAGTAGCAACAATGGAAGATCTACAAGAAATACTATTTGCCTGCAAAACAAAAGCTAAAATAAAATAAAATAGTTATAAAATAGTTAAAATAAGAGAAAATGAAGAAGCTACATTGCTCTGGAACTTTAGAATTCAAACAGACACACATCTGCCACATAACACTCCAAACTTAAAAATAATATCAATAAGAAAGAGAAAGGAAATAGTGGACCTGACAGAACTGCAAAGACTGCAAAATAGAAGAGAAGTAGAGAAAATTACAAAATACAAAAACCTGCCAATAGAAATAAAATAAATGTGGCAAAAGAAAGCAAAAGAAAGCAAAGGTCCACGAGTAACAGCTGCTTTGAATTATGACGATATCTTTAACACTATCAAATAACATCTGCCTACCCAAGTTCTTGGGAAAGACTTGATAGGTTTAAAAAATGTCAAATCCAATGTAAACATCGGGGGGGGGGAGGGGAGAAGAGGGAGGAGGGAGAAGGAGAGAAGAAAGCTAGTGAAAAATCACTCTAGCTGAATATAAACAACGTAACACAGTCACCTAAATCATTCACTAGAACCGTGATGGCGGACCTATGGTACGCATGCCGGAAGGGCAAGGAGAGCCACTTCTGCCGGCATGCGAGAGGTCGCCCGGGAGAGCCCCACTGCGCACGCACCCCCCACCAGCCAATTGTGAGGTATTTGCCATGCATGTGCATGGTAAGACGTGCGCATGGGACAAGCACGCATGCACAGAGGCATGCGGCATGCAGGGGATTGTGGGCGCATGTGCAGAGGCATGCTGTGTGGGGGTCATGTGCGCATACACAGAGGTGCGTGATGCGTGCCCAGGGGGTCATGCACGCATGCACAGGGGGCGGGGGAGTCACATGCAAATTGCATCATGGGTACAGGCACACAAGTGCACACACGCACGCGCACTTTTCACACTCAACGTGGAAAAGGTTAGCCATCACTGCACTAGAATATCTGTAAAAATTATTGCGTACTAGTAACAAAAAATTGGTGGGAACATACGAGTTGAAAAGTAGTCAAAAATGAGTTGGTTAAATTACTGTGGGATTTATAAATACAAACTAACAAAGACTTGATTCATAATACATCAGATTGAATTGTGGTTGCAAAAAAGATAGTGTGAATAATTGACATGGTAATATCGGAGAACAGCAGAGAACTGGAAAAGATCAATATCTGAAAATCAAAGTCTAAAGATTATGCCATAAACTAGATGAGATGGGTCTGGTGGTGCTGCACATTGACCAAATTTCTATCTGTCAATTACAAAAGGCCACACTGCTTGGATCCACATATACAACATGATATAGTGTAACATTCTACGTTCTTGGAAAGGCCAATATCAGCTAAAGAACTGGGCAGCGATGATTTCACAATGTTATGTGTAATACTAATTTCTTGCTACAGCTAAAATTGTCAAATACTTAATTGGTGCCAGAAAAAAATCTGAACCGAGCCATCTGAATGACTTAGTCAGACTTTGGCTTCAGTTTTGGGCAGCCTGAACTCAAACATTCCACAGATCGTAGAAATATTCTTGGAGGAACTTTAAAAACCAGACCGACCTTTTTGAAGGGCACAATGCTATTGTTTAATTTTATATTGTTTTATTTCTGTGCAATAAATTTTGTGATTTTGTGCAAGCCTAGATTTGCACATGTGTCACCTTTCTTGCGGGAGCTGCATTGGCGGCAAATTTGCTTCTGGTTTCAATTCAAGATACTGATTGTCACCTTCTTATCCCTACATGACCTGGGACCAGACTATTTGAAGGACTGTCTTTTCCCAGTTATATATACCTGACTCGCTTGGGCTAGGAGACAGGGAATGTTATGGGCCTAAGGAGTGGGAGTGGACCTAATCTAGTGGGACCAAAAAGAAGGGCTTTCTCTGTAGCAGTTCTCTCCCTGTGGAACATCATCCCTGCAGAGATAAGATTGGCCCCCAGTGTAACACGCTTTTGAAGACGTGATTCTGCCAATGGGCCTGGGTACCCCAGAGTGATATCAAGTGGCTCGTCTGATGGTTGTCACCAGAGGGAGGGTGGTTATTAGTTTTTGTATTATGGTTTATTCTTGTAAGCCACTCCAGAGTTGCCCAGCATGAGCTGGGCAGCCATATAAATGTTCTTAATAAATAACATTTAAATACATTTCTTACTGTGCAGCACCATGCAGCTAGCCTATAAATGCTATAAACAAACAACAATAATAGTTTGATGTACTCCAAACAGAGAAATGGGAATATAGCAATAGCACTTAGACTTATATAGAGCTTCACAGTGCTTTACAGCCCTCTCTTTAGGCAGTTGACAGAGTCAGCATATTGCCCTCAACAATCTGGGTCCTCAATATCACACATTATTTCCTTTATTCTTATATGACTTGAAGTACAGAGTTTGCAATCCTGCTCAGATCTAAATGTGTTCCCAGGTCCACAATTACATAAAGAGGTTGTTTTCAGAAGGGTAAAAGACACAGTGATTATTTTCTTTATTTTGTATATTTGTCTTGGTTATTGACAGTAACCTGGAAGGTTGGGTGGGGGGGAATAAATATTTGCACTAACTTTTTTGCATTTTGTAAAGGAACAGAGTAATATGTATATTAGAAATATAATAAAATCAGTACACAAGTCAAGGACTACCTATAATACATTTCCATCACACATAAATGCCACCCTCTCCTTACTGATAAGAAATCTAGCTGTTATTTGTCAGTGGTATAAGCCACGCCTTCAGATTTCAGTTTGTAACAGTGATAAATTATTTGTACCTCACGTAAAGTGGTGACCATGACCTAGCATGAGATGCGTGAGTGAATCAACTGCAGACACGAATCACACTGCTTTAAAATCTAATTTGTATATAAATGGAAAACTGTCAAGGAAGGGTGGCACAAACACATTAGAAAACTTGTTAAAATATGGAAAGTGATAAAAAGGAAACTCAAGAGGGTTAAATCTCTGTAGAATGATTGGGAGTTAATCAACCCATAATAATAGAAAGTACCAAATTCAAAAGTCACCTCCATGATTAAGAAGCAAGGTCAAGCAAGTGAAAAAAGGGATGTAATAAATAGAAGTCCTGCTCAAACAAGGAATATGAAAAGGAACACAAACTTACCTGAATGAAATCCAAGCACAAATGCACAATGATGATAAGATGGAGAGAGGGGGGAGGAGAATTAGGTAGGAAGGCAGGTAGCTGGGCCTTTGTAAGACAAAGGAATTAAAAGAGTACTAAAGGAGAATGTGGAGATTGTAAAATTATCTCCATTCCCACCCAACTCCTAGGGGAAGGTTACTGCAAAATCCCATTCCCTCCCCACCCCACTAACCTGCGTTCCAGCTCCGTTCTCCTGTGCAAGGCAACAAAAGAAGACCCAGATGATCAGCCGAGACTCGGGAGGCAGAGAATAGATGGGGGCAGGGCCAGTCAGAGGTGGTATTTGCTGGTTCTCTGAACTACTCAAAATTTCCACTACCGGTTTCTCCAGAACTGGTCAGAACCTGCTGAATATCACCTCTGGAGCAAATCTTCATTGCAGCATATGCAAGACCACTGAGTTAACATCATCAGGAAATCACAGGATATGAGACAAAACAGTAGTATCAAGAGAAGTTCTAAATCTAATTGACAAACTGAAAACTAATAAATTGCTCAGTCCAGATGGTATCTTCCCAACAGTTCTTAAAATAACTCAAGGGTGAAATTTCTGATTTAATAGAGGAATATGCAACATGTCCTAAGGTCAGCCTCTAAAGCTGATCAAGTTCTAAAAAGAAATTCAGAGGAGATCCAATAATGTATAACTAATTAGCTTAACATCCTTTCTCAATAAAAAAATAACTTAATATGAAACACTACATACCAAGCATTAAAAAGGTAACTTTTGACTGCTACTGAAATAACTTGTTCTTTGAGAATATTAGGGAGCAGATAGGCAAAATTGATCCAAGGTACAAATGAATGTTCTACTCAAAGAGAAAAAAAAAACCTGAAGGAAAATTTGCACCAATGTTGTGCACCAATCTGATCACTCTCGTTCGAAAAACAATATTGAAAATCAGAAAAGGAATCATGAGAATCAGCAAGTTATAATAATCTCTTTAGGGGAATCCCTGTAAGCTAACTATCTTAGTTTTTAAAAAGGCATGTAAGAAAGCATATTATAAGGATTTATAAAACTATACCCAGATAAAGAAAGGGGATAGGTTCTTTTCTTTTTCTCATAATATTAGAAGAAGTAATTCAAGGAAGCTGAATAATAACAGAAGCAAAATGGACAAAAAGTGCTTCTTCACAAGGTGACAATCAAATCACAGAACTTACAACTCCTGTCACAAACTTGTACAGTGTAAGATGAAATAGGTTCATGGGAAATAAGTAGTCATGATGCCAGTGCAGCATTTTCAATATCAAAGAGTGGAAGACAGTAAATTTAAATGTCTAGTAAAATGTTGTCAGAATTAGACTGTGAATATATTCTTACATTGAAATGGGACAGCAGAGCAAATTCTGAAACCAAGCAAATTCTGAGACCTTGGTTCACTTGAAACAAAAAGAATCAATGCAAGTACAAGAATGAGAAGAATATAAAAAAGCATGTAAGAATAAAATCCAAAAGAAAAAAAAAGTGAAGTCCAAGTATATATGATTCATAAGAGAAAAAAGACTAATGGCAAGCACTTACGAAAGAAAAAGCAGCACAGAAACAGAAACGGCCAAATGAAATGATCAATGAATCATGCCCTTACAATCCTTAGGGAAAGTAGGATGTCAAAAAGGTATTCCAAAAGAATAAAGTAGCTTCTTTCTTTTAAGAAAACATTTTGAAATGAAAAAAGAGAGAGCATAGATTTAATGCATAGGAAATTACTCTGGGGAAAAAAAACCCACCTAAAAGCAAAATGTGAAAAACTGACATGAAATTAAAATGAGACAGGAATAATGGGAACAAAAATTAAGCAGGAAGAAATTGTGACAACATGTTTTTAAAATAATAAGCCAACAAACAAATGCAAAACACACTAGTGAAACAAAGCTTAAAAAAAAGTAAGCCTCCAAACAAGTAAATCAATCCTCAATCCTCTGGCTTTGCTTCTATGAGCTTGCAATTTGAGAGACCTATTGAGAGTAGTATTGAATAGATGTGTGAGTACATATATGTGTGGACACATAAACACACACAGACACAGATACTGCTCAATTCCTCAATGATATGTTTGAAATCTGAAAATAGCTTAGCCTTAACCATGAGTATCCCAATGTTTACAAAAAAGAAGAAAGACTAAAATAGTGCCGTTTGACATATGGTTTGGGGATGAAGATATGAAAGATAGTAGTGATCACATTTACACTATTATCTTACTCTCATTCTAAAGTCAAATGCCTAAATGTTTACAAGAAGCCGGATAAAATATTAGAGACACAGATTTCACATTCTGCGTACAAAATGGAAATTTAGAAAACCATTTTGTTAATGGAGAATTTTGTAAGCTTGCACTCTCTTCTTGCTATGACTTCCAAATCTACAAAATGGCCAACTTTCAGCCAAGGTTTAGAGTCAACTTCTAGCAAAAAAGAGAGAAAAAGTTCTCCTCTCAATTACTGAGGCTATTTTAGTCACATGACCAAATGGTATTATAATGATGAATAAAAAAGCAGAAAGGAAGTGCTGAGAACTGATTATCAGGAAATTAGAAGTAGGTATGCATAATATTGGGAGAAGCTCACTTACTTCAAAAGTAAGCTAAGAAGAAGTACATGTTTACACCTAAGCAAAACAGTGACTATAATTTCCGCTAGGGCTGGAATAGGTGTTATTCATTCTTCCTACGCATACTAATGCCTCATTCCCTTCTGAGATATCAAAGTGAAGTAACAGCTCAACCACAGCACTTTTTTTTATTCAAACAGAAAAATGCAAAATATATGTTAATATGATAAAAACAAAGCCTCTCAGATACTGTTTCATTAGTCATTATTTTCACTGTCATTTGCAGAAGAAAAGAATACCAAAACAAAGAATGTGTTAGTGTAAAATCTGTTGTTTCAAAAGAACAAATGGAGCATTAATTTATACATGCTGGTATATTTGTCAACAAAAACAAAAGTAGATAAACACATCCACTACAGAAACAAAAGCCATCTTGAGTAATTAAGCACTTTACTTTTTTTTCAATAAAATGTAGTTCTAAAAGAAGACAAACCAGTGTCAGATTCATTCAGATTTATAAAGAAAGCATCTGAAATATGCTTTTATTGCAGCACTTTTAAATAAGGCATGTCAAATTGCAAATATATGTAACAGGTGAAATTCATCTGAAATGCTTATGTTAATCACCACAGAAAGCATGAATACACTGTTAGCTTAGGATAAACTTATAATTACATATATGACTTGAGGTTAGCTTATGTAATTATATGTGCTCAAATAGGCTTTCAGTTTAAATTGTGAACAAAACAATCTCTTTGGTATGTTCTTGTATTTATTTTAAAATGTTCTTCTTATAAAAAAGAACAATGCATAGTCTATTTTTTTCAGGCACAAGCATCTATGTTTAAAATTTCCAAAAGGACTTTCCTTTCCTGGATAGCCTCATCCAGTTTCTCTAAAAAACAAAGATGGGTTTTATCTTAGTATATTTAACCATCTCTGCCATGTCATTTCCCTGACATTAACCCAAATGCACCTATAACCGCTTGGAAATACTGATAGCTTTCAGGAGTAAAGAACCAAAACATAAGTTATATTAGAATATTTTTTTCATTTAGAAATCATTTTCTTCATATACGAATCATCAATATGCCATGTCTAACTTCCTGATTTATAGAACTATTGTGCATATTATCTTACCCAATTTCCCCAGGAAAATGACTAATTGCAATCCCTAATGTCAAAAGGTAGACAAAATATTTTGGGAACCGTAATGAGAATCTATATGGACAGCATTAGACTACAAAACCTGGATTACTCTAAACTAAATCATGAATGTATTCTTAGATCTGAGTAGCTTCATACATGCTGGCAGAAATATGATAATCATTTTGGATTTGTAGTGATAAGCAGTCTGAATCAAGGACAAGATGGACAGCTGCTCTGCTGAATAATACATAACAAAGTAATTTAAGCTCCGCAAAACTGAAACAGCAGAAGCCTTTCCAATAAACTTATCTGGGAGATTGAATTGGCACTACCCAAAAAGTTCATTCTTTTTCAAAGACAACACAGCACCTACCTGTTGTTGTACTGGTAACTGCTGTACCACCTGGGTAGGTACAGCTGCTTGACTAGCTACGGAAGTCTGCAAAGTAACCGTCGAACCTGTATCCGACCCAGTCTCTGATGTCTGCATTCTTGTTGCTGTATGAGGGGTAAATATACACTCATTAAAATTACGATTTTTGTTTTGTGTATGAGTATACAATCTCTTTAAACTGCCTTTATCCTACCAACCTTGACAGATCCCAAAAAAGCTAAGCAGGATTGGAACCGGCTAAGATTGTTGTTGTTTTGGTGAGAAATAATCAGAAAACGCCAGTTTGTAGACTAGATTGGGAAACAAACAAAACACTTTCCGGAAAAGAAGGCAAAGATAAAGATAAAGAGCTAGTTTGGTCTAGTGGTTTAGGCACCAGGCCAGAAGCCGGGAGACTGTGAGTTCCAGTCCTGCCTCGGGCATGACAGCTGGCAAGTAACCTTGGGACAGTCACTCTCTGTCAGTCCAACTCACCTCACATGGTTGTTCTTGGGAAGAGCAAGGAGCACTAGCTATATTTGCTGCCTAGAGTTACAAGTAGACCTTGACTTACTACCACAATTGAGCCCAAAAGATATGGTGCTAAGTGAGAAATCCATTCAGTTTTGCACCATTTTACCATTTTTCTTGCCACCTTTGCTAAGTGAATCACCGCAGCTGTTAAATTAGTAGTGCGGTTGTTAAGTGAATCTGGCCTCCCCGTTGACTTTGCTTGTTAAAAGGTCGCAAAAGGTGATCACATGATCCCGGGACACTGCAATCGTCATAAATATGAACCAACTGTCAAGCATCTGAATGTAAATCATGTGACTATGGGATTGATGCAACTGTCATAAGTGTTGAATAATGGTCATAAGACACTTTTTTCAGTGCTGTTGTAACTTCGAACAGTCATTAAACGAACTGTTCTAAATCAAGGACTACTTGTACTTATAAAATCATAAGGGCAATAAGTAAGTAAATCAACAAACCACTTTGAAATTGTTGTCAAAGATTTATACCAACACATGAAATGAGTAGTTCAACTGAAAAGAGGTTTTATTTTTCCCACAGAACAAAAATGGACAAAATTGTGGCCATTGAATATTGCTGAATTACAACTTCCAGCAACTCTCATTCGGCTGCTGGAAATTGTGTCAGTAGCATTTGATTGGTCACAAATTTGCCATATTTGCCATTCGCGGGGTGCTTCATTTATTTTAAAAGCCTGCATCAAAAAGCATTCCATGTTAAAAAGAAATCCAGAAACAATATTTTGCTGTTGTTCATTTTTATTTAATTTCTTCATCATAGAGTTATGATTTGGTAATTTCTGCTTGACTGTCTTCAGTGATAATTAAAATTATCAACAGAAGATCAATAATGTGCATTCATTATTTTCCCATTCAAATTCCACTATTCAATGTTATTTGCTTCCTTGTTCCTCTAGCCTGGTTGGTATGTTACCTTAGGACTATTTCCACACACATCCCTCCGAGGAACTCTCTATTTACTACTTAGCTGGTTGGTATGTTACCTTAGGACCATTTCCACACACATCCCTCCGAGGAGCTCTCTATTTACTACTTAGCTGGCTGGACACAAAACATGGATGCCTCCTTCCTCATAGTGGTAGCTTCTAGAATCTGTCCTCTGATAATGCTCTTCTTCACTTTTGACATTTTATTTAAAGGCTAATTCTGCACCTTAAAGCCTGTTGGAGCATTGGCCTTTTCTGAGAAGACAAAACTAAAACCAAAAAGTTATTTCCTCCCAAGGGATCAGAAAGGAAATTCTTCTTGGCCCTGTCTTTTCTCCTGAAGAATAATTCATCCTACGGAATTGGCTCCATTGTTCCGATGATCAGAAAATAACTGCTGGGACAATGACCAAGGCTTTGTTTTCTGTTATTGTCACAGCTCTGAAGAACACTGAGCCAGGAGAAGACGTTCTTGACATCTACTCATTCTATTTATGGACTGGTTTTAGGGTCGTGCTTCCTGAGAGGATTTTTCCTTTGTTCCACATGGAAAGACTAACAGAATCAATACAAATGGTCCTTGACATACAACAGTTCGTTTAGTGATCGTTCAAAGTTACAACGGCACTGAAAAAAATGACTTATAACTAATTTTCACACCGTCGCAGCATTCCCATGGTCACATGATCAAAATTCAGATGGTTAGCAACTGACTCATATTTATGACAGTTGCAGTGTCCCAGGGTCATGTGATCTGACAAGCAGGGAAGCCAAATTCATGTAAGAACTATGTTCCTAATTTCACAACTGCAGTGATTCACTTAACAGCTGTTGCAAGTAATGTCATAAAATGGGGTAAAACTCACTTCACTGTCTCGCTTAGGCACAGAAATTTTGGGCTCAATTTTGGTCAAAAGTCACGACTGCTTGTTTTCTTTATCAGCAACGAAAAAAGGTAATTCCATCAAATTCCTTTCTGTGACAGCCTTACTTGTCGTAAGGGAATTGTCTCCAAGAAAAACTGTGTGGCAGAAACTGCTGCTATTTAAGATATTGCTTTGCCCGGATTTACTCTAGACAGACTTTTTGCCAATTGCTTGCTCTTTGCCCCACTGGTGCATTGTTTAAGGACAATTTGATCCACTTGTGAAGCCCAGCAACCTAGGCAACAGTAATAAAAGCTGGCTGGATTCTTAGATCCACATAGCTTGCTAAAAAACGTAAGGCCTGTCCCAGAGACCTAAATGACGGAAAGATGGGAATATGAATTAAATAAGATGATGTCCTCCTGACTTTAAATCTTTTCTTCAGAATCTTCCCACCTATATTTTCCATATAATGCAGCTCTTGTCTGATATCACCTCTATCCAATAAATCCCTATTGGCTTTTCAAATAATACTATAACCCTTCGTCTTCTTGGATTGCTTCCAGGTTCCTGTCTTCAACTATTTCTTTAATTAAACTAAATCATATATTTGGATTGTTTTTCTGTAAATAGTATTGTACGTGTTTTACCTCCATACTCCTTTAAAATAAACACACACACACACACACACACACATATTTCCATTCAAATTTTTCATTGCTTTTCTTCCTTTACCATTTCACTAGAAATAACATAATATTGTCCAGATTTTTCCACAGGCACATCACATATGGGTATGGGTATGTGTATATATAAAACTCCTTATTTTCTTTCCCTCATACAGTAGCATACGTTGTGTCCAGATTGTGTTCTGCTTGCAAATAAGAGCTCTTGTTAAGAAAGGTGGTAGTGTACGTTTGTTATCCCAACTGTAACTTTTAATATTAATATTTGTGCTCCTTTGCAAAAAAAATCTTTGTAATACAAATTCCTGTACTGCTTGCACTTCTGTTTGAGACATAAACCATTCAAGAGGAATTGGGAGGTAGAGAGGGAAACAAGATGATTACAGTCAGACATAGTGAAAAGAAATTCATGAAAATATAGCTAAGATTTAAGTAATACAGTAATAGAGCAATTGTAGATACAGTAATAGAGCAATTGTGTATGTGATCGCTCAGAAGCAAAACACTTGGCATTCACTAGCTAAGTATAAGTAAGCATAGCTTAAAATACTAAATAATTGAAAAATATTTTTAAAAAACCAAGTCTTTGAAAGGAAAACAAGACTTGTATGTGAACAATAGTAATAAATACAGATATTTTTACAGTTCCAGAAAGGAAATAAATCGTAACTAAGACATGCCATGACTGAGAAAATATTAGTGATTGAATTTTCGGCCGTGATGGCCTCCTGCACCCCTCTCCCAGTGAAAACAGAGACCGGAAGGCTGCATGCAGCCTCCCCGAGCTCCATTTTCTCTGGCAGGAGGCTGCAAGGCCAAAAATGGAGCTCAGGAGGGCCACATAGAGGCAATGTGGGCTGGATCTTCACTGTTTTCAGAGCAGCTCCATGGGCCAGATTAAGCACCCCTCAAGTTTGAGTTTGAATTTGACACCCCTGCTTTAAATTAAACAAAAGTATTTCAATGTTCATCTTTTTTTTTAATGTGTATTGGTAAAAACACACATTATTTGAAAAACACCTTCAAGATGATTTAATAAACTCAAGAAGTACAGTAGAAATCCTTTTGTCTTCTATTCTTATATGCTGCACCAGAATGGTGTACTGGATAAAGGATCTGATGCATCTATTGCATAGCAAACCACACGTTGCAAATACAGCATCTTAATAATAAATTAGTTTTAGCATATATTTTTATCATTATTGCTCTATATACTAAAATTTGTGAAATCTCAATATCTACTCTAAATAATGATACAGATTTTAATTCAGTACAGAAAACAAAGGCCTGTAATTTTTATTCAAGTGTACTATTTTTTTCCACAGAAAGTAAAAACACATCTGCTTAAAAATTAAAATAACATGATTAGACACATAGAAGCTAGGGAGCTTAATTATAAAAGTGGATGTAATATACAGGAAATTTCAAATTACTATCATTTTCCAAAATTTTGTAAGAACATTTAGTTTCAACTATAGATGATCAAAGTATAATAGGGTCACCTGTTGCCATAACTGGTGGACCTGAAACTAATCTGATATAATAGAAAAGGAATATAGCAAAAGGCAATCCCAAAGTGTCAGTGCAATGATGAATGTTACACGTATTATTTAATACTTTGTGCTACATTCCTATTCTATGAAGAAAATGTGAGCCAGTTAATACTGAAGACTGATAATAAAAAGTTTTACAAGCTTTGGGGAATTTCACAATAGTAAAAACAAGAGACTAGATTTGCACTGAAAAAAAATCCTTGTAATCTTTAGTATTTTATGAATTATAATAGTATTGCAAGATACATTGTCTAGAGGTGACTAATAATACATGGTTTGATGTTTGGCTACATTTCTTTGATCACTGTGTGAAAATTGTACTACTTGGGACAGTCACAAAAATTGTAAAAAAAAAAATGTTCTGTTACTCATATGCCTAATGTCATTGAATTCAGTTTTCCCAATGGTTGCTTGTTATTTTCTCTCCAAAAGGATTACCTGAGTTCAAGAAACATGCATTAAAATAGGTTGTCAAATTTAGCTAATCATATATTATCACTGAATGCAAATGAAATATTCCTGTCACCATATATTGTATATCTTTCTGGC
Source organism: Notechis scutatus (assembly GCF_049901735.1). Classification (NCBI taxonomy): domain Eukaryota; kingdom Metazoa; phylum Chordata; class Lepidosauria; order Squamata; family Elapidae; genus Notechis; species Notechis scutatus. The sequence continues at coordinate 197,863,678 of NC_142010.1, read as the reverse complement.
TTCTTGTGGCAGCATTTTTGGATTTATTACTAAATGGTTAGCAGGAAAGCACCATGTTAATAGTTTCAACCTTATTGGGATGAAACAGTTAATGTTAGACACATTTAGCCAAACCCTCTACCAAGAATTCAACTAACAGACTTTCTCACTATAATTGAGTAGATACAATACATTAACTTCACACACTATCTAGATCCTAGCACTCAACAGCTGCAGGAATGAATATATTAAAAGCATTAGCAAAATGGTATACAAAGTCAAGCTCCCTTAAGCTCTCAAAGCAGTCAGATACTGATAGTATATCATGCCTCTTACAATATAACAGGATGGTGTTCTAAGAAGGAACTCCATCCTTCATAGAATTACTAACGTTTAGTATTATTTTTCTATAGGAGAAATGGGAATATAAGACCTTAGAGCTTAATGACTATATCTCATTTCCAATATGGCTACCTGTGTACTAAGAAGGCAGCCAGGCCCAAGGAAGTCTTACTATTTTAATTCCTATGTAATTACTGCACAACCAAGCATTTCTCTTCCTGTTTAAATGTGATGCCTTGGACTTTAATCTGGACTCCAGACATTGTAATCTGGCTGATCCAAATGTATGTTTTTCTGATGGAGCAAGTCATATTGAACTCCAGCAATTCAACATTTGATCAATGTGTAGTCCTGCACAAATTGATAGAATACTTTACTTGCCTTTGAGATGCTCTTTGTGTTACATTAATTGACCTGAATTTCCATATAGATGGAAATTTTGATGATGAATCACAAAATTATATTAAAATACCTATATGTAGGTTAAGTGCGCTATTCTTGGAGTGGTCTTGTCTGACCACTCCCCATTCGAATAGGCATTAAATAAGGCAGCATTCTTGGTCTGCTGCTACTGTGTTTCCCTGAAAATAAGCCCTACCATGATTTTTTTACATGTGCACCCAATATGCCTCTGGCTTCCATTTCGCCATCAGAGGCCTTTAGTAGAGGCCTCTTCAGCCAAGAAACAAGCTCCAGATGGATGTGCACAGTACCTCTGGCCTCTGTTTCACTGTCAGAGGCCTTTCTGAAGGCCTCTGACAGCGAAACTGAGGTCAGGGGCATCAGGCACATTAATCCGGAGCTCATTTCTTGGCTGCAGAAGCTTTTCCTGAAGCCACACGAGTTCCTGCTGTGTGGGGATGTCGGTGCCACCATTGCGAGATAAGAGAGTGGAAAACTTCCCCCCAAAATAAGACCTAATGCCTCTTTTGGAGGAAAAAAATAAGACCGGGTCTTATTTTCAGGGAAACATGGTATTTAATTTCATAAAATAACTTCCATCTTCCACTGTTCACTTATTTGATTTAGTGGTCACCTGACTTCAAAATGACTCTCAGTGGAGAGAATGAAAGGAGAATGAAGCAAAAAAAAAGGGAAAACAATGAAGTAATATTGTGGGTCCAAACAAACCCATTTCTTCTAACAAACACAAAGTTCTAAACTCTAACCGAAAGCCGGGAGAGTTATCTCACATCTATTTTTCATGTGCTGATGATGTGGTTATTTTATGTTTAATTCAAATGGTCTATGACAACCACTAATATGCCTCACTAATGCCGAGGAAAACACAAACTGGATAGTAATAATACTAAAACTAAAGTCACTGTGGTCACTATATCAAGAAATATAGTACTTGTAAATATAATTGCATGATAAAGAATATTAACATAAAATAGAACAGTCATTTTCCAATCTTCCTGAAGACAAATAAAGCAAAAGCAATACCAAAGCAAAAGCAGGAAAGGAAGAATAGGAAGAAAAGAAAAGAAAAAAGAAACATCTAAAGAGATGACTTCCAACTTTTATTACAAGTATAAACAAATTTATTGCCTCTTCATCTCCTCTAAGGTTACAAGAATTTATTTCTTTATTCCATATCCCATCTCTATAAACAAATCCACAAAACATTATTTTTTCAGCCCAGATAAAGGGTTGCCAGAAATAACATATCTCATTTAAACTTTGATCAAATAAACAACTTTATACTCCTTCCTTTTATGTCTGTTACTTTTTAGTGTATTCAAATATTGTTGTAGGCTTTCATTTTTCTTAATTTCTTCTTTGTCTCATCATACAGAGCTCTTTAAGACTTTAACACAAGAGTTCTTCAAGACTTTTATAAATCCAATAGGAAAAAACGATCCGCATCACTCTCTTAGTTTGTCAGTTGTATTTCTCTTTTAAATTTTAAAGTCTCAGGCAATTTTCTTTAATAGATCCATCGAAATATTCTTTCTAACTCAATTTTCTTGGCCTGTAGAACGTAAATCCATTTTCAATGCCATCTCTATCTTGACAGATAAAATTTGTTCAATATCTGTCATTTCTTTAATAACATCTTTTGGTCATAGTCTATCTATAGAAGGAGACATTATTACTGACATTGTTGATATTCTGGCTACTGTTTCTGATTTCATTCTTCAAACAACTTCTTCAGTATTTTCATTTATTTATTTATTTTTATTTTAGGAAATTGATGTTGCTGCCTATTCACACATGGCAACTCAAGGCGGCTTACAAAATTTTCCATTGCTAGAACATTTTGCAGGTTTATAAATCCTTTATTTAAAAACATTAGTCCCTCTAGTGTCCAGTTTTTAAAAACCAAAACAGAAGCTATTTTCCAGAGAAGCTTATTGTTCTTTATAATTAATTTCAAAATCTTATTGGAAAAATGTCAACATTCCAATTTTAATACCTTTAGTCCATTTATAACTTTCTAAAATCAAACTGTTGTTTAGTTTCAGATTGTATAAATTCTTAAGCTTATGATTACATTTTTCTTTGATTTAGGATTAAAGGCAAATTCACCCAGCGTTTTCAAGTTTGATGGTCTGATGGTCTCTAACAGCTTAAAAGTAGTTAATGAGCAAATTCCAAAAGTGATTAGAGGTGAGATTTGCAAATCTTTAAAAATCTACTTTGTGATTGTGAGCAAGAGAGCTACCTCAGTTGTCTTCCAGCACTCAAACCTACTGTCCTGCAGTCTTCTCAAGAGAAGCAACTGTGTGAGCGCTGTGCCCAATCTCACATCCTCCTCTTATCCAGAAAGGTTCCAAGGAACAGGTCTTCTTATCAGTTTCTTGGTCTTTGCCATTGTCAGCAGCTCTACTTTTGCAGAGGCATCTTCAGTTTGCTCTACTTACTCTCACTTCTCTACAGTCAACCAATTCTAAAATTGCTTCCTTATTATATTTGTTGTGTAATTATCTTTCTCATTCAAATATAAAATGCATTTCTCCACTACTCTGATGGCAGTATTGTGACTATTCCATGTAATAGTATCTAGAGATCAAAGGAATCAACTTCAGGTCCATCTTGATCCAGTCACATATAACTGACAAAACCAAAGGAAATAGTAAAGTAAATAAAGTAAAGAATAATAGAAATTCACCAACATTTTGGCTGTGGATATCAAAGGGCCTAGGTTTTTGCCTATTTTTCTCACTTGCATCTCTGTTTGGACGTACAGTTTTTATCAACTGAAGATTAAGATCATAGCCGTCTGTGGGATCCTTGGTACTCTCTGAGCTTGTTTGTTTTCTTACAGATGTTTCATTACCCAACTAGGCTGTTTACCTAATGAAGAAACCACCAAGAAACATTCCCACCAACACTGATGTGGCAAGCCCCTTGTCATGCCCCAGTCAAAGTCTGAATCCAAAGAGGAAGCTGAACAGCTGACAGCGAATGGGAGTGTGGCTCCATTGGCTGTGGAGGAGGTTGAGGAAGAGCAAAGTCCGGCTGGGCAGAGCAGGGGAGAGATAGAACAAGGGAGAGGGAGTTCAGAGGAAGAACCAGGCCCACCCCCTCTTCATCCTAGGGCTCTCACAGAGGAACGGAGAAGAGAGCAATGTGGGTTGCACGGCTTACAGGGGAGGAAAGGGCCCTTCATTAGCCACAGCTGGGAAGACAGTTGATAAGAAAGGCAGGCTGTGTGCGGTAGGCTGTTGGGAGTAAACATGACTTTTATCTTGTGCTGTCATTGCTTATCTGTGTTCCTGGCGTTTTCCCAACTGTGTGAGTTTTGCCGTGCCTTCAAGTCTGAAATTCTTGCTCCTGCCCTGCCAAACTAATTACTTCAGTTTGGCTTGATTGGACTTGTGTTACAGTTTGTGTTGACCGTGTTTTGGATTTAATTTTCTGCAGTCAAGGGCTGTTCCTGGGAGAGTTTTTCTCCAGCCAGAAGGTAACCTGGACATTGGGGGCAAAGTTGGAGATAATAAAGGGACTCTTATTGATAATCTGACTGCATTGCCTTTGTGCCACGCCCCAGGTCATCACACCACTAGTACAAAAATAGAGAGCAAACACCATTCCTTTCTAACACTGATATTACCTAGTTTTAGGTAATGAAATGTCTGCAAGAAAACAACTAAGCTCAGAGAGCACCAAGGACCTCACAGTTCAACCCTGAGCTACAAATATATTATCTTCTGTTGGTATACAGACATCTTTAAGCAATGGAAGACTACAATTTAACTTCTTCCTCCTCTAGTTATGCAGATAAAATACTAGTGATACTTCTTGTTCACCATGTGACATATTTTTATTGTAATACCCCTCTGGTACCAAAAAGCTTTATAGGATGACTCACAAAACAACATTTGTTTTAATAGTACTATTAGCAGCTTACAGATACTCTCTTTATCTCTTTTAATGAAAAGTGCCAAAACCTTTTATGTCATGTCATGTTTCCAACTGATGGGAACACTTATGAAACCATTCAGCTTTCTGCTCTGCTTATCTCCAGACAAATGCCAACATGCATGATATGTTAAGCAAAGGTTGCAGGGGTATTTTGTAAAGTGTTCTAAAGTAATGGCTATTTAAATATTCCAGCCTCTCCACTAAAGATTACATCTGATAAGTGTATTCACATGAGTGGTGCCACCTGGAGAATTTTTTTTTCCCAAGCAAAAAACAACATTTTTTTTTTCACACCCTTAAGGTTCAAGCAGTAGCCTTTATTCAAATATTACAAAAATCCCTTTAAGTCTGATGTGCTAGACCACTTTTAAAAACTCAGCATTGCTACTGTGTGGGAAAGAAAGTTTCACTGTCAATCATGTTCTCATCTGTAGCACAAAAAGGCTTTGTAGCTGTTCCTTGTCGTTTCCATTTCCTGATCTGCAAGCAGCTAAAGTTAAATAATTTTAAAGAACTGTAGAACTGAAAAAGTATCTATATTATGCAGTTAGAAAATTCTAAAAAGGGCACATTCATTTTAAAAAATGAGCATGCCACTAATTCCCATTTGGAAGAGACTGCTAATTAAGAGGATCAGTTGGTCAACCACGCATATCAATATTTCTAAAGGATGAAGTAAAACACTAAATAGTTTGCACTGCTTCTTTCCTGTGTCTTGTGTGGAAAAGTTAATATAATTTATAACACTGATACAAAATGCAGATCCAACCAGTCAGTTGTTTTTGGATGCTATAGACAAACTGATCAAAAAAGTTAGATTCTTTATTTTAAACTTTTTATAATGCAAATAAATATGGACCACAAAGTATCTTTAGCATAGGGTTGAATTTACGTAACCATTCTTCTGCAAACCATTCTTCTCTTGAACAAGTGGACCCAGCTATAGTGCCATTCTTAGGATAGGCCAAAACCTGTTTTCACAGAATCGCTGGCAAGTGAGTGGAACCAGCTCTGCATATTCTGAGTGTCACATAACCTGATGCATATTTCCTTGATAAATAGAATTTATATTTAATCAATATGAGCAATAGTAATTCTTAAGAGGGAAAGTTTTAACCTTCAAAAAACATCCAAGCTGATGGTAGCTATTGTCACATATCCCTTCTTTTGTGGAAGTCCTTTTAGTATTTTTCCTTTCTTCTAAATTAAAGGGTTAATAGAGGGACTCTTTTTATGAACCCCTCTTTTCATCTAGCCTTCCACAAACCCCAATTCCCCAAGCTACTAAAGACAGCAAACACCATTATTAGACAATTTAATTGACAAAGTATATTTGAACTCTATTCTATTGACTTCATGGATGATTTTACTATCAGCAGTTCAGACTGAATGTGACATTTTTATCCAATTATTTATTATTATTTTCCCATTTAGCCTACATGACCTGCGATTTCGTAAACGTCTCCCAATAAAGTTTTGCTCTGCTTAGCTTTTCAAAGTCAACCATGTGTCATATTGCTAACCTAATAAGATGCAGAACATTTTAACATTAGGTAAAGGATTCAGTTTAGCAATAGAGTTCCAAGTTGCCCTTATATTGGCTACAACTCAAGGCAATTAGAAACCTTTTAAAAGTAAGAATGTGTTAACTTTTCATTATCTTTTATTGTATAGTGTGCTAGAAAAACTCAGATACACTATATTATATTCCTTAATGCTTAGTTCCAAAGAAATATAGAAACTTACATCAATTGCTGTAGTCAATTCCCAATATACTGACATATCATTTTGCAATATACTTTAAAAAACAAAGGAAGGATAGAATTTATCACAAAGGATTTTATAATATAGGTAGTCTTCGACTTAGAACCACAATTGAGTCCAAAATTTATGTTGCTAAGTGAGAAATTTGTTAAATGAATTTTGTCTCATTTTATGACCTTTCCTATCATAGTTGTTAAGTGAATCACTGCAGTTGTTAAATTAGTAACACAATTGTTAAGTAAATCTGGTTTCCCCATTGACTTTGCTTGTCAGAAGGTTGCAGAAGTTGATCACATGACTCCAAGGTACTGCAACCATCATAAATATGAGTCAGGTGCTAAGCGTCTGAATTTTGATCACATGACCATCAGGATGCTGCAAGGGCTTTAAGTGTGAAAAATGGCCATAAGTCACTTTATTCAATGCCGTTGTAACCTCAAATGGACACTAAATGAACTGTTGTAAATCGAGGACTAACTGTAATCCCTTTAATACATCTTAATCCTTTAATATGTATTGAACACTTAATATAAAAACTTTTCATTCTGTTCAAATTTTAAATGAATATCTTTTAGGTTAGATTTAAAACTGATCAACAGTCTTAAAACACTGTATGAAAAAATTGTTTCTAAATAGAAACAAAAAGGTAAAATGGCACTTTCCGTTGATAACAACTTGAATAAATATACTAATAAAAGAGAATTACCAGAATTATTATAACAGAATTTTTGCAGCCTAAAGCATAGCCTGCATAGTCATCTTGAAACAAGCCCCCAGACTGACTCAATTTTAAAATAATATGAGAGCTATTTACGTTTACCTGAGTAGCATCTGGCTGATCTTATCTGGGTTGTGCAAGGTTATCCCTGGTAAATTTTTGAGTAGGAGGTGATCAAATATTACTAAGAGCTGTGAGCTAGCTCAGGGGTCTCCAACCTTGGCAACTTTAAGCCTGGAGGACTTAAACTCTCAGAATTCCCCAGCCAGCTTTGAAGTCCACCAGGCTTAAAGTTGCCAAGGTTGGAGACCCCTGAGCTAGATTACAAAGTTGAAAAAGCAAAGCAAACCATATCCATATCCTTTTTGCCACTAATATTACTATACCCAGAATTTCAGCCTGATTCATAGGGTTCTGTACTTTAAGACAATTTATCCAAGGGAAAAAGTCTTAAAATTATTGTTCTAATTTAACTGAAAATTGTTGTATGAGTTTTATCATTATTAGCCAGTGCTTCCTTTTGAAAAAAAATATAAATAGTAAATGTTAAACTTACTTGTTGGAGATTTTTATTCTACCTTCTTTTTAGGTTTTTATAAAAATCAAACTGATTAGAACAGAATTATCATATATAATAGCACACCATCTGAATAAGAGGTCAGTCAAAAATTATTTAGTGTTTAAATTGTTAAATTCTACCATAAAATAAATTATAAATATTTCCACCAGGTGGCAGAAAAGAGGCAGCAGAAAAAATTAGCAAAACTACATGGGGTATCAGACAGTCCTATTGACCATAATTCTGGGAAACATTTTCAAAATTAATGTATGCTTCAAACAGTATATTGTTTGCTGAAACTCTTAAAGGGGTGACATGTAACTTGTCTACAAATCATTTAACATTAAATCATTAAAATATAAGAAGTCAACAAAAGATATATCATTTGTACATTTCATAATTTCCAATATGAGTGATTTGAAACAATTTTAGAATTTCTACTTTTCAATAGCAAATAAATAACTGCCTTGTATATTTTTCTCTTAATTAATGTTTATCTTAATTCTATTCCTTAAATTCTATTCCCGCCTTAGGTATGAAAGCTGACTTTGGGCCAGTCACTTTCTCTCAGCCTAATCCACCCAACTCACAGAGGAAATAGAAAGAGGAAGGAGTATTGGATATGTTCATCACTTTACATTATTTATAAAAATAAAGGTGAAATATAAATAAAATAAACAAACTAATAGTATTTAAGTAAAACTGGGTACAGTTTTGTTGAAAAACTCAAGCATTTGTGTTAGATTCCGTAGTCTACACATATATTCAGATTAATACACTCATCACATAAAATATGTTCTGTCTGTAACACCACACAGCCACCATTTTGTACATGGATCCCAGCTGGCTAATCTCATGGTTCTAATAATAAACAAATAATGAAAAGTACAAAACTTTCTAACCATATTGTATATTTCTTGGTTATTTATACCATGTGTGAACTGCCACCCAAATCTGGGTGATAACAGAGCAAAGAAATAAAGTCATTGGTGCTCAATGGTATAGAATTACTTAGAATGAATTAATAAATAAAATCTTTGTGTTAAGAATATTAGGTCAAAATTGTAACACATGCCAAGTTGTTAACTTTAAGCCATAAAAAATTAGGCAACATTGAATACTTTTTCACTGTAACAGTTTCTATAAACTGTAGCTGAATTCAGATGTAATAGGATGTGCTTGTATGGCTCAGTGTGTTATGTGATCACAGACAATGTGATTAGCTAATGCAGATTACATATCTAGATTAATCCAGTAAAACAAACATGAGTCAACATGGTGTGTAAATACAGCACATATGTGACAGTACATATCACTTGCATGGCCCATCTTGAGTATCCAACTGACATTATTTTGTTTTGTTTTTATATGGTGATTAATCAAGATAGAACTTGTTGGGTCACTAAGTGATATTTCTTTACCAGATACCTCAGTGCCTTCAACAATGGCAGAATGTTTAACATACTGCACTGGAAAAACTGGGATCCATTCAGAGATGAAGCTACGCGTCAATGACTACTTCAGCTTCAACCGCAACAATACAAGAGCACACAATAGACACAAACTCAGGATAAACTGCACAAAACTCAATTGCAGGAAATACGACTTCAGCAACAGAGTGGTCAATGCCTGGAATACTCTACCTGACTCTGTGGTTTCTTCCACTAACCCCAAACACTTTAACCTCAGACTGTCTAATGTTGACCTCACCCCTTTCCTAAGAGGTATGTAGGGGGCGTGCATAAGCGCACCAACGTGCCTACCGTCCCTGTCTTAATGTTCCCCTTTACATTGAAAATAGTCCATATTTAACTGTATGGCGCAGTCATATCAACACAGGAAATGTTTTATGACATTTTGTATTATGTTATAAGCTGTTTTATGAACATTTTATATCATAAAATGTTTTATAAAATTTGCTAAATTTCAATTCCGTGGAAGTCATAAATCCAAGATTTTGACATATTCTGTAAGTAGCCAATTTGTTCAAAAGTTGTTTCCCGGTAATGCACCATTTTCCCCAGTTAAAATTTAAGGGAATGAGATATATGGAAGATAATGAAGATTTGGTTTCCCAATTACTTACATTTTTTATTTAAAGTATCTGGCCAGTGGTCACAAAGAACAGAGCTAAACTCTTAATAAGCAAATACGGAGAAGGCAAGGTGATTTGAGGCAGATGATGAGAAAATACAGGTAGTCCTTTATTTATGATCTTTTACTCAGTGACTGTTCAAAGTTACTGTTGAGTTGAATAAATGGTACTTATACCTGGTTGTCAAAGTTAAAGACATTGCAGCATCCCTGCAGTCACAAAATTCTAGTGCATGGCAGCCCACCTACATTTACAACTGAGGAGATGCTTCAACTCTCTCCACCCATCTATCTTATCCCCATCTTGGACCTTTTGGATGCCCCTGCACAGTGGCATTCCTTGGCAGTGGTGGATAATGCTCAGTCTGAAGGACCAGAGCCTTCAGCTGGCCCACTATGCCCTTTCCCAAGAACTTTACTTCAGACCTAGCGTTGCCATTGCCTAGTGCCATCTCAAACCTCTCATTGATGTCAGCTGCCCCAGCCCTATAGCACAAAGCCGCCGCCACCCCTACTCTGCACTTCTGGGTGAGGCCCTGCCAAACCCATTTGACCTTCACCAACTTCCACTTGCTGCTGATGAGGGAGCCCAGCCTGGTTCTATGAAAGACAGCTGCTGACTGTGCCAAGCTTTCCTCCTTGAGGTCATTGGATCCATTCTTCAAATAGCACATTTCCTGCACACTCTTCCCTGAGTCTTCCTGCATTTTTACATACCATGCACGCTCCTTCCAGGGTCTTCCAATGCTCATATATACCACACCCCCACTGTCCTGGGACCTCCTGCACTTGCACACGCCCTGCAACCTTCCTTTCTGGGCCTTCCAGCGCTTCCACACATCCTCCCCCTCCTTCCCAGGTGTTCCTATGTTTAAACACATCCCACACACTCCTTGCCCAGCTTTCCTGTGCTTACACACATCAAATTATGTGCAGTATGTGCTGCCCAGTGCAACTCCCTGTGGCACCCCAGGGACTCCTAATGTTTTCCACTGAAAGATCTGAATGTCTTGGGTTACAACAACTGAGACATGGTCATGTGACATTATGCTTTACAAAACAGCACTGCTTAGCACTCCCAGTCCCAATTGTCCTCAAGTTACGACTGCTTGTATGAAGGTTTTGTAAGTCAGTAAGTCAGATGACAAATGATTCTGAAAGAGAAATTAGTGAGTATGTACAAGAATGTGGGGAGAAAGCAATTTGGGAAAACACACCTGAATAACAGACTACTACAACAACCAAAACTGTGCTTAAACTGTGGAAGTTTGTATGCTTTATATCCCTGCTCTTTTGAGCAAATTATCTTTTACACATTTAATAATCTGCAATTTTATGAAACCTTACAAAAATGTTCTGGTAACAAATGACACAAATAAATAAACAAAACTCTTTGGGGCTAAGATTGACCTTCAATATGATGCTTCTTTCTTCACCATTTGTAAAGAATGAAGTATTTGGAATAAGCTGTGTCATGGTAAAAATCACTTAAAAAACAGAAGGCACGCTTACTACATTACTACACCTACATTTTCAGATAGCAGACGTGCTATTTTTCAAAGCCCCAAAGTGCCTAGTAGAGTGGGAGTTGGGAGATGATGCAGGAGCACCCTGATGAATAGAAGTTATTAGCCTTTATGTTTTAAAATAGATTTAGAAGAGAATGGAAATAAAAAGATTATCTGTTGGGTACTTACATATTTGTATTTTTTGAATAAGCATACAGACTGCTACCTTACAATTCAATTCTAAGCATATTTATTGAGAAATAAACACACACATTTGCATAGGATTAAAACCTCTAACTCTATGTAGTATTATTTACACTAATATTTTTAATATTATTCTTATGATTCTAAACATTTGGGACTAGCAATAATCAAATCAGTTAATTAAATAAACTTCACTAGTTTCAAAAAAACAGAATTGATGCCATTCATTCTATGGATATGGGTCAGACATGACCATGCTGACACACATCCCAGCTGATGTCTGCTTTATTAGATTTTATTTCTAATCCAAGAATTTTGATTGGATTTCATAGTCAAACCTACTGTAGCAGCTAGCGATGATGATCAGCTGCAATGTCTTTTGCTCCACGATAATATGCCCTTTTGTACCTGTTGCCTAGTAAACTGATTTTACTGAGGAGGCAAAGCAGATGGTGCATGTTTGCTGCAACACTTGCCGTGACATACTACAGCCTGTCACTGTTACAAAAGGCAGGTATTCTATGTCCCTCTGCTTCTATGACATTGATAAAATTTCCCTTATGTCACCATAATTAAGTATATGGCTATCAGCATATCACAATATTTGTAGAAACTGCACAATTCAAAATACTCTTGTCATCTTGCCTTCTCTCTATAAAAATATTTCCATTTTCATCTCTAGTGGGAAAAATGACTCTGGGCCAATCACTCTCTCCCTCTCAGCCCAACTCAGCTCAAGGGTTATTGCTGTGGGGGAAATGGTGGGAGGGAGCGGAGGGAGTATTAACTATGTTCGCCGCCTTGAGTTACTTATAAAACTAATAAATGTGGGATAAAAATCAAATAAATAAATACAAAATCTCCATGAGAACCTGTGCAGAGAATTATTTGGAGGGAACAGAAGAATGAAAAAATCACTCTCAGGAATTGGCGTTCATGAAATGGAAAACAATCAGTGTGTGTGGAATTTGCTGGATTCTGATATAACAGAATTTGAAATGGCTTGCTTATGCCCTAAATCTCTTACTTTTCACCCCAGAACCATAAAAGTAGGTGGAATGATAGCTCGTGATTATTGTTACCTACCACTCACCCTACAGATAGAATAGCCAAGGTAATAATAATACCTTTAAAATGTGTTTGAATTGCTTACTTTTTAAAGTACTTTTAAAATTCTTGCCTGAATTATGACTATTACAGCAAGAAAAAAAAGGCTACATACTGCCTCTGTAAAACAGTAAATACTGCAATTAAATGGACATGAAAAGAACACCCAAAGAGTGGGTGCATGTGCACCAAATTCAACAAATTATCCCATAAAAAATAACATCAATCTTTGTTTTACAACAGGGGCGTCAAACGCCATCACGTCGTCATGGCGGCATCACGTGATGTATTGGGACTTTTTCCCCCTTCACTAAAGTGTGGGAATGGCAAGCATGTGCCTTATCCAGCCTCTGGGCTGGGAGTTTGACAGCCCTGTTCTACAACTTTCAACTCCAGCAGCATCAGTGGCTGGCTGTTCAGCCACTTCAAGAAATCCTGGTCCTCCCTTTAGCTTGGAGCAAAATCTATTATGGCTCTTCACCCCTTCAGTTAAGTAGATTTTGTTATCCAAGGAGTTTCAAACTGTAGACCATGGGTAGTATACAGCATTCAAGGCATCTTCTGCAGCCAACATATTGGAACAATACAGAAAATAATTCTTATCTCAAGCTACAAAACAGTTCAACATCATCATTCTAAACAATTATACATAAAATAGGCAATTTTGTTCTAAGTACAGAGGAAGAAACCCTATTGTGAACTCAGAACATTCAAAAGCCACGATTTCAAAGTCAGGAATCTTTGAGGTTAGGATATTTCACTCTCTCCTCATCTGGAGATCATGATCTGAGCCTGCCTGGCAAGGTTAAAAGTGAAGTTTCAGTTAGTCACTGAAGAAAAATGAACGATCAGGATGTGAATGGCAAAGGGTCAAGTCTTGTTGTGCCACAAAAAATGTGTGCTGGTTCCCCTTCATGTGAATGTTGTGCTTTATAATTTGAATTTCTGTTACTTATTGACATCTTTATTATTTTTTTATGGTTATATGCTTAAGTACTTGGAGACTTATGTATAGCAATGTCAATTTAATAATTTAAATCAATCAACCAGAATTATTTGCAGGTATGTTTTATTTTTGTTTCAGAAGAGTCAACCTACAACTTCTTGAGAATAAAGGCCATCAATGTTATTGTGTATTATTAGACAATCTATGACCCCTTGCATCATCATTTTAGAGATATTGCCTCACCAAATTCCTAAATGCCTTCAACAATGGCAGAACTTGTAATGTATTTGAATTTTTTTAAAAAAATTCTAGGATATATTCAGAGGCCTTGAAAGTAGCCCATATTGAACTGTATAGTACAGTCAAACATCAGGAGCTGACCACAGTAAATATTTTATGATGTTTTGTATTATGTCATAAAATGCTTTATGATAAATTTACAGCATAAAATATTTTCTAACATTTGTCAAATTTCTAATCTGGGAATTATGAGTCCCAGATTTTGCTATGTGAAGTATCTTGGTTGAAAAAGTTTTGCTCCCTAATGTACCATTTCATTCAGTTAAAGACTACAGACAGAATATTTTTAGTAGTATATAGATATATTTCTGTCAACAATTGAGGTTAACAAAGAGATTTTTTTCTTATAAAATCAAAGGGAATCCTTCAAATACTCCAACCCTATTGCAAGTTTCCCATTACCTGGTAAACTGTTAAGAAAAACTTTAAATTGATCGTTTTGGAATCCTTTTAGGCAAACAATTCAGTCCTGAATTAATATCATTTTCCTTAAGTCACTAAATTTAATGTAGCATTAGAATAACTGTATTCTTTGTTCTCCAAGAGTCTCTAGTTTGTTAAGCAAATCAAAACAAATCAAAATATCCCTATGAACATTTTCCCAGGCTAAATTGGCTTTTGGTTCTCCTAAAAATAATTCAAGCCTATCAGTATCTCTACCACCACAATCCTCTATTTTCATTTGCAACAAAAGTTCACTTGATTAACAGAAAGCAATCAAATTCTACCATTTCTTTGGTGTGCCCTTAATTTCATAATTGATAAACGGTATTTTTCTTCTTTGTCTTAGGACAGGGGTCCCCTACCCCAGTCCATGGACCGGCACCAGTCTACAGCATGCCAGAAACCGGAGTCAAAGCCCCATTCAAGGGATGCAGTCAGCACACGAAACCACGTTCCCTCCGGTCCATGGAAAAATCTCTCTCCACGGAACATGACCCTTGTGCCCCAAAAGTTGGGACCCTCTGTCTTAGGATATACAGAATTACTGGGCTACAGGATGGGCATACTAGCAATTTATTCCTGTAAGGGAATGAGCATTTCTTTATCCTTTTATATGTTGCACAAAATGAATCCATGAATTGTTTTGAATATGAATGCTAATCTGATGTCATGCAGTTCACCACCTCTGAATATATCTATTGGAATAATAATACTCTTTACTATTTGTAGGTTTGTTTAAGAATTTGCAAGAATCCCTACTCAAATTAGAAGCAATTTCCCCAGATTACTTATTATTTTACAAATCTGTGTCATACTTCGTGAAAAGATCCTTCATTCTGGCCTCTGATCATACATATACGACAGTCTGTGTTATGGCCATGAATCTTAACTGGATGTCTGAAAACAGTACAGAAGACTTAACGGACGAAGAACCAAACCAAGTTTGACAAGTGAGGCTGGAGATAAGAAAAAGAGGATATGATGGTAAAGCAGAAAAACGAGAACTAGGAAGAGCAGCACAGATAAGTCAAACCTCTTGCTGTTGGATCTTCCTTTGCCATTAATGCAGAAATTATCTACTTCATCTATGAGGCTTGCATTAAGTAGAAAGCGATGGGAGGCTTCCCTAGCATCTTATCCAGTCTCCTTCAGCACTTTATTCTTTAGCCTAAGCTATGCCCAGCACCTCTATATGCTAAGTGGAGGGAGTGGCATCAATAAACCACAACTCAAAGCCTTTTTTTTAAAGCTTCTTTTTAACCACAGTCACTTGGAGGCAAACACAGGTCTCAATTTGCTTTTGCACTTACAATCAAATGGAGCAGCCAGTAACCAATGTTCATGCTGCCAACTTCAAAAGCCGATACAAAAATTTATGCCACCAGATAAAGACTGAATGAACCAATTATCACATTAAACAAGAGGAAAACCTTCTACTCACCAATTCTACCCGCGCTTTCTACAATTTTGTAAACAACAAACTAAAAGACTCAAGATCCATCCCACCCCTGAAAGGACCTAATGGTAAAGACTGCAACGACGTCATCATTAAAGCCAACCTCTTTAACGCATTCTTTGGCTCAGTATTTGTAAACAGCAATGGAACATGCCCAGTATTTCCTAGTCGAACCACAGACAACTACAATGATCTAATACATATTGATTTTACAGAAGACAGTGTTGAAAAAGCACTACGCAATCTAAAACCATCTCTATCTATTGGACCGGACGGAATATGTGCCTACTTCTTAAAAAAGCTATCCACTGCCATAGCTGAACCTCTAAGCATAATCTTTGAAAAATCTTTCAGGACCAGCTCCTTGCCAAAACTATGGTCACAAGCCACGGTCATCCCCATCTTCAAAAAGGGAAACCCCAGCCTAGTTGAAAATTACAGACCAATCTCTTTATGCTGCGTCACCTGTAAAGTCATGGAATCAATTATTAACCAATCCATCATCCTCCACTTAGAGACAAACAACCTACTCTCTAATAAACAATTTGGTTTCAGAAAAAAACTATCCTGTAATCTGCAATTCTTACACTGCAAAAACATATGGACTACACAACTCGATCAGGGCAAAGCAATAGATGCAATCTACATAGGCTTCTGTAAAGCCTTTGATTCAGTGGTACACGACAAACTACTACTAAAACTAAAATCTTATGGTATGTCTGGACAACTGCAAAACTGGATAGAAGCATTCCTGTCAGACAACAAATGGTCAAAATTGGGAGCGTCTTATCAAATTCTGTACCTGTCAACAGTGGTGTCCCCCAACGCAGTGTTCTAGGACCAACTCTTTTCATACTCTACATAAATGACCTCTGTGATCATATTAAGAGCAACTGTGTTCTCTTTGCTGATGATATAAAGCTGTTCAATACCACAGACAATACTGCTACCCTTCAAAAAGACCTTGACTATGTATCAGAATGGTCAAACAAAAGGCAACTTCAAAGCTCAACAAATAAATGCTCTGTCTTACATATTGGCAAAAAAATCAGAAAATAAAATACAAGCTGAATAGTCAAGACCTTGTTGATGATCCAAACTCCGTCAAGGACTTTGGAATACTCATCTCTAATTATCTAAGTGCTAGAGCCCACTGTAACCACCTAGCCAAAAAGGCATTAAGAGTTGTTAACCTAATCCTATGTAGCTTTTCTCTTGTAATATCACACTACTAACTACAGCATACAAAACATTTGCTAGACCAATACTCGAATACAGCTCATCAGTCTGGAACCCACATTACGTATCTGATATTAGCACTGTTGAGAAAGTCCAGAAATATTTCACAAGAAGAGTTCTACACTCCTCTACTCGTTGCAGAATACCTTATGCCACCAGACTTGAAATTCTAGACCTAGAAATTCTAGAACTACGCCGCCTTCAGTCCTATCTAAGTATAGTATATAAAATCATACATTGCAATGTCCTACCTGTTAATGAATACTTCAGCTTCAACCATAACAATACAAGAGCATACAATAGATACAAACTCATGGTTAACTGCACCAAACTTGATTGCAGGAAATACGACTTCAGCAACAGAGTGGTCAATGTCTAGAATACTCTACCTGACTATGTGGTTTCTTCCCCAAACCCCAAAAACTTTAACCTTAGACTTTCTACTGTTGACATCACCCCTTTCCTAAGAGGTCTATAGGGGGCGTGCATAAGCGCACCAACGTGCCTACCATCCCTGTCCTATTGTTTCTTTTATTTTTCTTACATGTATTCATTTCATGTATTCATAACTATGTTTATCCTTACACCTATTATCTTGTAAGCAATTGACAAATCAAATAAATTAAAATTAAATTAAAATTAAATTAAATGGAGGAAAATGCTCATAAAATCAGTGTCTTCCCCTGTCAACCTATTCAATGCTTTCAGTATTAGCTAGCAAACAACTCAACCCAAACATAATTCCTCCAACTAGAGAACATGCACAGTACCTATTTTTGCAGAGGATATCTTCAGAAGTATGAGTAAATTATACATAATTCTTTACCTCGACCCTATTATTTTTACCTCTCCTGCTCTCTCTGCATTCGCTGCTCTTTTTAAATTTAATTTATTTTTTTTATTTTTGCATACTGACATTTTACTTTGTAAGGAATATTTCAGAATCCTTCTAGAGAAATACCACCCAATTTTGGAAATGAGCTTGTCTTTCATTCGCATCTGTCAAGTGACCTTATACTTGCTTCTTTCAATAAAACCTTCCTTCCTCTGTTTAACTAAAGCTCAGTGTTTTATCAGAAATGCAGAGCAGATTGCTTCTTCCAAAGTCAGTCCTTATCTTTGCCATGTTTATGACTTAAAACCTCCAACAGCATATAATATTAATCGTCATCATTTCATTTTTATTTTAGCCTTTGTATTTCTTACTGATGGGAATCTCTATAAAATAAAAATGCCCAGTTTTAATCTGAAGTTTTAGAAATTGACTGTAGAACAATATCTGAAGTTAAATTCCCTACTTGTTTTAACTGCTGAACCAGATGATTCTTTATCTAGCTCTTTGTCTTTCTATTCAGTGATAATAGTGTAAACATAACAGGCCTGAGATAGGGTTATAATTAACAAAGTGATCTGCTATATATAATCTGAGAACTAGTCTTCCTTGCTCATTTAATTTCCCTGGTTCATAATGTTCCACATGAGAATTCATTACTTCACCTTGACAATTTTACTTTTTGTTCAGATGGAATCAAATGGAACAAATTGAATATAGAACCTATAGAAGCAACAGATGGAGTTACTTCTTCCATTTAAATTTTACATCTTACAGCTTGAATGTGTTCCTTGATTTGGCAATACTTCTAGATTCTCCAGCAGCAGGAACATATGGATGTGTCTTCATCTGCTAGAGAAGCCCTGGCCTTTCCTGGAGAAAATGGATCTGATCAGATAATAAAATTTCATAGTCAAAGAACTACAAATTATACAGAAAATGCCCTTTGTTCAAGCTACCTTTGTCAAACTACACAGATCATATTACTTTGGTCCTCTCTGATTTGCATCTTATCTGAAGTCCTTAATCATTTGGGACTTAGGTACTCCCCCCAGAACCCATCTTCTGTGATTCTGTTTTTCAAATGGCTATAAGTACTAGCATTTTTAAAACACAAAAATAATTGGATACACACACACACACACACACACACACATATATATATATATATATACATACGTGTGTGTGTGTGTGTGTGTGTGTGTGTGTGTGTGTTTCTTATTTATCTTGTTATCCGGCATATGCCAATTCCTGTAATTACAGATGTTTGTGATAATTGCTACCATCAATCTATGTTCGCTGATTAGTACAAATGAAATGCAATTCAAGCCTTTTGGTATACAAAAGGAAGATGAGTGAGGAAACCTACAGAAAGCAACAGAATGGCGTGGTCAAGAGTGACATCATAAAGTTGCAGATAAATTGCATGGCAAATTGGAGCCAAATGGAAAGCTGAAAATGGAAAGTTCTAGCAACTACAGAAGATATGTCCAGCAGCTGAATGAGAACTTGAAGGAACAAAGTTGAACAAGCCCAAGAGACAAATTTGAAATCACAATTATACCACCAATTTTAACTTCCGAAGAAATACTTCATAATACTTCCTCTTTTGTGCACATTATGTCATTGATACCTATAATCATTCCACTGAGGCTAAGGAAGTGTACATTTGTACTACCATAAACTAGTAGAAACTGGAAGCTATACAAAAAGTGCGAATTGGAAGTCCATCTATATTTTTTCTCTAGTATTCACAACTTTAAAATATTTCAAGTTAAACTACCATCAGCCAATTGTACACTACTTTTGTTCTCTTTCTTTCTACACTGTAACTTAAAAACTGGAAGTTAATTCTCAAATTGGATTTCCTAAATAGCTTCTCAGAATCCCAAACATCTCAGGAAGAAATTGTGAAACAGACTATAGAACAGAATGACTATAATAAGAAATGTTTTAATTGTTTTATTTTATGCTTATATATGTTTTTCCTTTTAGTTTTCAGTTTCCTATAGCTCATAATTTTTCTATTTGTTGTTAATTTAAAAAAATAATAATACTAGGTATACAATTAAATTTGGTATAAAAATAATTCCCAATAAATTAAATTCTGTGTTTGTTAAACTAATTCTTGTTGTTAAACTAATGTCCATGTTTACTAATTGGCTTTTCTGGGTATGTTCACATATTATACCAAACTGTAGTTTAACCATTGTTTGTTATGTTATTTGGCATTATTTGTAAGCCATATTAGCTAGATTCATATAGCATGCTAAACAACAAGAAACTATGTTATGGCTTAATGTTGTCCATAAACGCTTCCAGTAATTACATCTTAGTTTTCTACCTTCTACCTATACTTCTTCTACCTATAGTTTTCTGCCTTTCCATTTCTCTCTCCCTCTCGCTCATGTGTAGGCTACTTGAGACACATAGCTATAAACAAGCTTGCTCTTGGAGCTGCTGGAACGCTTGTGCTATTTTTCCACCAGCCAGCATACGTGACAAGAATGTACCAGCATCAAGTTTTTTGTTTTGTTTTTTGTCTCCATAAAAACTTCAAATCTAAAAATTACTCCACTTCTGGAGAAAAATGTATTCTTCTGATTTCATATTTTACCAATAGCATAGTCATGCCAAACAGGGCTGTCTTAACAGCATTATGGGTCCCAGGCAAAGCAGTGTACTGAGGCCTCTACGACAACTATTCACAGGAATATAAATGTAAATGGTCAATAAAATAAAACATATTATTTATTTTATTGGCACTTCCAACAAAATCAGTGTTATTTAATAAAATAACACTGATTAATAAAAATGCCGTAAAATGTAATAAATATGTTTCTGTAGATACATGGAAGGGTGTTGTGGTCGCCGATAACAGATGCGGATGGCTGAGGCCTCGGAGAGTGAGGACTCGGATGAGGGGCCTGCATGTGAGGCAGGGATGGGGCCAGGAGTATCAGATAGTGGAATGCTGCTTTCAGAGATTGTGGAGGCTGGCAGCAGTGATGCAGGGGACCCCGAGGAGCCTGTGCCCAGTGCACATGCGCGCAGGGCTGCTCGAAGGAAAGAGCAGCTGCAGCAACACAAGTGACTTGGGAGTAAGGCTGCAAGGTAATGGCCCCTCCCTTAAGAGATAAAAGCCAGCCCGAGAGACCGGGATTCTTTGTAGGAAGCAAAGAAGTTCTTGCACTTCGAGCTTTGTGACGTTCGGACTATCCTGGTTAGTGTTTGGAGACTTTTTGTTTTGAATATTTCTTGGCAACTTAATCTAGTGTTCTTGGCAGCCTTGCACAACCTTGGCAAGGCTCCTTTTTATCAGAGACAATTAATTTTCATAGTCTTTTAACTGTGAATGAACGGAATTCGCAGAGAAGCGTTAAAAGGTTTTGCTTTTACCTCTGTTTGGTGTTTGTTTCCTTGGAACAAGGCTTGGATCAGAACAAAGGGTTAACATACACAGATTAGTATGGGGCCCCTATGCTTGCGGGGCCCACAGGCAAGTGTCCATTAGGCCCATGCGTTAAGACAGCCCTGATGCCAAATAAATGACAGTGTGGCTGGGAGAATTGCATCTCTTCAGAAAGAATCCCTTTGATAAGATTCTATCATCATGATTCTTCCCAATAGGTAATATTGAAGTGTCACACGAATTACAACAGTCTCCCTTGAGAACTCTGGTTGCCCCCGGAACTACAGGTGCCCCAGCTACTGGAACTAGACATCCAAATTGTACAGGATAGATGGCACTTTTGCCTCTATAGTCAGCAAGGCAGACCCAGTTGCAGAAAGTGATATCCAATGATAGAATCCCCTTGCCGCCAACTTCAGCTACCATTAAGGGAGCTCTTTCTGACACCAGATTGATTTCTTTATTAGAGAATGTTTCAAAGTACAGCTAGCAGGTAGGCTTTATAGCAGTCCATACTGTCCCCTGGACCACAAGGTTGTGGAGTCTGATGTATAAAAATAATAAGTCATAACCTATATGCGGCGTACAAATCCTTTCCAAACTACAAAACTGAAGAGGCAAATAAAATTTGTATGGCAAAAAGCGGACAGGGATGTATGCCAGAGGAAACTGCAGATGCTTTTGATAACAACTTTTCTTGGCCTTCTACCACATCCCAAAATGTGGAATTTATATTCCAGAGTTTAGAATAAGGGTGGAAGAATGCAAATAGGTTTCTGCCCTGACTTCCATTCTGCCAGTCTGTCCCTTGAAAGGCTCTGGATTCTTCAGGGACCTTGACATTGGAGTACCGTGTTACACTATTCTGATCATGTAAGAACTTGAATTTATGCTTTTTCATCATATTAACTTTTTTTCCCCCACAGAAACAAAAGGCCAGTCTTGTAACTTCCAAATAATGAACTGGAATAGTACGGTTCTTTTTTAGTAAAAATATGCACTATGAATACTATTATGGAAGTAATGATGTCTAATTTTATTTGGAGATTTAAACAGGAAACTTTCTAACCATTTCATTTAATAAACAGTCTAAAATATAGCCCAGAATATGATATTAAGATTGCCAAATGATAAACCATTGGAGAGGAAATAATACTCTAAATAGATAGATCAACAGAATTGAACTGATATGTTGGCCACACAAGAAGCAGGCCAACCAAAAATACGTAAGCCTAGGAAAACTTCCATCAAATGATCACTCCACAACTGCATGTGAATCATCCCACTGTTTTAACTAAAATTAATGAAACCTGGTTTTACATAATTATATATAATCCCTGTTCCTTCTTCTCTGCATCTACACTCCCCCAAATAAAGTATAAAACAGTTCTTTAAACTGTTGGCCTGATTTCTAATAAGCATTTCTGGAGACAGAGTACATCACTGAACAGAATACTTATGATAACTAAGTTATAATGTCAACTACTTGGGCTACTGTATATAAGATGTGGAACTTAAATCCTGATTGCTTTCTAAGTGGTGGGAGGGAGAAGGGACATTATTAATAATTATTGATTTAACATCACACTAATAATTACGGAAAGATTTACTATATGCATTCATTTCTTATCAAAAAAGTCCCATGTACCTATTCTATTTATACCTGAAAAACAGCTGCTTCTTTAGCTGTACTTTTCTTTTCTCCTTTTTTGGCAGATGTAGCCTTTGATTCAGAAATATTTTAATAGAAAACTTCTGTTATCTACCTACAAATAAAGCCAACACTGAAAACTGGAATTATGAGATTAGGCTGCCGCAGTCAATCAACATACAGTTCATTTAACACTGCAATGCTATGAGGAAACATATATTAAAAACATAATATGGTTTCTTGAACCTGAGACTCTTCTGTCAGAAGAGTGCAAACCACTTCTGGAAAATTTTGCCAAGAAAACTGCAGCAACTAGTTCAGGCAGTCTCAGACAAGAAGACAAGATGAATGGAAGAAAAATATGCCTATCCTAAACTAATTTTTTGCAGTATTATATATCATATGTAACTAACCTAATCATACTTAGTTTTATGTTACAAAGACCAGGAACTCAAGACAAAAAATAGAGATCTGACGATAGGCTATTTTATGTAAAACATTACTGCATTCCATTCATTTACTTTTATTATTTGGATCTTCCTATCAAGAAGTCACAAATGAAGACGGTGCTTGCACTTTCATGTTTCCCTAATAAACTGAGGGTTTCAAACTAATTTCAAAACCTGGTTACCATTTGACCTACAATAAGTACAATATTTCATGACAATAGTTGGAAATTGATTACCATTATGCGAAGTGTCAAAACTGATTCCGAATTTCTTTTTACACTACAGTATAAGCTGCTATCCCACCCACCCCCCACAAAAAAGAGAGAAAGAGAAGTATGGCTTAAGTGCAGGAGCTAAAAAAAACCTTGATTCACCTCTCATTAAAAGTTCTCAGGCAGTTTGGATTCTTTAACTTAATTTCCTAACTTATATGCGGTAAAAGAATGTGCTTTAAATTATTATAAAATGAAACTTTTATGTTTATATCACTAGGACAACTGTCAACTAATCATAACAGTTGTGCCATTTTAATATGAGAGCCCTACACACAAATAATACAAACAACACCTGCTCTTTATTATAATTGCCAGTCTTTAGACCTACCATTTTATTATTATTTTTTCTTTTCCAAAATTAAAGAACAGAAGCTGAACAAATGTTGTCCAAATGTTTATACCCCAAAGCTGTCAAAAACTTAACTAGTTAAGCTGAAGAACCACTCTGTGTCAGAACCTGAAATTATGGACAGGTACATTCAAATTTCTAACATTTTTACCATTCTCATCCTTTCTCCTCAGCAGCAGTCTACCCACATACATACACTTTTCACACAGCATAGTTGATAGAACAGTATGACAGACTTCTGACACTAAACTAAATTTGTCTAGCTGCCACTGGCAACTTATTCATAGCCAGTGTCTCCAGAAGAATGTGCAATTAATAGCTACCAAGCTCTCCTCATTATGTAATCCTGGAGATTTCAATTATTCTTGGAGGGTTTTTTGTGCTTCTTAGTACAACTCTTTAAAAAAAATAGTGAAGTACAAATGTTGATCTCTTCTTAAAAAAAAAAAGTGAAATGAAATGTGCAGAAAACACTGAACCCAAAAAAAGAACTGATCTAACTGTGGATAGATTAAAATGTCAGATTGATTTAAGGAAGCTTTTCTCCAAATCTGTTAATTGCTGGCTTATGTTCTACTGATATATAGCACTTCCAAAATTCTTTTAACTTTTCTTTCTCTACAGCTTTTTACATCCAACTTTGTATTATTACTGACATGTCATGCTTTTGAATCCATTGTGAAGTTGCATGGTTTGCATACTTGAGAGTTTAACTTTCATTTGTTTTGTTGCCTTGTACATAAAGTAAAAAAACTACCCAGGGACTTTTTCAGGACTCTGGTGCAAGGATTATATAATGCCTTATCTTGGCATTTAGTTTTGGGGAAATGGGGGGAAAAAAATCTGAATTCAGACAAGTTCACTGTGAAAACCATGACAACAATTTGTACTCTTGCTTTATTATTGCATCTGGCATGGTCACTCTTGGAAATTCAATCTATTATCGTTGCTAAGCATCAGTTGCTGTGCAACCTAAAAGGGTATGTTGTGCGTTCAGACTAAGAAGCATTAATAAACCTGTAAGCCTCTGTCTACAGTTCTAAACATTATGGCCCAAACCTTAAAGTGCTTGGTGCGTAGTCAGTGTACTTCAAATCGTATACTGGGATCTAACAAAACGAGGACTGAAAAAGGAATATGGAATTTCTGTATACTCTAAATAATGCAATTCTATTTCTTTAAATACTTGTTGTGATTTGCTAAGAGTGTATCTGGGTTCCCAACCTTTAAAAACGACTATATTGAAACATAAATTCCAGTACGCCTTGGAACTACTTTTATGTGCATACATATGTAAGCATATATCACACGTGCGCATTAGAATTTTTAGAAGTGGCTATGCTCTATAAAGCAACTGTAAAAGCTGTCAATTCTTTAGTTATTACCAAACTAGACTAAATATTTTCGCCTCATGGGAGTTACGTTTAGATTATTTTGGACAGGGTGGGAGAAAAATAGTTAAAGAGTTGTTTCATATATTTCAGCAACCACTTATAATTTTAGATTAGAAAGATCAATTTCTGAGATCCTTGGCACATATCTATATCGAAGACTTGGCAAAATTAGCTTCTCAGCTGCCCACAATATATTTAGAAGAAGCAAGAGAAGCCCACAGCATTCCCAATCCAAGGTCAAATGCATAAATGATCCTGTTTCTCCTGTTAAGAAAAAAATCAGTTCATCTTTTAGCAATGAAAGTTCCTGTCCCAACTGTAGTCATAAATTGAAGGGACTACTTGTATAAGTAAAACTGAACAGTCTCAGAAAAAGACTGTAATTTTTGCCACCCAAGAAATATGGGAGAAATATCCAAACTAAATCATAAAGAAATCATAATTTCAAATGTTATACAAAATAAATTTACTATATTATTATATGTACAGAAAATGGAAGTAGCCACTACATTAAGTAGCAATAGCTTTGATTATTAGAGAATAAAGTATAAATATCTTAAGACTACATATGTTTACAGTATACATTAGATTTTAATGCTGCAAATTGTGTTATATAAAAATCTTCATTCTGCTGTATTTACCAAAATGGAAGACCAGTTTTTTTCTCAAATAATTTAATTTTAAAGAGAAAGGGTGTCCTAGATTTGTTGAGTATATGCTAACGGAGTCACTGGATTTTTTTTCTGCTTAATCCTCCTTCAGAATAAGTAAACCATACCTTCAAAAGTGAAGGGAAAAAATATTTAACTGAAGCCATTTTCAACTACTGTAAGCACTTCCAAATGTTCAACTGGAAAAGAAAAACCTCCATAAGTAGTCCTTGTTTAACTCATTCAGTGACCATTTGAGGTTCCGGCGGTATTAAATGAGAGGGTGTATGACCAGTTCTTGTACTGGCCATCACAGCATCTCTATGGTCACGCAGTTGTGATTTCAGTGCTTGGCCACTACCAGTAGCTCGCAATTATATTGACTGCAGTATCTTGTAGTCCTGTGATCGCCATCTTCAGTCCATCTTCTGGCAAGCAAAGTCAATGGGGAAGCTGGCAAGAGGTCCCATATGATCATGTGATCGATCATGAGTCTCATGAGCACTCGGGGTCCACTTAACAGCCGCCACTGGAACTGCTGCAACTGCCATTGTACCTTAGTGCTGTCATGTGATTTGTTCTCCACAACCACACCACTTAGCAGCAGAGTTGCCAGTCCCAATTACCATTGTAAATCAATCACCTATATTGAAAAAAATCTTGAGATTTTTTTCAATAGAGGGTTTGGGAGGAAAGGAGGAAAAAGGCAGGTTTAAATATTTTTCTGGGGTTTTCTTATCCAGGTTTTCCCATCTCATAGTATTATTCTTTCCATGTTTATAACTACTTGTCTTTTGTTTTTCACAATTTCTCAGTCTCCGGGTATGAAGCAAAGACAACAAAGGTTGTGCCTCCAAAGGTTCTGAACGATAACACCCATATTCTTCACCCAGAATGACCAATAACAAAGAATTTCAATAGCTGAAATCCAAAACAACAGAAGGATGGATGTCAGGTTGCCCATAACTGAGCTAAAATAATACCTATTAATTCAGGTTTGCCAGTTCTGACAGCAGATAAAAATACATTAAAACTAACTGATTCAGTGCCTTTCTTTTTAGAATAGTGAGCAAAAAAAGTATCGTTCAATACATAATAAAAAGAGTATAAGAAGAAAGTAAAACATGCACATAAAAATATATTAATATCGCACTACTCCTTCATGAAAGCAAATCAACAAATGGCAAAAGAAACCCTTGACTGCAGAAGGCTCCAGTTCCAATAATATCCCTTTATTAGAAATCGTCTTTTAAAATGCCTAGAAGAAAAGATTCCATCAGATCAAAGAAAATAAACTGACAGCATACATATTGATTAGAAGCCTTCCACATGGATTTATGGAGACTAAATTTCAGTCCAATTTCTCACCTAATTCGGAATGGTGGCTTTGAAAGAAATCAGAAATGTGGCAGATTTAAAATATATTTTGATTTCATCAGAGCTTCTGATTGTTCCACATGATTGTACCACAAGTACATTGGAGAAAAGTAATTAAAAATATTATCATAAGATGGGCACACAGCTGGCTAAGAAGCTGTAGTGCCCAAGAGGGCTAATTAAAGGATCACTGTCAAGCTGGGAGGAAGTAAAAAGTAATGCTTCAGTTCACAGGGATCTGTCTTAGGTCCAATGCTGTTCAACATCTCCATTAATTACTCAGATAAAGATTTGGAGAATACTTATTAAAATTTCAGGAGACTCAGAAATTGGAAAAATCGCAGACACTGCAAGGATGATAATTCATAAACAGATCTGATCAGATTAGAGCCCTAGGCTATGAATGCCAAACTAAAACTAAAGCGTGTTAAATACTGGACAATAAAAAAGAAAATATAACATGAACAAATATTTGACAATATTTCAGTATCCCAAGAATTTTTTTATAAATTATTTTGTAGTACTTTTAATTAGGTAAGTACATTTTCATAATAAATACACACAGAGGGAAAAAAATAAAAAGTATAGAGATCTACTGCAATGCAACTAAAGACACAACTGCTATACATATGAAAAGTTGACATATATATCAGTGGTGCGTTTCAAAAAAAGTTTACCACTGGTTTGGTAGGCTTGGCTTGGTGGGCACGCTTTGCGCACGCGCCAAACACACACTTTGCACAGGCACAGAGGCTGTCCGATTCACCTCCTTTAATCCTGCATTCTCCCTGTCACTTCAACAGCTGAGGCGTGGCCATCTGCTATGCCGTGCAAAGCAGCTGTGCTTCAAAAGCAGGGAATAAAGTATGGGAGACGAGGTGGGCGGGTGGGCCCAACAGCAGAGTGTCTTAGACAACCGTCTCCATCTCCGCTGCTCTTCGGTGCTACCAGTACGCCAGAACCAGGCAAAACCGGAAATATTTCTAACTAAGATGTCTCATTAATTTAACTTTGTAATTTTTTTCTAATGTAGCCATTGAAGAGGACTTATTAATCCACAACTCAGTTGTTATGTTATCTTGAGTTTTCCACTGTTGCACAATTAATATTTTGACAGATAAGATTAATAAACATATAAGTTATTTTTCAGCTTTTCATTTGGTCTGTAAATAAATGCCGTAAGCCTAGCTCTGGGGACTATTCAATTCTTTGATTAGCGATGGTACTTATCTTCCCCAAAATATTATGCCAGAAAATTGTAACTTTATCCATAAACACTATAAATAAAAAAGATCCTTTTGGTCAATCTTGCTAACATTTGAAAGAATAATTTACACACACACATGAACGAAGGAAAATATATGTGTACCAGAATAATATTGCAATATCCAATTTCGGTTGGTCACCGGGACCACAGGTTTTCTCTTCTGAGTTTTTGGATTCGTGTTGGAGCCCATTATCAGGGAACTTCTCTCTAGCGCTAGATATTCTCTGAAGATGGGCTCCAGCACGGGTCCTAAAGCTTGGAAGACAAAAATGCTGGTTCTGGTGACTGTCTGACCCAGATTGGATCCTGCCACATACTTACCAGGCTAACAGGAATCAAATACCAAAAGATGTATAATCTTCTATTGCATTTCTTGTCCTGAAGCTGAAATAAATCTGCCCAGATTCCATAACTTCTGCCAATTGGTCTTTATGTAATTACCAAGGTCAGTTTCTTTTAAACCATAGCGTGGATCCCCTATTTCTGATTTCAGTAATATCTTATATGGTTTTGAAATTGTTTCTTTTGGTTGTTCTAAATAATGAAGTATTAAATTCTTGAAATTGATATATGGCCTTGTTGAATCTCTAATATTTCTATTACTCAAAAGAGATTTTATTTGATAGCAGAAGAGCCATGGTAACCTATCACTTATGAATTGCTCATTCTGATCTTTATTAAAAGGTTTCCTATTATTATAAAAATTGTTTAATTTAAAAAATTATATTATCTTCTTAAATATAAAAACACTGTAGATAAAGATTTTAAAAAATCTATTTCAGATGAATTACCAGTAAAATCCTATGCAAAATATCATATCAAACATAATGTTAGTTACTGAGTGATTAGATAACTATAAAATAAATACTACTTTAAAGTAATCAATTCAATCAAAAGTAGCTTTGAATGACGATTATTTTGCTGGATTAAGAATTATGCATCCAACTGAATACACATTTCCTCCTGAACTATAATATTCACATCGGGGTGTGTGTGTGTGTGTGTGTGTGTGTGTGTGTACAGCATCACATGCAATTCTTATTTGTTTGAAGTATAAATGATGGGTTCAGTCAGGCTTTTGTAAAAAGAGCCAAAGTACAAATATAAAGGAGAACCTAAGAGAATAAGTCCACATCTTTAAATACTTGGGAGTGTTTTTCTATCCCAAAGGGACCTGGAGGACTCGTGATTACAGTATGTTTCCCAGTTGACAGGAAGATCTGCAACAGCCCTCAAGCGACTTGTTTTTATGAAAGGACATGAATTGGCAGCCTTGACATTTTCTAAACTAAAAACTTTGCCAAGCATTATATGGAGCCCAGGTAGATCTCTATGCAGGAACAAATTCCCTAGAGATGATTTCTGAAGTCTACATTTGCTGCATCCAGAGGTGCTATTTAAAGCAACTGCGTTCTCTTCGCTGACAATGTAAAGCTATTCAACACCACAGACAATACTGCTACCCTTCAAAAAGACCTTGACTATGTATCAAAATGGTCAAACAAATGGCAACTTCAAATCTCAACAAATAAATGCTCTGTCTTATATATTGGCAAAAAAAAATCAGAAAATAAAATACAAGCTGAATAGTCAAGATCTTGTTGATGATCCAAATTCTGTCAAGGATCTTGGAGTACTCATCTCTAATGATCTAAGTGCTAGAGCCCACTGTAACTACATAGCCAAAAAGGCATTAAGAGTTGTTAACCTAGTCTTACGTAGCTTTTTCTCTGGTAATATTACACTACTAACTAGAGCATACAAAACATTTGCTAGACCAATACTCAAATACAGTTCATCAGTCTGGAACCCACATTACATATCTGATATTAACACAGTTGAGAAAGTCCAGAAATATTTCACAAGAAGAGTTCTACACTCCTCTACTCGTTGCAGAATACCTTATGCCACCAGACTTGAAATTCTAGACCTAGAAAACCTAAAACTATGCCACCTTCAGTCCGATCTAAGTATAGTATATAAAATCATACATTGCAATGTCCTACCTGTCAATGAATACTTCAGCTTCAACCATAACAATACAAGAGCACACAATAGATACAAACTCAAGGTTAACCGCACCAAACTTGATTGCAGGAAATACGACTTCAGCAACAGAGTGGTCAATGTCTGGAATATTCTACCTGACTCTGTGGTTTCTTCCCCAAACCCCAAAAACTTTAACCTTAGACTGTCTACTATTGACCTCACCCCTTTCCTAAGAGGTCTGTAGGGGGCGTGCATAAGCGCACCAACGTGCCTACCGTTCCTGTCCTATTGTTTCTTTTATTTTTCTTATATGTATCCATGTATTCATAACTATGTTTTTACTTATACCTATTATCTTTTAAGCAATTGACAAACCAAATAAAATAAAAATAAAAAAAATAAAACAAATGAATAAATGAATGCATGCATGCATGAAGGAATCTCTTCTCAGGTTAGAGACAAGGATGACTAAAATTGAAATTAGAACATGGAAAATGATGCTAAACTACTGGCTAAAGGTCTATATGAATCTTGAGGAACAATCATGACAAACATACGCTTCCAAAAAATTAAATGATGTTGTGTTCCAGGATGTTGTGTTCCAGTAGCTTGGCACATGGAAGCAGAACCTGAGTGATAAAGAATTTTGGAGAAATGGCTATATCCCCATTCTTATATTACCCAATAAAAGATGACTAGGTATAGTATTTTGTCTTCAGAATTATTACAGGAAATATATTCTGAGATGTCATATAAGAAATGTCCTTTGAACTGGGAATAACAAAACGGTTCAGTTTGTGTTATTTTACTACAGTATCTATAGGGGCATTTGCAATATTTTTGTTAGCTCCAAATATCAAAAAACTTTATGTGATTTTACTTTTTCAGATTTCAATTTATCTACAATTCAAATTATAGCAAAATATTGTTTGATGACAGTGCAAATGGGTTTTCAACTGATAAAAAGTGTCCCACAATGATAGTGTGCATTTTTATTCAGTTACAGTAAAATAAATGGATCCTGGTTTACTAGATTTCAGGTTTGCCAAAATCAGCTGCATCCATGTTTTCCCCTCATTTCAGGCCATAACAGTTTTTGTCACTCACTCTAGACCGGTGTTTTTCTAACCTGGCAACTTTAAGATGTGTGGACTTCAACTCCCACAATTTCCTAGCCACCATGCTACTGAGGAATTCTGGGAGTTAAAGTCCACAAATCTTAAAGTTGCCAAGTTGGAAAAACTCTTCCACTCAATGGAGAATCTTCATTTCCTCCCCACTCCTGGGGGAAGGTTACTGCAACATCCCATTCCCTTCCCACCCCACTAACTCGCTTTCCAGCTCAGTTCTCCTGTGCAGGGTAGCAAAAGAAAACCCAGTTGATCAGCTGGGACTCAGGAGGCAGAGAATAGATGGGAATGGGGCCTTTAAGAAGTGCTATTTGCTGGTTCTCCAAACTACTCAAAATTTCCACTACCGGCTCTCCAGAACTGGTCAGAACCTGCTGAATACCATCTCCGTTGCAACCTTCCCTACCAGCTTCCCCGTTGACTTTGCTGGTGGGAAGCCAGCAGGGAAGGTTGCAAGTGGTGATCACATGACCATTGAAAGCGAGACCCAATTGCCAAGCCTTCTGATTGCAAGCACAGGACCACAGGGGTGCTGCGACGGCGAGAACTTCAAAGACCAGTTATAAGTATCACTCTTTCAGCACTATCAGAACTTTGAATGGACACTGAATGAGTGGTCATTAACTAAGGTTACTTGCAGTACTTATTCTTCGTGTCATTTACCAGAAATTTCAATTTGTTCAATGAATAAGAAAAAATGTGAGGAAACATTGAAATAAATATTAGTTTATTTAGCCAAGGGATAGTGAAAGAAGAATCAATGCTGAAAAAGCACAGCTTATCCAAAATCACGCTACCAAGGAAGATGTGATATTGTATAACATTTTTTATTTTTTTAAAAAAATATTTTATTTTGAGATGTATAAGGCCATTCAACTCAAATCAGCGCGACTCTGGCTTCATACAGCATTAAAATACAATAAATGAAAATGAAGAAAAAGGAACAAAACCATATATATATAATAAACAGATGATATATAAGCATAAAATGTAAAATGGCAACCAAGCACATAACAAAACAACCACAGGTGCATTTGCACATTAATCAGGTGTTCTCCAGAGGCCTGTGGACTTGGGATAACATTAGATCTTTAAGTGACCTTGTACTCCAAGAAGGGGAGAAAACAAATCAATGTGAATAATTTTCCCAATTTGTTTATCTGTAAACTTCGTTGGCCACCCATTTTAACTTGGGGTAACTCTGTTTTATCACATTAAACATGATAATTTGGTGGTAACTTTTAGAAGAATTTGGCATCAAATACTATAGGCTGCAGTTATATATCCCAAGTTTCATTCCTGATGTCACAAAGTAGGCAGAATGCAACATTTGTGAGACATTGTGCAGAGGCTGGGAGAGCAATAAAATATTAACCATAAGCAATCAAAAGTCAGAAGTTGCTACTCTCAAAAACAGGAAGCAGGCCCTGCTGACAAGAAATCTGGAAAAAAACAATTCAAATCATTTCAAGATTTCCACCTCAAAAAGCTCACCAATAAATGAAGACTGACAACTCCTAAAGCAGTTTCCAAGATTCTGATTTTATCCTTAATACCGGGTTTATTACGGACACCTAACGAAAATCTGTCATTCTTTTCCATCACGTTGCCCAGTAAAGTGGGGTTTAACAAGATCCTATAAAAAAAACTTCACTGATTTCACAAACTTTATAAATCTTCAATTTAAAATAATATTTTGAACCCTTAAAACAAAAACAAAGCCTTGTATTTATAACATACCCAAAAGGAATTCATTACCTGCAATTTTATAGATTCATGGGTGATAAAAACAGAACTGAATTCATTAGCCACAGTCGTCCATTTTCCAGATATTTGGTTTTGGGAATGCTGTTCTAAAACAGCCTGCCATTTCACGCCTGCACTAAGTAATAAAGTGACCACCAGCCACCAAATTTCCCTGTAATCTCAATTCTCTGCTACATTTCTATATACAGTATCTCTCATGCATTTTTTATCATTTTTCAGGACTCTGAAACCTAACCCCATTTCTACAAAATCAAGATCTCACTTTGTTACCCCAGGATGAATATGCCTGAGAATGAAGTCTACTGTGTATATAGAAGAACACCATATCTTGACTATATTCACAAATTAATATACACATTTCCAGTATATTGAGTCTTGATAATCTTTCACATCACTTCCTTCTATGGCTTTCATTTGACCTATGCCTTTCAGGCATATGGAGTTATTACAGATTCCTTTTTTTCCTCATTATGTGCCACATCAATTAACCTTTGACGTTTTTTTTTACTAATTTTAAATCTATTGAACCTAAAGATTTTCTTCCAATTTCTAATCTACATTTTTTTTTCTGTTGAAATACTCTCCCCACACTTGATCTATCCAGTTTCCAGATTCAATTACTTTCTTCTATCTTGTGTATTTAATGCTATATTAAGCATTAAAAACCAATAAATATTCCACAGCAAGTAACCTGCACTGAGAGGACCTATATTTCTGATTCTTTCCCTCTTGGTTTCTCACCTTGAGAATCTCAAAACTTCTCAATTTCCTCTCAATTTCCTGGTAGGTGCAAGTTCAACAGACAAGATTCAGTCAGAGAGTCCTGAAGGTAATGCATATCTAAAGAGCTACTTAACTTATAACCAGAACCTTGAATTAGCCTCAAAAATATACAGATATTACTTTCCTTGCAAACAGATTACATTCCAAGACGCTGTTTGTAAGTCGGTTTTATTTGCAACTCAAAATAAACAAAATACATGCAGTATAGATCTTGCCCTGCATTGGGCAGCTGTCCACTGGGGTAGGGTGATGGTGGGGGAAACTTGGGAGAAGGCTGGAGGGGGTTGATTTCTGGCATGCTACATAAATATGCAGTGCACTGGAAGTTGTCCCTTTCCCTCCTTTGCAAGTTCCTTTTTCACCTTCTGCTGCTGCCACCTAGGATTCACTAGACACTCAAAGTTTTGCTAAGATGTTGCAGTTTGTGTGGAGTGAGACCTATGCTGTGTCTATTAGCAACTCCAATCAAGAGGGTCCCAGGGGTTGGGTAAGGATGGGAGCAGTTTGGTTTCCAGTACACTAGATATGTATTTTGCCAATACAGGTAGTCCTCAACTTACAATAGTTTGTTTAGTGACAGTTCAAGGATATTCAATGGCATTGGAAAATGTGACATGACTGTTTTTCACAGTTATGACCTTTGCAGCCTCCCCATGGTCACGTGATCAAAATTCAGATGCTTGGCAACTGGTTCCTACTTATGACCATTGCTGTGTCCCAAGGTCAGGTGCTCCCCTTTTGCAACCTTCCGATAAGCAAAATCACTGGGGAAACCCATGTTGTCACTTAACAACCAGGTTACTAGCTTTTCAACTGCAGTGATTCACTTAACAACTGTGGCAAGAAAGGTCACGACATGGGGCAAACCTCACTTAACAAATGTTTCACTTAACAATAGAAATTATGGGCTCAATTGTGATCGTATATCGAGGACTACCTGTACAAACAAATCTGTCTGTCTTCTCCCATCTTCTGGGTGTGGACAGATTTGTTCATATTGGCAAAAGTCCCCAACTCAAACATTCACTAATAATGTCTGTATTGTTACCACTATAGCTTCTGCAACATTTGTATTATCCTTTTCTACAATAATCAGCTAGACAATAGAAAATAGTTGCATCAAATCTTTGTAGTTTCTGAATAGTTTTCAAGGGAAAAGTGCAAGGTAACACAATCATGAATCACAGTACAAGGAGTCCACAATTTATGACTTGTTCAATGATGGTTCAAAGTTATAGTGGTGCTGAACAAAGAGATAACACAAGGTCCTGGACAAAGGGACCCACACCCAAAGTTGCAGTTGTTGCAGTGCCCACATGATCAAAATCTGGCCACTATATAGACTCCCCTACCAGTCTATCTCCCTCCCCATCTATTGGCCCCAGATGCTCTGCATTCCATTATCCTACCTTTTGCCATCTTCTTGCACCTAAT
The DNA here is from genome assembly GCF_049901735.1 of Notechis scutatus. NCBI lineage: Eukaryota > Metazoa > Chordata > Lepidosauria > Squamata > Elapidae > Notechis > Notechis scutatus. The sequence continues at coordinate 197,827,888 of NC_142010.1, read as the reverse complement.
GAGACATGCCTGACCTGGCCCTTCATGCTAAAAAGCCCCCTCAAACCACACTACTGGGCTGAGTTGGGCTTCTTGCCGTGCCACAGATCTGGGGTTGCTGCTTAGTTCTTATGGCAATCCTGTCTAGAAACCAGGAGACTGTGAGTTCTAATCCCCCCTTAGATACGAAAGCTGGCTAGGTGATTTTGGGCCAGTCAATCCCTCTCAGCCCAACTCACCTCATCGGGTTCTTGTTGTGGGGAAAACAGGAGGAGGGAGGAGTATTAGGTATGTTCATTGCCTTGAGTTATTTATAAAAATAATAAGTGTGGGATAAAACAAATGAAAAAATGGGGTCTAGAAAATGTGACTGATGATCAAGCCAAATCTGTACCTGGTTACATTATAAAAAATAAAAGTTCTCTAGATCAGCAAATTGGGTCTTCCTAGATATGGAGTTAATGCTGAGGCTCTTCCAAAGATTGCTGAGAGAAACAGTCAAGACTCAAAACTATTTTATCTTTTTTAAGCTGTGTAGAACCTTTGCAGTTTTTGTCATCTACAGAACTCAAACATTTGATCTATTTAAGAAACACTTTAAAATAAATCTTCCTTTTCCCATCTCTAACAGATTTACCAGGCTAGCCTCTTCTCCATTTTCTTCTTTTGGCATCTTGTTTCCTTTCCAGTTAGCTAAACATAATAATACTTCTAGATTGTGAATTATTTTGATAATAATTATTCTCATCACTGAGTTGCAGTGCTACTCAAAAACTCCTGATAATTGACTTATGATCATAAAAGCTGGCAGGATGATTTCAAGTTTGGAATCTGGCAACCCAATTAAGCTATTTAAACTTATTAGCAACCAACAATGATATGCCAACACGATAAACTTTGCAAATTTCATTTTAACAAATAATTTCTGCCACAAAAATGTATAATTCATTATGACAAGTAAATGTTGGTAAGCAATTATTCAATCGATCAAATTCATTCATATGAAAGTCCAATATTTTAAAAAAGCAGGTATCCTCCATGCAAAAAGGCTCACCTCAAATAAGATGCAATAGTTAACTTGCATTTCATCATGCCATTGTTTATCATATTGCTTTTTTAAATTTCAGAGTAAAGACTAATCCAAAGGGATCAGTTTAACAATGCAGCCATATCCCTAAGGAAGAGCCATGAATATGTCAGCTATATATTCTGAACGGCTAGCAATTCAGCGCAATTTTTCAGGTCCAAATATATACTATATGATCGTTTCACCACATTTACTTTCAAATATTATCCTTATCTATTTTCATCTGGCTTATTTTTCTGAGGTTTCCCCTGAGATGTTGATGGCCTTCACTGTGCTGTTATTTAGAAAAGCTGTGAAGACCTGGCTTTTCTCTGAGGTCTTCAGCAAGGGAGAGGGTAATCCTTTATTTCATCACACCTGCCACCTTTATTTTTATGTTTTATTGATTTTATAGTGATTTCTGTAATTGTTGTAAGCTGTCTGTGACATTGAGTCAGGGAGCATACAAGTTTAATATGTTATTATTGTTGATCAGAGTCAGCTAGTTACTTAAATTGGTTTTGTCATTTTGATCCACTTATCATGTCCTTCCCAAGGTCCTAGGGTTGACAATGTTGTTTGATGATTAACATTAAAGATATTGATGCATGATGTAAGCTTTTCCAAATAAAGCTGCCTTTTGCAACTGACTGATGGAAATTTTGTCAATGCCAACGGTGTTCAAGTGATACGCCAGATATTTTGTAATTACACTCAAGGCACCAATTAGTATTTGTTTTGTTTTGCCATAGTTGTCCTATTTCTATTAGCAGATCTTTACATTGTGATTTTTCTCCAGTTCTTTCTCTTTTCTTCTTCAATAATCTCCAATTATTGCAATGTCCCTATCCAGACTTTTTTTGCCATTCTTAACAATTAAGTCTGAGCTGTTGTGTGGCAGGTGCTTATCTATTTGAATTCTAGAGCACCAGAACACTTTAGCTTCTTTTTTATTATGCTTGGACGCACAGTCAGTCAGATGTTTAGATGGGATCTGGCATTTTTATCCAGTTATCAAGTCTTTCCCAAGGAACTGGACAGGCATTATTATTACTATGGGTAGACAGGCTGAATCCAAACAATCTCTATTCAAAAATAATGATTTTAAAAGACAGCACAAATTCTAGAATTCATCTTTATTTTAAGGAAATGAAAAAGCATATAGCCCCATGTCCAAATCAAATAAAGATTGTTCATCCATCAAGCTCAGAAACAGTACAAGCATGTATAAGATATCAAAAAATTATGCTTAAGAAGCAATAGTTCCCACTAGGACCAATTGCCATATTTTTAAAAAACACAAGCTTGATATTTCCAATCTGTTTTTATACCATTAATTTTTGTTTAACCTTTCTTTGGGCATATGTTCTGCTACTTGACTTCCTTGAACATCAGTAACACATTTAAAGGCAATTGACATATGCAAGCCTCAACTTGCCCTGTTTGCTGCAAAGTACGAAGTTCTTTCAATTGAGGTACAACTACAACCGCTTTCCACAATTATTTTCATTTCTCTTTATTACATGTGTTCCTAATTACAGACACCCTTCTGTTGTATATTTCTTTCCATTACCCTCCCTAGAAATGCAAACACATAATGAGAACTGTAGTTTCTTTTCAGCATTTATAACAAGAACATTATATACTTCTTAAATTTTATCTATTTACTTCCCTGTTGGTATATTATTTTAAGACACTTCCTTTAAACTATTGATGAATATCTATTACTAGTCATCAGTTCAACTTACTAACTTAGGATACATACTACTTTCAGTAGTTTAATTACACTGATATTGTTTTAGGTAAGTATATTCTATTTCACTAAGAATAAAGAGGAAAGGGAAAATGAATTTCTGATAAAGATTGACATTTCAGACGTTTCATTTAAGCTATTCAGCTTGGTTAGTATTGGTATCACAACAAAGGACATTATTGCCATGTACTTTACAAGCAACATGGTTTCTTCCATGCTACTCTTGAATTGGCCAAAAGCATTTTAATAATTCTCAATAAAAGGAGTGATTGTAGAAGAGCAAGCTGAGCCAAAAGGCAGGGTTAAACATGTCATCAGTTTGGAGTCATTATATTCCCACAAGAGACCCACGTGCAGCCCTCCTTGAACTCCACTGACCCTTATCTAGCACCAATTTAGCTTTGACCATTAGTTGACTAGATTCATGTGTAGCAATAATAAATTCTTTTATGCTTTGAACTCAATGAATTCCTGGTTACTTGCTTCTGGTTATTTGTGTCTGATATAATATAGTTAAACAATAAAGGAACATCTGTACTGGATTTTTTTTTAAATTATACTGAGCTAGGCCACTGGTTCATTAATTTAAAATTGCCTAAATCAGGACCACAGCTTTCCAGATATCTTTTTAATTGTGGTGTGCAATGTTTTGAATTCAAACTGAAAAAATGTGCCTTGCAGTGAATAGGGATGCTCATATAGCATTTACTGGCAACTCATTAAACCAGCCCTTATCACTGAGACCAAGACTAGAACATGATGCCTTCTGTGACCAGAGTTTATGTTTATCACTGAAACTAATTAGGATAGCCATGTGTCTGACAACTGGAACCTCATGTACAGGTTCCTAAAGAGAGAGAGACAGAGAGAGAGAGAAACTGCCCACATTATTACTATTGGGATGCTCAGCTCTTGGACTCTGTAGAGATTTAAATTAATACTTTATTACATACAAATGCTTAGCTAAGATCACAGTTAAAGACACAGAATAAAAGATACAGACTTAAAGCAGGACAAGAAAAAATTCTCAAATGCAAAGCAAATCAAGTTAAAAAGGAAATGGGAAAATCCACTTAAATTGGTCTTTGGTAACTCTAATTCATTTTATGTGCCAGTTGTGTCAGGCCCAGATCAGGACATTCTACTTATGTTTCAAATGGATTACTGTAACGTGCTTTACATGGAGCTACCCTTGAAAAGTATCAGGAGGCATCAGCTGTTGCGAAACGCAGTGGTGTGAGCAGTTAATGTGTGATCCAAGAACTGCATATATTACACCTCTGCTGCACCAACTGCAATAGTTGCCCATTTGCTTTGTGTCTAATTCAAGGTGCTGGTGATAGCCTAATTCAAGTCCTACATGGCATGAGATCACGGTATTTCAGGGACCACCTCTCCCTGGTTATTTCTGCCCCATCAGGCCTGGCAGGAGAGGCATGTGAGAGGTCCTATCAGCCAGGGTGGGACCTAAGAGGAAAGCCTTTTCTGCCATGGCCTCTGCCTTGTGGGTCATTCCCCCAAAGTAAGGCTAGCCCCAATCCCATTGGCCTTCCAAAGAGCCTTATAACATGGATCTGTCAACCAGCTTGGGGACCCTGTGACAGAGTGGAGCCTACTAGCTAGCTATATGACAGTGGAATACACTCTATGTTTTGCTGCCATTTTGTTTTTCTCTTTTAATTAAAATGGGTTGCTTTAATTGTTTTAATGTACTTTGATTGTTTTATTATGTATGCTGCCAAAAAGCATTAAGGAGAGATAGGCAGATATACATATGTGATTAAATGAATACATAAAGTCCCTAAGTATCTTAGCAATACAATTAGTCTTAATAACTCTTTCAAACTGTTGACAGATTCAAAGATTCATATGACTGCCTGGTTTCTCAAGTCAGAGCCAATCTTATTCAGATATACTCTTAAAGCTTTATCTGGCCTGCACTAACAATTTTCTGGTCATGTCAATTGATTTTTTTGAACTTGACAACAGCATGGTTTGGTAAATTAATCCATGTACCAATCAATTACTTCTGAAATAAATGTTTTTGTAATAAATAAAAACACAAATATAAAAGCAAGTGAATATTACATTTTTAAAAACTTGATTCTTATATTCTTATTTTGTATAATTAATAAATTTCTTTGCTTGTGAAGGTGTTGCAGGTATTGGAAATTCACTCAGAGGTATCACTATTAAGCTCAATTAAATCTTAATTATATATCAGAATATCTTAAATTAAGTCATATTTCTAGAACAAATGCAACAAAGGTATGGAATAAAAAACACCCTTCACCATCTTCCTTAAATTTCACTTAGATATACCTCTGGATCTTTAAATAGTTGCACTACTGTATCACTAACAAACCATTTAAATTTTGAAATATACATTGAATAGGATTTTAACAGGAATTGTCAAAAAAAGGTTTACATTAATTTAGATTCATAATTATCATTTAACTCATACTGAAGATACAGAAAATGAGGAGAAAGTAGTCTAAAACAATAAATGTTATATGCAATGTCATAGTCTGCCTAGGTTATCTTGGGAGGGGGAGGGGGACAGTTAACAAGTAAACCAATTTTTATTCTATGTATCTATTCTGCACTGAAATAATGAAAGCATTATGTTTTGTACCTTTCTGATACGATTTACTAATTGCATTTTATTGTTTTCATTATTTCTGAGTTTTACTGGGTCTAAACAATTTTAGTATGGCTCGTGAAAACAGCTTCAAAATCCTGGTTTGTATAATTGATTTTAGATATTACTACTGTGGTGCTCGGAAAAAACATCAATCATGAAGGCAGAATCAGGCTACTTGGACTACACAATCAAAGGATGGAGATTACTTGCAATTAAGATGCCTGAAACCAGATCTGAACAAGTATAATTTCACAAATTGGACTTGAAAGATCACAACAACAACAAAAAAGATCAGAAAAAGTTTACTCTCTCAATGCATGAATAGAGAGCTCAAGATTTACTACAAAATATTGTTATCACGGTACAGTAAGTACATCAAACCATGGTTTATCATGATGTTTCAGTTCAGTTTAAGGAAACAATGGAGCATTTAAAAAACTTTTTGCATGACTACATCTTCCTATAATTGACTGTTTAAAATTTTGACATGACAGAGATGAACCAAAAAATCATTTTTCATAAAAATTGACATGTCAAGCTATAGTAATAAGAATTACAAATTAAATATTGTTTACCAAATGATAATCAGAAAGGAAAATAATACTTATAACCTAATAACTAAACATAAAAAACATGTGAAGAGCAGCTCCTGTGAGGACAATACCCACATTTAAAACTACATTTTGTTAGCTTAGTCTGCAAATATTTTAGTCATCTACTTTCAATTTGTGAGGGACTACTAAAGGAACATTCCATCATACATTTGTTTACCCAGTATGAGAAAAATACATACTAGACTATGCGTATACTATCCTTAATGGATAGAAAGGGACATAGCCTTCTGTCTATCCAGTCATCTAAGTAGAAATAGTGCAATTTATTTGTCCCATTGTTACTTACTTGGTGTTATATTATAATAGATGTCCAAAAGAACTGAATGTCCTAAAACATGCCTTCTTCTAGATGACAGACAGGCTCAGCTTTTGAAGCCATATGTGGCACAAGTGAGAATTAATTGTCCTGGGTGTCAGAAAGTTAACTAAATAATTGCACCAATGGCTAAGTACAGAACGTATTTTTCATTCCCAAAATACTAAATAGGAATGTTCTCTGTCCCAGCAGTGATAGAAGATTAATTAATTAATTAAGTAAATTGGTCAGGAAAATACACAATTTATTTGTATTTTATTGAAATATTTTGTTTGCTTGAGTTATTCTCAAGCAATGTGCATTTCTTGTATTTTCTCCTCCCCAAAAGCAACTTTATTCATTTTTATAGCTCAGAATTTTCCTCCATAAAAGTATTGTGAAAACTAGCTGTATTGTAATTTACAATTCCATTCATAACATAATCCTTAGTATTAAATCCTCCTTTCTTTTGATACAAGGACACTTAAACTTATTTTGATTTTAAAAAGCCATTAAAATTGAGAAAACGAAGCCACGTGCAAAAGAGTTCAAGTACAAATCCTTAGGAGCTCATGACAATTATTTTTAGTCTTTTCTTTTTGAAACACAACACCCACAGGGCAAATGTACAATTTCAAAATGGAGTAAAACAGCCTTATTTGGAGCAGTGTTATTCTGGTGCTTTTCCAGGTGATTTTATTGGAACGTTGTCTTCCAACTTAACCCTTGGGGTTTTTTTAATAAAAAAAATCCTATTCAGCTGTTGGCTACTGCTGAGTTATCTGCTGGAATAGGACTGGACAACTGCAGGAGGGTATATAAATGATTGAGAAGCCATACTGGATTTTAGATTGCAGTTGACCAGATACTGAGACAGAATGAAGTATGTTGTGAGGGACCTGTGAAGAGACTGGATCCTCCCCCCCGCCCCAAATATTTTAATTGTACTTTTCCTTTGTTATACAATAGACTGGATTCTTGCTGCAGTACTGGTGAGTACAGGGAGTCCTTACTTAGAAATGGTCTTCTTTAGCAATTGTTTGAAGTTATAAGAGCATTTTTAAAAGTAACTTTGCAACTAGTCCTTGCACTTATGACCACCTCAGCATCCACATGGCACATTTCAATTGGTAGGCATTTATGATCATAGCAATGTCCACAGACACACAATGACTTCATAGCCAGCTTCCAACAAGCCGAGTCAATGGAGAAACCAGCAGTAAAATCTCAAGTCATGGACACATGAGGTCTCATTTAACAACTGTGCTGCTTAGAAACAGAGCTGTTGTTCCCAATTTAGATAGTTAAGCAAGGACTACCTGCCTAGGTTTTACTGCCCATCATTCAGACAACACAGACTCACTCCAAGCTTTCCAGTTTTTGTGTTTTGCATTTAATTTTAAAGCTATATAATGAGGCTTTTTGGTTTGTTGCATATTTTGTCCCTGTTCCTGTTCTGTTGATGTTGAGCTAAGGGTGAATGGAAAAAAGCAAAAATGTTTTGGGTTAGTTGGTTTATCTGGTGGTTTGTATGTATAACACCAGCTCTTTATTTTGGTTTTGGATTTTGCTTTCTTTATCAGCTGCTAGTGCTCTTAATTCTGATATTGATGACACAGCTGAGAAAATAATATTTTGCTTTATTATTTTGTTCTACTGTTATATTTTAATAAAGGTTGTTCAGACTGTTAAACACTAACCCTTGCTTTCTGCAGTCAGCACAACCACTCCTAAGCAATACTCAGAAATATTTAAATTTAAAAATATTTAAAATTCCCAGAAAATAGGACATTGAAACAGAGTTTTGTTCCACCTACCAGAAGTACAATCAACTCCATTTCTGCTTGGTTCCAAGTTTGAAACAAATGAAGTTCTCTATTTCATTTACACTCCTGCACACTTGACTATTTGGTAAACAATGAAGTTATCAAACCTCATTTTACAAACATACTCAAGGTTTGGTATATCAATCAGTTACTAGCACAGTTGTCCCCAATCTTTCTGGCTCCACGGACGGGAGAGGGGATGGTTTTGTGTGTGTACTTACCGCTTGCACAAATGGAGGTTTGTGTGCTCGCACACTCGCCTGCCACTTGCGCTGACTGGTTCCCAACAGGCTACAGATTGGTACTGGGCCACAGTTTGGGAGTTGGGGTTCCCTAACCTATCATGTTACTTTTCAATACCTCTTTTCTGCAAACATTGTTCCAATTGCAGGTGTTAAAAGTAAATCAAGGAATTTACATGTGTAAATAACCCCACTGGAAACATAAGGAAATGTTATGTAAGATAGAATATGAGTGAAATTTATAGATTCAAGTTTAGGTGTTGAACATATAACATTAACAATATAATAGCTGGCCCAATCCAACAAAATTTATACCCTAGGAACTGGGATGAAATGCATTGAGGATAAACATTTAAAACTATGTCTCAGTTACACATGCATAACCACAGTCCTAGATATTCTTGCTTAAATTTCAGTGACATAGTAGGACTGAAATTTAGGCCTAGGTACAAGTTTAGTTTGTTGCAGGAATAAAACTATTATGTTAGCTATAGAGTTTTAAAATCTTAAAAACAGGAGAAACCTAAAAATCCATTTATATAATGCCTTGCCTTCTTTTCTGATAAAGTAACAAGAAGTGCTTCTTCCTGTGGAAATTATATACATGCTGGAGGATTCCATCATTGTAGCAGATAAAAATTTTATCTGCAAGAAGAATGTTTTTCAGGTGTTAGAGGTGAACTTGTTGAGATCTCTAGCATGTAGCATTCATTTCCAATCCATAGCTCTATTGCCCTTAGTGTTCATTAATCTACTTATTATTTCTTTAAGTATGTTTATGCAGTGAAAGCATCCCTTGGCAATTTACCTCTAAAAGCAAAGCTGTTGAAGGCCTGATTGAACCACAGAAACCAGCCACATGGAACATTGCACAGGTAAGCAATCTTAGCGTGCCCAGCATCACATTTCAATTGGACCTAATTCTGATAAGGGAAGCCATATAGCTTACGTCAGCTTTACATTCAGAAACCTGAGATATACATATATATATGAGAACATAAACCCAAACACAAACTAATACAAAGTAAAGAGAACAGAAAGGAAAAATAAAACAAAAACACCTAAAGTGCAGAAATCAAGGAATACAAGAAACTGAAAGAAGCTTCCAATTTCCTTTGAAGCAAATACGTATGATTAAAGTTATTTCTTATTCTATTATTTTTTAAAAACCTCATTTTTTCTATTCATTTTTTTATTATTAAAACAAATCTTAAGTGCATTTTTTCTGCTTCATGCACAAAGTCTATAAGGTGATTTCAATCAGCCAATAATATAGATGAGTTTTTTTTTTCTAATCAAAGACCCTTGTTGCAGTTGTCATATATAAAAACAAAATTCCATGACTTTTTTCTAGGTGCTAGTCCATTTTTCTCAAAAGAAAAGCCACTGGTTTCAATTGTGATTTAGTTTTTAAAATCTTCTGAATTAATGTATTTGTATCCAAATTACTTTGGGGTTTTTTTACACCTTCACCAATCATGATAATTCATGCTGTTTACATTTCCAACAAAGATTAGAAGTATCTTTATACATTCTAGATGATTTCTCCAATATGTCATTTAAGAAAAATTCTCTTTCAGGTTAGAACTTAATATAAATTTCAAACCTTTCAATCACTTATTTTCCCATTGATCCATTTCTATATTGTAACCACAAATTTTGGCCCATTTTATCATACATTCTTCTCACTTGTTCTTCTTTTCAATAAAAGTTCATACTATACATTTTAGCAATAACATATTCCTCGTTAGTACATAATTCTGTTTAAACTCACTCTTACATTGTTTAAAATCATACATTCTTTTATCCACTTTAAACCCTTCTGGTAATTCTACATAAGAAAGCTATTGACAAGTATATCGTCCTATTGGCAAATCTTCTCAAATCCCCTAGAGAAAATATTAGTATCTCACAGTAGTTAAACATTTATACATACTTACCATTTCTCGTCTATAAAAATGCTTTTTCTGCTGAAGACTACAAAGATGTTTTCAAGCATAAATTAAATTTATAATTATTCCATATTCTAGGAATAGCCTGCCTGACATAATGATTTTGGACAGTTACATTAACCTTAGCTTCATCATACCACAGACATGTATGCCACCCAAATGTTACGTTCTTCTAACTCCAATAGTCATCTATTTCTTAACAACATCCTCTATTTCTATACAGCAGATAGCAAGGTATAATTTCAAATCTGGTAGATCCAATCCTCCTCTTTCTTTTACAACTTTGTAATACCTTATATTTTTACTTCTGATTTTCCTCCTACCATACAAATTTATTTTATATATATGTATGTATGCATGTATGTATATATGTATGTACACATATATTCACAAACACACAAACACACACACACACACATATACATACACATACATATATAGAATATCAATTGTCAAAATAGATATTTTCTGAAACAAAGATAACATTCTAGATATTGTATTAATCTTAATCAAAGAAATTCTATCCAACAGTGATAATTGTACTTTGTCCCATCTTGACATATCTTTTTTAACTTCATTCTATATTTTAAGATAGTTATTTTAAAACAATGATTTATATTTATCATAATTATGCCAACATATTTTACCTTTTTCTCAATCTTAAAACCCATTTTACTCATCAGTTCTTTGAACTTGCATCTTCATGTTTTTTTATAATATATTTGTTTTCTGTTCATTAATCTTGCCCCAAATTCTTTTAATATACTTATTAAAAGTTCAATTCCCTTTAAAAGAGCTGCCAAAACCAGAACCAGAAGTCAGCTGCAAAAGCTCTTCACTTCTATGTCTCCTTTTTATTCTTTATGTTTCCAATCCTCTCATATTTTTTAGGTATAGATCACTTCTTCCAAAACCTTAAATAAGAAAGTCCAGTTCAAATTATCAAAAGCCTTCTCTGCATCTAAAAATATCAAAGCTTGCTTTTCATTATGTTGTTTCAAATATTTCAAAATATCCACTACAGCTCCAACACATTATCCTTTAAATATATTTTAGAGGGAAAAAACCATATCAATCCTCATGAATAAATTTTTGCAAAATCATTCTTTCAGCTAAAATTGTTGTAAATAACTTGGGGTCATTCTTCAATAATGATACTGGTGTATACTTTTTGAAGTTAAATCTTGTCTCTTTTTAAGTATTAACGTTACACGGATAATTTTTGACATATAACCATTTGTTCAGCATCCATTCAAAATTTCAACAGTGTTGGACAAAGGAAGATATTACTTCTGCCTAAAGTTACAGCTGTTGAAGCATCCCATTGGTCATATGATAATAATCCAAGCCTTGACAGTACACCTATCTATCCTTATAACTGCAGGGCCGCTGCAATTCTCCCCACTTATCTTCCCCATCTAGACCTCTCTGCATAGTACTACTCAGCAGCAACAATCCTAGTTGCCCATGGCCCAGATGACCTTCACTACCTTGGACCTTTCTCTTTCTCTCTCTGCAACATGGCTTCCCTTACCATCTGCAAACGGGTATCCCTTTCCTTCTGCAAACCACATCCCATTGGAAATTATCTGGTCTTGCCCAGATCTCACAAGAAAGGAATATGCAGCTTGGAGAACAGCACAAGCCTTGTTCTCTTCAAAACTTTATTTCCCCAAATTGCATACGTGCCATTCCTATTGCACAGTATGGGGGTTTGAAGAAGAAAAGAGACTTTTTTAAAAATCATCATCTTTTTTGTGACAGTTTATTTTAATAGCACTCAATAACTTCAGCCACAACAGGCATCAAATCTCCATGGCAACTAAAACTCATACTCGAGTTCTTTACCTTATCTTTTGTTATGAATATTCCACCAACTAAATATATTTTTCAAAAATAAACAAGCATTCCCATGTCAAACTGGTCTCTTTAACCGAGTTGGTAAAAAATTATACTACTACACTTTCATCAAAAGTAAAAATGATTTTAAAAAAACAGAGTAAGAAAAAAATAGTCCCCTTATCTGTTTTAAAACATTCTTATATCTTCTCTTAATTAAGCTTTTTGCAAATAGTTCATGAATTTTTACATCAAAGTCTCTTTTCTTTTCTAAGAAAGTTTAGTTCATCACAAGAAGTCTTATCTTTGCTACAGAAACTTATTTTCCAATTATATAACACTTGAAGCTGAAAAATGAAGCACTAGCCAGTAGTTACTAACATTAATTCCTTTTAAATTCAGAATGCCAGACCAGCGTTCAACTTTATTCAGTTCTATAGATTGGTTTTTTCCAAGTCTTGCTGCAAGATATTTAAAAGATTAAAATATACTTCAATTCAGGGTAGAATACTTGCGAGTGGCCAAGCTCTTCATACTTTTCTTGGCAAGAATAAAGAAATGCATCCTCTTGGAATTTTTTTTTTTTTAATTATGATTATTTCCCAGTCTAACCTATAATACAGATATTCTTCAGAAGTCTTCCATCCAACATTTTGGTGCCTTCAAGTTAATTTTTAACTCCTGGCGACCGCTTAAATTTGTTGCTGCAGTTTTATTGGCAAGGTCTTTCAGAAGTGGTTTGTCATTGCCTACTTCTTAGGAGAGTGACTTAGAGAGAGTGACCGTCGCAAGGTCACACAATTCACTTTGTGCCTAAGGAAAAAGTAGAACTCAGCCTCCTGGTTTGTAGCCCCATATCTTAATAACTACACCACACAAACTGACTTTCTATCCTATTATTAGCCAGGCTGGACCTGCTTAGCAATCAAGCCCAGACAAAATGAATTGCTACATTCTGAGGCAATCACATACTAACTGACACAACGTAAGATGGACAGTAATACAGATAGTTCTTGATTTATATGATGACCTCCTAAAAAAATTACTTATAACCTGCCCTTAGGTTATGATTGCTGCACACCTACACAATCATTTGAAGTGTATTTTGGGTGCTTAGCAATTTACTTACATTTATGAGCAGTTACAGCATCCGACAGTCACAATCATATTTTGCAACAAACCAACAAAACAAAAAAATGCCCATTGGATATTCCAGATTCGGACTTTTGATCACAAGATTTACTTAACGACTGCATCAACTTGCTGAACAATCATAAAAACAGCCCAGTCATTTTGAGACAATTGCAATAACTTACAATCAAAATTCCTGGCTGAATTGCGATCGTAAGTTGAGGACTACATTTATACTATGTTTTAAGAGACTAGCTTTAATAATATAATACTGTCCATTTTCAATGTGAATTCAATAGTATTCAGTGCAATTACTATACCGCATGTATCATTAAACACATTGCAGTCACACAATTGAACAACCACAGCAAGTAATTTTAGAGGAACACCAATAGAGCACTTCTAGGATTGAGTTACAACAGGAAACTAAAACAGTGTCCTCTCCCATTGTTTATAACTCTCTCACTTTTAATAGGAACATAGTCTTCACAATGGCTATATCCATTGAATCAGGAATTCTCTGTCTAATAAAACCAGGTTACTTCCTGATCCTTGGTATTTTTGCCAATGGGCAAAGAAGTTTTTTTATTTAAATCAGCTATTTGTTGAAGTAACTTTGAATTTTATATTTTATATTTTATTTATTGTAAAATGCTTTGAGCACTAGAATGAAAGCAGGACCTAAACTTAAGATGTACACCTCTTCTCAGTTCCAGTTCTACCTATTTCCATTCCTTTGCTCCACTACTATTTCTATTAAGAGAACGGCATACAGCACCAGCACAAACTGCCTCTCCTTTCTGACTCCACCTTTTAAAAAGGCACAATATCAGAAATCTTCAGAATACTCAATACAGGCAATCAGTCAAGATTAAAGCTGGTTCAAGCAAAAGGAAAAAATGAGGTCCAAAATATTACTAAGTTAAATAAAAAGAAGAAGGAAAGCAGTTAAAATGCAGTTTAGGTATTATAGATATTAATATATTAACAACATTGCTGTAAACCCACTTGTATAAAAAAGCTCTGTAAGATTTTCAATGAAAACGGAAAGAAAATGGAACACATACCAAATACAATGAAATGATAAGGACAGATAAGTCAATTAAAATTTTAATTTGTAACTGGCACCTAGAATGTCTGTATTGGATAGATTAATCTAGACATCTATGGTGTCAATTAGACATTGATACCTAAACTATTCCATTTTAAAGGCTTCTGGCTTAAATATCAACTCTCAAGCTGATTAACATACATTAAAAATTACTGTTGCCGGAGTTTCCGGTTTGTCGGCTTCGCGAGCGGCAGGGATTTGCGGAGCTGCGCGATCCCTGCCGCGCTAGCCGTTTTTGGGGCTCCGACCCAGACGGGTACGGAGCTAGGCTGCCCTGCAGGGGCAGTTGAAGGTAGGGGGGATCCGGAGAAGGGTTTGGGGATGTTGCAGACCCCCTTCCCGGCCGGCAGAACCCCCTTTTCCCAGGACGGTGCAGCGGCGGTCCGTAATGGCCGCCACAAAGAAGCTGGCAGCCGGGTAAGAATGCGCAGGAGGAAGTGGAGAAAGTGCTTGAGAGGAGAAAGTTTTTCTTGGTTCCTAGGACTCTAAGACATATTTAACAAAATTCCTGAAAAGTATGACTTTCTGAATGATACCTTCGAGAAGAGGAAAAAAGCGGCAGTTTAATGGTGCTGAAAGGATAGCTTACCCTCTTTTTTCACGGAATAAAAAGTGAACATTAAGAAACTTATTTTTGTTAGGTGAAAACTGGCTCTAAGCGGTGAGTGGGAAAAGAGAGGACTTAAAAAAAAATATTTGTATGCTAAGACCTTGTTGGAGGAGATGCCTTAAGAATTGAAAGACTAAAATATATTGCAATAAGACTTTAAGAAACAGATTTGGACTTTCTTTTTCTCTAATTGATACTACCCCAGGAGGAGAGAGTGGGAACTCTGTCTTGGTTTGGACTGACTGAGAACTTTGGGATTGTCTTATTTTTCCTTTGGAATATTCTGGCTGTTGTAAGAGAAAAGAAAAGAAAAGATTTATAATGGCTTCTTCTATCGAGGAACTGAGAAAAGATTATGAGCAAGCAAAACAAAATGGTAAAGCTGGTGTGAAAGAAGCCTTCCTTTTTTTAGAAATGGCGCTTATTAATTATCAACAAACATTGCAACAGATGAAGACAGCAGAAGAAGAACAAAGGGAGGAAGCCATCTTTAATAAATCTCAGAACTCGACCAAGAGGGAAGGAAGAGGAAAAAGAAGAGAAATAAAGGACTTAAGATTTAAAAAAACATTTAAGAAAGGGAAAAACAAGGTGCAAAATCAATATAAGGATGGTAAACAAAAGGGAAGAGAAATGCGACAGAGAAGGGAAGCCAGTAAGGCAGAGGCTAGAAGAAGGGGGGCTAGAAAGGTTTGTTGGGGGAAGAAAGAAAGGGAAAAGGTGGAGAAAAGCTACAAAGTTTTGAAATTAAATGAGAAAAAAGAAATTTTTTTTAGGGATAAAGGATAAGTATAATTTCTTCAAAGAGATTTTGCAAGGTACATAAGATATTGTAGTATTGTATCAGAAATAGAAAATTTAAATGGCTTGAGAGTTGATAAAAGATTAAAATGTTGGAATGTTAATAATGATTGGTTTGAAAATATAATATGAGGGGAGATTTAGAATATTAAACTTTAATTAAAGAGTTTATTAAGATTATGGTATTGATGTTATTATAAAACTTTCATTTTAGTATTTTGTTTTTAATATTTAAATCTATTGCTTAACTATGTATTTAATTGTTTTAGATGTATTATTCAGTTAGAATGTACCAAGCAAAATCGGATTGGGTATTTTAAAGATTAATTTGATTAATTTAGTGGGGAGATAGAAAGGCATCATACTCTGATTAGTGATTTCAGGAGAAATTTCTTTCTTTTTAAAAGGAATGAGACAAAGGTATAATAGAGAATGGACAAAAGATATAAATATAATGACTCAAATTAAGATGATTAATTAAGATAGAATTAAGAAGAGTGAAATATGTGGAGAAGTTAATATAGAAGACTTAGAATGGTAAATAAAATAAGTAATGATATGTAAGATGAGCTGAATATAATTGAAGTCCATGAAAAGAGAGATACCTGGGTCCAAGTTACTTTCCAAAAATATTTTTTTTATGTTTTGTGTGTTGTGTGATTATGTTGTGGTTTTTTTTTTGGGGGGGGGAATTAATAAAACCTTGTAGAAATATAGAATGAGAACAATGGTAACTAAGTCAGAAAGAAGTAGATGAAATAATAATAATAAAATTGAATAAGAGTAAAGAGAAATAAAGGGAAATTGGATAAGAGGTTTTTGGTATGTTTATATGGAAATGGTTTAAAACAGAATTATAGTTTATCTGACTTGTTAAATTTATAATGGAAAAAGGTTTAAACATGTAATGGACTTGTGTGTTTTGAAAATCAATAAAACTTGTTTAAAAAAAAAAATTACTGTTGCCATACTATTGAAAGGTCCTGTCAGATTTAAGTTTCTACCATAAAATCATACATTATATTTAAAATATCTAGGACAATATTGTTTCCTGGTCTGAAGAGTATGATTCCCAATTTAAAAACCATACATAGTACATCAGAAAGAATGAGTGGATAAGGAAACTAGCAAAACATTACACAAAGAAATAGGCAATTTATGTGCCTAATTTAACGATGAAAGTCATTGAGGTAGCATATGTGATTCACAAATATTTTTAATGAAAACCTGTGTGCTAACCTAGCCTTCCCAACTCTAAACTCCTCCAAATAGTAAGACTACATTTCCCAGAATTTACAAGTAAAGTTGGAGAGTTATGCTCAAACCAGATTTGAGCTAGCTGGATGACTAATTATGGTTTAATAGTGAGGTTTACTAAAAGATTAATTGTATTAGAAGAATATAAAGGAAAAAATTGTAATCAATAGGAACTTAAAAATTACTGTAATTAATTTCTTGGCATGTAATGCTACAATCAAAAACAAATAAAGTAACATTTCAATTAAGTCACTATGCATGCCAGTATATGGTTTCAGCTTGGAATAGAAGGCTCAAGTAACAGCTATGCTTTTAATGAAAATTAAAACAGAAATAAAGCAAGGTAATAGCACTATAGAAAACAGTGGTCAAGTTTGAAAACCACTTACATGAAACAAACAGTAAACTATATTTTAAGTAGTAATTTAAGTACAGTTTCCTAAAATACTTGGCAAAAGTTACCAGTTGACAATTCTGAATTAATTGAGAAGTGTGTAGTGGCCCCATGTGAGGTAACGATGAACCACTGGAGGCCTCAGATTTGTAGCTCCTTTCTGAAATCTGCAGACAGTAGGATGCCTAGATAGGGATTCTGAGCCCCCCACCCCCCAAGTACAAAAGTCTGCCACCTGCCATCGTAACGTGTTGGATGACAGGCCCTTGTCAAGTCCTTCTTGAAGGAAGTCCAGCACCTGGGCGACTGAAGCCTCAGTAGGGTCCATCCCAAATCATGAGCATCATTCGCAGAAAGTCCTCCAGGTCGCATCATAAATGCAATTGGTGGAAAGCCTCCTGGAGGCCTGAATGGTTTGTATCACCTTGGAGGAGTAATGGCCCAGATCAGACATCCCCGCTCAATCTCCAAGTGGTCAATTGAAGCCACTGGGGTTCCGGATGTAACAAGGGTCCCTGGCTGAGAGATACTCTGTCCAAGGGTTGGTCACAGATGGGTTTACTAAGTCTGCAAATCATGGCCATCTGGGCCAGTGAGGAGCCACAAGTATGAGCTCTGCTCTTTCCCCCAACAGTATCTGTATCACCCTTGGGATCAGGGGTAGAGGAGGAAAGGCATAGAGGAGCCCTCGTAGCCAAGGGTTGCATAAGGTGTCCATCCCCTCTGCCCCCAGAACTGCAAACCTGGAGAAGAATCTCGGGAGTTGTGCATTGTCCTGAGAGACAAAGAGGTCTACTGCTGGTTGTCCGAAGAACTCCAACAGATCCTGGAACAAAGCGGGGTGCAAACGCCACTCTGCGTGGTCTATAGTGGTTCTGCTAAGTCAGTCTGCTTCAACATTGGATACACCTGCAATATGCTCAGCTCTGAGCGAGACAGGATGCCTTTCCGCCCAGAGACACAGTTGTTCAGTCTCTAGCATCAGTGGCCTTGATGTGTTCTCCCTTGGCGATTTACATGTGCCTTAGTGGTCACATTGTTAGTTAGGACCAGGACATCCCTATCTTCAACTATGTTTTGGAATTGCCTCAGGGCCAGGTGAACTGCCTGAGTTCTAACCAATTGATGTTATGGTCCAAATCTGCCTGGGACCACTGTCCCTGGACCATCATGGATTGGAGATGAGGTCCCCAGCCATAAAGGCTGGCATCAGCGGTCAGAATCAGCCAGTTAGATTCCTTGAATTGGTTTCCTAAGGAAAGTGCCCCTGATAACCACCACTGAAAGGAGTTGATGACTTCCAGTTATCCTGACTTGGGAATGGGAACAACTCCTGCCTGTCCTTTGATAAGAAAGAAGAAACCATTGGTGTGCCCTGGCATGTAAGTGTGCCCAAGGAACTATATTGATACATGAGATCATCTTGCCTAGGAATCTTGAAAGCATAAAGAGGTACCCTGCTCTTAGATTTCACTGGAATAATCAATTCCCTGATACTCTCCTGACACTTCTGGGACAAGAACATCTTGCATGATATGGTATCTATTACAGCTCCCAGATGGAGCAAGCTATTGATTGGAGTGAAATGGCTCTTGGCCCTGTTGACAGAAAAGCTGTGCTCTTGTAGCACCTGGATGGTGAGCCCCAAGTCCACTGCTGCTTGAGATGCTGAGGAGGACTGAACCAGGATATCATCCAGATAACATTGGACTCTGACTGGGATTGCCCTAAGGTGAGCTGCTAGGGCTGCTAACAGCTTTGTGAATGTTCTAGGAGTAGGTGAAAGACCAAAGGGCAGGGCCCTGTACTGAAAATGATTGCCATTATAGTAGAACCTGAGGAATTGCCTATAGGCAGGTAGTATAGGGACATGAAGATAGGCTTCCATTAGATCTATGGAAGTGAGGAAGTCCCCTTCCCTAATTCCATCCAGAATAGACTGGAAAGAATGCATCTGAAACCGCCAGTATCTTAGTCTGCACTTTAGATGCTTTAAATTCAGAATTGCCCTGTACCGCCACCCCCACCCCCCACACCAAGGCCTTTGGTATTACAAACAGGATGGAATACAATCCCATCCCGTTGGTCCTCAGGCATCGGCTGGATCGCATGGATTTCCAGCAGGTGCTGAATAACTGTTTCCATGAGGACCTTTTTCTCCTGTTTTTAGAAACAGGGCAATGAATGAAAAACCTCGGGGGTATGGAGAGGAACTCTAGAGAAAGGCCCGATCGGACTGTCTCCAGGACCCAAGTGTCTCTGGTTACTTCCTCCCAACGCCTCGCAAACAAGGTCAGATGTTCCCCAATGGGAGGGTTGACAGATTTATCTAGGGTGTTGGAAAGGATGATCCCCTCCCCCTCGAAAGGGCCATTTGTTCTGGAACTGGTGGTGTCTACCTGTCTTGTCCTGCTGTCTGGGGATGAAAGGCCTCTGGGGTCTAGAAAAATCCCCTCCAGCTTCAGTCACCCTAAGGGAGGGGTGGCAAAAATAAGGCATTGAGCGGAAGTTGCCCTTTCTTGACCTGGAAGGCAAAAATCTTCCCCTTGTCTTTGGAGTCCAGGGCTTCTCCAAATAATTTCTCTCCCTTGAAGGGGGCAGTGGCCAACCTCCACTTATGCCTCATGTCTGCCCGCCATTGCCTGAGCCAGAGCAGACGTTGAGAGGCTACAGACGATCCTATCGCCTTTGAAGCAAACCTGGCCGCACTGAGGGTGGCATCAGCTGAGAACTGAACAGTTGCTTATTAATGTGCTGATGAAATCTGATATCATTAGTTGGAATTCTCTCCTGCAGTTCACATAGCCAGATGAGTGATGCCCTATTGAAAAAGGAAGCTGCAGTGGAGGCCTTCACTGCCCAGGCTGCTGACTGATGAGTCCTCTGAAGTATTTGTTCTGCCCTCTTGTCTTCTGCTCTCAGTGAGTCTTCAGGTTCACCAGGACTCTCAGAATTGGACTGCAGGGCAGCTACCAGGGCATCTACTGTGGGTACTTCCAGAGCTCTGGAAATATCAGCTCCCACATTAAACAATCTCCTATCAAGGGAAGAAGGGCTTGGACCTGACAGGAGAAGACCAGTACCTCTGGATGGTGAAGGGATGACCTCTGCAGTTATGATCTTCTTGGAGAAGAGTAGATCATTGGGGTCCTCAGATGCATCTGCTGGCTCAGATAGTGCAGGTGTCTTGCCTTGCCCTGTGGCATTCTTTGCCTTGAAGAGGACAAATTTAAATAGGGCTGGTTGAAAAAGCCCTGACAGTACAGGATTCTCAGAATCCAGGCCTTCATTATCAGAGACGTCTCTCTCTATCTGATCTCCCACGTCAGAATGGGCAGAGTGATCACATAGAGAGAGCGTGTAAGAATCAGCCTCAGAATACATGGTGTTCAGTGTTTTGCAGCATAAATTCAGCACCAGAAAAATAAACATAGATGGCTGATGCTTCATTTAACTTCTTTATAGACATATTAAGTAAATTTTACAATACTAGTTGTAGATTTCTCCAACATGGAGCAAATTCAAACAGAAGCAGACATGTTACAGGTTCAGAGCTCAATAGCAACTGAGGAGCTCAGAAACAGACATCAGTTTCACTTTAGTTCAGAAGGCAAGCAAGCAAGCAAGTTAGTTTCATCTTCAATAGACAGACTCAGTGCTTAACATCGCTGCAGAGCTTAATACAGAGCCATGCCCAGGCTACTTCTAGTTTCAGTTTCCAAATAGTCCTAATTGGCTAACTTATTGCTATGCCTATTCACTGGCTGACCTTGTTACTATGCTCTATTCCAGTTCATGAATATACTGACACGTGGACAGGTCACCACAAAATTGAGAGGCTTGTCTCAAGTCCTGTCTGGAAGAAAAGCAGGAAGCTACTGAAAGAGATCACCTAGACTGGTTTAGGGCTGCTTTACTGCCTCCATTAACAAAGCCTTCATGTTGAACTGAATACCGGGATCTTGTCCCATTGCTGGGTGGAGCCCCGCAGCAGTGATTGTGAAAGTGGCCTCTGGAGCCTCTCTGGTTCTTTGCAGAGTTGTTGCTAGCTGTTCTGTTGCTGGGCAGACAGAGAAAAGGGGCGTTGGTGCTTACCTGACACGCCCGTTCTCCTTGAGCTGCGAAGAGCATCCAGTAGTGGGAGGTGCTTCAGTCTCTGCTTATCTAGGCTGGGCTTAATTTGCGGAACGCTCCTCCTCTTCCACGGTACTCCTCCCCAGCATTCCCCAGTTTTGGCGAAGATGAGAGAAACAAATACCCTCGCCCTTAATACTGTAAAAATTTGTTGCCGAAACAGGATCCCACCGGGATGGAAGAGGGTGGGGCTGGATGCTCTTCGCAGCTCAAGGAGAACGGGCGTGTCAGATAAGCACCAATTCCCCTTCTCCCACGAGCTGCTCAGAGCATCCAGTAGTGGGATATAACAAAGCTTGGCCTGTCCTACGGGAGGGACTCCGTCTGTCTTGGGATCCCCTCCTGGTCCCTGTGGACCCGTTGCAGAACCCTTCTGCCAAAGGAGGCCTCGGCTGATGCAAACACATCTATTTTATAATGCCTAATGAAAGGCGATGGAGAGGCCCACGTTGCGGCACAACAGATGTCAGTGATTGGTGCCTGCGTGGCCCATGCTGCCGATGTTGTGGTGCTCCTTGTTGAATGAGCTGTTATGCCCCTGGGCACCTGAAGTGCTTGAGTCTGATATGTTTCGCTATTGCGGCCCGTAGCCAACAGCCCATTGTGGAGGATGAGACCTTGCATCCCTGATTGTTGGGCTGAAAATACACAAATAAAGCATCCGTTTTTCTAAAAGAGGCTATGCAGTGAATATATATTTGGAACGCTCGCCTCACGTCCAGCCGATGCCATTGTCGTTCCAGCCCTTGGGATGGCCTGGGACAAAAATTAGGAAG
The DNA here is from genome assembly GCF_049901735.1 of Notechis scutatus. Classification (NCBI taxonomy): domain Eukaryota; kingdom Metazoa; phylum Chordata; class Lepidosauria; order Squamata; family Elapidae; genus Notechis; species Notechis scutatus. The sequence continues at coordinate 197,805,464 of NC_142010.1, read as the reverse complement.
TATCAGTTCTTGTGCCCTGTGAAAGGCTGAATTAACTTTGGGTATGAACGTAGGATCGGGACGAAAGATGACTCTGTCAGAATGGAAGACGCAAATATCTTGTCTGATCGACAAGGCTGCCAGTTCTGAAATACAATGAGCGGAAGTGATCGCTACAAGAAAAACTACTTTATACGTCAGAAATTTATATCTACTTTATATCGTCAGAGACTTGACGATTGCAAAGGCTCGAAAGGGCACTTAGTGAGTGCAAGAAGGACCTTCTTAAGGTCCCAAGTGGGATAACGGTGAACGGTTGGCGGGCGTAAGTTTGTGGCTCCTCGAAGGAAACACTGTATGCGTGGATGATGGGAAAGGGATAGACCTTCATAAGTGATAACTGACGCCAAGGCCGCCACTTGTCTTTTCAACGTATTAGGTGATAATCCCTTGTCAAGCCCATCTTGTAACAACTCTAGGATCTGTGCCACAGATGGAGAAATGGGATCAATTTGAAACTTGGTACACCATTTGTAGAAAGTGGACCACGTGGCATTGTAGATCCGAGTTGTTGAGGGGCATCTGGCAGCTTGGATGGTGACAATAACTCTGTTGGAAAACTTTTCGCTCTTCAGATGACTCCACTCAACCTCCAGATGATCAGGTGCAACCATTGAGGATCCAGATGTTGAAGGGGTCCTTGGGTTAACAAGACCCTGTCTGGCAGAATTCTCCATGGTGGTGATACAGATGGACTGCAGAGGTCTGCAAACCATGACAGTCTGGGCCAGTAGGGAGCTACCAGGAGCAGTTCCGCCCTCTCGAGCAGCTTCTGGATGACCTTGGGGATCAGTGGAAGTGGCAGGAATGTGTACAGAAGCCCCAGGGGCCAATGGCAACGGAGCGCATTGAAATTCTCTGCTCCTTGTGAGGGGTATCTGGAAAGAAATCTCGGGAGCTGAGCATTGAGAGGGGAAGCGAACAGGTCTACTACTGGCTGCCCAAATGTCCTGACCGCCTCTTGATGGATCTATCGTTGCCCTGCTTAGCCAATCTGCCTGTGTATTCAACAGTCCTGAAATGTGTTCTGCTCTGATGGAAATCAGGTTGCTCTCTGCCCAACGACAAAAACGCTCCGCTTCTCGCATGAGGTGTTTCGACTGAGTTCCCCCGTTTATGTGAGCTTTCATGGTTACGTTGTCGGTCAATATTAATAAGTGTTGGTTGCGTACCTGTGGAAGGAAGCTGCAGAGAGCCAGGTGTACTGCTCAAAGCTCCAGCCAGTTTATACTGCGTGATCGTTCTATGGAGGACCAGCGGGCTTGGGCTGTGAGTGATTGAAAGTGAGCTCCCCATCCAATCAGGCTGGCATTGGTGGCGATGGTAAATCTGTGGGGCTCTTTGAATAGGCAACCTTTGTTTATGGCTGGTCTGGTCCACCAGAGGAGAGATATGAGGACCTGTGATGGAACTTTGACCTTGTATTTGGAGTTGCTTCGGCCGGATCGCTGGTATGGGAGCAGGAACCACTGGAGGGATCTAGCGTGGAGCCGGGCCCAAGGAATAATAGATATACATGAGATCATCTTGCCTAACAATTTTGATAAATCAGCTAGGGACACCCTCCTATGAAACCTGACCTCCTTAACTAATTGATGAATGCTGTTTTGTCTATCTGGTGACAGGAAAACTTTGCCTTCCACTGTATCTATGACTGCCCCCAGATGGATTAATCGAGCCGAAGGTGTTAAATGACTCTTTTCCCAATTGATTGAGAACCCGTGTAGTTGTAGGGAGTGTAATGTGGTCTGAGTATCTATGACTGATTAATGAACAGAAGATGACAGAATTAAGATATCATCGAGGTAACACTGCAGTCATATGGGGACACCCTGGAGATGAGCAGCGAGGGCTGCAAGAACCTTTGTGAAGGTCCTGGGGGCAGAGGCTAGTCCGAAGGGAAGAACCACATATTCAAAATGGGAGATTATTATAACAGAATCTTAAAAATTTATAATGGGAAGGCCGAATTGGAATATGTAAGTACGCCTCCGTCAGATCTATAGATGTAAGGACATCACCTTTTCTGATACCAAGTAAGATAGATTGTAGGGTGTGCATTTTAAATTTGCGATATACTAAAAATTGATTAAGGCATTTCAAATCCAAGATTGCTCTCCACCCCCCTGAACTTTTGGGAACAACGAAAAGATGTGAATAGAAACCTCGCCCTCGTTGGTCGGTAGCTACTGGTTGGATGGCTCGTATGTCCAGTAGGTGCGTGCTGAATAGCTGTTTCCATAAGATCTCGTTTAACCGGATCTCTGGAAAGAGGGCACGACATAAAGAAGTCTGGGGGAGCAGATTGAAACTCCAGTGCGAGGCCGAATCTGATCATGTCTCTGACCCAGGAATCAGATGTTGAGGAGTCCCATTGGTCCACGAATAATTTAAGGCGGCTGCCAATGGGAGGCGGGTCCATGGGGTTATCTTGGACACCGGAAAAATCTATTTCCTGCTCCTCAGAAGGATTTCTTGGGTTGGCCACCCCTTCTGTTCCTATCCCCAAAGTCTGACCTCTCTGGCTGTTGCCCTGGTCGGAAAGGTGGGGATCTCTGGTATCTGGTTGAGAACGGTCCCTGATAAAAGGCCCGAAAGGATCCCCTCCGAAAGGACTGAGGGTTTCTAGGGTCTGACCTCTGAAAAAGGGAGGGTAATTTTTTATTTTATTTCGAGTCTCGATGAGTAGCGGATCAAGGGAAGGGCCAAACAGTCTGTCTCCCGCTAGAGGAGATGAAGCGAGCTTGCATTTATGTTTAATATCCGCTTGCCAGTTCTTTAACCATAGCAAGCATCGCGCTGTGACATGTGAAGTGATGGCTCTGGCTGAAAACTTAACTGCATGAAAGGTTGCGTCAGCTGAGAATTCAGCAGCTGCTATAAACTTTGCAATGTCTTGGTGTGCTCTCGTGTTGGAATTGGGGACATGCTCCCATAATAGCCGGAGCCATCTGAGGGAAGAACAGGTAAAGAAGGAAGCGGCCATGGCCGCTCTGATGGCCCACGCATCAGGCTGATGGGCCCTGCGTAGGGCTAGCTCGGCCCGTTTGTCCTCCGGCTTTAATGCCTCCAGCGCCTCACTGGGAAAGAAGGACGAGGACACTAATCCCACAATGGGTACATCTACCTCAGGAGTATTCAACAATTTTAAGAAATCTGGGGCCAAATTAAAGAATTTCCTGTCATAACCAGTGGGGGCCGGGTACACTGCTGCAGAAGCCCACTGTTTCTGTACCAGGTCTGCAAACATGTGAGGGACTGGAATCATGTCTGCCTCAAGTACAGGTTGTGTGAAAATGAGATCCTCTGGTCCCTCGTCTGATGGAGTTGGAGTGGTATAGAAGGAGCCGGCTTGTCCAGTCGCGCAGTATTTTTGGCCTTGAACAATAGATATTTGAAAAGTTGTGGCTGGAACAAGCCTGTAAATACCAGTTGGTTGGGAACGAGGCACTCATCCTCAGACATCCCCCTTTCTAAGGGGTCTGTTTCCGACATGGCCGGGTCAGTATCATGCATTGATTCTGATTCACTCTGGTCCATGTGTTCAATGTGTTCCACCTCTTCCGCCTCCTCCTCCTGCTCCTCCTCTTGTGGCTCCTGTAGGAGCATACCCCCTTGACACTGTACCTGGGTATAGTGTAGCTCCGACCTGGCCAATGACCAAACTGATTGCGAATCATACTCAGCGGGTGCGGGATGATCCCTAGTCAGAACAGCATGTTGCAGGCCTGCTGCGATTCCCTGACTGATAGCCATCTCCATCCAGGTCTTCATTCGCTCTGGCACATCCTGTGGAAGAGATTGTTCCTGTCGAAGACCGGCAGCCATTGGTGTGAACATCGCTTCAGGTATTCTTTGCATGGTTGGTGATTGAACTGACTGGGCCTGTTGACTCAGGGGAGCCACGCTGCGCCTGGATGAGAGGGAGAGATCTAGGGGGGTAGGAGGGAGGAAAGACGGCAGCTCTGGACTGTGGGGTGAGAAGGCTTGAGAGGTCCTGTGTGCCTCCCATGTGCACTTATCTATTTGTTTTTCCAGAGCCTTGTGGCGCCTATTGGCATCCTTTTCTGATGCCTTAAAAGTTCCTTTTTTTTGCTTAGGATTGTGTTGAGATTTGGACTTGTCCCTTGAAGTTGAGGAGTGTGAACCACTACCCCCTGCCATTGTGATTATGGAAGGACCAGTACGCTTGTTATTTAATGCTATATTGTGTAGGCAGTTGGTGCGCCCAGGGACCTGGCCAAGAATGGACAGGGTGCCCTGAAATCAAGTCCCCCCGGTTGTTGTTTTTTTTGGTTTTTTATTTTTTAAAAAAATATGGATATCTGCTTCAAAATTGAGTCATATCTCAACAATTAATTTATTATTGTTATGAAATTGCCAGTATTATTATATTGGTGTGATTAATATTATCAGAGCGTATGGGTGCAAATATATATCAAAGTTGGATGTCCCAATCAGCCAAATTGAGAATACCTAGCAGGCCAAATAAACACTCACAGGCCTTCAACAGCTTCCCTGTACAGGCAGACGCTGGCCTAGGTGATCGCTGTTATGCCGCTGGATAGGGAGAACTGTGAGGGTTGAGTCAACAACACGAATTAACAAAAGCCTCAAATATGTTGAAAACGAGGTTATAATGATTCCTCGGGGTATTTTGTGTGAAAAACCCCTTCAATCCGGAATAAGGATTACCTCACACAGTCTATTGAATTAGCACTCAACGCGGCCACACGGTCCCTTGACAGTAAAAAAAAATGGCAACCGGACGTTATTTGTGGCGCGTGCGCCAGCAGCAATCTCCCGCCAAGAAAAAGATAAGCTCCAACAGCCTTCCCTTAGGACTAAACCGGCAGGGAGGGGTGAAATAACGAGGCGATTACACCTCCACCCCTAAACAGCGTTCTTGGGGGAAAGGAAAAACTGCAATACGACTCAGGAGAGAGCAAGAGAAAAAAAGCCTCGCCATTTAAATGATAAAGCGACTCGGCAATCGTAATGGCAAGGGTAGGGCTAGCGGTTGGGGGGGGGCAAAATGAAATCGAAGCCTCCCTGCACTTAGGAGCGCTTCCTGGTAATGTGATCCCCAACGGCCAGATGGCAAGGGCAGCGTCGGTAAGAAAAGAACAATTGACTATCTGCAAACCTTAAAGAGAATATTCCTGTTTCGGCCAAGGATTAACGAGAAGCACTGCCTATCTCTCACAAGGCTGAGCCAAAACTGGGGAACGCTGGGGAGGAGTCCCGTGGAGGAGGAGGAGTGTTCCACAAATTAAGCCCAGCCTAGATAAGCAGAGACTGAAGCACCTCCCACTACTGGATGCTCTGAGCAGCTCGTGGGAGAAAATCTCTTCCCTCAGAAGTGTCAAAAGAGACTTCAGGCTCCTGCAATCCAAACTGTTCTCCCTGTGACCAGCACTTGCAAATGCCTCCTGTCATTTTGACGAGACCTGGCTCTTGTCTCCAACAGTCGCTCCTCATTTTGGCGGGAATCAATGCTGGTGCTGTTTGGAACAGCTACCAGGCTTTCTTGGGCTGCTTCTTGCTGTCCTTTTGCCCACAGCCTGTTCCAACGTCCTGTGCCTACGACGCTCATCCCACTCTGCTGCCTTGGAGCCCTTTTGAGCCCCTGTAGCCTTGGCTCTTGGCTTGGGGTCTTCTAATGAGGCTGAAACATTTGGAGTTGTAGGGCTGAGAGAGCTTAATGGCCAGCGAGTCGTTTCCTCCACTCTCCTATTTACACAGCCAGCATTTCCTGTTCAATCCGCCATTTTAAATAACTTACAGGCAGCCTAACTCCCCTGGAAGTCTGCTGACCTGTGGATTCGAAGGCTCAAGGGATTAAAACAAGAACTTCTGTGCACGGGAGTGCCTGAAACTGGAAGAGCAGCTCCCGGGCACGCATGTGTGCACCGGCCAGGTAATCTTCACATGCACGTCCGCATTAGAAACCAGAAGACCAGGTGCCCGGTGCACGCATGCATTCTGGGAAGCTAAGCCTATGGTTTCCGGTGCTCCCGCATGGCGTGTCGGGGAGCTGCTCTTCTGGTTTTCGGCATGCACACGCACGCTCCCATTTTGGCTCTCGGTGCCCAAAAGGTTAGCCACCACTGCCCTATAACTACAGGAGTTTTGAATGTATCTAACTTTCCTTCTCACAAAGGAAGCAAGATTAAATTTTGAACTAAAAATAATAATGGTGTGATATAAATACTGATAATGGTATATCCAATCGCTTTAAGTAATTCCTTCTAATAAATTAGCTAACCCGTAACAGATAATTAGATATGTACTAATTTAACACAAAGTTAGTTTTGCATTGAATTTTATTCCATTTTCTGAATAAATAATTCAATAATTCATTAAAAGCTATAAAGAGAGACATAGGTCTCACCCTCAGCTTTACCATGTTTCTCATGCTGGGGGAAAAGTATTCTTTTTCTTGATGGATGAAAGAAAGCCTAAGTCCTTTCCTCTGCTTCTTAAGACCGCAATTGACCCCAAAAGTACAGTCATAGATCATGGTAGTCATTAAGTAGGTCACCATGGATGTTTTTTTGTCAGAAACCAGAAGTAAATTTAAAAAATGCTGAAAATCATAGTCATATGACTCTGGGACACTGCAGACAGTTGTAAGTGTGGGCCAGTTGTAGAGGAACCAAAATGTTCTCACATGGACCATGCAGTTGGGGGAAAACACTGTAATTTCAAAATCGTGTTTAAGCAGGTCCTGGGAGGTTTGTTGTAACTTCAGTCACTAAGTCATAAATCAAAATAATAGGCAAAGGCCTACCTGTTATTCCAGAGAAGTCAAAATTGTCACTACTTTCTGCACTAATTTATTGCTTTCACTGTCATTGAAATTGAAATGATTACACAACAAGCACCAGTCTTTTTGTATGTGCATGTGATATAACAATTGCTTGCTGATTGATTATCAAGTCAGGCTTGCCTCTTAGAGATCACACAGACTCCATCATTTTCTCCATGATGATCGGTCCCTAACTTGGTCTACTCATCACTGCTATAACTGAGTCCATCCACTTTGCTAGGGTTGTCCTCTTCTACCTTCTCCTTCCACCTTTTCCAGTCCCCCAGCCTTGTCTAGAAATCTACATCTTTGCATAATGTGTCCAAAGTACAGTCAGATAATTTGAGCCTGGTCATTTGAATCACAAAGAAGAATTTTTGGTTGATTTGCTTGATTATCCACCTGTTTATTTTCTTGGCTATCCAAGATATTCTTAAAAGTCTTCCACAATACCAACATTTAAAAAATGTTGTTGGAGAATATTTGTAATACAGGATTGAAATGAGAGATCTTTGGTGTTCTTTGAGTTTGACTGTTTTCTTGCAGACATTTCATTACCAAACAAATACCAAGGTAGTAGCACTGATGATTTTACCTAGTTTGTAATGAAAGCTCTGCAAGAAAAGAACCAAGATCAGAGACCACCAAGGACCCCTCATTCAAAAGTGTCAATACATTTTTGCCCTGCTTTTTCGAAGTATTCCTATATTGTCCATGTCATCTTCAACTTACGGCCATAATTGAGCACCAAATATCTGTTGCTCAGCAAGACAGTTGTTAAGTGAATTTTGCCCCATTTATGACCTTTCTTTCCAGTTGAGTGAATGTAGTTGTTAAGTTACCATAGTAACAGTTTTAAAGTAAATCTGGCTTCCCCAATGACTTTGTCAGTAGTTCACAAAAGGTGATCATAAGATCCCAGGACACACTGCAGCCATCATAAATACATACCAGTTGCCAAGCATCCCAATTTTGATTATGTGAGCACAGGGAAACTACAATGATCATGTGTGAAAAATGGACATGTCAGTGCTGTTGTAACTTTGAACAGTCACTAAACCAATGTAAGATTCGTAGAAGACTACCTGGAGACTATCGCAGGGAAAACTGTTGCCTCTCTGATTCTGATATTTATAGTACAGATACTGTACTTTCCAGCATTAGAATATCTTTTCCAAGGCATTTATAGCTGCACTATCAAGCTATTATTCTGTTGTGCATTCTTGCCTCCTGGTAACTTTACTGTTCATACTGTCATTGTGTTATAAGCTGCAGTGTCATTTTAATAGTGAACTGAATGGCATATAAATTAAATAAATAAATAGTCAATCTTAAAAGGCAGAAACTAAGTACCAATGTAGTATCTTCGTTGTCAATTCTAGGTGCGTCATTATCACATCTATAAAAACAGTGGGGCTTGTATCTTGATAAAGCAACAGTAGTTTTGTTATTGTCTCTACACAGCTGCTATTGCTGACTGATTCAAGAGATGTACAAAACATAGTAAGCTCAAAATGGTTCCTCTGACCTTGAAAAAAAAATGTCAAGATTCTAGAATCAGTGTTTTAGGACTCACAATATCTCACAGTGGTTTTGAGTTTTTCAGTGTTTCTAAAGTTCTTTCTACATGCTACAATCAGCTTATTCTTTTGCACCTTATGGTTATGTTTTCTTTCAGGCCAGTAGGACAGCAGAGAACCGTTACATCCTTGCTGCTATTAGTTTATAACAGATTCAGAAAAAGAAAGAAGTCAGTCCTGGGGAAAAGCAGCATATGGCTCGAGGTCCGGAAAGACCTTTTAGAGTCTGGCCTGAAGCTGGAAGAGAGGACCAAAAGTGCTGCGATTGATCAATTGTGACTGGAGTGCCTAATGCTCCTCAAGCATTTGCTGATGAATATCTGGTTGCCTGCATCAAGGAACTATCCTCACTCCTGTTTTAGTTTTAAAACCAGACTCTTAATTTATTGGGAAGAGAAATTCCATCAAGGTCTAGGCAAGATCTCCCAGTCAAGAGAATGAGTGTCTTTTTCTGTGTTGCCCCTCTTCATGGATAAAGCAAGACTAGGTGCTCAGGACCAGCTTCCCCAGTGCAAGTACAGGAGATGGTGAGAGGCAATCGAGTGTAACAATTAAGGCACTGTGCTAGAAACTAAGAGACTGTGAATTGAAATGAACTATGAGTAACTTTTAGCTCTACTCAGGTTGTTGTGGAGAAAATAGGAGCCTGGTGCATGATATTCTTTGAGTTGTACAAAATATGGGCAAGTTATAAACAATTTGATTGCCATCATTGCTGACTGCTAACCCAGACAACCTAATTGCCTATATTAGCAACCTTTAAACTAGAAAGTTCCTAAATATCATTCCATAGCTGGCCATGGTGGTGTTGAAAAAGACCAACAGGCCACACCTCTCCAATGAAGTAAGAACACCATGGCAAGTATGCACTCCAGGTTTATCTTGGATATTCCTGCTGTAACCATTGCAAGGCATGGGTTAACAGGGGAAGAAACTCTAAATCAATGGCTTTCAACCTCTGTGCTGTAGCATATTGCTGTGCTGTGAAATGTCCACAGGTGTGCCGCATCAATCAGAAACTCACCTCCCATGACATCACCAGGAATGGACTACTTCCTCATGTAACCAGTGATATCACAGAATTTTCAGTTTCACCACCCGGAAATCCAATTTATGAAATTTGTGCCATGAGATGAAAAAAGTTTAAGTTCTCTGCTTTAAATCAATACTGGGAACAATTCTGTGGCATAGCACAATAGTCTTTACGATTATTGGCAGCACCAGGCAAACTATGTTGCTAGCTAACAGTAAGATTCCCGCCCTGAAGCAGGCCAAGCTGCCACTGCAATGCATAAACAGCTCTTGGCAGGGAAGGGGGGCGGTGTTAATAAAACTAAGTGATAAGGCATACTAGCGCACAGATAATGGGTTTAAATGATCTTCTTGATGCTGCTTGTCCCTAAGGTACAAAATCCCCTTGCTCAGTATCTTCATCAAGCAATGTAAAGAGGAAGAAGCCCTGCAACTTCTGCAAGCAGGAGGACAAAAATGCACCTCTTCTCAGGATATTTGGTCTGGTATATGTAGAGTAGGCACTTCTTTCCTCAAGTGTCTTTCCAGCCCCTGGGAATGGAGAGTCTCGAGTTAGATTGTTACTGTAGTTCAGTAAACCTTCTTCACTTTTACTTAATTATCTAAAGGCCCTTTCCATCAAAGCTCCCATACTAGGATCATCCTGCCTTTGAAAAACTTGTCACCCTCACGTGCAGACAAGTAAAATCTACATTTTTTTCAGTGAGACTTCGGCCCCAGATGATCTGACTGAAGCCATTTTTCTTAGGCATTTTATTTTTCTTAGGCATTTTGATAAGTGGTTTTCTGGTTATTTTTATGTTCTGGGTTGTTGTTTGCTGAATCCTTCAGGGGCAGATTATACGTACTGTAAATAAATACTCTCAATCCTCCATCACTTAAAAATGTATTGATTTACCATCATATTCTGCTTGTGTGTGTGTGTGTGTGTGTGTGTGTGCTGTATTTTCCAGCCCATTCTCCTGATACATCAGAATCAAAGGAGAGAACTCAATTCTGCTGGGAAAAGCCCCACCCCCTTTTTTTTAATTAAGGAACTAATCTACATAGAGAAACATTGAACATTGGATCATATACCTTGGAACATGCTTTATCTCTTTCACATGGACAGGAATACAAATATTTTTGTGCTATGTAGTCAATTTGGACCAACTTTTCCTAATTGGAAGCCATATTTCATTGGAGGAGACATCCGTAGGTGAGGCCAGAGAAAGGAAGGAAGCTCAGAGAAGTCCATATCATAAAACTACTTCAGGAGACTCTTTCCAGTCCCCACAGAGCCATAACCGTATTAACTGTCTTGAAAGAAGGATTCTTGGAAGACAGAAGTGACATAGGAGCCTGCTCAGCCAGACTGTTTTTCCCAAAAAATTCCTAAGGAGGAAAGTATAAGAAAGCTAACAAAACCATTCCTGAAACTTGCTTGGCTGGAATCTTGCTTCCCATCTCTGAGCTGTCATCATTAGCTGTTTTGTGGGGGAAATCCTAGTATTTTTAAAACTGTATACATTGATATAATCGTTATTCTAAATGACTGGTTAGAAATTCCTGTAATAGTAGAAGAAAATAAATATGTAAAGTGGTTGAAGTCCTTTCAGTTGATTAAATTAGGCATTAAGTCTATTGTAGGATCCACATCATAGGTTTATTTTCTTCTGTTTCAAAAAAGCAAGAAACTATACCATTAATTTTTCATAACTGCACCATAAAAATTCAGTGGCATGAATTAAGCAGGATTCAAAGCTAAATTCAACCCACAGGCTGCTCTTTCTGCTCTAGATTCTGGAGGAATTTTTCATTACCATAGCAAGTTTTGAATCTTTCTTTTTAACCTACCATTTTTATAGGTACTTTATGCTGGTCTTATAAGCAAACTAATGACTATTATAACTAGAATGGAAACCCAGCATTTCTTTTTTCCTGTCAAAATAGGCAGATTATGACTTGGTTGGGCTGCTGAGAAATTATAAACCTGCAATTCTCTGCTGTTTTGTCTCCCAAACTGAATTACTCATATGAGAAAAGCATGGAGGCCCGGTGGCACATTGGTTAGAATGCAATATTGCAGGCTAATTCTGCCCACAACCTGGAGTGTGATCCTGACAGGCTCAAGTTGACTTAGCCTTCCATCCTTCTGAGATTGGTAAAATGAGGACCCAGATTGCTGGGGGCAATATGCTGACATATATAAGACGCTCAGAGAGTGCTGTAAAGCACTGTGGAGCTGCATATATATGTCAGTGCTATTGCTATGGTGTTTTCTTGGCTGCTGGCGTGCTGATTGTATATGAATGAGTGTACAATGGATTTCAGTTATATCATAATGGCATTTCCATCCTACATTTTGATTTATGCCTTATAATCACGATTAAGGGAAGGTAACGAAAGTTTAATTTTGATTAATGAGTGGTAGTATATTAGAAATAGTTCTTACATGAACCTTCATTCCTATTACAATACAATAATCGTGCTTTTCATTTTGCCTACGAATCACGATGTAAGTAAAATAATTCCCCATGCAAGAGCTGGCATGACTGAAGTATACAATCTGACTACTTTGCTATAATTTCAAGCATGTTTATAATATTGAAGAATTACGGAGGCATATTTCTAGGCAGAGATTTAAAATCAAGATAATCACCTATTTGATCCATTTTGGAAAAGGGAAAAAAGCAAAATTTGCATCAGATCAGCTCTTTCATGGGGAATTATATAGTGCATAGTCATATATAAATTCACGGACATCAAAAGCACAATTACATTACAGTAGAGATGAACGTTCACATAAGAACCAATTCTAATATGCCACCACTCAATCAAAATTAAACATAAATTAAGAGAATAGAACAGTTATAACTAGTATAAATGCTACAACCTTACACAATTTTTACAGGTAGACCTTGCTTAATAACCAGTAGCTTAGCAACTGTTCATAGTTACTATGGACTTCAAAAAACCTACTTACAAGCTGTCCTCAAAGCTATAGCTGCTGTACACATGGCTGATCGTATGATGCTTGCAGATGCTTGGCACCTGGCTCACATTTACGACTGGTTTTACAATATCCTAAAGTCAAGTGACCATGATTTGCGACTTTACCATTTTCCAACTAAAACAGCAAAATACATTGGATATGTTGGATTTGCTTAACAATCATATTGCTCACTTAACCCCATGTGATTTGCTTAACAACCAGTTAAAATGATCATAAAATCAAGCCTGGTCACATGGTGCCTCAACTTACAACCACAACGACCTCTGACTGAAATTCCATGCTATATTATGAATGTAAGTCGAGGACTATCCGTATTTAGAAGTATATCCCATTTAAATGAGACAATTTGCATAAATTCATGTAGAAGTGAACTGAAATTCTCCCATAAAAATATTTAAGCAAATCACTGAACATCTTCCTGAAAAAATACATTTTTATCCAAGAAGTATATATAGAAAGGTCCAAAAGTTATTTGTTGTCTGAGTTATATAAACTATAGGACAAAGAAATCATGTACTGTATTACAAACTAGAGTTAGTTATTATATTATCACATTCATGTTAGCCTGTCTTCTCTAAGCAAAGTCTGCAATATCAATGACAACTTAAAAACAGGCTACAATTTTCCAGCTGCTTGTTATACTGGTATATGGAGCCAATACAATTTACTCCTTTTATATGTATTTAGTCATTTTTCTTCAGCCTCATCTAAAGCTACTATAGGATAAATTACAAGATTTTTTTAATAAATTGAAACTGCTGATTCTAAAAATAAGTCCCTGCAGATTCACAACTGTGTCAAGTGGGCTATCTATCATGCAGAAGTATACCTAATATAATGGGACTTTAATCACTGAAAGCAGTAGAGACAAAATAACCAACTTCAACTACTATCTTAGAAACTTTTTTTAAAATAATGTTCTTATTCCAAAATAATTAAATCTAGAACATTAAAACAGGTTTTTAAATTATTTTATATAGAAATAAATGCTAATAAGAGATGCAACTGTTACTTAATAAGCAGTTTATTTGAATTACTTTTTATGTATACAAATTGAAACTCTATTAAATAAATTCTGCTCTATCCCCACTCCAAAAAAAGCAATCCTTTTCATTTAAAAATTTCCCCTAAAAGGATTAGGAAGAGATAAAAATGTACCATGAGGTTTTAGATTAATAAAATATTCAATTTGGAGTAAAATGCTCTGAGGAGAGAAGAACATAAAGAAAAGAAACACATAAACTTATGTTTTGCTGCTGAAAAATATAGAAGAAGCCATATGCTTTGGATGGCCCTTTTGTGAGCCACTGGAAATCCCAACACAAGAAATAAAAGTAACACCTGTTTAAAGCAGCCATCTGTCCTCACAGGCTGAAGAAAACGAGAATCTTTCCATATAATCCTGATTTTCAAACTACAGAGCTAAACTGCACCTGGGAACACTTGTACAAATACTGTTCACAACTCTGTTGCTTAAATGCTACAAACAAAGCCATCTATCAATGACTGTATATGCTGGAAAATATGCATCTTAAATGCAAACATGCAGTTTTCAGTAGGTTTCCCCCATTATGTTTAAACAAGACTAATTGTTCTATTGATAATTGAAACATGCATTTGGGGTTCTTTATATAAGCTTCAATTCCTTTGACATGGAACTTGAATTTTAAAAACGCACACTGACATTTAAATGAAAGTTTGCTTTAGTTCACTGTAGTATCAACATTCACTCACAATCTGTCAACTTAAATGCAGAACAATTTCTTCTAAATTATAATTTTTAAAGTCTTTTGAAGGACGTGTGCTGTTTTGTTTCATACTAATACAGATTGCTGTAAAAGCTCCTCTCCAATCCTAAATTTATGCTTACATATACTGCTGCAATAGTTTTATTAGCTGGGGATAGAAAAATTAAATTGGAATATGTGGTTTTATTAGTGATAATCTTTTTTACATTTTTACAAAGATATCCTGATTCTTCATTTGCTCTAATCCACACATTAATATTGCTGTTCCTGTTCTTTCAAACATATTCAGTGTTGTATTTTTATAATTCTTTAGTGCGTAGGGTAGTACTTTTGCATTGACTACATGAAGAGTTTTCTGAAATAGATTCTAATTACTGGCCCTCTTAATATGTAGCTAGAAAAAAAATTAATCAGAGCACCTCATATATTTTAGGCAGGGAGATCTTTATTCATTGTGGCTTTTTTCACTAAACTTCAGCTGCTGTGACAATCAGATTTAAAAAATTTGTAAACTGGCACTGCAATCTAGCTGTAAAGTTTAATAGCTTTTAGCAGGCTCAGCTTGCACTTTAAGCACAACATACAAAGTTAAAATTTATTGAAAAGACAAGAATTCAGATTATTTAAAAGATAAACAATATCACAAATTTCAAATACTTTTGCTTTTAATGCACAGCTTTGGATATATGCAAAATTTGGATATATGCAAAATGAACTGGAAATAACCCATTTTGAACCTGAAGCATCCATCTCAGCTGTTTCAATTAACAAACTATGTAAATACTGTAAAAAGGGCTGAAAGAGTTCCTTTAAAACTCAAAACACAATTGAAAATGGGCATTCTGCCCTAAAAGTGGGATGCTTTGAATTCAAAATTGGTCAGTTTAAAATGTTTTGCAAACCGTATGTTTATTTCTCTCATTATCCAAGATATTATCAAGACCATTAGATTGACTACAAAACTAGGGAAAAGGTCAAAATCATTGTCATAAAGATTAATATAAACTGTTGAGACAATGATATTTTGAAATGTAAAGCATATGAATGTTTTAAAGATACAAAAATAAGAAATCTCCTTACATGTTCAAGTATGAATATATTTATACACAACTGAATGGAGCATACTTTTCTGTGTCCATCAATCTTCCCTAACCTGGTAACCTTTAGATGTGTTGCATTACAAGTTTCAAAATATTTATTTATTTAATGTATTTATTTAAACCATTTATATAGCCACCCATCTCATAAAAGTTACTCTAGGCAGTGCATAAAATAAAAAATAACATAAAATATGCCCAGGTTAAAAACATTTAATTTTCAATCCACACAGACCAAAACAAATTAACCCATCAAATAGGGAGCATGCAGTTCAGAAATTTTAGCTTCAATATATTTAGAAGTGACAGGTTGTATAAGATAGTTCTAGACAAATTAGAGATGTGCATTTAAATACATGCTGGAGAAGAAGAAAATCTTAACAGTGGCCAAATAAAATAAGAGCATGTAAACAATTTAGCAGCATGTCTAAAAATGCCTGTAATACCTTGCTAACATTAGGCTACACTGAATGAATAATATATATTTCCTATCCTATTTAAATACTGTAATATGGTAGATTTTTAGAATTAGAGTCTTTAAATTTAAAAAAATCCTCTAATTTTTATTACAAAAATAATCAATTTTTTTTTAATTTATCCTTTTTAAGTACAAAAAATATATTTAAATCTAATCAAAACAGTATCAATACCTACAATCCATAGTTTTGAGAAGCATTGTGGCTCACAAGGTTGGACTGGGCAGGCTCACATTCAAGACCCATCACTGCCGTAGGGTGGGATGAGCTCCCATCACATGTTCCAGCTCCTGCCAACCAGCAGTTTGAAAGTGGGCTATCACAAGTAGATTAATGGGTATCACAGTGGGCAACTTCATGGGGGGCTATCACAAGTAGATTAATGGGTATCACAGTGGGCAACTTCATGGGGTCATGAAAAGAGCCCCCAATTGGCCAACTCACAGGCAATGGTGATATCAATCCTTTTGCTCCAATCCACACAAAAAAAATCCATGGTTTTAATAAGGTGGTGAACCAGATGTATTTAAGAAAAAACTTCATCACACTTTTTGTAGTTGCATACTCAAATTTGCACACATTTTAAAAATGGGTAGCCTGCGTAGTGTGAGTGTGTAAGAACAGTTAGGTGCAAGTGAGTCATACCCAACTCTTGGCAATTGTATTGACAAATGTTTGGCTGATTGATCATTGGTAATATACAAAGTATAGAAACAAATAACATTTTAAAAAGATACCAAAGTACTTTAAGAAAATAGAAGATATCTCAGAAGAAATATCATAACAACAAACTCAAATTTAACCTGATTAGTCTTTGTCAGCAAAGTCCACTCTGCCTACAAATCAATTTCTGCTGTGTACCTCCTTAAAAGCAACCCAGAATGTATGAAAACAGAATACAGTGTTGTAGTACAATATAGTTTTAAGCATGATACTGATTCCCTTCTATAAAGACAAAACACTACATACCAACATACCATACCATTCAAAACGTTCTTCAACCCTTAAAAAGCATTCAAATATCCACCACAGGTGGCCCTCGTTTAGCTACCACAATGGGGACCAGCAACTCAGTTATTTAGCAAAGTGGTCACTAAGTAAAAACCACAACTGTGCTTATGGTCTTACTTCAACTTTTTTATTTTTTTTACTTTACAGACTTGAGAAGATTGTAAATGTAAGGACTGGTCATAAAGTTACCTTTTCATCAATGTTATAATTGTGAGCAGTCACTAAACAAGGCAGATGCTAAGCAAGAACTACCTGTCTAGAGTTCAGTATAGACATACAGCCATTATACCTCAGACAGTGCTGCTAAAGACTGTTGTTCTTTAAGTATACAGATTTTTTTTGTTTACAATCATGGTCCTTTTCTTAACAGAGAATTCTAAGAATTGAAAAGACATACTGAACTCTACATTAATACCATCAGGTTTTCCCCTTATATCTGTGCACAATGGTATCTTTAGCTTGCTCCAAGTTTGGAAGATAGGTAAAAGATCATGGCATAAATTTCAACAAAAATGACAGATGGGAAGATGGGACTTAGATTTATACCAGGAAAACAGTTCAGTAATGAAAGAAGATACCTAGGAATCCTGAATTTTTTTTCTTTCTTTGTGATATTTAAGAAATGGGTTAAGTATCTTTTGAAAATGATCCAAGCATAATTTAAAATATCCTTTCATCAACAATAATGCATTCTGAAAAGTAATGCCCTGCTAGAGTTCTTAACATTAGTTCATGCAAAGTAATGTAAAGTAAATGAGGCCTCTTACACACACACACACACCCCTCTTATCCTGTATTCTTACAACTTATATTTTCATTCTTTATTTTCTACAATTTCCACTGATAATTGTAGGTACACAATTCAGAGAATTCTTATAGCCGATGCAAGTAAAAGCAGCATGAGTTTCCCAGGGGTATTTTCCATTTCTATGAGCAATGCCCTCCTTGGGAACATGCTGTCAGTTCATAATTTAGATCCAAATCATATATATATGTATATGATTTATATGTATATGATGTATATGATATCCAAATCATATATATATGGTATTAACTAAAAGAAAGATGAATCCCTCACCTCCCATTAATTAAGCTTTGAATGGAAAAGTTAGCTTACATTTGTCAAATGGGAACCTATATTAACCAAAAGGAGAGGATTAGCAGGATGTGGAAACATCCAGCTGCAACTTAAACAAGTGGCCATAATGTAGGCAGGAATATGGGAAAAGCCACCACCATTGCTTTTGCCCATTGACAGCAAGTATTGTAGAATAATATGTCGAATCAGTGGAGAGAGCCTCTTTTATACATAGGGCCTATATATTTTTCTTCCATTTAGTGAAGCAAAAACAAAAGCAGCTGTTTCTTTTCCTCTACTACTTAACTGCAACAAGTCACACTCTACACTAGAGAGCAAGACATAAGGGGTGTTCAGTGTTCTCTTCTGCTCTTCCCTTGAATGGGAATACTGTTGTAAGATTTCATGATTTGACAAGAATGAGAAACCTAAGCTTCTATGCTTATTTATTTAAAATATTTATTTAAGATCACTTCCCATCTTTTGAGAGTAATTTAGAAAACAATAAAAACAACCTCCCAAAAAATCCAGAGTCCCAAACCAACAATGCCCAATATATTAAAAAAAAAAAACAAAGTCATGGCATGGAGCCTCACCCTATCATAATGCTTGAGGGGATAGCCACTGTTATCTCAATAAAACAATTACAATCTTTGGATTGGAAAGTGTAATTGAGGTCTCCAACCTCCATCGGAACACATTCAATGAAGAGGAGGGAACCACATCTCTGAATCATTGATTCTACTATGAAATCCCTCTTATTGTTAGGGGGAAAAACTTCCTAACATTCAGTATAGCCTCAATCTATTATTATTCCATGTCCTGTCTAGAATAAGAGCAAGTCTCTTCTATGAGTTGTACTTTCACATATTGGTGCTGTTCTACTGCTAAACATTTTGGAAGACATTTCTATTCTTCTGGCTGACAAATATAATAGTTACTTTAGTCCAAATCCAAGGGGGAAAAGGGTACAGAGTTTGGAAAAAATGCAAAAGAAAGCTGCAAGATTGAACACAAGAGCAAAATTTAAGGGGCTCAGAAATCCTTCATTATGCTCCAGAATAAGAGACCACACCATTACACTCAGTACAACTTATTTCAGAATAAGCATTCAAGAGCTTTATACTTGCTAAGCCCAATACATTAACCTTTTGAACTTTTCAAAGTTTCTTTTTCCATGGTCTTTTCTCCATCCTAATTCTGTTACATTTTATCCCCTTTCTACACTTTCCTCCTTTTTTCTTTCTCCAGCATTGCTTCCATTTACTTTATTTCCATTCTCTTTTCTCTCTCCCCCTTTTTTACAGTTTCTGCTGGAACAGGTTTGAATGATACATATATTACTTTTTCAATTATTTCGCACATAATCACTTTTAATTAAGTATCCTTAATTAGTAAGGATACTTCCAATTAATACTTTAAATTTTAGTACTCCTTTTGGAATGTAAGCTCTGATCAATGAACATACACACATGTGCACACCGACAAGTGCACCACATGCATATATTTGATGGGGCGAAAAATATCTCCAGGATTAGTCTCAACTAAAGTTATCAAAGTGGTAGTTAGTTGATTAGGCATGGAAGCTGGACATTTGGGGAGTTCTTAGAATATTTTTCTGTTTAATATTTTTTTGGGATTGAACTTTTTCTATTGTTTTTGAGTTTTAAGTTCAAGGTCCATTTGGAGATGTATAGTAACTCTATATAGTTTTTTCAGCTTAAAAAAAAAATTCCATCATTTTTCCTTAGTTGTTTGTTTGAAAGGTTTTCTTCTCTTTCTGAGGATCCTAGCCTGAGAAATGCTTCTAGCCCGAATGAAGGCTGAGCTAAAAACTGGGGACACTAAGGAGGAGCTTCAAGTAGGAGTGTCCTCAGAAATCAGCTCAGCCTATCCAATGACAGGCGGAGCACTTCCCATGCCTGGATGCTCGGAACAGCCCTCAGGAGAAGCATGAGGCTCCCATAGATAGGATACCTAAATTTCAATGTTCTGCATTAAGGGTATGTATCCTACTCCATTAAGCCCTTAGCCATCAATTATAAGCATGGTTTTTTTAAAAAAACAATTGTATGTTACTTATAAGAAAAGAGCAAGAAACCTCCAAATAAGTAAGATCCAGCCATCTTCTCAAGGGCATGGCAGCAACCTGAAATTAAGGAGAAACTTTCTAACAGTGAGGACAATTAATCAGTGGAACAGCTTGTCTTCAGAAGTTGTGGGTGCATCATCATTGTGGGGTTTTAAGAAAGACTGGACAAGTCACTTGTCTGAAATACTATAGGTCTCCTGCTCGAGCAGAGGGCTGGATTACAAAACTCCAAGGTCTCTTCCAGCTCTATTCTGATTGATTGATTGATTGACCTCAAATAAAATGAGCCACTGTATCCACTTGATCTTCATCATAGCAATGAAAAGCAATTGAGTAAACTATTCAAATCTTTTTCATCTTCTCCAGATATGATGGATGCTAGGGGAAATGATGCTGTCTACCACAAACGTAAGTTGTCTGTAGAGTGCTAAATAAAGATACCAGTTGGGTGTTGAAACATGATAAACACAGACTGAGATCCTTGTATAAATATATAATTTGAAAAAGAAAGTATCCAATAAAAAGAATGTTCTTAAATGTGTCCAGGCCTCAGAAGGGAGGTGGGCATGATTGCAGTAGGCTACATTGTACATTACTGGATGCAGTTTGTAACAGTCTCCAAATAAAACTTTACCCACTCCCTGCATAGATAACCAGAAGGCATTCAACTCTCAGCATAAAGTCACACTAGTAAACAATCTAAATCTCTCTAAAATACATATAAAGTCATCACCATTTATCTAGAAAGGAATTTCCTTCACATATTTAAGTAGGTGTGTGCCTCAGATGAATGATGGATACTTGAGGTAATGATTGAATTTAACTAAAATATTGGAGGGGGCACCTGGGATACAATTGGAGTAAAAAAAAAACAACCAAGAATAATACAAATGAAGGCTTTATCTTTGAAATTAATTCATTCAGAAAACAGTGCCCTGAATTTTTGAGACACATTAAACAGAATGCTAAGCATAATATAGTATATCAGGAATCATAATGAGAAAAAAATCTTATTGATTTGGGGATGTATCTGCCCATCCTTTAGCACACTGGAAATCACAGACAGTATACATTCTTCCTCTGCAGCTCCCCAGTTATGCCTCCCCCAAACTCTGAGACTTGGAATGCAAGGCAAAGGAAAGCCCAATTTGCAAAGGTCCAGTTATGTAACATGAAAATATTACATTAATTAGCATTGGTGGTTTTTAATTTGACATCCCATCTTCCTCCTGTGGTTCAGTGAGATATGTCAACAAAGGAAATATACTTTTATTATATTATTTAATAAGTCAAATAAGAAAAGATATGGAGTTCCCATCTCAACAAACTTACTAATTTACCTTCTGAACTACTCAAAGAATCTTTTCTCAATATTTTAGATTATTATCAGAACATAATCTGTTTTCTTACCTAGGAAATAGCTAATTGTGATACCTTTAAAGTTAGCTTTTCTAGAAAGAAATTTAATATGTACACTACTATTAACCAAAGTAGTCCTGTGAAAGCTTAAAAAGTAATGCCATGGAATCTGTCATTTTAAGATACGAAAGAAAAAACCATAACAAGCTGATTAGTTGATCACTGTTGTGGATCAGAAAAAGGTTCAATATTTGCATTGTAAGTCTGCACCATATCGCAATGGTCATACTTTATTACACTAAATGACATATTCTGGCTTTGAGTCTATGGGACATTGTAATCTTAGTGATTAGAAACGATACAGCTAGAAAAATAATACTATTTTTTCTAAGTTTATAAATTACAAATTTTAGTTTAAAGTAAGACAACAGGTGAATGCAGCCAACAAAAGGAAGCAGAAAACTGCCATTACTGTAATAAAAATCCAAACAGAAGCAATAATTAATTTATATTCTGTATATAACATAATTTGCAATGTACATACCTAATGAAAGAATAATCCATCCATTTCTGGTTTTTACAGTAGTTTTTAGAATGTTATAATATACCCTTCATATATGTGTGTTTGTATATAAATGCACATAGGTACACATATATACTGTAATAAGTTCATGAACTAAAATGACACAATACATGTCTTATTCAGAAAACAGCCCAAAATCTTAATAATCACCTAACCTGCTTTGCAACTGACATCTAAGAAATAATATACCCTGATAGACTCTTCAGGGGTTGTTCTATCAGATAAATCAATATAATTTTGTTGGCATTGTTAAAAGTAACATTCTATTCAATACAGATTTCACAACTGTGAAAAAATATTTACAGATAAAACAGTCTCTTTTATAAGTAGTAGTCAAATTAATAGAATGTAATTAGGAAACTTAGGATCTCTTTCAAAAATCACAATATTTTTTTTTAAAAGTGAGCAGCAAGACATTTGGGTTGCATTCTAAATAAAATATGAACTCCGATGATCAGCATTAGTAATTGAGAAATGTTTCAATACCATGTTAAAAACCTGGAGCAGAGGTGGGTCAGGTGCAAAGTAACTGAGTGTCAACAACTTGTCCCACTGAGGTGTATAAGAAATATTACCTTTTGTCCAGGAAGAGCAAACAATTACCATATGCTCCTGGTACAAACCTACAAGTCATAATTACCAACTACAGTGATGATTAAGCATTCACATATTCCAATTCACAAGATTTGTAATTCTTTATGATCAATTTGATTTCCATTTCAGCATTTAAGAAAAATAAAAAGACACAAGAGTAATTAATATATATAAAAGCTACAATAATTAAGACGGTATCTGGATAATTTTTTCCTACCACTTTCTTGTTTCTTTTCATTTCATATACAAAATATCCTTAATAAACATAATTTTCAGACAAGAAAGATTACTTGCAGCTTTTACCCCAAGCTTAATCTAGGAAGAATCGTAACAAATTGAAATTATACACATGCATTAAATTTGAATTAAATCACACCTCATGAATTTCTCAAATATTTCTCTTACGTCTTTCAAATCAACATTGTGTGGTATTGCAGTGTTTAATGAACAAGAGAAAGATCTGCACCACAAAGATAATTGCCTATGAATGATCAAGCTAACGTCAATATTTCGGAAACAACCTGCTCATAATAAAGTACTGAAAAGGTTAAAAAGCAAGTAGGGTGAGGATGATCAGAAACACACACAATAAAAAAGAAGAAGAAGAAAAGTTCACAAGCTACCCAATCCCCAGTTGGGAGTCCAAGGCCCACACACAAGTTCCAAGCCCCTACATCTTAATATATCAAACCCCCAATTTCCAAGTTAAAGCATGGAACTACCCAGAGCATGGACAGCCACCTTATTTCCCCCTCATCCATTAACTCCCTAAAAATAAGAATATGAGGCACATTAAAACGAACAAAAAATACCCCCCACTCCTCTCCAGACTCCTTATGAGGATCATGAGGGAGCTCCCCCCCCCCCACTTCACATCCAATTTCCTTTCCATTCTTAAACCACCACCACCCCCAGTGCAAACCATATCCACTTTCCCATTTCAACTCCACCAATTCACTACAGCCACTATCAGAGAAGAAAGGAGGGGGAAGAGGGGATATATAAAGAAAGCACAAAACAGGCCGGGGGAGGAATCACACACACATACAGTCTCACACATAAGACACATTACAGTTTTCCCCGCTTTGCACCACATTCAGTGATTCAGCTCAATGGAGCAACTGCAGGCCGGTTTCTCGATGGGGGGAGAAAGAAAAAAAAAAAGGAAGGTGGGGGGGGGGTTGCACATTACAATCATATTCACCTGGGCTGTGGAGGGCTGTGGTAGTGGTGATGGTGTTGCTCTTGCTGCTGGAGGTTGTTGTTGTGGGTGATGATGAGGATGGGGGTGAGGCTGGGGGTGAGGAGGAGCAGCAGCAGCAGCAGGAGGAGGTGGTGATGGTGGTGAAGGAGGAAAGGAGCCGTTGTTGTTGATGGGTAACAGTCGCCAGGACTACGGTGACTATGGCGCTTGATTCACAAGGCAACGGTTGCTATAACTCACAAAAGGGAGAGAGCGAACGAGAGAGCGAGAGGAGGAGAGGAGGCGGTGGCCCAACCTCACAGGCCCGGAAGAGGCGGGGCTTTCAGTATGAATGATAAGTCCTCTTCCCCCCCCCCTCCCTCCCGTCGGGCTGAAGAAGGGGATTGGGAGTTGAATCTTACACGGGCGGGGGGCAGCGATAGAGAAAGAGAGAGGGAGAGACAGAAGGGGGGGTGGAATTAATGTGGGTTTTCTTCAGTACATCTGCGTGTGGAGGAGGAGAGGAGGAGGAGGAGCGCGTGTGTTCCTGAGGAACAGTTGGACTGCACGCGGCTTGGAGAGCAACGCGCTCGCCCGGCACAGCCGCCTCAGCGCGCGCTGCAATCAACTCCCTTTCAACGGGAGGACATCCAAGGGGCGGGACTACGATTCCCGGCTCCGGTGTGGTGGTGTTGGGGCGGGGGCTGGGAAGCCTGCCAATGATTATTCCTTTTATTATTTCCCGGTGGGGGGAGGGGGGTTGTGAGGAAAAGAAGCGAAGCCGCGCTGGTAATCGAATATCCCGCCTACGGAGAGTGGCTGAGTTGAAAGATGTAATTTGTGGTGAATGTTGGGGGCGGGGGGAAGAGAGAGAATCGGTCTTTCTTTGCCCGCTTTCGCACTTTGGGGCCGCTTGGAAGAAGGCGCATGGGGAGAGCGTTCTTTCCTGTTGTCTCTCTTCCCCCAATCCCCGCGCTTTTAGGGGCGTTAAAATGGCTCGGGTTGACTAGTGTCGCCACCGCCGCCATCTTACGCGGGGAAAGTGCGGCAACCAAGAGGCTGGAGGTCTCCTGTGTGGTTCTGAAATGCGGGGGGGATGGGCAGAAGCCAAACCGCCCTTTTCCCGGCCTGAGGAGACCGGCGGGGGGGCGCTTGAGGGAAGAGGCGGGGCCTCCGCTCTCGAGGCGATGGGGGAGGAGTTACTACTCGGCCCGCCCCTCCCTCTCTCGGCGCCCTCTCCTCCCCTCAGGGTGGATGCCGGGCAAAAATTGCCCCGTGAGGTTCTCAACGACGCACCGAGCTTCCGCCGGTGCTAACGAGGCAAAGGCACCAGGATAAGACCCCCGGGGGCTCCCTGTTTCTCGGCGGCGTCGGTAGCCCAGCTTTAGTTTGCTGGGCCCCCCACAATGGGGAGCAAGAGCTGTTCGTTCTTCCTTTCTTTTTGCTCTCTCCACCCACCCCCACCCTTTTTCTTTCTTTTTTGGTATTTTTCTACGCAGCTCTCTCCTGGGAAAGAAGCCCAGAAAGAGCACAGTACAGACAGTCCTCGACTTATAACCAGAACTGAGCCCAAAATTTCTGTTATGTGAGACATTGGTTAAGTGAGTTTTGCCCCATTTCACGACCTTCCTAGCCGCAGTTGTTAAGTGAATCACTGCCGTTGATAAGTTAGCAACTCAGTTGTTAAGTGAATCTGGCTCTCCCCCCACTTTGCTTGTCAAAAGGTTGCAAAAGGGGATTCTTTGACCTTGGAACGCAGCAGTATGAACCAGCTGCCAAGCATCTGAATTTTGATCACATGATCATGGGGACCTACCAAGGTTGTGACTAAAAAAGGGTTGTAAGTCACTTTTTTCAGGGTTGTAACTTGGAACAGTCACTAAATGAACTGTTGTAAGTTGAGGACTACTTGTAGCTTCTGGTATTCGGCATTCACCTGCCATCCCGTCTGCCTGTTTTTCAAAGAGAAGGCAAAAAAAAAAAGTGATCCAGGCAATATAAAAATGTGAGAAAGGATTGCTTTTCAGATGATCTCTTCAGCTTTCCCTGAAAGATGGGTTCTGGCTTCTTATATAGAAACCACTGACCCTCAAGCTATTTTTAAAAAATCAGTTTTGATGTGAAATCAAAAAAATTAACTACCTCCTATAGCTCAACTTGAATCACAAATACAAATGATGATCCTATTTTATCCATATTTCTGGATTTGGAGATGGGAATGCTATGAAAGGCAAGATGTAGATTGGATGAGGAGAATAAATAAAATAACACAACCAATATAGTATTGAATCTGTTTTCGTTTTCCCAGGAATATTTACAGTAGAAGTGTGAGGTATGTATGTATAACAATAAAGGTGTTGAACATAAACATTCAAAAAATGAAGTGAATTTTTGCATAGCTGTAGGAGGATCTTCTCTCCTTTGCCTGGCTTGGATGCTGCTGTTTGGACTGGGTTTGCTCTTGTCATCTGAATTCAGAAGACATTAAAAGGAATCTAACAAAGAACAATTCTGCATGTTGTCATACTGTGGTGGTGAAATGTTGGGAAGAATTGGCATTGTACTATTTTGTAAAGAAAGGAAGGGGACTTACTAAGTGTTCAAAGACCTGTGGTGTTGCGTTAAGGATGGGGACAAGCTGTTCTTTCTAGGGTATAAGAGGTTTTCAGATCAGCCAAATAAACATTCAGTAGAACATCACAGAGTGTTGCTTTTTGTTGAGAATAGAGAGCTTTGGATGCAAACTGGATCCTTGCTTCATTAATAGCATTTTTAAACAACAGATTTTAGAAATAAATGATTTCTGATGGCACAGTTAGTCCTCAGGACAGAAGAGATGGCTGTCTTACATTTACTTCCATCATTGTCTTCTTTAGTAAACTTAGCTTGATATGTGTTTATTTTGCTTCTACTCTACCAGGAGCTTGACTCAATGTAAGTAAAATTAATCTCATTCAGAAGGTCTACTCCAAGCCAATAGTACTTTTAAAAATCAGGATGACTCCCTCCCTGTTAATATTCAGGAGGGAATTAATTCCACAGATTCATCAGAGTGTACTTCTTTACCAATTTTAGTTCTTTCTGACCCACTCCAGGATGGAACCTTACAAAACCCTGCTAGAGCATTTTTCTTAATTAGCTTCTTAGTACCCCCTGCTAAAAACTGCAAAGCAAAGGGTCTTAAATTAGTTCCTACCTTTGCTATAATGTCACCAACTTTCTGATGCCATCATGCCTTCAAGATAGCCAGGGAAATGAACTGCAGTTCCAATCTTCAGGAAGTTAACTACTGCCACCCTATCAGAGCATAAACTTATAGAATATAATATTTATGCTATACACTCGGAAAACTAGTACTACAATGGTCCACAAGGTTGGGAAAATAAGTTGGGAAACAGGTGTATCAGTGTTTATAGGAGTATGAGGCAAAAATCAAAATAATCTCCTGAGAGCCTCAATTAGGTAAGTGGAGGGATATAAATATAATGGTAGCTTTTAGTTTTGTTGTTTTCCATTCTATAATAAAATCCAGTATTGTTCACAATATTAAAGACATTGAGCTTGTCAAGACCTGAGCATCTCACAACAGGATAAGCTCCCGTTACTTGCCCCAGGCTCTGCCCACCTAGCAATTTGAAAGTGTGCAAAAACAAGTAGATAAATAGGTACCACTTCGGTGGGAAGGTAACAGCATTCTGTGCACCTCAGCATATATTTATGCTGGTCACATAGTCACGTAAGTATCCTCAGACAACGCTGGCTCCCTCAGCTAAGAAATGGAGATGAGCACCACTCTCTAGAGTTGGGCACAACGGGATGGGAAACTTACTTTTTTATTGTTCACTTGGAAGAGATAAGTGTACTAGAGCACATAGAATCACTTTTATTGAAAATGCAGTCTTGGATTTGGCAGGAACAATCTCAAAATTACATTATGCAGCACTTGTCATCATAATTCGATCTCAAACCAATGTGGTGATTGGAAATTAGAAGGGAGCTACTTACAATATTGCATACATAGGTTATGCTATAATACAGTCAAGATGGCAAAAGTAAGATTCTTTAGTTATAACAGGCCGAATCCTGCAGCAGAATAACCTTTTTTCTACCAAAACTGCATTAATATTGGTCAGCCTGTATTGCATGAAGCTACATATGCAGAAGTAGCACTTAAATGGAACTGATCTGAACTGCCTAGAAAGATCAGCACCAGCTGCATAGGGACAGCAATCTCCATGGCTCACAGATGTTCCTTTCAGGAAACTAATCACTTTTGCAAATATTTTATCTTGTATAAGGATCTATAGACTATTTAAAACATTCTGAAACCTTTATCATTAATTTATTTGTTCCTTTCCAACTGAATTACCGTTGTCTTCATTGTATTTTCTATTGTATCATTGAAGCATAGCCAATAAGACCTTTGCTTTATTAGATCCAGAACTCATCTGACTATGACCTTGAGCTGCCAAAATTGAATTGTACAAAATTAAATGCATACCCTATTTTTATTGAAACAGTCATTTCATGTTTGAATAATGACGATGTATAAAACCAATAACTTATGTTTCACATTGCCAAAAAATTGTCTTATGACATCAGCTCATTTATTCATCTCTCAGAATGTCTACCTTAATTATTGTGTTTTTGCTATTTTAGATGGGAATCTCCACCAATATTACTTGTAGATAGATACTAGAGATTGAACTGGGCATTTTTTTCACATGTGTTAACCACAGCCCTTCACCACTTATTTAATATGGAAGTAATATATCCATTCCTAATAATGTCCACCAGCCTACACCCCTTCCCCCAAAATATGTGCAGATTTTTAACATAAGACTTTTTTCTTGACATTGTTACTAGGAATTCAACCATATGGCATGGTTTGTCATAGCAAAAACTGCATAATTTTGTAATTTTCTTGGATTAGAAATAATTTTTAGAGAATTTTTAATAATATATTCTTTAGAGAACTTTTAGGTTTGAAAAGAGCATACAAAAATAAAACAAGGTTCTAAATTTAAATGTGAAATCAGTAATGAATTCTTAACAGGGAATTTCAATTAACTTGAAATAAAAGATGTGGTTAATGATTTTATAATTACTTACTAGCTATAGTTAAAACCCAAACATTTCCTTAGGTAAAACAGAGTTAAACTTATGTTTTGTCAAATGAAAGATACTTAATTTAGAGGAAATTTCATAATCTGATTAACATTCAGATGTCACAAGCACAGATTTCTCTGTCTTGCATACAAATAATTGTAGTCTTAAGGCCAAGATTCAAGTTTAACATTAATATTTCCTGAACTTAGTTATGAATTATCAATATTTTCATTGTTTTGAATGTAAGGAATATATAGAAAACCTCTAAATGCAAATAAATGTTATTCTAACATTTTTACAATTAATATGGAATCCTGTAAAGTAGTTGAGTCAACATATCCATATATCAGCAAAGAGAACATTAAAAATCAGAAATAAAATGTTTACATCAGATCTTGAATTGTAGAACAGACATGGTTCATCACACTAATCATAACACATTTATTGGTTTAATATGATATTTGAACTTAGTCATTGTGATTTGTTTCGCAATATATCTGAATTCTTGCCATCAGCTTTAGAAAAAAATACTGGATTTTATAACATCTATACCCAGTTCACCAATAGTATTTTCTGTATAATTAACTCCAAACCAACAACCATTTTATCCAATAATATCCCATCTACACTAAAGCCTTCCCTTAAAAGCTTGAGAAATGGTGTGGAGAAATAGAGGAGAGCAAGCTTACTAAGAATATGAACTAAATGACTTCAGAAGGAATAATTTATATGATTTTTAAAATTAGATCTGTCCAACCTGCATGTATACACACATAAATAAACAAGACATATCTGCTTTGCTTATCATAATCCAGTGAAATTGTTGCTCTTTTAAACATAGTATTTCCTATAAATCATCAGAGACTGAAATATTCTGCTTCTAAAAATGCTACACTGAATTTAAGTCCTATTACAGCCTGCCATGCATAATACAAATCAGTTTTATGTTGATCATGGATTTCATTTTATCTTTTATAGATGTGGCTACATATCAGTGATATATCGCTTCAACATATTTCAGGGGAATATGTTAGAAGAAATAATTTGCAAATTTCTTTAAACAGAATTTATTTCCCATTTAATCCAAACTAATACCTTTGCCACCTTTAAAAAAATGGTTCTTATGTCCTTTCTTCATATATCTGGCCTTTTTTTCAGGTTGAGATCTGAATTTTCCCTTTGCTTCCAGTAACCACTGTAAAACATAAGCTGAACCATGAAGTAGATGGGCAAAATGCAAAATGGTGTATTTTAAACATAGTTAAACTTTACTAAATACTGTTAATTCTCCATATAATGTAACTTTTTTTCATACATTTGTCATATTTACAACAGCGGCAAGGCTCTAGGAACTACAGCTAAATCTGTGGGCTTTAAATTGTGTCTCATTTTGATACAAGTATGTCCCTTAGTCAAAATTATGAGGATAATCTGTGCATATGAAACCTAAGGACCTTTCTGTTATCATACCACTATTTTTGTGTTATTGATTTTTTTAGAGACTGTTAAAGACTTCGTAATTCCAATCACTTTTTGGAATATTTTTATTTTTAAGGTTATTATTATTAGGTAATGATCTAATTTTACTGTATATTTAATCTGAATATGATTGTGTATTTTCTAAAATTTAAGCTGCTCTGGTAATGTTAACACACTAAAGGGAGATGTGTATAACATATAAATAATACAAACAAATATAAAAGTGTATAATCTGTTCAATTAATAAATCCATGGGGCAGCGCGATTCAGACAATCTACCACTTTTGCTTTGGTAAGAATTGCAAATAATATTGTATTTTGCACTTAGCAATAAGTGTGATTTGCAATTCTTAAAGCAAAATCATTTACATACTTTGAATTAATACTGTGATAAAAGATATACAAACTATGTGAAGAAAATGTTTTCAGTTAATTAAGAATTTGGTATATTCATAATTTGAGGTTAACATTATCCTATTTCAAACCTCTTTTTAGGATTGTTGGTAGAGAGGTCACTCCCTACGCCAGGAGTCCTTAAACTTGGCAACTTTAAGAGGAATTCTGGGAGTTGAAGTCCACAAGTCTTAAAGTTGCCAAGTTTGGAGACCTCTGCCCTAGGTCTTTCCTTTGTGGATTGCCAAAGAGCTCTTGTATTCAATGTGCTCATGAAAACCCTGGATGAGATATTTGTCAGTTAGGGCTTTGGTTTCATCAGAAAAACAAGAGAAGGACAAAAAGTGAAAGATAAGAGGAGCTAGCGCAGTGATGGTGAATCTTTCTGCTTCTTTGAAAAATTCAGAAAATGCCTTACAACTTTGCTGGCATATCACATCACACACTCCTTGGACACTCCCTCCTCACGCACACATCTAGCTTACCCTGAACAGCAGCACTTGGCAGCAGTGCCAAGGTGGGTCTGAAATAGAGGCCCAGATCTTGACTTCAGCCCTAGCACCAGGGTGCCATTCAAAAAGGCCACCTTTGCACTATTATTGCCCAAGGAAGGCAAGCCTTGGGCAATGGGCTCGCCACTGCTCAGCACTCCCCAGAATCTGCCACGTGCCATTTACCTTCAGGCAGTGTTCGCTTTCTGTAGGCAGACCCTGCAGACCACCTGAGGCAGCTTCTGGTCACCCAAGGCCTCCATTGTTGAAGCAGCTTTGCAGAACGCTCTTCTGTTAGCAGCCTCTGAAAACAATGTGTCCTGTTTTCACACCATTTTTGGAGACTCTGGAGACTTCATGAGGGCATACCCCATTCTAACGCAGCCTCCGCAATTCATGAGAGAACAGGGCATGTTTTCAGCAACAGCTGTTGAGTGTTGATGAATGCTGGCATGTCACTCAAAATGTCATGGAGTGCCTTTGACATGCTTGTCATGTAAGTTTGCCATCCCAGAGCTAGGGTGTGGCTGCACAGAGGAAGAGAAGGGCCAAAATAAATAATAATTGAAGAAAACATCTGCAAACATTTTAGAATTAAAAATGACATGTATTATTTAGGGCAAAAACGCACAAAGGAGCCATTGTGCCTTCAGAGATCTGCAACAGATGAATTTGTTCCATGCTATTTATGCACTAATGTTGATTTCGGGCTTGACTCACCTGTAAGAATTAGTTTATATAAAGGTAAGTCAACTGATAATATTGATACATGGCTTCCTTATCAAAGTGACATTTATTAGGCTACGGTAACATTTTTAAGAATAGAGTCACGGGAGTATTGAAATGTTTTTTAAAAATCTCATTCTATGCTGTGAAAAAGATTAAATATGTTTGGTTCATTCTTAAATAAAACTTCAATTCTGGGTTACCACAGATTTGAATAATATAGGTACTATTTAAAAAAAAAAGTAATGAATTAGAAATGTTTGGCTGCAGAAGAATTAAGTAACCAGATCAGAGTCACATAATGCTAAATTGCATTAAAGGAGAAATCTTCCCATGGGATTGGTGAGGATATACTCTACAAGTAAAAAAAAAATAGTATTTAGTACTGAGATTAGACTGAAATTAATAACCTAACATTCACAGTTCCGTTAATTGACAATGAAAACTTGTAATTTAATAGGCTACTGATATAATCAGATTTTGGGACCTCATGCTGGAAACACTGTTGGAATATGTTATGCCATGGCAGATATTTAGACCTGATGCATGAATCAAATTAAATTTTCACATTCCATTTATAGCAGTATAAAAAGAACTTCACAAAAAAAAATCTAAAGTCTGCCATTTGATTTGATTTGATAAATACAATATGTATTACTTTTGCAGAATTGGTCACAATTTGAAATGTAATTTTCCTTACCAAAGGACTTTGAACTATTGATTCTTCTTCTTCTTCTTCTTCTTCTTCTTCTTCTTCTTCTTCTTCTTCTTCTTCTTCTTCTTCTTCTTCTTCTTCTTCTTCTTCTTCTTCTTCTTCTTCTTCTTCTTCTCCTCCTTCTCCTTCTCCTTCTCCTCCTCCTCCTCCTCCTCCTCCTCCTCCTCCTCCTCCTTCTACACACTAGCTATTGAATGTGAGATAACACATTTCCACTCAAGAAAATTAATTTGTAATGCTGGGAATGCCTATTTGTAGGTATATTATATGATACCACAATTATAGACTATACAGTATATTAAAACATGATATATCATCCTTCGCCCATAAAAAATAACACTTTAAAAGATTATGAATTTGAAGACAAGTAGAATTAATGTGAGGGGAAAAGATTATATATAAAATAGTCATTCCAGACAAAAGATTTAACTGAGGTTAATTATTAAACATGTCTGTCATAGCTGGGAAGAAAAATTTTCTGCCAGGAATGTGGTGATACTGCAGCCTAAGATTTAGACAGAAGATCAAAGCTGAATACAAAAAACAATATCAATAAAACATTATAATAAAATTGGAACAGGTGAGTTGAAACAACTTTTTCCCACTTGGTTACCCTTACAGAATTGACACGCCATTCCCATCAATCCCAGTCAACATGTCCATCTGGAATAATCATGCGCAACATTTGAAGGTGGGGTGATCACCAGGCATATATCCCCCAAAATAGATGAATGTACCACAAAAAATTAACTGTAAGTACAACTACATTAATTAAATGCAGTGGGGAGTTGAACTAGATGTCCTAAGGCAGCCCCCCCCCACCTTTTGGGCACCAGGGACCGGTTCCGTGGAGAGACGTTTTTCCACAGACCGGAAGGGATATGGTTTTGCATGCTGTCAGCATCCTGCGGATGGGGCTTCGCTTGTTTGTACGGCCCGGTTTCTGGCATGCTGCGGCCCAGTACTGGTCCACAGACCAAGGGTTGGGCACCCCTGTCCTGAGGAGAAATTCCATTCTCCTCATAGGTGAAGGACGCTAAAGGCAGAAGGTGTTGTTTTCCTATGGTAGTGCTAGTTTTCTGGAAGAATTTTCTAGAGGACATCAAGCAAGCCTCCCTTACTGGTTTTCAGGAAGATGTTACAAAAGGGAACTATTTCAGAAAGATTTGAACTGAGGTCATGCACAGCATCATTTTCATTTCCTTTCTATAAGCTTTTTTCATATTTTAATTTTGATTCTATTGGGTCTGTGGTTTGGAATTTTAATTATTGTTATTTTATTGGCATTTTTTCATCATATGGTGAATGTTTTACCTTTTTACTGTACGGTATTTTATATCATGTAAACTGCCGTTGAATTGTAGTAGGATAAACATACAATTAATAAATATAATAAGTAACTTATCTCTGAGATCGTTTCCAGGCTTGTGATTGCATGATATGCATGAGAGCCAGTCTGGTTAGAAGTTAAAGGTGCTGCCTTAGAAACCTGGTGTCTGTGAGTTCTAGTCTTGGCTTAGGTATGAAAACCAGCTTTCGGCCAGTCACTCACTCTCAGTCCAACTCACCTTACTAGGTTATTGTTGAAAAGAAAATAGGAGAAGGAAGGAGTAGTCTGCCACCTATATGTCTGCCACCTTGATTTGCTAACAAAGGCAGAATAAATAAATAAATAAATCTCCCAT
This sequence comes from Notechis scutatus, assembly GCF_049901735.1. Taxonomy (NCBI): domain Eukaryota; kingdom Metazoa; phylum Chordata; class Lepidosauria; order Squamata; family Elapidae; genus Notechis; species Notechis scutatus. The sequence continues at coordinate 197,771,188 of NC_142010.1, read as the reverse complement.
GTTGAGTTTGGCAATTTAGAGTGAAAGCCTGAATCAAAAGTGAGCCTTTATGAAGGTTTTGTATACAGATAAACTTTTGTACAATAATTTTAAATTTTTACAACCCTTGTCTATGCACTTTGGCTTTAGGTCTTCTACAGATCATTTTATTATATGCAACTAATGCGATACCATATGTCTTACTGTCTGTATCTTTATCATCGATGCTATCTGATCAGTTCCTGCTGCATAGAGTTGCAGGATCTGCCAAGGCATTGTTAGAAAATGAGAAGATGATTGATCTTGATTACAGTTTTTTTCCCTGGTCATCAGTATTCTATTTTTTCTGAAGATAGCCATTCTATATCTCTGCAATGCCTGATGGAAGAGAAACTTCCATTTTCATTCTGGAAAAAAGTTGAATTTTAAGCTATTTGCAGAAAGTTAACAGCTCTCCTCTTTAGTCCATTTCTCTGGGTCTTTGAGCTTCATGAGCTATCTTAGCTTTACTCTGTTTTGCCAAAGCAAATACACTATTCTTTTTCATGTTTTAATATAGTAATAATAAAAATCAACATTAGAAAATCTTTTCTGACAGATATTGTAATATTCTATGATAAAATGCAAAAAGTTTAATCAAAAGATTTTAATATCTAATGTTGGCCTATTTGATTAAATCCATAGACTTCATTTCTTAAGAAAACTGCAATGATATTAGTTTACTTAGTGAAATAGTTAATTCCAACTTATTATTATCTTTTCACTGTATGCCAAATAAATTTTCATCCCATACCAAATAATTAAAGTGTGATTATAGACTGAAAGTGAAATGGTACCTTGATACTGCAGCTTTGCAATAGTAGTTTCAATAGTATCGTGCTTGGCAATGAAAAATTGGAAATGTATGAATACAGCAATATAGGCAAGTCAGATAACAAAGTGCCACAATGTTAAGGTAACTGTTTAGACTTTGGAATAATCAAAGCCAAAAATAATAAATATGGATGATCATGTATTACCCCAAGGATAATGCTAATTAGCTATTATAAAAACAATAATATTTGAGAGATTTTGTTTCTGTTTTCAACCCTGCCTTTTTGCAAGCAAGATAAAGTGGCTAACAAAAATAAGACAAAAAATTATATCAACATAATTAAAATACATATACAAATGCTGAAGATGTTCTAAAATTCAAAAGGCTAGCTTGAAGAAATCCATCTTAATTGCTTTTCTAAATACGGAGAAAATGGCAGCCAAATATATTTCCCGAGACAGTAGATTTCATATCTTAAAGCAGTGCAGGAGAAGACATTCCACATATTTAGCAAATCTCTTTGGAAAACATCTTATAAAGAGCTCTTTTCTGCAGAGCTTTTGATAGATTCATAACCAAAGGATCAGCCATTCCAACTGTATAAATGTTTAGGCTTTGAAATGTTAGACCCAACATCTTACATTGTTCCCAGACAGCTACTTTTAAGCATTACAGTTACCCTTTAAATTGTGTACTTTTAAATTTGGCAATGAAGTTCTAAGCGCTAAAAGTTGTTCATAGAAATGTAATTGTTCATGAAACATGCATATAAAAAAAAGAATGTCACTAATGAAAGGCAGGATTCTGTTGGCTGCATTATGAATGCTTGCTTAGATCAGTACCGGTAGCATCCAGACAAAAACATTCAAGAATTCATAAAATCCAAAAAAGGAATAAATATATTTTTAAAGAACTTGAACATTCCTATTTCAGCTGTGCATATAATCTAGGCCACTCATTGGATCCCTATCAGGGTGGAGATTTACATAGCTCTCATTGGACACTTAAGGATGTTTGTATGCTGCCCCGCTCTCTCTCTCACACACACACACATAACTGTGGTTTAGTGAGTTTATTAATATTCCCCAGAAATTCCCTTCAACAAAGTCCAGAACTGTCCCAATTAAGTCCAGCCATGAGCAGATCAAGGTTAGTCCACAGTGCAAGGGCAAAATAGTCCACAAAGCACTTGAAAATTGCTCAAAGAAATAACTCCTACCAGGCAAAACTTAAATCCATACACAAGAGAACTCATGAGGCAAGAAAAGTCCAGAGTCTCCAAGGCACAATTCAGTTCCAAACACAGGGTCAATCCAGAGTAAACCAGGAATCAACCAAACACACAGCTAGAAAACAAACATGTTGTTCCCATCTGTCTGCTGTGATAAATAGCCAGCTTCCAGTGCAGCCCATCAAGATGGGTAGGGCTTTCTCCTCTCCAGTAGTCTGGCTGACCTTCTCTGCTCCTGCCTTTTTTCTGACCTGGATCAGGCGCAGAAGGCAGTTCCTCCTCCTCTTCACTGGCTGTCTGCCATTGCAAGCTTTCTCCAGCTGGAGCTTCAGCCAAATACCTTCTGGATGGCTGTTCAGAGCCATCGATCAACTCAGTTCCTGACATGCCAGAAATTGGCTCATTCTCCTGAGCTGACATCTGAGAAGGTATCTGGGGGATCGTCCAAAGGGAAAAATCATAATATGGGAGTTCCTTCTCTTCTGGTTGACAGTAGTGTTTCCCACAGCCCTTTTAGCCTGAACTGCAGGAGAAACTGAGTACCTTTGCGGAAGCATCTAAAGTACTTTTCAGTCTCATAACTTCTTATAAACGTGAGTTTAATGAACATTTGAAAAGGCATCAGATGTATTCCTTAAACATGGTTTTAGTGCCCTTTTGAAATAGCATTAGAATTTTGTTTAAAGAAAAGCAAGGCTCTAAAGCACCAATCCAATGCTACACAGGAGGTGGAGTTCAATTGGAAGGAGGAGCCAGGATTTGCCTGCTGCCTGTTGCTGGTTCTGGATGCATTACAAGTTTTCTACTACTTCCATTCAGTATAGATTTTTTTTTCTGCTTTCATTGGTTAAAGGCCCAACAGCAGCAACAAAAGAATTATATTTACTGCTAGCACTGCCATTTCCTTCCTCTAGTTCCCATGGCCTTCCTCTTTACCTGGAATCTGTCAGCCTGGCTATTTTGGATCTGGGGCTATCCTTTTTTTTCTTTAGGAAATAGTCTTATTGACAGGCAGAGAGGATTTTTGAGCTTGTGACCTACTAGTCAGGAAACTTGACTGAGTGGCTAAACATACCATCTCGAGTAGCGGCCTGACTATCACATGACAGGAGCAGAGGTGGTATTCAGCAGGTTGTGACCTGTTCTGGAGAACTGGTAGTGGAAATTTTGAGTAGTTTGGAATACCACCTCTGACTGGCCCCACCCCCATCTATTCTCTGCCTCTTGAGTCCCAGCTGATCAGCTGGGTCTTCTTTTGTTGCTTTGCACAGGAGAATGGAACTGGAAAGCAGGTTAGTGGGGTAGGGAGGGAATGGAGATTTTGCAGTATCCTTCTGGAGTGGGGCAGGAATGGAGGTTTTTCAGTATCCTTCCCCTGCCGTGCCCACCAAGCCGCATCCACCAAGCCACACCACGCCCACCAAGCCACACCCACAGAACCGGTAGTAAAAAAAATTGAATCACACCACTTTGGCAGGAGGGTTAGCAATTTTTTCCCCTGCTAGTAAGACACACCTGGATAGAAAGGAAAAGAAGCTGGACAGAATCCACTAGTTGTTTTCCTTAGCTCGATCCTGTGGAAAATTTAAGATCAGCACAAGCCATGCCTTATTATCTCTGTGGCAGAACAGAGTGAACAATTAGAACCTACTTAAGCTCTTGTTTGGTTCTCCAAGGACTCCTTTTATTAAAACAAAACTTATAAACATTGAGAAATACCCTTTTTAAAAAATAGGAATTTTGAAATGTCAGGCACACTTCTGTAAACGTTTTGTGGTTGGGCATTTAGATGCTGCCTAAAATACCGAAAGTATTCTTGTAAAAATGTCAAAGGATTTTGTTGTTATCCAGGTGATCAGTTCAGAATAAGGCCATAATGCTTTTTTCTTCTTCTTAGATAGCTGGATTGTCCAGCAAGTCCTTCTTTTAAAGAGATAATGTGATATCGAACTCAAATGCATTGAACAGGCAGGGGATGCAGCCTCAGGTTAGGAAGAAATGGATATGCTATCAGTTCTCCTCTGTTGTTTGCCTATCCATGTACATGAAAAAGAAATAATCATATCTGAAAATAATCTCATTTTCTGAGCAATCGGATATTGTAATCTGAAAGTTTGGAAAAAACAATCTCTCTAACACAGAACTTTCTTCAAAGAAAATGCCTATTCCAATTTCACACACAGAAATAGTTACGTATCTTCCAAATTAAAAATTAGCTTGATTTCCCCCCATTATAATAAGTGATGCAGACCTTCAATTTGTGCCTTAATTGGTTCTGTAGGTCTCCTCAAATATTTTCTTTTTCACTTTAGTGTATCCATTTAATGTTTGTGATCCCTGTTTGCAGCTTTGCAGCTTGTTGTTCTGGATAAAAACACCTTAATTTTTTCCTGTCTTTTCTTAACATGCAAACCCCCCAGTAAGTAATATCAGTCTGCCATCTCTACTTATTGTTTGGATGCTGGCCTCCGATAGGAAACATAACACCTTCAGCATTTGATTCCAATTAACATTTTAGAGCAGGCAGAAATAATGAGATAATGTTGGATTGCCATCTTTCAGACCCTAGCAGATATAACTTGAGTGAACATTGATCCCTTGAATATTTAAGAGACCGGGAAAGTTTTGCCAGTGGCCTATTGCTTTTTGAGGGCTAAAAGAAATGAAGTAACAATAATCATATTGAGTCAAATCTAAGCCAAATGGCTTTGTAGGATTCAGTGATAGGTATGATGGTGAAATAGCTGATGATACACACAGATGTACAGAAAAGTCTGGCTGATAAATGGGCATTGTCATAGTGAAAATATTGTAAGGAAGGAAATGGGGATAGAATATAATTCCAGATTTGGAAAGTGGCCTTTGAAATACAATACAGTGTGTCTCTCCTCTCTCTGATGGCCAAATTGGGCTAATGTAGGATGAGCAAAATTTTTGACAAGGCTATATTTCTGGAGAGATACTTCCATATCCATCTTATCCATCCTCTGCTCTCAATCACCATCTTCCTGAGAGATATTTTGTTGAGGGCAGACGGTGTGAAGGGTTGCTCATTCTCTTCTTCCCTCTTATCAGGGCCAGCTTCAGGGAAGCATAAGATATAGCTCCCACAACAAAGAGGAATGGATCAAAATATCAAAAATATTTAAAAATTAGATTGAGGTTTACATATGATTCTAGATCCTCTGGTTCTTCATCTCTGGGTAGGGAATTAAATTGGCCTCTTATCTTAATTTAGCTACTAGAGAGCTAATAACAGAAATGCTACTCCTTCTCTATCTGTTGTAGCAGAGTAATAGAGAGACAATAGGAGAAAGATTCTTCTGACAGGTTGCAATTGTGATCCACAAAGGCTTAAGGTGGACACGCCTTTTGGTTCTCCTTCCTCAAAAACAAACAAACGAACAGATCCAGGCTTCCTCTGAAAATTATTTTGACAAACAAGATAGGTCAGTAGCAATCTATCCATTGTACCAAGAGAAAAAGAAATCCCCATGGAGAAATCTAGCATGTCTTTCCCAATTCCGCTATCAAAAACTAACAAAACATTGGATACCACGGAGTTATCCAAGTTGAATTAAGCAGCATATTTCTATTTTAAAGTTGGGAACAATTTTTAATATGTAATTTTTACTAAAAGTGTTTGTCAGAGAGGAATATAATTCTCCTTACATCTGTATAGAGGCGTCTCCTATTTTTCAGTAAGAAGCTTATGGGGAATAAATTCAGGATTGAAGTACAGGATTATATAGGGTCAGGTTCCTCACATTCGATTTGTCTGAAATTTGTTTGTAACATTTGAAAACTCCAAAATGTGGGGCTCTAATTCCATTCTAACTGATTTAACAAGGCTGCGGTCTGAAGGTATGCAGTATGGCAACCTTCAGCCTGGTTAAGTTACTTAGCAAGGTTCTGGTATCTTTTCAGAACATAGCTTTGTGACACATGCCTACCTGATATGGGAATCCTGTATGGGAGGAGGCATGAATGGTGAAATAATCAGCATCTATACCTGCTGCTTAATGTTACCTAAAGTACCGTAATATTCATAGAATATTAACTTTAGGTGAAATACTATTACAGTTCATAGTATTCGGATTGTGCCTTATCAGTTCAGCTCCTGTTCAAACCATATCTCGGAGAAGACCTTCTAAAACATCTCCCATCTTGGCTTCTCTTTAATGTTCTCTCTTTATGAGACATTTCACATCTACATCATGGAATTAAAAGAAGCAGCCCAGGAATCACTGCATATCATTCAAACCATGAAATCAACCAAGCTCAGAGAGCACCAAGGCCTCTACACTTCAACCATGAGCTACAAATATTTCCTTCTATTAGTATTGTATCTTTTGATCTTTGGCTTCCAACTTCCAGGGCCAAAGGCTGATAGCAGTTGGAGATCAGTCCTTGCAACAGAAAAGGTCTATCATCGTAGTTGTGCACATGCAGAGATGAAGGCAAGAAATTGAAGACTTTGTGGCAAGTCTAAGGTATCTGCTGTGTGGTACTGGATCATCAGCCCTTCAGACCATCCTTGAGGTTTTTAATATTTATACTCAGGCTTATTACATTGTATTTATACTATAAATATAACAGTGTACGTGACACAGCACCATTATGAACTGGAACATTAGATTGAACTTCTTTCTATCCAGTATCAGAAGGGGTAATTCTAATTTAAACCCTCTTCCAAAACAGAGCCAATTCTTTAACATTTGCACCTCACAACCAACAAAATAAAACAAGCATTAATTTTCTATGTCCTAATTTTTTCTATAGTAAAATTTTTAGACACATCCCTATACGCAGATTAAATTAGGTTTATATGTTTCTTAAAGCTGACCAAATGTCAAATCGTCCGTGCTACATTGTATGGTATTTATTACCAACTGAAGAGGAAAAATGGTGTCAACTAACTTTAGCCTAGAGGCCTTTTAAGCCTTGCTCCCAGATATGACATTCTTTCCATCTAAAAACCTGAAGGAACTAACTAGATCTAAAATAAGAAAGCCCTAAGACAGCAACTATAAGAAAAAGAAGCGGGGAGAGAATAGGCAAAGGTCAAGAGAGTGCAATGCTAAGTTAGACCTGTACAGGATTCCTGAAACATCTGAGTAAGCAGGCATCGCATTGACAGCAGCTAACACTGACATGGAGAAGATTTAATGACATATCCAGCAGGACTCATTTATATTATTTATCCAATAGTCACAGCAGAATTTGAAACAAATGCAGAATTTACTCTTCTCATTGTTTACTTTCTAAATGAAAAGTTTCACTTATTCATGCTCATCTACCCAATTCAAAGCTTAGCTGACCAAGCTACATACTGAGTTGTAAGAGAATCAAGGCATCATCATCATCATGCATAGTATCTCATTCTATGTGATAGGTGCTATAGATCTTTCTGTAGAGAAAAATATTTTTTTTCAAATCCAGAGAAATAAAATAGTTTTTGGAAATAACTCAAGCAAAGACATCCCTCTTTCACTGGAGAATAAGTGGGAGAGGTACAACACAGGCAGACTTGCAGAATTCTGTCATTATAATCAAACTTTAAAAAAAAAAGTTTTAGCCTTCCTGTGGAGTTGATTTTCTAGTCTGGTCTGCAGAGTGGGACTCACACTTACCCATGTTTACAACTCCCAACAAGGCTTAGTTGGTCTTAAGTTAATACTCTCCTCATGCCTCGTGGTACTTGGCTGCCATCTCAGGCTTCACACAGTAGACATTTGTTGATTTGGAAACTATCTTTTGTTCTGTTTCTTATTTGGAGAACATCTCTTGCTAAGACTTTAGTATCTTTATGCTGTTATTTTTCCACATGTTGTAGAATAAGATTCATTTTGGACTATGCTGGAAAGTTACTTTTTTTTTGACGGTTATGGCAAGGTCTTTGTATTACATAGAGTGGAACAGATATTCTGTTTCCAGGACTGCAGGGAGCGAGAAGACTTTTGGGCCATACTGGAGCATAGATTGGGCTTTGATAGTGAGACTTATAATAAGAACACGTGACAGCCAATGTCTTGTTTGTCTATCTCTATGTTGTTTTGGATACCACATAGAGATAGACACTTGAGAGAGAATGTGGGTAACTAGTATTCAATTTACACTATGTCATTAGAGTTTTTTTTAATAAAATGATTTATTGTTGGTATATTAGAACAAAGGTATTTCAAACCAGTGTTGGAAATGTGAAAAGCACGAAGAGACATTTTATCATGCATGGTGGACCTGTGAAAAGCCAAGAAATTCTGGATATACATTCACATTATGTTGCAAAGGATCTTAAAGGTTAATATTGCTAGAGACCAAAACTTTTTTTTATTGGGAACGTATGGATATGTCAGCTGGTGCTCCATTCAAAATCCAAGAAAGAAATACTTAGACTCTTTTAATCAGAGAAAAGATATCTTTTACTGGAAATCAAGTGGTAGCAACAAAAGAATTCTGAATGTGAAAAAATGGACGCGTAAATCACATATACAAAGTAATGGCAACGTTCCCACCCCCAATAGTTAATTGGCTCATCCAATTAAAAGTTGTGTATATCATCATGTGGGCATCTCCAGGTGGTGATGAGGCTTCTGTCTGTTGACCTTGACATAGTTTGATAAAGGGTTGCAGCTGCGCATAGCATAGGATAGAAACCTAAGCAAGAATGTACCCCCCCAGCTTATACAGTTCTGGTTTGTAACACCTCCAGCTCACTTCCCATAATCATTTCCCCCTCCTCCCCCCGTTACTTATGACAGCCGAAAGAAGCAAAGCAAAGGGAGAAAAATCTTGAAGGCTGACAGGATAATGAATTAGAAAAGACTCATATAATTGATATTAAATTCAGTATTTGCAGGAGGATCATTGAATGCACAATAATGGAAGAATAATAATATTCCCAATGTGGAGGAATGGATTATAAAAAGAATTTGCAGAAATGGTGAAAGTGAGCATCTTTGGTCAGAGAACAAACAATAATATTTTTTAATAGTCTGAAAATCTTATATGGACTTTTTGCTGAAAAGAAAAAATGAAGAGATGATTTATGAATCTAAAGATTAAGAAAAATATTTAATAAATGAATGGAGAGATTGGCAAAATATTTAAGAGGAAGGAGCAATAAGATAGTGATTATCTGTTGAAAAAAAAGTCAGAAATCATTTATCTATTTCTTAACTCTAGTTCTCTTTTTCTTTTCTTGCATTTTTTCTTTCTTTTCTTCCTCTCCTTGTCTTATATTATACAAGCGCTCTTAAATATACATTCTAAAAAAGATAATGAGTCTCATGAACATTGAGCTCTTTAGAAAAATTGTACTTTGAAAACAGGTGGTAAAATGTCTTATTGGAAATTTTGGGTGGAAGCCAGGATTATAACTTTAAACCAATTAATGTGTAATTATTGTTTTTTGAAGTTGTTCTGACTTCAAATTAAATTTGGTCTTCAAACTTCCCTCTCAAGCACCTCATTTCTTATATATATAAAAAATTCCCTCTCAAGCACCTCATTTCTTATATATAAAAAATTCCCTCTCAAGCACCTCATTTCTTATATATACTTTGCTATGAAGGGACAAAGTGATGAAAATATCTTGAGAAATGTCCTGTTGTCTTCTCAAAACATTTTCATCTCTTTGTGTCTTCATAGCCAAATCCGTCACTCCATTGCCCAGTGACTGGGGGCCCTGTGGTGTCTCCTGCTTCTTCTTACCTAAAACTAGAAATCTTAGCCAAAGTTCTGTGAGGCTGAGATTGTCAGCTTAAAGGTAGAGGTAAAGATTCCCCTCACACATACGTGCTAGTCATTTCCAGCTCTAGGGGGCGGTGCTCATCTCTGTTTCAAACCCGAAGAGCCAGCGCTGTCTGAAGATGTCTCTGTGGTCATGTGGCTGGCATGACTAAATGCTGAAGGCGAACGGAACGCTGTTACCTTCCCACCAAAACGGTCCCTATTTTATTACTTACATTTTTACATGCTTTTGAACTGCTAGGTTGACAGAAGCTGGGACAAGGAACAGGAGCTCACACCGTTACAAGGCACTAGGGATTTGAACTGCTGAACTGCCGACCTTTCTGATCAACAAGCTCAGCATCTTAGCCACTGAGCCACAGCTTACTATACAATTATTCTAGATCTAGAATGTAGGGAAGAGGCACATATAGCTCATTTGTTTGTGATGTAGCTCTGCATTTTGATGTAGTAGAATTTGCTAAATTTTGTTTGTTTCACCAGGTATATCATATTAATTTAGAAAAAGCTGCTAGCATTTACTGCATTCTGTATACATTGCTGGAAATGTCTTGATTCCCCCTATTAATGTCTCTATTGGCAAGATGATTAAATTCAGTGCATTAAAGGAGCACCTAAAGGGTTAATATATAAGCTCATTGCTACCATGCGTAGCAAGCTACCACTTCCAACTGCTGAAAAGAATAGTCAAGGTCTTCTCTTCAAATGTTTGACATAGTCTTGCAGAATAAGCATATGAGTGAATTATACTGACCTTTAACGATACTCCCATACTATAACATCAGTAGTTAAAATAGTAAATGTCAAGAACTCACATTCAGAGCAAATAATGTATTGAAGGCATAATATTACACCTAGTCCTCAGTTAACTATGGCAATTGAGATAGGAACTGCCATCACTAAATGACCTGTTCATAAAGCACAACCTCACATGACTATAATGCTTAGCAACAACAATTCCAGCATTCCTGGTCACCATGATTAAGCAAAGCCCATGCTGTTGTTAAGGAAGGACACCATATGGTCCCCATTTGTGATCTGCTGGCTTCCCCATTGATTTTATTTATTGGAATTGGGCAAAGAAGATCCTAAATGGTGACCATTTGATGGTGGGACACTGCAATATCATAATCAAGAGCCAAGCATCAAGTGCCTGAATCATAATCCATGGGGACATGAAACACCTGTAAGGTTGAGGTCGAAGGTACCACTCATTCAAAGCTATTGCAAGTTTGAATGGTTGCCGAACATGTGGACCACCTATAACTAGTTATCACACAACTTATAATTTCTCCATTTTCCTCTTCCTCTTTTATTTTTAACTCTCCATCAACATTTAATTTCAACTTCCTTTAACTTTCATTTTTTCTATCACCCAGTTTTCCCTAATGACTTTCCAACACTAGAAGCAAGCACAACTAATAGTAGTGCTATTAAAAGCAGAATACTTGAAATGCATTGTTCCAATAGCCGTGAATCTTTGAGATGTTTTTCACACAGTTATTGTCCACAAATCTGTAACACTTTTTCATACCATCCACATCATTTCCGTTCTGAAATTATTTGTAAACTCGCTTCTTTCTTCTCCTTTTTTAGATTTTTTTTTACAGTGGTGCTATCCATGTGCAAGCCATGTACTTGTCAATTAAATGAAGGACATGACATTTTAAGTAGCTCATCCTGCTTATCACCCACCAGGCCTTCTGGAAATTTAGGTTCCGGAAGGACGTTATATGGGTAACTGCGTATATGTCAGCATTATCTTAATTTCCAAGAATTTGGGGGGGGGAGGCATCTCAATGAACCTAAAAGAAAAACAAAGAGAAGCTGAGCAATAGTAGACTGAAGAAGGGCAAAATTGAAAGTTATAGACTTTAACTTCTGGGAGTTGGTTTGTTTTATAATTACTCACACCTGCCTTGGCAAGTTGGCAGTCATTTTGTGAATAGATCATATCTCTCCCCAACATCCTTTCTACAGTAAAATGGTGCTTAGGTGAGTAGCAGATTTTAACATAATCTAAGACAGGATTGTCCGATCTTGGCAACTTTATGACTCGTGGACTTCAGCTCCCACAATTCCCCAACAAGCCATGCTCTCAACCAGGGCTGTCAAACTCCCGGCCCGGGGGCCAGATGCATCACATGCTAGCCACACCCACGCCTGGTTTAGCGAAGGGGAAATAAGTCCTGATACGTCACATGATGCCGTGAGTTTGACATCCCTGCTCTAAACCTTTCGGTTTTTTTCCAAATAATTATGTTTTGGCAAATGCGGGTTTAGGATATTGCTTTTGCTCTAACATACAAGAAATGCGGAGACAGTAACTCTTGTCACTTGGCATACAGTGGGGGGAAAAGAAAGGAATAAATTGCACATTTCACATAGACTGTCTAAATATAAGGGTCTCAGCAACTAAAGCAGGGTGGCCAATCCATGCTGGCTAGGGAATTCTGGGAGTTGAAGTCCACAAGTCTTAAAGTTGCCAATGTTGGCCACCCCTGGACTAAAGGTTAAGCCCAGGTCTACAATTATCCATCTTTATCTATTCGAAACCCCAGCTAGCAAATGAACAGATTAAAAATGAGCAGATTAAAATTGGATCAGGACAAGCTGTTTAGATTGACTCCTTTATCCTCTGACTACTTTCAGGGTAACCTCTTCCATTCATCTTGCCATTGAAATCTACTGGGACATCATTCACCGTTGATTTCAGCCTGAGAATGGAAGTGTCCCTAGTTTTGAAAATGGCTGATGAGAGACAAGCAATAAGTAGAAGAGCTTCAGTGGTGGGTTGCATTTTCCTCTCCCTCAGTATTTGGGATGGATGGGGTTTATTTTGGAGGGAGGGAACAGTGTACCTGACGGGCAAAAACCTCAGAGGAAAAGATCTTTGGGTACAGTGTTGGAATGTTTGTTCGTTTGCTGCATTTTTTTCACCGCAGGCCTCTGCCAACTAAGGCAGAAGCTATGTTTCATTGTAATAAAAGGAGAGGATATGATAGCACCCTTTTTCTTAAATGCAATTTTCAAATTGATTTTTCAACAAACCAAGACAACCATTTTGATTAAACTTGGCTTTTCAGCAATTCTGAATGAAAGCGCTCCAATTAACTCTCCCCATCTGCTTTTCCATTGATAATTTCTGGATCTGAATAGAAATCAAAATGTTATATTCTGCACCAGTGATGATTTAATCCAAGCTTATTGCCTTACATTCATCTCTTCACTACATATTTCCCCCTCCCACGGTTCCTCTTTTTTTAGAAATGAGAGCATCCTATCCATTTTTTAAAAATTGAGCCATGGAATGGAAAAACGTTTCACCATCATGACTTGACTGCGGTTCTGGAACAGTTATCCTTGCAGCTCTGGATTTAAGAATCTTGCTTGACTTAAAACTGAGCATGTAAGGAATTATGAACTGTATTCTTTGAGTTGCCACCTGCTACTTTATTAATGTCCTACAGTAGAATGTCCAACCTTGGCAGTTTAAGTCCTTTGGACTCCACCTGAATCTGGGAGTTGAAGTCTACAAGACTTAAAGTTGTCAAGATTGGACACCCCTTTCCTATAGTAAAAGAAAGAAAGAAAGAAAGAAAGAAAGAAAGAAAGAAAGAAAGAAAGAAAGAAAGAAAGAAAGAAAGAAAGAAAGAAAGAAGGGAGAGAGAGAGGGGGAGGGAGGGAGGGAGGGAGGGAGGAGAGGAAAGAAGGAAAGAAAGAAAAAGAAAGGGAGGGAAAGAAAGAAAGAAAGAAAGAAAGAAAGAAAGAAAGAAAGAAAGAAAGAAAGAAAGAAAGAACTTTCTCTGATACTTGTGGCAATACCCTAGCTAGCAAATGAAGCTGCATACTGTGGAATTGAAAGCTGGAGACCCTCCAAATCATATGGATTACAATTCCCTTAAGTTTCAGTCACCATGAGGACTGTCAAATGTTTATGGGATTTGGGGTCTAAAATGTCAAGGGAATACCAATTGCCAATCCTTACTTTTCTGGTTGAAGCGGTAAATGGTAGGATGTTTTAGCTGATGCAAGAAGCAGGAGTTGGACTATAAGACCTCCAAGATCCCTTCCAACTCTGTTAAAATGTTACTGCATGCTATCAAATAATTGGTCTATCTAACCTAGTATTGTTAGTACTTTGACTGTCAGGGTCTCTCCAAGATTTCAGCCAAGGGATTTACTGGTCTTCCTCAAAACTGAAACTTTAAACAATGATAATATTTGCTTGTAAGAAACATGTAGAAGGGGGGGGAAAGGAATTATATTCCTGTAGAGACTTAATATATTTTATGGAGTGTTCGTATTTGTATGCATTGGCTTGTTGGAGTACGTTTTTCCATGCTGGTGAATTCCCCCTTTTAATTTGAAAGTTACTTCCTTGCAAATGACTTACAGTTGGTTGATTCTCACTTCCAACAATGCTCATTGGAGAAGAGCATCTAAGCCTTATTAACAAAGACCTCATCTCAATTCCAATATAAAAACAATTTTAGAGAAGGGACATTTATCCTCCCAATATTAATTTGAATCAACTTGATGAAATACAAATGCATAGGCTATTGTGAGCATTAGCACACGGAAAAGGTTTGATTGAGAGATTTCAAGAAAAATATTAAAAGGGGGGGGAGGGGAACAGATAATTGTCAAGGTGGTTCCAAGAGTTGCACCGCTGTTCCCAGTTTAACACGGTAACAAAAGAGTAGAGTACAATGACTTTTTCCTCTACACGTAATGTAACTGGAGCATATATGTGTTCGTATGAGTGATTTTGTAACTCGTGACCCAGCAAGTGATGTGACCCATGGATAACCAGTTCTTCTGACAGACAATTCTTTTATAATTTAAAGATTCTTCAATTGACTGTACATGAAATAGGAATGTACAAATGGATTCTTTTTCAGACTTGTAGATTATGACATTTATAGGCCGATACGTTAATTTGTCTTTTAGGATTCTGTTTCTGGAATTTCTAGAGAAAGACTGAAAGCTAAATCGAGAAAAGCTACGCTATTATATCAAATCAATAGTAATTTCTTATTACAGGCTCCGCAGTCTGCTAAAATAAAGGAATTTAGAACTGTCTAAATTGGAAGCCATTTTAGTTGCTTAAAACTCTGTCATATGGACACAAGGCGCTAGTGGCTGATTGTTGTGCCCAAGAACAAGGACAGGAGAAGTACTGGTGCTCTAGAACAGGGGTGCCAACTCCCAGTGTGTGGCAGAGATGCCCATGCAACCATCTTCCCTCCCCCCACCCCCTGCTGCCACCATCATGCTGATCCATAGGGCCAGAAAGATTGGGGGGCGCTGCTCGGGGAACATCTTGTAGAAGAACGATGTTTTCCAGTTCCATCCCAAGAGCAAGAAAATATTTTTTTAAAATTAATTATTTATTTGTTTGTTTGTTTGTTTGTTTATTTATTTTGTCAAGCAATTATAAGATAACAGGTATAAATAGAAACATAGTTAGGGATACATGAAATGGATACATATAAGAAAAATAAAAGAAATAAAAATAAAAATAAAAGAAATAAAAATAAAAAAGAAACAATAGGACAGGGATGGTAGGCACGTTGGTGCACTTATGCACGCCCCCTACAGACCTCTTAGGAAAGGGGTGAGATCAATAGTAGAAAGTCTAAGGTTAAAGTTTTTGGGGTTTGGAGAACAAACCAGAGTCAGGTAGAGTATTCCAGACATTGACCACCGTGTTACTGAAATCATATTTCCTGCAATCAAGGTTGATGCGGTTTACCTTGAGTTTGTATCTATTGTGTGCTCTTGTATTATGGTTGAAGCTGAAGTATTCATTGACAGGTAGGACATTGCAATGTATAATTTTATATACTATACTTAGATCCAGGGGTGGGATTCTATCAGTTCGCACCTATTCGCTAGAACCGGTTGTTAACATTCTAAGCAGTTCGGAGAACTGGTTGTTAGAAGAAATTACTGTTCGAATCCTGTAAGGAAGGCAGGAAGGAAACATTCTAGTGTTGTTTAAAGAAACTGCCTCTCTGTTAACCCTTATTACATTCTTGGCAGGACTAAACGTCCTGTCTCAGGAACTTCTCTGGAGTTTTTTTCCCCCCTTTGAATGGAGTGACCATTCAAAATTACAATGGCACTGAAAAAAGTGACTTATGACCATTTTTCACACTTACGACTGTTGCAGCATCCCCACAGTCATGAGAGGCCAGGCGAGGAGATGCGTGCCTCGATGTGAGTGATATTGAGTTGGCCACGCCCAGCCAATAACATGACCACCAAGCCACGTCCACCCAGTCACATGACCACCAAGCCACGCCCACCAACTAAGCCACACCCACAGAACCGGTTGTTAAAAAATTTGAATCCCGCTCCTGCTTAGATCGGACCGAAGGCGGCATAGTTCTAGGTTTTCTCGGTCTAGAATTTCAAGTCTGGTGGCCTAAGGTATTCTGCAACGAGTAGAGGAGTAGAGAACTCTTCTTGTGAAATATTTCTGGACTTTCTCCATTATACATATTATACCTCAAGCCCCTTTTTGCAAGGAGGATAGCAGCCCAGTATTATGCTGCAATCAGGAAAAAAAGAACTGCTCTTGTGCACATGTACTCACAGAAACTGACCATGTAGAATGACAGACAGACAGACAAACTTTTTGTATGTATGTACATAAATTACATATACATATACATACACATATATATTCCTTGTATACACACACGTGTGTATGCATGTGTGTGTGTTCGTATTCCACAAGGAACCCTATTGGCTGCCAAATCTTAGTGGGTGACGACTGTTTCAGAGATCAAAGCTAGTAGGTCTCCGAATACCAATGGCTGCTGGACACGATTACCATCCCTGATGCTGTTTCACCTTCCAGGAGGCAATGGAGGGGGCGGCAGGATGCACGAGGAGAGGGGATACCGAACTAGAGAGGCTGTTGGACTGATCAGGCGAGGCCCTTCTTATGTCCTCATGTCACTGGGCTGAAAACTTCGGCCTAGCCTCCTGCACACTCCCCCTTTTCCTTCCCAGTTTTGTGCTCTACCTCCTCCCAATTCCACCTCCCTGTATTTAATTGTTCCCCTTTTTAAAAAAGATCTAACACTTGTTAATAAAAGGATCTCATTTTAAAACAAAAACACCTCAAGAGATTGGCATCCATTTTCTGAACAAGTGGCCTGCCCGTGTAAGGTGTGCGGCTGGTGCCTGGGAGTCTTCATTTACGCTCTCGAGCTCAATCCGGCATCTGATCACCATGAGTTCCTCCTCCTTGTGAAACGGAGGCTGCCGGTGCTGTTTGCTGAGCTCCTGGCAGGCTGCCTTGTTAGGACTTCATTAATGCTGACAACTGTGAAGCAGGAGGTCAGGATCCCTCTGCTGCTGTCAGGCGGCTGCGCTCAGCCACTAATGGGGTTCATGGCTGCTCAGCGATTCTTCGGAGGCTCTGCAGTGACCAGTTCCCCCAAGCAATCATGGCCGGTGAGGCTGAAGGAGCAAGGAGAGAACTTGCAAAGGAACTGGGGATGGCTGGGCGGGGAGAAGAACTGGCCCATGGCTGTGCTCAAGCTGATGCCTTGGCCTGCGTTGAGGGCAATGAAGGATCAGGTGATGGCATGTCTGGACAGAGGAGGCCCTGGGGATCAGAGGAAGGGTCATATGTGGAGATAGGACCCAGGTATGGAGGGAGTGTACATGAGAGTGAGGAATATGAATTCTGACAAACCATTTTGTCTTCATTTCTGTGCCTTAGGCAGCCTTGCTCCTCCTTCCTGTCCCTCTCTACAGAAGGAGGGGGGGTCATGGGGGAATGGGGGTGCTGTCTCAGACAAAGATTTAAAACCGCTTTTACTTTTCTCTGTGGAAAGAGGGGTTGGGGGGGGAGCTACCTTGAGCTGCTCTGCAATAGGAAAGGGGTTGGAACTGCACATTCTTAGCAAGGTGGAAGTTAGTACCTTCAACCACTAGCCAGGATATTAGGAACAAGAATAGCTGGTTTATAAGAAAAACCCCCAAAACTACAGAGTTGGCACATGAAACTAGGACACTTTGCACGATGACTTGGGGCAAAACACAGGTGATGCAACATTTAGCTATGTAGGGGGGCTGAGATCCAAAATAACCAATCAATATTATCTGTTACGCATGCATTATGAGGGGAAGGGCAAAGGGCTGAATGCGACCACCCCTTGACTATAAAAACTGCTGTAAGATTCTCATTGAGGCCCTTGGTTAGCTTTTGAGCCAGCGTCCTTATACCTTGGTACCAGAATAAAAGCATAATTTTGTATAACACCTTGTATCCGGTGACTTATCGACTTCGACACCAAGCAAGAGCCCAGTTTTGGGGGACAACAGCTACAAGGCCTATCGTGCACAATCATGGCTTGTGAGAATTACAGAACCGTGGTTCAATGCCTGTGGTAGAACCCACAGTCAGGGGGCGGCTTTCTTAAGAGTTTCTTTCTGAAATAGCAAGCCTAACTCCCACAAAGCCCAGAAGCCAGGGATAGCAGCAATTTGTTCAGAAAGTCACACACCCCATCCTTGCTGTCTGGAAGAACCGATCAACCCCCCCCCTCCATTTCACGAAACAGCAGGGAACACTGACAAAAAGGGGAAAAAAATTATGTCACCCGGGAACAGGCCTGTGCACATTGCAAAATACACCTAAATGGTTCGGCTCGAGATTCCCACCCAGCAAAACAACAGCTTGACAGCGAAGCTTGTGTCACAGCAATTCCTTCGAAAATATGCCTAGAATGTTTATTCTTGACGAATGCTTTAAAAAACAACAACTTGGCTACAAGTCTAATGTGAATCAGATCAACAGGGGGAAAAAAGATTAACATTTATGAAATAGACTCCTCTCCGCAGTCTTTCCGTGGAGGGGGCATGATACTCTGATTACTTACCTCTGCTCTTTTTGTATTGTTGTAGCTTCTGCTGAACAGATTGCTGTTGATTGAAGCCAACACCGACATTAACTAGTTGTAATGATCCTTGTTAGAAAGCTCTACATTGTGGTCCCAAAATTTGTTGTTTTTTTTTGGGGGAGAGTTTTAAATGTCTGGCAGCTCTCCGAAAATGGAAAGATTTCAGCATCTTCTCCAAGCCAGCAGATGCCGAACGGTGCCTTGAGCTCCTACGTTATTTCCATTAAGACCGTGATTTTGCCATGAATGCTACAAAGCTCCTATATAAGAGGTGGGAAAGTTAAATAAAATAAAATAAACAATGGTGCAAGAAAGATAAGGCTATGGTACCTCCAGATCTGAGGGGATTTAGGCCTTGTTTTTCAACCAATGGCCACTCAAGAAGTGGAATTTCTAGATCGCTACCATTTCCACTTCCCCGATTTTCGAATAAGAGCGTTGTAACTAAGCCATTGCAGTAAGAATGTTGTAGGCCCTCAGAATCCCTTCAGCTGGCCAATGAAGGGGTCCCAAAATCGGCCTTTTCTCTCTCCGGCCTTTCTTTAATTCCATCCTTGCTTGTCAGAATTCAGCCCCTTCAAAGTCTGCTGCAGAAAAGGGAAGCACCAAGTTCTGGAGACGGAGAGATATTGCCTTTAATGGGAAACGACCCACCCTTCTTTGGTATGTTGGGCAATCAAACCAGAAGAAAATAAACTTGAAGTCCTGTGCAGGGATGCTAGATTTTGAAAACGTAATGGCTAACTTTATCTGCAATCAGCCCTGTTCTGCAAACAGGGATGAAAAGGCTAATAGACACTTAATCCTTTTTATCTGGGCATCACAGAGATTAAGTCCTAGAGCAGCACTGCAAATTTAGGGATGCCTGAGGAATTTCACCCCCATTTCCCTTTTTACTTTTCAGCATTTAGGAACCAGAGAGAGTATAAAACATAGGAAGAAAGGGATGGAGAAACGAGCATTTCCTAACTTGGTGGCATGATGTCAGTTCCAGTCAGATCTCTACAAAGATTTAATTATTATTAACAGATAACAGATCATCAGTGTTGGAAGGGATCTTATAGGTCATCTAGTCCAACCTCTGCCCAACCAGGAGACCCTACGCTATTTATGTCAGATGGGAGTCCAGTTTCATCTCAAGTGAGTCCAATCTCTTCTTGAAAGTCTCAAGTGATGGCGCTCCACAACTTCCGAGGGCAAGCTGTTCCATTGGTTCATTGTTCTCACTGTCAGAAAGTTTCTCCTTATTTCCAGGTTAAATCTCTCCTTGTTCAGTTTCTATCCATTATTCCTTGTCTGGCCTTTGGGTGCTTTGGAAAATAGCTTGACCCCTTCTTCTCTGTGGCAGCCCCTCAAATATTGACCGCTATCATGTCTCCCCTGGTCCTTCTCTTTACTAGACTAGCCATGCCCAGTTCCTGTAACCGTTCTTCATATGTTTTAGTCCCTCTCACACTTACTGCTATTGAGCCTGGTTTCACATTAAACCTGGTTTCACATTACAGACAGTCCTTAATTTACGACCACAATTGATCCCCCCCCAAATTTCCATGGTTAAGCGAAACAGTTGTTAAGTAAGTTTTGCCCCATTTTACAACCTTTCTTGCCACAGCTGTTAAGTGAATCACTGCAGTTATTCAGTTAGCAATCCAGTTGTAAAGTGAATCTGGCTTTTTCCCCCACTCACTTTGCTTATCAGATGGTCACAAAAGGGGATCACACAACCCTGCGACCATCACAAATATGAGGCAAGTGTCACATGACTGTGGGGATGCTGCAACAGTCGTCAGTCTGAAAAGCAGTCGTAAGTCATTTTTTTCAGTGCCATTGTAACTTCAAACAGTCACTAAACAAATGGTTGTAAGTCAAGGACTACCCTTATTGACTGGTTATTTACAAGAAGTGACTGTCAATTACTTAGGGCGTGACAGGGATCCCCTCAGAAATAGTTGTTCCCTGTTTTACTGGGACACTTCTAGTTACAGTTAAGGGTCAAACTGTCACCCACTCACCTATTTTTTTAGGCATGTTTCAGGTCCAAGACTTAAAGGTTATGTGATGACCCAGACTGTAACACAAACGGAACAAAATCCAAAATGTAAATAAATGTCCTTTAATGCCTCCAGCTTAGTCCCACTGTTCAATAATTCTCAGTTGGAGATAAAACCTACTCAAAAATAGTCTTCAAAAGAAAGCAATACTGTTAGGGATAACATTGTTTACCCTAACTGGTTTGGGTAAAAATAATAAATAAGTTATCATGGTTTGTTGGTTAAAGTGTGTGTAACTTTAACTACAAGAATGTAATTAAGGGTGTGGTTGTAAAAGCACCATAAAAGAAGCAAGTCAATTGCAGCTCTCTCTCTCTGGCTTAATGATCCCTAATTACTGGATGGATTGATGACTGCGTTTTTCCTTACTGGAACGGAGGAGAGAAAAGAGTGTTTATTTCTCAACGGAGAGAAGAGAAAATACGGACTGATTTATTGTAAGTGAACTGACATTGGCTATTCAACACGGACTTTGTAAATTGAGTATCCTCGACTGGACTGACTGAAATGATACATGACTAATGGACCGTTTATTTTGACTATGCTATAATTCCTAATGGAATAAACTATATTTTTGATAGCACAAGCGTATCTGCTTTTTACTGCGTGTTAACTAAAATACAAACTTATCTCACACATTTACCTGTCTTCCTATCTGACTACGCTACACATTCTGTTTAGTTTGTTTTCCTTAACACTTGTTGGGGAATTCAGGCTTAACAAATACAGTCCGAACTTAATGAGCAGATAGAGGTGAAATAAAAAAAACCAAACAAACTACAATGAAGAAATTTCCACAACAGACCAGGATAAGTAATTACCAACTTCAAGGAGATAACAAGGCACAGTCTGTTGGAAGGACGCCAACCAAGATAACTTCAGCCCAAAATAAAACACACTTTGCTTCTGGCGACACTGTTTTAAGCATCTGTCTAATATACTATTCTCCCCAGCTGCCACCTATGAGGGGGATCATGGCCGCTTCCTATCTCCTAAGCCAAGTTGTTTCCTTCTCCATTCCTCCCTGCATGTCCTAGGATGCAGAGGGGATGGGTCTGGTTCTTCCTCTGACTGCCCAGCCAGCATCTGCCCTTCCCCAGCCTCCTCCACAACCTCCGGAGCCACACCTCCGCTTCCTGTCAGCTGTTCCTCCTCTCCCTCACAGTCCGACTCTACCAAGGGCATGACAGGTTAAATAACATTTAAGAAATATGTTCCAAATGCAGGCATTTTGATACTGCTGCAGGGGTGTTCAAGTCATACATTGGACAAGAGTCTGGCATTATTCAAAGCGCCAGAAAATGAGCTTTATCATGTAAATTAGATTACAAGGACATTCCATTTGATGCGAGCCTTGTCACGTTTATTTTAATGGGCTTGCAGTATATTGAATGGAGAATTGCCAAGGAAGGCTGAAGTGCAATAGATTAAGGACACGTTTCAAGTTCTCCTAATTCTGGTCACTTGCTATAAGAGAAGAGCAACCAATTAGGTCAGAGGTGTCCAACCTTGGCAACTTGAAGACCTGTGGACTTCAACTGTCAATATTATCCCACTCAACGATGCTGACTGAGGAACTCTGGCAATTGAAGTCTGCAGGTCTTCAAGTTGCCAAGGTTGGACACTCCTGAATTAGGTATAGCACTAAATGGGTTCAATCCGATCAGACAAACTTGACCTAAAAACCAGGTCAGATTTGTGTGGTATTTGGATGAGAGGCTACCACAACTGTAGAATAAACTGAGAAATTTTGAAAGAACAAAGGATAAAATAAGACAAACTATTCTCCTTAGTTGTTCAGAAAAAATGTAGATTTTGATTTTGCACATAAGGAAGGTCTTGGATTATCCTAAAGATATTTCAGACTTTTCTACTGCTCCATATTCCTTGTTCTGATTTTCTAATATTATACTGGCAAGAGCCAGATTCAGGGACTGGTGGGAAGACCTGTAGAAATATTGGATAGCCTTCTCTAAAGTTCAGATTTAAAAAAAAAATCTTGGACAGGGATTTGTTAAATCCAATGATTCCAGGCCACTCAATTACAGATCACAGAGATACACCTTATGTTAATCCAGTGGTGTTTGTTATTGCTAAGGTAAAGAACCCATCAAACCAAATTCAACATGTTTATTTTAAAAAAGGAAAGGAGAAAAAAATGACATCTGGACTAAAAGCAGGAGGGAGGAAAATATTAAAGAGCCAGCTGGAACAATGTGGCTTTTAAAAACATCTCTGCATGAAAAATCTTCTTTTCTGTATTGCCTTTATGTGGGACTATGTTGTTTGCAGAACGATGAGGCTACAGGTTGTTCTCCATTTACAACCATTCGTTTAGTGACCGTTCCAAACTACAATGGCATTGAAAAAAGTCAACTTATGATTGTTGTTCACACTTACAATCGTTGCAGCATCCCCGAGGTCACATGATCAAAAATTGGGCACTTGGCAACTGGCTTGTATTTGTAATTGTTGTACCATCTTGGGATCATGTGATCACAACTTGTAACCTTCCCAGCGGGCTTCCAACAAGCAAAATGGGGGAAGCTGGAATGACAGTGTGATTTACCTCATAATTGCAACAATTTGCTTAACAACTGTGTCAAAAAAAATGGTTGTAAAACAGGAGCCCAGTGTGACATCAGTGAGTGGATGGGCCCCTTCCTTGTTACCCACGAGTTTGATATTTTTTACTTCAGGAATGCCTTTGGATTCTACCTATATCCAAGAGGCTTTTACTGTAAATCTGACAGTAAATATTCGGAGGGAGGACAGCAGTGTTTCTCAACCTTGACAGTTTTAAGGTATGTGGACTTCAACTCCCAGAATTCTCCATCCAGCATGCTGCTGGGAAAATCTTGAAGTCTGCACATCTTAGATGATGAGGTTGGATCAGCAAATGTGTCATGCAGCAATTTCCTCATCCCCCAGTCATATCTTTGGGTACCAAGTAAGGAAAACTGCATGTCAGATGAGAGCAGCGCAACCATTATAGTCATGCATAGAGCGCAAAGGAAATGTGCACAAAGATGCACAAAGATGTACACAACATTGACTGTCAATCCAACCTTCTCCTACTCCTAATTTGGAGACTCCCTTTTCCTTTTTAAGTGTGTTCCCGCACATTTTAGCAGTCCTTGACAAGCACCAATATTACTAGTAGTTTTTGGATTGCTACTTGTGTGCCCTGTTGTGTGTCTGATATGGGCCGTCAGAGCTACCGTTTGTTCCTTCCGCCTCACCCAGGGGTGGGAGTCTACACCTATTCGCTAGAACTGGTTGTTAACATTCTAAGCAGTTCGGAGAACCGGTTGTTAGAAGAAATTACTGTTCTAATCCTGTAAGGAAGGCAGGAAGGAAATATTCTGGTGTTGCTTACAGAAACTGCCTCTCCGTTAACCCTTATTACATTCTTGGCAGGACTAGATTTCCTGTCTCAGGAACTTCCCTGGAGTTTTTTCCCCCTCCTTTGCTGGTACTTTGGTTGTGTGGAATGACCCTTCAAAGTTACAATGGCACTGAAAAAAGTGACATGACCATTTTTCACACTTACGACTGTTGCAGCCTCCCCACAGTCATGAGAGGCCAGGCAAGGAGATGCGTGCCTCAATGTGAGTGATATTGCGTTGGCCACACCCACCAACTAAGCCACGCCCACAGAACCGGTTGTTTAAAAAATTGAATCCCACCCCTGGCCCCACCCCCTCAAGTCATATGTTGTCAGCTTCAT
Organism: Notechis scutatus; assembly: GCF_049901735.1. Lineage (NCBI taxonomy): Eukaryota > Metazoa > Chordata > Lepidosauria > Squamata > Elapidae > Notechis > Notechis scutatus. Next base: position 197,746,704 of record NC_142010.1, on the reverse strand, counting down.
AGTCTAAGAGCACAAGGAAACTCCTAAATCCTCAGTCGTCCTTGTGTACCCGATGTTTGTAAAACAGACAGAAAGAACAGAGATGGGAGGCCGATCTGGATTAGTACAGTTTGGGTCTTTGGAGCATATGAACAGATGCACTGACTGCTAACGTGGAGAGAAAGGGAACATCAATAACATTGGCTGCCCATGTGTGTGTGTGTGTGTGTGTGTGTGTGTGTGTGTGTTTTCAAATATGGCTCCTGATGTTCCCGCAGTTCCCTCTTAAGTGGATGGCATTGTTTCTTCTTTTCTTGCAAAAGGCTCAGAGAGGGATCAACTGATTTGCACCCACGCAGGGTCATTCATACGTCCTCAAGTCCCTGACATGCCAAAGAGGCACAATGCAAGCTGGGAACACAGAGCCCTCCCCTGCACATTCTGTGCTCAAGGACTCTCTACCTTCTTGTGAGTCACGAAAGAAAATAAAAATGGATTTCAAATCCTGAAAAATGACTTGTTTACCCTAATCTCAGCTCCTTTTTGAATAAAGAAGAATTCCCAAAGGTGGCTGACAGCCCGGTTGAGAAGTAGTGTCAATGTTTTTATCACTGCACAAATCAAGAGTAACTGGTCCTCACCCTCGAATCATAAGTTTCCATTATCTGGATCAGGAGCAGAATTAACTGGTACTGGCATTTGGGAATTAAAAATATATAAAAGTTCCCCAGCTGTTTTCTTCAGGGTCACTAATTGTAATAGTAAAAATATTATTATTTGTGTGGAAAATTGCAACCTTTGATTGACTGACTCATTAAACTCTGCTTCAATTTACCCAAAAGGATCTCTGCCACGATCTCAGACAATATTTATTTTAAAACTTGAGTTATTTTAAATCATCCATACCGGCCCCAACTGGACGGCAGTGGCTTACCTTTGTTCTCAGGTTTCTTGGAACACACAGATAATTTTCAACGGCATTGAGAAGAGAAGGTTTTCAGAAAAAGCTAATGAGGACTGGACCAGCCCTTGTGTGTGCTGAGGGTGAAGAAATGGCCCTTCTAATATTTCTGCTCTTTTAACAAAGGCAGCAGATCTTCTTCTACTGCCCTCACCAACCACCAGGGCCACCTCCCGACTGAACCCCCAAAAGTGCACTGGCAACTTCTATGCATTTTATTATTAGCAGGGTATGTGTATTGTTGCTACGTTTTGTGTTATTATTACTTTTCAGAAACTGATGATTGCTCAGTCCTGCATGCAGTCCTCTATTCCTTTACTTGTAACTTAGGCTGGATGTTTATTCTTTCTACTTGAGCGCTGAACATGTAATTTTTGATAGTGCTGGTTTACATACTTCTACTAATATTGTGTTGTTGTTTTTTAAAGAATAGAATATGGCCATATTTTTCTCTAGTTGGGAAAGAAAAGATATAGATAGATGATAGATAGATGATAGATAGATAGATGATAGATAGATAGATAGATAGATAGATAGATAGATAGACAGACAGATACTATTAATCTTCTCATCACTCCTTATCACCCATCCCCTCCCACTTGTGACTGTATGACTATAACTTTGTTGCTTGTATCCTTACGATTTATATTGACTGTTTCCTAGTATGATTTGATTGCTTATTGTACACTATGACTATCATTAAGTGTTGCACCTTATGATTCTTTACTCTTGATGAATGTATCTTTTCTTTTACGTATACTGAGAGCATTTGCACCAAGACAAATTCCTTGTGTGTGCAATCACACTTGGCCAATAAAGAATTATTTCTATTCTATTCTATTCTATTCTATTCTATTCTATTCTATTCTATTCTATTCTATTCTATTCTATTCTATTCTATCTATCTATCTATCTATCTATCTATCTATCTATCTATCTAAGACATGGTCTTATTTTGGGGGGATGTCTTACTTGCTTACCTTAGGACCACCGTAGCCAGGCCTCCCACACCCTGACACCTGTCACACCACTGCCTGACTTCTTCTGTGGCCGCTTATGGCCAGACGTTTGGCGCGCCAGTGCTGCCGCTTGTGGCAGGAGGCTGCATGCTATGTTGTGCTGTTGCATGCATGAGCGGTGGCACCAGCATGCCATGCCATGTGGTGTCCAGCCACAAGTGGCCACAAGCAGCCACAGAAGAAGCTGGGCAGCAGTGTGTCAGGTGTCAGGGTATAGGAGGCCTGGCTGCGGCGGTCCTAAAGTAAGTGGGTGCAAGGTGCATAGGGCAGCTCCAGATCTCCACCCCTGCCCTAACTTGATTTTTACGCACATGCCTCGCCCCACTTTGTACAACCAGATAGTGGGCAGGACTTAACTAGGGCTTATTTTTGGGATAGACAGTTCTCACCTAGGCTTCCTTAGAAAGCATAAAACACAATCTTAGTTCCAGCGAAACCTCTTATTTCCACGGCTGTGAATTATGTTCATTCACAGCCTGCAAGGCTTCACAAACAGTCTTTCAGGGCAATGTTTATAAACACCCACTTTATTGCACTTGAAATGCTGCCAGAGAACTAATTGCCAAATGCAGGGCAAGGCCAAACTTGACACAGAGTCAAACAGAACTTTTCAAAGCTTGAATCGACCAGATGAATTAATTGCTTCCTGCAAAAGCTTATGTCCTGTTTACTTCTCTTTTATGTCCTACGGGAGGGGCCAATAATCTCTGAGATGTGGCCTTACTCCTGAGTCGACCCTGCTTTCTCAATTGTTCTTGTCTTCTGGTAGCCGTGCGTATGCGCAGGCTGGGAACCGATTCCAGAAACTTCCCCGCCTCACTGCTGTCTGAGTCTGAAGGCAGCTGATGGCTGTCAGCCTGCCCTGGCCCCATCTCTGCCTCTGATGCAGAGCCCTCGTCCGAGCCTTCCTCTCTCTATACACAGACACACAGACACACACACACACACACACATGCATGCATGCACATGCACACACACATATATAGATATACGTAGACATACATATATATGCATAGATGCACTCAGACGCACATATACACATACATACACACACATATACATACATATATATTCATAAATATGTTATACATATAACTTAATTGGTCAAGAGCTTTATTTTAAGTTTTTTTTAAAAAATAAAAGGTTTTAAATAAAGTTTAACTATGCATCACTACTGATTTTCACTTATCTTAAGGCTCGGTATCAAACATGCTAGATACCAAAGTATCTAAAATGGTAGAGATTTGGTATCTATCATATTATTGTAATCTTTTTAAAAAGAAGATTTAATAAATTGGAATAACATGGGGTAAAGCTCTATAAACTACAGTTTTCTCCTAAAGTCATCTTTATTCTGGAAACATTTATTTAAAATAACAGTAATATTATTTTAATTTAGTTATTTTTTTAGAAAATAAATGTCTTGAATAAGGATTCTACCTCATTTGTTTAATATTAACCAAATATATGCAGGTTTTGTTTTGCTGGTTTGCTTTATTTTTCAGTCCTTCTAGCATGCAACATTGTTAGTTGTTTCCATGGTGACTCTAATTGATTTCTTTCTACTGTTTTTACAGGCTTTTCCAAGGTTTATACAATACATCCTTGTTGTAGTTATTTTTATCTTTGTAGGATACACAACATTCTCCTGAAAACAAAGATTGGTAAGTAAAACTATCCAGGGGTGCACAATTCCCAAATATTCAGGCTGGTTTCAGCACAGAATCTCGACCACCAAAGCAAGCACAGTCCATCCTATATCAAGATGAATAAGTCATGCAGAACCTCTGGCTTTGGGAACAGAATGGAGAACAAGTCGTCCTGCTGACAATACAAAATGTTCCAACTCCCAAATGAATGTTCCTGAATCAGAAGTGAAAATAAAACACTGTTGTGATGTTTCAAATGGGAGAGAAAAATGCCAGAGCAAAAATTGGTCTATGTGTTATCGATACAACCATCCCTGTCTCTGCATCTCTGCTTTTTCATGTTCCTTTGAATGACAGCCTTCATAATTTCTTTGTGAACACTTGAGTTGATGTTTTCCTACGCAGTTCCAGCCCTACCACGAAGCAGAGTGGGATGACTGCCAACATGGAAGATCACAGATACTGAATTTGAAATGGGTTGAAGATAGAGACCCCACCTTGTTCTTCATCTCAGGCAACCAAGGTCATACGATGATCAGAATCTCATAGCATCCATCTAGTCGTCAGTTCAATTTCCTCTTGATAGCGCAAGGAAGCTGGTTTGTAAAGGCAGTCATAAATTATAATGAGCAACAGAAGTGATTTGAAAACACGTTCATTGCATTCTAGCCCAGGGGTCTCCAACCTTGGCAACTTTAAGACTTGTTGACTTCAACTCCCAGAGTTCCCTCAGCCAGGTTGGAGACAGCTGTTCTAGCCCAAACTTTTTCAGAAGAGTATGTAAGAAAAGGAACAAGAAACTCATAAATGACTTCAAAGTTGGTTGTTTAAATTTCATTTCTGAAGTGTTACAGAGGTGCTTTTGAGAGCCTACTTATAAGACTAACCATTTCCCCATCATCCCCAATAGTTAGCTGGCACATTTTATTTTTGATGAAAATTCTTCACACAGTAAAAACTATGGTTTGCTTTCCTTTGATCTGAATATTGCCCTGGGACATCCTCGGTCCTCCATTTCCCTGTTCTACATAGATATTGAATGAAACATCTACAAAATTGTAATTATTGGTAGAATGCAACGCAAGACATATTCTTCCAATCTTTTGCTAACAATCATCTGATAGGTTGGAGAGAAGAAACAATTCTTGAGGGAGCCGGCAGAAAGAATGAGGGAGCTCATGAACCATCAACTTTAAAATATATTTCCCCTGTGAAAAAGATGTAGAGACGTTGACACTCAATGACCATTCAGAAGCATTAAGCACAGTTATGAATCCTACACACCACTTATACACTTTCCTATGTACATAAATCTTATTCGTGTGTTCCATGAATACAGATAGAATGTAGCCTAAGCAGACATTCTCGTGTGCATTCAATTTGTGTATATATATTTATATATATTTGTCTATAAATATATTTATATATGTAGATATAAACAATCATTTGCAAGAATCACATCTGATACCTGTACAATCAGCACAGGGCCCCCCCAAGGCTGTGTGCTTTCTCCACTTCTCTTCTCCCTATATACCAATGACTGCATCTCAAACGATCCATCTGTTAAAATACTGATGACACAACAGTGATTTGTCTCATTCGAGAAAACAACGAATCTGCATACAGACAGGAGGTTATACAACTTGCCTCATGGTGTAACTGGAACAATCTGGAACTGAACACACTCAAAACCATAGAAATGGTGGTGGACTTTAGAAGAAACCCTCCCATACTACCACCTCTTACAATACTAGACAACACAGTATCAACAGTAGAGACTTTCAAATTTCTAGGTTCTACTATATCACATGACCTAAAATGGACACCTAACATCAAAAACATCATCAAAAAAGCACAACAAAGAATGTTCTTTCTGCGCCAACTCAGAAAGCTCAAACTGCCCAAGGAGCTGCTGATCCAGTTCTACAGAGGAATTATTGAGTCTGTTATCTGCACCTCTATAACTGTCTGGTTTGGTTCTGCAACCCAACAGGCAGACACAGACTTCAGAGGATAATTAGGACTGCAGAAAAACAATTACTACCCACCTGCCTTCAATCGAGGACCTTTATACTGCACGAGTTAAAAAGAGGGCTGTGAAAATATTTACAGACCCCCTCACATTCCGGACATAAACTGTTTCAACTTCTTCCCTCGAAACGACGCTATAGAGCACTGCACATCAGAACAACTAGACACAAGAACAGTGTTTTCCCGAAAGCCATCACTCTGCTAAACAAATAATTCCCTCAACACTGTTCATCTATAACAAAGTCTGCACTACTATTACTGTTAATCTTCTCATCACTCCTTATCACCAATGATACTCCTTATCACCCCTCCCACTTGTGAATGTAGGACTGTAACTTTGTCGCTTGTATCCTTACGATTTAGATTGACTGTTTCCTAGTATGATTTGATTGCTGATTGTACCCTATGACTATCAAGTGTTGTACATTATGATTCTTGATTCTTAACGAATGTATCTTTTCTTTTATGTATACTGAGAGCATTTGCACCAAGACAAATTCCTTGTGTGTCCAATCACACTTGGCCAATAAAGAATTCTATTCTATTCTATTCTATTCTATTCTATTCTATTCTATTCTATTCTATTCTATCCCTCTTCTCTTCTCTTCTCTTCTCTTCTCTTCTCTTCTCTTCTCTTCTCTTCTAATGAAAACATCTATAGAGAGCACCTCATGGCCTCAAGGCTGCAATTCAGAAAGGCATCTGAACATCTTGAGGTGTTCAATCTTGGTAACTTGTGGATTTCAACTCCCAGTATTCCCCAGCCATTCATGCTGGCTGGGGAATTTTGGGTGTTGAAGTCCGTAGATTCTTCAAGTTGCTGTGGTTGAACACCTTTGATTTAGAGGGTTACAACTTTGCCACTGATGGCTCTCTATAGAGCATTGAGTCAGGGTTCCAAGTAATAGACCCCTAGAAAGCAAAACTCCGAGGCTGGCAGATTCCACAAAGAATAGCTTTATTGGATATATCATATTGGCACGCATCTGGTGAAAAGCAACTCTGAAGGCTCCCACAGTTTTCACCTGATTAAAAGTTTGTCACTTTCTCAAAACAATTAGTCACATGATCCAATCATGGCCCGGTCTGGTTGCCTGGTGACATTACTCCGCCTTCCTCCGACCAGGTGTGAGAATGTCCTTGGTTCCCAAGAGAAAGTATTTTGGTTTGGCTATGGAATCCCAGCTGTCTCATATGCCCCCTCCCTGACTCTCAGCTCCAATGTGGCAACTCTGAAGCTGTCAACACTGGCTTTGGTCAGGTCAGCTTCAGGGTTGACACTCTGCTTGACAGCAGGACTCTCCCAAGAAAAGTCTGCTTCCTTTATGCACTATTTCTTTATTTCAGAATGCAAATGAATATATCTAAATCTTGCATAAATAATGAGCCTTTGGTGCATCTGAGTTGAAAGCTTTCCTCCAACTTAAAGTCTACTTTCAAAGGTTTCCAGCAATGCAGAACTTACACATTTGGGGATGTGTCTGTGTTTCTAGTAAATGCAACACAAATGCAGGAAAATGAGTTGCTGTATATTACAGTATCTCCCTCTCCTCCACCAGCATCAATTTAATATGCGTTAAGATGCATAAACATTTTTCTTCCCCTGTCCCCTGAAATCCAATGTTCCTCCATTCCTACACTTGGAATCAGCAGGGTATTTTGATATTCACCTTTCTTCCTGCATTTCCTTCAGCATCAAGGACTTCTTCTTCTTTTTGGTTTCACAAAACTTAGCAAGGCCCTTTCTAAAAAGAGCTTAAATGTCTTAAAAATAAATCTGAAGCTTTAATGCTGTGTAATTATCCTGTCTGTTATCTCATCTGCTGTTTAATCTTCCATTCCTTCCCTTGGCATTTTATGACAGTCTTTCCCATATTGTCCCTTCCAGATGTGCTGATGTGAAGGTAGCCAGCAGGGCATAATTGGGCAGGAACTCTGGGAGGTGCAGTCTGAACATATCTGGAACGAGCCAGGTAAAGAACGATTGTATTATGCCCACCTTTTATGATTCATAAAGGGATGTCTATCAGGCCACGTTGCCTCCGGCTGTAGGAAGCCTCAGTTCTCCCCACCAACTGTAAAATCTACAGTATGGGAGATAGCAATAGCACTTAGACTTATATACCACTTCTTAGTGCTTTACAGCCCTCTCTAAGTGGTTTACAGAGTCAGCCTATTACCCCCAACAATCTGGGTCCTCATCAGGGGTGGGATTCAAATTTTTAACAACCGGTTCTGTGGGCATGGCTTAGGTGGTGGGTGTGGCTTGGTGGTCATGTGACTGGGTGGACATGGCTTGGTGGTCATGTTATTGGCTGGGTGTAGCCAACTCCATATCACTCACATCGAGGCACGCATCTCCTCCCCTAGCCTCTCATGACTGTGGGGATGCTGCAACAGTCCTAAGTGTGAAAAATGGTCATAAGTCACTTTTTTCAGTGCCATTGTAACTTTGAATGGTCACTCCACACAACCAAAGTACCAGCAAAGGAGGGGGAAAAAACTCCAGAGACGTTCCAGAGACAGGAAGTCTAGTCCTGCCAAGAATGTAAAAAGGGTTAACGGAGAGGCAGTTTCTGTAAGCAACACCAGAATGTTTCCTTCCCGCCTTCCTTACAGGATTAGGCCAGTAATTTCTTCTACCAACCAGTTCTCCAAACTGCTTAGAATGTTAACAACTGGTTCTAGAAAATAGGTGTGAACTGGTAGAATCCCACCCCTGGTCCTCATTTTACTGATCTCAGAAGGATGGAAGGTTGAGTCAACCTTGAGCCTGGTGGGATTTGAACTGCCAAATTGTAGGCAACTGACAGTCAGCAGAAGTAGCCTGCAGTACTGCTCTCTAACCACTGCATCACCGTGGCTCAAAGATGTTGACTTACTGTAGGGAATTGTCAGGCTCAGATGAAGACATGATTTAGACTTCTGCATCACTGCATGTCAGGGAACTTATACATCTTTCCTTTACAGATGGTTGCATAGCAGTTGCATTTATACTTCATTTGAGGTCTCTGCTCTAGCTGCTCCATTTTGTTGTTTGAACATGGCTTGCCTTCTACTTGCCTCCCAACAGGAAGTCAGATCAATCCATCAGCATGCAGGATGCGCATATCCACACAACAAATCAGTTGAGATTTGGGAGGTATGCGCATCAGCCCATCGACAAATGTCTGCAACCTACACTTAACCATCAACCCCTTCACAATGTAGATATGTGTCAATGCCTAACACAGTTGTAGACAAGTCTAAAGCCTCAGTCATGGCATGAAGAGTGACCTGAAGACTCCAGAGCATTTTTTTTGAAACATTATTGAAATATTCACTATATAGGTGGATCTCTTCAAGGTGCCACAACTTGTTTAGTGCTCTTGGTGGGCAGGATCAAATTCCATTGCTAAAATCATTATCTGTGATGGTTGTATGATCTGCCCATGACACTCTATGGGAGCTGGACTTTGAAGAAGCAGGCTGGGAAGAATATTGGTGCCTTGAATTTTGGTTAGAGAAAACTCCTGAAAACAGGCCAGACAGTCAAGAAAATAAGCTGATGGATCACTGAACAATTCAACCCAGAGTTCTCATTTGAGGCATAAATAGAGAGGCTCTAATTATCCTACTTTGGACACATTAGACCTAGCTTTTTTGAGAAGGCACTAACACTGGGAAAAGAGGGCGGAAAGGGAAGAAGATGACCAGCTGCAAGATGGATGAATTCAATAAAAGTGGTAATAAATGCACAGAAAATGGAAGGACCAGGTTAGGAACATATCATCATGGGGGAAAATCTATTTATGTGGTCTCCAGGAATAAAAAAATGACTTGCTAGCACAAAAAAATAATGTATACATATGTGCATATGTACTTAGTGCTGAATTAAAGAAGGGGGAAGTGGGGTAGACTGAATTCTAGTCCATCCTTGGCAAAGCTGGTTCAGTGACTTAGGGCCAATTACTCTCTCAGCCCCAGGAAGAAAGCAATGGCAAGCCACTTCCCAAAAAATTTTTGCAAAGAAAACTGCAGAGACTTCTCCATGTGGTCATCAGAAATCAAGGCTGTCCTGAAGAACACCCCCCTCCAAAGGGTTTATCTTTCCATACATGTTTTTATATTGCCAAAATTACTGGAACTATTTGGTTGCTACCATGAGTTTATTTTATTTAAAATATATTTATATTTTATATTTATATTTATAAATATATTTAAAATCCTCCAAGTAAACTGTCATTGCATAATCATCAAGATTAAATACAAATACAAGGAATGGTTGCAGGGAGAGGAAGGTGTACTAGGTATGTTCACTTTCTTGAGTTATAATAAAGGTTTAAATTATTTAAATTAAATAAAATGAGTTGAATAAACATTTAAATTAAATAAAATATAATCTATATTTCTCCTCTCCATCCTCCCTTTCAGTCCTCATTTTACAGCCCCATGTTCCTCTAGGACAGAGGTGGGGAACAACGGCCCTTTTATGACTTGGGGGCCATTGAACTCCCAGAATTCCTGAGCCAGCCATTCTGGGAGTTGAAGTCCACACGTCATAAAGGGGCCTTCATTCCCCACCTCTGATCTAAAGCATCTGTTCCTTGGAGAAGAACACAGAAAACATCAGTACAGTTGATAAGAGCCGACAATGACTTGATGGCATATAATTAATCAATCGTTCGATTGCAGATCTGAATCTTCTGAATGAGCTGCAGAAGATTGCAAAATTGTTCTCCACCTCTGTTCTGGGATTACTTCTAAGTTTCTGGTTTGGGAGACTGTGTGAGGCAGGACAGTTTGGTCCACAGAGAGGAGTATGATGGTGGGCCTGTCATGATCCATAAGGCTACCTGACTATGTGTACAATTTATGTTTTCTAGAAACCTAAAGGTTACTTCCTTGCACCCATCTGACTTACAGCTGACGATTTTCATCCTGACATGCTGGTGCACAACAATATTTTGCTCATTCACCTTTAAAAAATGAAAGGGGTGATAATCATATTTTCCACTGTCAAATTATTTTTTATATCAGATAAATGTCACACGGATATATTTTTAGTGTGTTGTGTGTGCTGCATTTTAAAAATATCAGTTTGCTAAAATGCTTCTCTGTGAAATTACTCTCACACATAGAGGTTTGGTTTAAATAAAGACATTTTCCACAGAATAATACTTGAAGAATTCCAGATACAAAACATCGTGCTCTTTAGCAATTGGGAGTTATTACATAAGTTGCTTTTTCTCTGTAATAAACGTTTCAAATCTACATTGAAATGGTCTCTGTCGTTTTATTATCTGAAGAGCTATTGTTATCTCTAAAAAGATTATCTCTATAACCAGTAATCATAGACTAAACATTGAAAAGTGTATAAGCATCCATAATATTTTTTAAAACATTCTCTTTGTTATATGACTTAGAGAATGTACAGGATTTCATTGTGAGAAGCATTTTAAAGCTGTTATCTCAATGCAGTGCTAAATTTATTCACCAGGGGTCATCAAAGGTCTGGATTTTCTTTGTCTATCTGTTGACTCAAATATATTTTTAAAAAAATTCTCCAAGTTTCCATAATAAAGTAGCATTCAGGGTTTTTTCAGTGCCAATCAATGGCAGTTCCATAGACACATACAAGAATTATTTTGAAGATTCACCATATAGCGATAATTTATTTGCACTTTGCAGAATATTCTATAAGCACTGCTACAAAAGATGATAATGGTGATTCTGACAGAAAGTCCTTTTTATTAAGCATCAAATTATTAATAAAGTTGACAGCAATAAAGGTTACATTCACTGAAGAAAGAAGAAATGTGCATTTCTTGGTAGTTACACATCTACCTCTCAATATGAAACATTCTAGGAGAAATAGGTTTACCTTATATGTTTAAAAGGTCATCACCATGAACTACAGGTAGTCCTCAACTTACAACAGTTTGTTTTAGTGACTGTTGGAGCAAAACTCATTTCACAAATGTCTCGCTTAGTAACCTAAATTTTGGGGTCAATTGTGCTTGAAAGTCAAGGACTGCCTGCATAAACTGGAACAGATAATACAGATGAAATTTTAAACAGAAATATCATTTTCATACCAAACAGCCTGCAATGCATGTGTATGCCAATATTTATATTTACAAGAATGTTGCAATACAGCCCATTGTTTTAAATTTTTTTTAAAATGCCTATATTACAAGTAAGTATACCACCTTCTATTTTTATCTCTTGGAAATTTGCAAAAATGCAAACATTGAGAAAAGGAGTAAAGGAGGCATCTTGTATAACATAAATTACAGATATTATTGCATGTTTCTGCCAAATTAGTAAGCAGCGGGTCTGAAAAGATTTCATCACATTGAAATAAGAAATTTTTGCAAAAGCAAAGCTGATAGACTTATCCATTTGTACTCTTAATCTGAACCTACGATGAAAACGGGGAGAAAAAGCTAACAGAACCTATATTTTCCTCCAGTTTGAATTCATTGTGACTATAGAATCAATGATTGCATACAAAGTTAAAGACGGTTAGTTTTATATTATTTTCAGACTGATCTATTATCTGACAACCTTGTGACCAAGTCCCCAAATGTTGTAATCTTAGAAAAGCAACATGCCTCTTTTCTTTAGGCATAGAGGGGAAAGAAATGCAGATGTTTTATTTCTTCTGCCCTCTATTCTAAGAAGAAATTATATGGCAAAAAAACTGAGTTCAGAAAGACAGAAAACCTTTTACAGGTAATCCTTGATTTACAGCAGTTTGTTTAAGTGACCATTTGAAGTTACAACAATACTGAAAAACATGGTTTATGTGATTTATAATTCATAGTTTAAGACTTTTGTAGCATCCCCATGTCTTGTGATCAAAATGCAGATTTATTACCATTGCTGTGCCCCAAAATCATGTGTTCATCTTTTGTGACAAGCAAAGTGAATCTGATTGGTTGAACTGGTGCATGTTTTTCTTCCCATAGCAATCGGTGTTGCTTTCTGCACTACCTAGGTAAAGCTGTTGAATCTCTCCCATGGTTTTCAAAATGGGAATTGAGTCTCAGTCTAATCAATCAACTGTATGTTAACCAAGCAACGCTGCACTCAAAATATCTACTATCATTTTCCTTTGCCTCATATCCACTTAGACGGGGCTATAAAGCCCTGTGCAGCAGCATATAAATCTAAGCTCTTTTATTATTGCTATCTTCCAGCTGCATTGAGAATTCTGGAAGTTGCGGTCTCACCAGAGCTGGAGACCAAGACGGAGGAGAATAAGAAAATAATCTTGAAAGTTATCCAAAGTCGTCTCCCATTCATACTTTGCCAAATAGGAAAGAAATGGCCTCAGTCTGGGAAACTGTCACATTCATCAAATGTACAATGGAAAAAACTTAGGGCAGGGGAGGTTGTAAAAATGTCTCTATGTCCTTCTATTAAATTATGGTGCTTTCTTTAGCTGGCATAGAATGCAATTTTCAGGATTCTGGATGATCAATTAGATGTTTGAACCATGCTTGGATCACCAGTTCTGGGCCAGTCACATTGGTTAGTTATTTGTTTTCAGGTTGAATGTAAAGTTCTCGTTCTGAACTGTAACCTTAAATGATTTGGGAACAGTTTTGATGCAGAGCCGCATAGATTAATATGAGCTTTGATGAGCTTTGGGATAAACCTCAAAGGACTGGCCAAGAAACATTAAATGAATACATACTAGCAGGATTTTTTTTTCTTTTCAGTGATGGCTCCATATCTGTGAAAGTCAGCTCTGACTGAAGAACCACATCAGTGAAATGACGATGATTCTCTACCATCCAGCCGGAGCTGAAGAAGCTTCTTAGATAAGAAGTGAAATGTCTTCAAAGAAAAAAAAACAGAAAATCCAGTTGCCTCTTGAAAAAACAGTTTTGGGAGATAATTTATAATTTTTTACTAAATGATCCATTAAAAAAACCTTGAGGCATCTACAAACTGGATTTCCCCATCAAGTTGTTTTACAGCTGTGGTAGAGCTACAGCTCCTAACTTCAATCCAAATTCAACCCATGCTTACCGGGAATTCAAGGATTCAAAATCCCATCATGCATCTAAACTAAATCTGAAAATGTGGACTGGTCGGTTTTGGCATGCAGTCCTTCACATTTAAGATTGTTCATATTTCTTCACATTATGAGTCTGCCTTTCTTTTATTGGAGTGATTCAACGTGGGTTCAATTTTATGTATCCTCTCTTTCCATGGTTTCAAATAACTTCTAGAATTAATGGGCTATTACTCAACAATTCCAGTTGTGAGAATCTGTGTTTTGTCATCAGCCTGGACATTCATAAGCAGAAACTCAACATCTCTCTGTACTTTACCTGTTTATTGTATTGTCATAATCCTTAGTTATTATCAGGCCTGGCCTTGCAGGATAACCTTCAAAAGTTTCAATGAGGGGTCTAATCCAAAAAAGCTTTGCAGTGCTGCTCCAATTAGGGAAAAAACTAACAAGCCAAATGTCCTGCTTTATCTGTCATTAATAATACTGATACTTTGGGACATTCTTGATAAAAACAGATTTTAAAAAAAACATCCTTATTCAGGGGTGTTATCCTAGGAACATCTAAGATACAGTACAATGAATAACAATCATTTCTCTTGTCTATTTAATTTTTAGCCTAAATAGTTTTCAGAAGTTTTCAGAGATCCTTTGGCATTTCCTGCTCAGAAAACAGGGTCCTGAATATTGGTACCCTGAAGCACAGAAGAAAGTTGGGGCTCCCTCAATTGTGCCATGAAAAAAACCCATACTGAAATGGCAGTCAATGTATTTGAAAAGTTCATCTCATTTTGCTTATTTTCTTCTTCCTATGGGATAAGAGGAAGGCTAAAACCCTCATTTCTTTTTTTGTGGATTAGAGAAACAAGCTCCCGGGTAACCATTGTTCTATTGTAATCTTTTGGCATACCCTGGAAATTCTTTGGGAGTGACAGAAATTTTTTTTTCTTGGTACGTTGTGCTATAGAATAAATCATGCACTCACAGCTCCCTTAAGCTGTTTTTTTCATTATTTTTATTCTCTACACCATTTTCTTTTCTTTCTTTTCTAAAAGTAGAAGTTGGGTATTTTAAAACAACAGCAATATTAATCTTTTGATGTTCTTTTCTCCCACTTTTCTCTTCACTCTGTCAAAGGTAATCTCAAGAGCCCTGTGAAAGAAAATGAATGTCAGGCTGTGCAAATAATGGAGAAACAAAATCAGCTTTTAAAAGAGTTGGCAGAACCCACTTTTTCCCAAGAACTTTGACAATGAAGGGAGATCTTAATAAACCTCAATATCTCTGCTGAAACCTTGGTGTATCTCAGTTGCTTTTTTTTCATAGGGATCCTGTGACCTGCTGAATCTACTTTGCAGGACTTGAGATCAGAGTAAGGAATCCAAATTCAATTACAGGTTAGATGTGTGGACCTGATGGCTTGATCATGGCTCAGCACTTGAGATGTGTCCCATCAGATAGAAGCTCCTTGAATGCCTGGTTAACTTGGGCTTAGGAACAGCAAAAATGGATGGATGGATGGATGGATGGGAAGAGAGGGAGGGAGGGAAGGGAGCCCTTCAGCTTTTAATCCTATAGAAATGTTGGAGAGTTTGAACCTATAAATTAAGTTGCTATTCTAAGAATCTGATTTAGTCGCTAAAACGTCATTGAGCCTGCTTCCTTAGAAAAGTACCTAATTCAATTTTGAAATCTTCTCCCCTTATAATGAACATGGAAATTGACTTGCCTATTTGCATGAGATCATTCTTTTGGAGCGGGATTATTGTCTTTGGGGTACCAGGGACTCTATGCCTGAAATCTTCATATTCCCCCAAGCAGGAAAGGAAAGGACTCTTCATTCACCTTGGATATGAAACTACCTTCCTTGTATAAATAATCCTTGTTTCAGTTGTGGATCAGTGCATCCACTGTTACAGTGTATTTGTTTTGATGTTGCTTCTAGGAAGGTCATGAATGGCCTCAGTGTAAGGGCAGCTTCTCACACAATGCCTGATTCAAATACTATGATGAAATTGGAACTAATCTGTGAGGGCAGATCTTTTTATATTTACTCATTGCTGGAGTAAAATGTGTGGATGTTCCACCCTTTTCTTCACCTTCTGTTCTTTCTCTAACTGAATCCCAACGTTTGATAGTTAGCCATGAAGAAGCTGCATACAACTAAGTGTATATTGTCCTTAGAGATACTAGGGATTATTTTAGCAATGGTCATCCCCTTCCACAGACACCCCCATTACATATGATGGTGCTCTTTTGTCCAGTTTCCTTTGTACATAAACACACCTGACCAATTCAATTTTGTCTGAATTGGCTTTCTTCAAAGTATTTTTCAGATTTGTTCTGGCACTCTTCTCAAATTAATCTTTCAAACTAAAATGTCACTTTTGCTAAAGAGAGGGGCTTCCATCCATCACTGGATGCATAAATCAAAGCCAAACCTCTGTATTCAGATCTTGAAGAATTTCCCTTCTAGAATTTAGGAAGAATGAGGGCTGGGTATGAGCATCCTCATTCACACATTTAAACTGCAATTGTTCTATTCATTTCCATGGAAAAACATCTCAGGAATAATGTCACTTCTGTAAAAAGAGGATGATGCCAGTGGGTTTAATGATTAGCTACTGGCTGGGAAATGCTGCCAAACCTGTTACTTGCAACAATGCAATAAAAGTCTTTTCTATTTATGGTGACATTAGGAGACTTTAACAAGTCAAGTCAAGAAGCAGAGCTGTTAATAATGAAAGAGAGCCATGAGACACAAGTCTTCGTTTTTAGTGAGAAATCATAATTAAGAGTTGCCATTCTAGTTTTCTGTGCAATGATAGCAGCTTCACAAAGAGCCAAAGGAAAGAGTTATTTGTTCTAGTAACGAGGTAGTAGTGGAGATAGTGGGCTCAGATAAACCTAAACTTCAACCCAACAGAGGTCATTCATGCAGAGAGGCCTGAACCCTCTAATATTCCAAGTCCATGATAGTCAAGTGCAATTCTTATTTGAATCCTTAAACCAAAATCTAATCTTAGGCCTTTGCCTTTCTTCTCTTGGTTCTCCTTCAGTCTTCAGGAGAATGGCAAAGTCAGAGAGCTGCTTCAATGCAAAGGGGAAAAATCAGTTCAGTTAATGCACAGAACATTGGTAACTTTTCTTGGGCTTCCTGTTGGTACAAATGGGCTATTTCATTGTGCCAGGAATCTATCTTTATTTATTTATTTTATTTATTTATTTGATTTGCCAATTGTTTACAAGATAATAAGTATAAGTGTATACATAGTTGTGAATACATGAAATGGGTACATATAAGAAAAATAAAAGAAGAATAAAAGAAACAATAGGACAGGGACGGTAGGCACGTTGGTGCGCTTATGCACGCCCCCTACAGACCTCTTAGGAAAGGGGTGAGGTCAATAGTAGACAGTCTAAGGTTAAAGTTTTTGGGGTTTGGGGAAGAAACTACAGAGTCGGGTAGAGTATTCCAGACATTGACCACTCTATTGCTGAAGTCGTATTTCCTGCAATCAAGTTTGGTGCGGTTTACTTTGAGTTTGTATCTATTGTGTGCTCTTGTGTTGTTATGGTTGAAGCTGAAGTATTCACTGACAGGTAGGACATTGCAATGTATGATTTTATATATCTTCTAGTTCTACGTCATGTTTGTAACATGCAAAGGAAGCTACTTCATCACAGTCATGCTCCACCTTCTTACTATTCTTAACATCCATAAGATTCTTTGGAAAACCTATGACCAGGCAGAAGAACTTAAAGAGTCTTGCTAAATCTGTTGTTCTATAGAACAACATAGAACAACAGTGGCCAAACAAGTACAAAAAAATTTCCTGCAGCAATGCAAGTCATTCTTTTTTGGCCCAAAGTCCAAAGTAGTGTGATCAGAGGCTGCACATTAGCGAACAATTTTGTATAAGCACGTATCCCATAAAAGAATTCAGCCCTCCAGAATCCCCTCCAGTGATTTGAAGAAATTGGTTCTACTAGAAAACTTTGCACCGACAACACCGAGGAAGCAAAAAGGAGCAAAGAAATGAAGACACAGCAAAGGTAGACATTACTCACATTTATTACGGTAGAATACTGGATCAAACTAAACCTCTGATCTGCAAATCACCTTCTCATTCAGGAATTTTGAAATTTCTTGAGCCATGTGAATGCTTTAAAACCTTAGACAGCATTTTATCCTATCTTTGCATTCGACTTGTTTACTGATTAACAGCCCAGTCACACGTTCATCTCCTGCAGATCAATAGTAATTATGTTACTGGGTCTTTGGCTTCTGAAGCAACACAGTTAGACATTTCTTGGACTTTGTCCAGATTGGATAGGGCAACCAGGCTTGGGGGAACTGTACTTTGCTTCATCCCTAATACACACCCCAACATTATTTTAGAGTTTTCATATCTTCTTCCTGATGGGTAAATCACTTTTCAAGGGAGAGCAAAGGGAGAGGAAAGAATTAGATAATATTAGGATCGGACAAGTAACTGATGAACGTGTTTGCCTTTTTGTGTGGTGAATAATACGGTATTTCATATTTGCAGCATGTGCTTGGAAATTAGCATCCCTAACCTTCCCCAGCATGGCATGGTTAACACTCGACATCACACTAAAAACAATACAAAGGCCCACAAAAGAATGTGGCCTCTTGAGGAGGCATGTTATTGCATCATTCTTTTGCCATGCATTTTACTCTCCCCCCCCCCTCATTCCTTCCTTCCTCCTCTGTCTTTGGTCCATTGCTAGTTTATTTGAGTCATGGTTCAAAAGGGCATGCCTGGAATGCCTGCATACAATCATGAATAATAAAAATTGGAACCCACCAATAGGCTTGAGTGCAGTCATGCATTTCCTGACATCTACATGACAAACATTTATAGAGAAGGAACTATTGGGGCTGGGTAGGCACAGAATGGGACCAGGAAGACTATGGAATGAATGTTGCCAGTGTTTGCTGCCTTTTACGTCATCTCTTTCTAAAAAGAAGTGTGTTAAAGTCATTTTTAAAAAGCGGTGTTCAAGTTGGGTCTAAGATAGTGGTGGGATTAAAATTTTCTTACTACCGGTTCTGTGGGCGTGGCTTGGTGGGAAAGGATACTGTAAAGCAGGGGTGTCCAACCTTGGCAACTTTAAGATTTGTGGACTTCAACTTCCAGAATTCCTCAATTAGCCATGCTGGCTGGGGAATTCTGGGAGCTGAAGTCCACAAGTCTTAAAGTTGCCAAGGTTGGACACCTCTGCTGTAAAGTCTCCAGTCAGAGGTGGTATTTGCTGGTTCTCTGAACTACTCAAAATGTCCGCTACCGGTTCTCCAGAAATGGTCAGAACCTGCTGAATACCACCTCTGGTCTAAGAGCAGAGTTCTCCAAAATGGTCAGTTCTGGACCAGTCCCCAACATTGGCCTAAAGGATCCATGGAATTATCCAATGGCTCGATGCTAGGGGGTTGCTCGCACAGCTAGCCAGATGTTTAAATTAGATTTGGTATTTATATGTACACTGACAGCTTATGCACCTGAGACAAATTCCTTGTGTGTCTAATCACACTTGGTCAATAAAGAATTCTATTCTATTCTATTCTATTCTATTCTATTCTATTCTATTCTATTCTATTCTATTCTATTCTATTCTATTCTATTCTATTCTATCCATCTATTGAGTTCTTCCCAAAGACCAGGAATAAAATTACCCACATATACACATATTGTACAGTTGAAATAATGTCTGAATTGCTATTTTCTAGTTACTTCAAAGGTGTATTGGGAACATAGTAGGAACATAAAAACTGCTTTGTCACAATTCACTAAACTAGTCCATTCCTTTTGTAAATCATTAATGATACTGACAGTCTGGGAAATTTACTTTGGCTGCAAATCTATAAATGGCACAAGAAGATTTGGTAGAATGATTTCTACATCTGATTTTCAAATAACGTTTCGACTGAATAGAATGTAGAGGGAAGAGATAAATTAAGAATTGTGAAAAGGGCTAGACTACGTAAAAGTTGAAAAAAATAAACATCCCTATTCCTGTAAAAGTGAGTCAGGAAATTTGACTAATTTTTTTTAGAACTTCCTTTTTTTTAGGATGGTTGTTTTTTCTCTCTCTCTTTTCTTTTTTATCTTATAGAGGACTGTGGGCATGATAATCTTTGTTTTGATACCATTGTTGTTTTCTGATGTTTACAGTTTTATTTTATGTGAGCTGGGTGATTCTTAAATACAATTAATATATGATAAATGTGTTTATAGCAATAGCACTTAGACTTATATGTAGCTTTATAGTGCTTTTACAGCCCTCTCAAAGTGGTTTACAGAGTCAGCCTATTTCCCCCAACAATTTGGGTCCTCATTTTACCCACCTCGGAAGGATGGAAGGCTGAGTCAACCTTGAGCCTGGTGGGATTCGATCTGCCAAATTGCAGAGGCAGTAGCTTGCAGTACTGCACTCTAACCACTGCACCATCAGGCTTTCTTTCTGTCTTTCTTTATGCTGTAGATGAATTTATCAATGCAGTAAATAATTAAACAATGGCTTAGCCACCCCATTATCATACTATATTCTTTCTTTGCATTCAGATGTGTTCTATTTAAGGTTGTCTAGGTATAGCGGCTTACACAGTTCACGTCATTCTAAGCAAAACTTCTACGGGAGTATGGGAGTGGTCTCATAACTGAATGTCCAATTCAACAACCCAGGTTCTTAAATATGCCTCTGGGGTTGCTGCTTCATGCAAAACTTCTAGAGAACAAGAGAATACACATCATGGACAATCTTCCACAATATGTTTTTTTTTTTTTTGCATATCAGCACTACAATCACAAGGGGAGTCTTTCCATCCCCACTGATACAAGGCCGAGGTACTTCTAGTATCACACGTAATTTGGTTCAATTTTGACTAGAAAAAATGAAGGTCAAAACCAGATAATTTGGCAAAAGGATCACTAATGGTCACAAGAAAGTACTTTGGACCATTCCTCTCTCCAGGCATTCTTGGAGTTAAACTGGATAGATTTTAAGTGAATAGCTGTTTTCCAAGCTGGCCTATGGGATTTCAATCTTATGATGGGCTGTGCATTGTCCTGATGAATAGAGAGGGCTTTGTTGTTCCGCGTCCTTGACCATCGCTAAATTAAAGCTTGTTATCTTCTAATGTGGGGGAGTATGATATTACTAAGTACTGGTAACCAGTGCACAGGAGTGGGATGCAATGTGCCAGAGATGATACACATTATCTGTTGGAGTTGGACATCAACCATTTGAGTGTGAATGCAATTAAGCCACACACTGGACAATATTCAATTGTGGAATAAACCAAAGCCAATTAATCCATTATTCAACTTATCTGTTTTTATTGAATTCAGTGAAAACTTGAAATATCCCGTCACTCAACATGTTGTGAATTAAAGCAAAGATGTTATGACAAGGTATAACGTTGATTAGTTTGAGGAGAAGTCCTTCTCTGCAGAGCAGAGCGGTGTCCCTTACTTTTTAAATCACTGTGGCCAGTTTATTTCAGTGTTTAAAATGATCGGTTAAAATGTGGTTATAGTGAGAGAGATACGGAAACATTAAGGATTGAGTTCTGTTACTGTCTTAAAAGGGAAGATTTATTCAGACTGTGTGTAACTGAGATTCTGAAGACAATACAAGGATAGGATTCTCAGGAAATCATCTATTTTGGTAGGTTTCTTCGTCCTTTCCCAAACTTACCCTTCTTGGTAACAAGGAGGTTTACCTCTAAGTAGAGAGGCTCAAGATACAGGAAAGCCAAGACCATCTCCAGGCATTGGTTCAGACCCACATGAGAAACAACTGAGGAGTGTCTCATGAGGTGTTTTCTATCATGGTTTGTCCTGATAATGATAAAGAAGCTTTCTGCACTCCAGGAAGTTTTGTCTTAGGCAATATTAGTTATTGTTTAAAACATGACCTTAGAAGAAAATTTTAATAGTCCAATACTTTATTCTGTCATGAAGATCATGCGCGAGACAAAAAAATTCTCTCTCTCTCTCTCTTCTTTCTGATACGTAGATAATAATCACCTGATGATAGAATTAAAATTTACTCATCTATATGTATGTTTATGTGCAGAAAAATTAAACACTGCAATACACCATTATACTTCCTGGACATAGTTTTCCAAAGTGAAAATTACTTTTAAAAGTATTCTTTTTTTCTTCTTGTGAGTTCTTCCTCTTCATTTGGATTTTATAGTTATTATCAGATGATCCTAATGCTTGCCCCCAAACACACCACAGACAGCAATAGAAGAGAATGTTTATAGCTCAGGGTCAAACTGTGGACTCCTTGTGCTCTCTGAGCCTGATTGCTTTCTTGTAGATGTTTCATTGCCCAACTGGGTTACCTTATCAGTGCTAGAAGAGAATAGGGTATAAAAATCGAGTGCAAACCCCACTCCCTTCTAACATTAATGATGTTACCTAGTTGGGTATAATGAAACGTCTGCAAGAAAACGACCAAGTTCAGAGAGCACCCAGGGATCACATCTTTCCTTTCTTTCCGTTTTCCTTTGTCTTTCTTTAATTATATAAATGAGCTAAACCCATGACCAATCCCTGTGATGAAATAGAATGGTCAGGTAAGTTTTATTTTTAAGCCAGATCTTGAAATAAGGTTTTGGAGTCTGATTGGTGTGTTACACGTTTTCAGTTTTATTTTATTGTGTTTATTATGTGCACAAACCCTTCATTTCACCTTTCATATTAAAAAAAGACTTCATAAAACAAGGCAAAAAATAACTTACCATTATATGAAAATTAATCATAACCAATCACAAAACATACATATTAATAGAAAAGGTCACACTAATTTTTTTTAGGGAATATGATATAAAACAAATAGACGCCAACTATAGCAAAATCAGCCAAATGTACAACATGGGATAAGAAATTCAACTCTCTATAAAGGAGCATATAAAAATATGTACAAAAATTCTAAGATTGATAGAAAACACATTCGCATATACCTTCTTCTCTTCCCAAAGTGCTTTGCATTAACAACATTATACAAGACACTTTACTTTGTGTTCAAATACCTGTTAACTTTAAAACTCATTTCTTTGATTTTATCTGCATTTTTAAATACAAATACACATAAAAAGTGCTGGTTTTACAAATTACAAAACAAGCAAGTTACTATGAAATGGCACAGTCAAAACATGGGCAATAAACACAATATTTTTTAAAAAAATAAGTTTTGTAATGATAGTATTAAACAGTACTAAAAAGGTGGCATTTATATTAACTCCAGTGTACAGTTTTCCCTACCATGGATATAAATGCTTTTGAAGAACCGATGGGCAGTCCCATCCCAGCCAGCCCAGAAAAGAAAATTTGCTTATTTTCAAGCTTCCAAAGAATCATTAATTTCTTCCAAGAGTTTAGAGCAGTGGTCCTCAACCTTTTTGACCATGGGGACCAGTTCTGTGGAAAACAAATTTTCCATGGGAGGGGGAGGATGGTTTCATGCACTACCTACATCCCGCACGTGTGCAGATGCATGGATCGGTTCCTAAGGGGCCACAGACCAGTATTGGTTCACGGCCTGGGGATTGGGTACCCCGATTTAGATGATAGTAGATTTTTTTTTCTTTAGTGATAACAGGTCATTACCAAAGACAAATGCATAGTGAGAAATTCTTCAAATGAGTTGGCCACAGTATGACTGAACAAGCCACAAGTAAACAATGAACAAAAAAGGTTGCTGTTTGAGTTATATGTCTCTGGATCTATGACAAAGACCATACCTTAAAAGGCAAATCCACATTTCACTTTCTAAACATATTTATAACCATTCAAAAACAACACAAAAGCCTTTGCAATGGAGTTAATACCTGATGTGCTAACTGCTTTTAGCAAAAAGAGGACAAAAAGTAGGGAAAAACCCCCATCAGATTTGTATACTAGCATACAGTATGTGCAATATTAATGTGGGAAAAATACATGATGAATAAAGTACGAAAGATCTCTCACAGATGTACAAAATTTCTCAATGTTAACTATGCGTGACCTCCTCAAAGATCTGAAATGACATGCTAGGTTGATATGTTTTTGATTAGAACTTCAAAATGGGGAGAAGATATTTGATTCTTCTCCTCTTCTTCAGTGGAAATCCTCAGTTTCTTCCCAATTTCTTTTCCTGTATTTGGTTCTCCACTTGAGTGGTACAATTAGCATAGCAGATAGGAAAGATAAACTCAGTTTCAGTGGGAGGACCGATAGGGAGGGGAGAATTGGCTTTCCTCTCCCTGCAACACAGCACTAATTCAGATCACTGCTCTTATCTTTCTCACATGCATATCAAACATTGTGAAAGTTATCAAAATGACATTAATGATCTGCTAGCATTAATGGAGAATATCTATTCTAAATCTGTACATCTGCATTTTAAAATTTTCTATGGAGAATCCATCATCACATAAAACATAAACATTAAATTATAATGCATATAAATCCAGTAGAATAAATTCTCTTCAGGTGAGCATGGCTAAAAAAAAAAAATCGCCAACACATCTCTTTAAGCTAACGGTTAATACTGGATGCTGAAAAGAAGCTCAAATTGTATTGCTGTCGCCAACATCATGTCACAAAAAATACATTCCCTTTTCACTCTCCATCCTGTGAGATTACGTGCTCAGATTTCAAAGCACTGCAAGACAGGTTCTTTATTTTAGAAATCTGCTTTGGGGAGAAGTTTATCGTCGACCGTTTTTAGAATTACTCCAAGAGAGTTTTAAAAATTCCAACAATTCATTTAAAATTATACTAAGCAGTGCAGTAATCATTTTCTTTTGGAAATGGTTATGCAACAGAAAAGGCCAAATTAAAAGCAATTGCTCACATTTGGCAAATACATGTTAACCAACATCTTGCAACACCTTGTATTAGCTGCAGCTGTGAATCTTTCTGGGGATGTTTTTCTTTATTTCTTGAGCAAGTCATTTCAGAGACCAACGGAAGACGATCTGTAATAGGCTGAAGGGTTGAGATGATATGCAAAGCTATGCATCCTCAGCCTTCCATATAAAGTGAAGACAGTTGACTAGGACAACGATCCACAGCATTTATATGGAGGAAACTTGCATCTTCCATCCCACTGCGCAATGAGTCACCAAAGGCCATTGGGAAATCATACACTGGAGAAAAATGAAGATATTTAGACATTAGTCCAGCTTAACCTGGAAAACTGATTTTAGACAGAAAAAAATGGCAGCAAGCAATTGTGGAATTCCTTAGGCACATCTGTGTTAGGAGAGAAAGGGATGTTAAGAGAAGAAACACTGTCAAAACTGAGAATGCTGAAGGAAAGTGTTTTGTCAGCAATTTGAAACAGGGATAGGACAGGGATCGAGGCACCGAAGAATCTCTGCTTTCTGTTTCTCTGCTCTAACTTGAACTGATGTTTACTTTTCTCTGTACCTGCTCCTTCTCTATTTAGCAAATTGGAGATCTACTGTTAACTGTTAAAATTTCCTGTATTTGCCTGTGACCCTATGAAAGTCTTGAGAACACTAGGAAAGGTCATTATTAAAGTTAATACACATATGTTTCATCATTAATAGATAAAACTGTGAAGAGAAAATTGCAAGTGACTGTGACAGAGAGTGACTCTAGAACACTATGCTTTCAGAATACTCTGCCCTGAACTGAATGTGTGATTTTAAGAAAGCTACTCTCGGTCAGCCTCAATTAATGCTTCCATAGTAGTGATAAAACCAATTTATCTTACAGAGGTAAGACATAAGAATAAACATTAGAAATATTAAATGTAAATACAGAATCAAGGTACTTAGTTATTAATTTGTAGAATTTATCAAGAATCTTTTTCTATTGGTTTTCATAAATATTCCTACTACTTGAATGTTTGATGGTGACTGAGTCCATTCATGAACATTATGCATTTGGGATCAATCTTAAAATATGGAGGCTGTCTTTTGTCTGCTGGGTGCCTTTTTAAAAATCAGAAGAGAGGATACCAGGTGGTGTGATGTAATGAAAGTGCAAATAGAAATTTTCATCTAGCCTCTGATTTATTTATTTTCCATCATAATGTTTACAGTTTAACACAGGAACCTGGTTTAAAATCTATAAGACTTCAAGCATCTCGAGGGTCACTTTGCTAGTTATAAAGTTCCTATAGGATGATATCGAATTATAGGAAATGATATAATGTTCAAAGTTTAGAATATAAACTATGATATATTCAGTGTAAGTGTATTATTTCCATTTCAGATATAAATGATAAGATATAAATATGGAAATAAAGCAATATTCTACAAGTTAAAATAATGTGAGAAGTGATTTTGTTCTCAACTAAAACTGAATCACACTTTCAATGATGAAGGTTCTGGAGCTGGGTAGTTGTATATCTTGTTATGACCCGAGTTTCAAATTGGGGGGGAAAAGTCAATTCGTAATTTCATCACACCTATCTCCAGGAATTCTTTATGGAACCACTAATGTATAAGAGAACATGTACTTATTTTAAATAATAGTATCACAATATTGTAATTGTCATACCTGTAATACCAGAATGTGCTGAAAATGCTTTATGGAAAACATCAAAACCCGCCTGACCCATAGATGTCGGTACCAAACAATCTTCAAAAGGAGGGACCATATTACAAGCTCCAATGTGTTGTATATTTCTCTGATTGTCAGTATAATGAGGGGAGCAGAAAGTCTGTAGTTGCCCATAAACACCTAAATAGAAGGTAACAAGGTTGCTTAAATAATGCATTTCTATTAAAACCAATGTATCCATTTGACTTTACATTTTCAAGCACACTATTCCCTGCTACTTTTAAATCTTTACTAGGGCCTAATTCATGTGCCATCATAGCAATTAATTATCTTGCTATTTTCATGAGTATTGTACATAAAAATAAATCACATTAATTTTACATCTAGTTTAATCTTTGAAACTTAATCTTTTCCTTATTATCAGGTGGCTAGGACTGAAATACGGCATGCTCTATGGAAAGCAATAGAATTTGGCTACTTCAGCACAGCTTCTTTTATGTTCTTCTAATTCAACGTTGTTCTGTGAAATGAAATCAAACTAATTGATTGCCTTCCAGTCAATTAACCAGACTTACAGGGAAAAAAAACAAGTTTAGCACAAGGTTGGACTTTGGTGTCTGAAGTTTCTGAAAATACTGCTGAGCAAAGAGAATATATTTAGTGTTATTCTTAATAACTTTTCTGAACAGCATGAATAAAATACACCTTTGGGATGTGCAGATATGTGTGTGCATTAAAATACTAGAAATACGACTGTAATATTTATAACCTTAAATGTACTTGGAAATTAGCAATTCAGAAAGAATGTCTCACTAAGTATAATCACACATTCATAATTTACATTATTATTTGGGGAGCTGAAGGGATTGCTCAATTACTTATTTTTTAAAAAACCTTTGGTGACCTTGCATAAATACATTTTATTACTGGATCATTTGGGATTAAAGAAAAGTATTTGGAAAGGCCTAATTTGGGGATGAGTCTTGCCCATTCTCAGCTTAGTTCATGATCGACCATCTTCAGTACCACTATGACTCAATTGTAAATTTGAACAGTGTGGCTACTATTTGTTGGAACAGTCTAGTAAACTCGTATTTCACAGACTTTTGTTTAGTAGACTTCAGATATCATGGGGAAAAATATCTGGAGATTGCTTGGGAAAGGAGAAGAGTTATGGTCATGATTTCTTAACCCTTTCCCCTAAAAACTACTTTGTATCCTGGCTGGCCTTTTTCATGCCTTCCTGATAATAGTTTCTATTATCTTGATATTCTTCTCTTAAAGAATCTATTGCATGGAAATGTCAGCGGACAACAAAGTCAAGTCAGAGAAGAGGGGGAAAAGATTCAGAATGCAGCTGTCAGCTTGTAAGTCATTTTTCTTTGAGGGTTCTGAGCTGCCACATTCAGTGCCTGGGAATTTGGGAGGAGAATTTCAAGGAGCAGTGGAAGATTTGCCACAACAACATTCCTTTCTCAGAAAGTCATGGACATGTTACTCTGCACCTGGATGGGAGTGACTGGGGACAGTCTCCAGTTGGAACAAAGTAATGATTCGACCATGTGATGAACTATTGGGTGTAGGGGTTGGATTTTGGGTTTTCTTTGGGCTAGGGAAAATCAGGAATTTTCAGATTTGGGTTTTCCCCAGATGTGCCAATATAACATCTCTTTAAAAAATGGATCTTTGGGAAGATGATATTCTCGAACTCTTTTTCTCTGGAGGTTGTTACTTGGAACGCTGACAGCAGCAACTAATAAGACAGCAGCCAGTAAAACTAGGAACGTATGCGCTGAGGCCTAGTCTGTTACTTCACAGCAACCTTCTGAGGACAATGTAATTTATGCATTTTGTCAGAATTAATGTCCCTTTAATATTAAATTAAACTTCAGCAGGTTTCCACTTGTTTTTTTTTTTTTTTAGAAGAGGATGATACATTTGAAAGTCACCTCTCGAAAACACTTCACATCCTAAGAATACCAAGTTTTCTGTTATGGTATTTCCCTTATTTAAAGAACTAACATCATTACTGTATTAGATAAGATAGAGGTTTACTTGCTCTTTTTAAATAATCCCCCATTTAAACTCATCCTTGTAAAACATTTATTTCATGCCATTATTTTACCTACTTTAGAAGGCAAAACCCAGTTGCAGGCATGAGTGATGCTACAAGGAAACTCTATGTCATAAATATCAAAATAAAACTTTATTTAATTTTTTTTAGATGAAAAATAGGCTTGTTTCCCTAAGTGCTGCAGTCAAAAATCAATTATTTTCAGATTGAAAAGAAACATAAATGCAGTCTGTGTGTGAGAAAGACAGAGAGAGAGAGAGAGAGAGAGAGAAATGAATGAGAGAAAGAATGAGAATCATGCAGTCAGATAAAGCCATAGAATGTATTGTAGCTGAGTGCGTATACAATTCTGTGAATATTCTCTAATATTAGTTGGGGACCATCCATATCAAAGGACTATGCTTCAAAGTTTTTATTCAAATATAGTATCTATATTTGAAAGAACATACATTCTAATCAACATACTTGCCTTTCTCATACTGCATAATACTGGATCTAGTGGAGTTATTCTTTCATTTAACCCTTAAGGATGTTGTTCGGGAGAAGAATTGACAGGCAAGAATGGATTCACTCTGTTCTTTTGTCAATAACAAAATAGTCAAGTGTGAAGGAACTCAAAACTTGTAACACCAAGCAACTTAAACTTATTTCTAAGCTATCTTCTACTGCAGAGCACACTTTGGGAACGTTGTACTGAAAAGTCTTCCGCAGGTAAAAGAACAAATGAAAATGTTTAAAAATACTTGGGAACAATCAGTAGCCAGGTTTCCATTTACCAATATAAACTTTAGATGCCTTGTGATGCAAGAATAATGTGTATATAAAGTGTACAAGCAAATATCATGCTTAGCAAGCCAGAAAAAGAAAATCCTTAAGTAAATGCCATCATGCACCATGCTATATCAAGTGAATAAGAGCTAGGCTGGGAAATAGAGATTATACCAGCTGGGAAATTGTTGGCCCTTGCTGCTGCAGTGGAATAGAAGGGAAGCAGAGAGAACAGCTATGTTGACCTTTGCAAAAGTTGATCTCTTCTCTTGACTTCTATAATGGTGAAAATGACCTCATTACTAGAGATGCAATGTTTCCTAAACCTGTTCTCACTTCGGATTCTGAAAAAAACAGCCACATCCCAAGAAGGTGGAATAATTGGTTTGGTCTGCGTTTCATTGCATGCTAAATCATAGTTCCCAGTCTAATGACAAGCCAGAATTCAAGTGTAGCCTGTTCTATACTTCCTGATTATTGCAATGAAACTTAACATAGCATGTGCATCAGAGGAAGTGTATAGGAAAATGGTAAAAAAAGAAAAGAAAGAAACAGAAGCAGATTACAAACAAAGGCAGAGATAGTTTAACTTAAGACCCAGAAATTGGGAATCTCATCAGAGTTAAACTTTATTTTTTTTTCAAATTCCAGTTAGGTATCACCAATGAGTAGGGCAGCTGACAATAAATCATAAAAAGACATCCAGAAACACACATGCAACCCTGCAGGAGGAGCATCTCTCTTGGGCATATCAAGGCAAAATCTAAATCAAAGTAACATTTCTGGACCATCTGAAGCTTCTGAATGGTTGTCATGGACAACTTCATGTGCAGCTCATTGTAGCAGTTGAGCGTTGAGGAGACTGGGGCATAAGGGCTTGCTGCTGCAGGAAGGGGCACACCAGGTAGACCTGTGCTAAGTCCCCCTTGGCTACAACTGGTACCTGCTCTGTCAGAAGAAGTTGTGTGTCCGAGGACCCTGAGATTCCTCACCACTCTTAAATGGGGAAGTGCTGTACAAGAACAGAGATGGAAAATCCTCAGTTCCAGGAGACCCTGATTTCCACAAATAGGATTGACTCCGATTTAGTTCCTCCCCATCTAGGCCTCACATAGCTTTGGGAAAAGACCTCAACAGGCTCATTTGGCAGAGGCTCAAATTCAGTGTTTAACAGTCTTCCTGATTTTGTCATTGGAGTCATTGTTTAAGCTGCAGTTGGCTTCCAGAACTTTGACCAAAATATAATCTTCCTGAGAAACAATTTTCATGTTTTGTAATTTGCTTAAAGTTTGACTAACGTCATTTTCTCCACAGTGGTATACCAGGTTCTAGCATTACATAGCCATTAATGCCTCTTATATTGGTACAATGTTATCTTGACCCTAGATGCATATTTTGATATGGAAATCACACTCTCAAACTGTTGGCAACAATGTGGGATATACATTTAACAAATACCTAACCTATCCTTCCATGTGTTTGATTACTCTTGTATCTTGTTCGTTTTGCACATATACAAGTAGTACATCTCAGTATCTAGTAATAAGCACATTAATGAGGGGAAAGGAGGGAGACAGAAAGAGAACACAATAAGGTACAAAAGCATACGCACTATTTTTTTTTTTTACCCAATCCCCATGTTTTGGGTAACAATATATTCTTGTTTAAAATCTGGGATATTTCTCTCTCTGTGTGTGTTATGCATTATGATGACTAAAATATTCTGTTTTAAATACTTTAAAGTATATTTAGCTATATATATGTATTTTACAAAAGCTGTAGAATATTCAGCAATTGGATACAGGATTATTCACCATTATTTCCTAAATAGTTTTTCTTCTTCAGAAGCTAGGTATCATTAAGGAAAGTTATTCTACTTCGAATGCAATCTTGTGATGTTTACTCAGAATCAACTTCAAGGAAGCTTATTAGTTGGAATTAGGAGTCTTCTATGCTAAGAAAAACGTTGACCTAACAAAAGCAGAGCAACCAAACAATGAAGCAGCTGAATATTTCTGGGAGAGTACAACTCAAATCTGAGGAATATAATTTTAGTATTTATTATATTATTCTAGCAAACCAAGGTGGAGAATTCGTGCAAAGTATGGCTTCTGGAATTCATTTCGACCTCTTTACGAGCCGTAGCAATACAAGGAGTCTGTAATTTCTTCCGGGGAACTAAGAAATGTGTTTTGTCTGTACGTGCGTGTGCATAATGTGCACACTGGGAAGCCCAGGACAGGCTGCCTATGACCCACAGAAGAGCTGCTATTAAGAGGTCCTCTTCCGTTCCGCTTTGGAGCATTATGCTGCTGACAGACAGATGGAGTCCTGACCCTCTTTACATAATTTTCGTACATTTCTTTGGGTTGGAAAGAATAAAAAGCATATTAACCTTTTTCTTGCTTCAATTATCCTACATACACACTTCTAATAATAAAATAATTGCATTCAAATGTCAGTCGCTGCAATTGGTGTCTGATTTCATAAAAGAGATTTCATGGAGGATAGAAAAACAAAGACATTCAAGGGATATGCAAGAGGACTGTAATTTTTGATTTGTTCAGGAAGGAGAAATTCATTTAAGCTGATCATTTTGTAGTGATTAGTCACGAAAGGATATTTCTTCACTGTCTAGACAGATGTTTACTATAGGTAAAATCTATCTAGAAGTAGAGGACCCCCATTTTCTGGAGGGGGAGAGAACTGGAGATAGAGAAAACAATTTGGCTATTTGAAAAAAGGAATCTGGGAAGACAAAAATCCAGCTAATTCTGGAAATAGGGGTAGAAAATGAATTTCAGTTTTAACAAAACACAAACGCTCAGTCATCCACTCACACATACATAAACAGAGAGACAGACAAATCCAGCAAGAATCTTCATCCTTTCTAGCTTTAAAGCTTTGTTTAGTTGAAAATATCCAATTTGTTTGAAATAATTATTGGGCAAATTCTAACTATTGACTCCAGAAACATTTGCATTTCCTTCTGAAACTCTCAGCTGAAAGGAAAAACAGAATATACTCATCTCCAGTATATTGTAGTCTTGGGGCATTACCAAAGGTGGATTTAATGAAGGAAGTTTCCCTTGAAAACTGAAATATGTCGACAACTTTCATTCCCTCTAAACCCTCTCCTTCTCTGGGACTAACTTCAGTAGCTAACCCTATGCATTATTTTTTCTAGAAAATTCATTTCCTGGAAAACTTCATCATTGTTGCTTTTACCTAGGAACATTCCGAAGGAATTCCCAGGATCTGAACTGGCAATGGCTTATACTTGACAGAACAAAATCAACTTGTAATACAAATTGGTTTTTTTCAGTGAGTAAAATAAATGGATTATCTCCAGGGTGGGATTCTACCGGCTCTGTCCAGCTCTGTAGCACCGGTAGCTCTGAAGAGCAGCAGACACAGAACCGGTTCTATGTCTGCTGCTGTTTTGGCCTACCCGCCCGCCCAGGCTCTTAGCTGACCTTTATTTCCTGCTTTTTCAACCTCAGCTGCCGTGCAAGGCACAGCTGCGGTTGAAAAAGCAGGAAAAAAGTGCTTTTTCAAACGCTGCTTCCCTGGACGCAGCGCTGCTCAGCTGTCCAGGCAGCAAGCTGACGAAGATTTACATGCGGGCGAGCAGCCTGCAGGGAAGCACATCATAAATCACCAAACCAGTAGTTAACCCTGTCGGATCCCACCCCTGATTATCTCCCAACACATTTGTGTTTTAGAAGACTATATTGCATGACATTAGGTAAAGTTGGTTTTACCATTTTTAAACAATGAGTTTCTTCCTTTCTTCACCCAGAGAATGGAATTGCATTAGCTTGCCATGCCACTTATCAGACTGTGTACAATAAAATCAAATCTGAACTGGAGAACGCTTTCAGGTTTCATTCTGGTTGGGTAACTATGCTCCATTTCGGAAAAATGGTGTTCCTTATCCAGAGACTTCAATGTGTACTGCTTCAACATTCACTCCACATTTCACATGTAGACTACTCTTCCTCCCCCCACTGCACAAACATACATTCTTTTTATAATTTTACTGAAACACCTGTGTATATTTAAAGACTAGCCTGACACTGTGAATAAATCAGCGTTTCAAGTACTTCTTAAGACTATTTCCCACACATCCTGATTAAAGATTAGTAATGAAGATTGGCCTCTTTCAGTGAATATGTTAGATCTGGAGTCTGGCGAAACAAGACTGTCTGGAATCTCCTACAGCTGCTCTATATCTTAATTCAGGGCTTAAGTTCCTTTCTCTTCCAGAGAAGGCAAGGGGAGATGCTTCGTCTGTTCTTTGCTGTCACTTGGAAGACATCTCTTGGAGTGTGAACACACAATCACAGGGGAGATGCCATCAGAGCTACCAGAGAGTGGCAGCTCCCCATAGTCATGTGATCAAAATTCAGACTTTGACATCTGGCTTGTATTTACAATGGTCTTAGTGTCTCGGGGCCACATCACCATTTGTGACCTTCTCAACAAGAAAACTCAATGGGGGAAGCCAGACTTCCTTAATGACTGCACGATTCAGTTCACTGAACTGCAGCAATTTGCTTTAAAAACCATGGCAAAAAACGTTGTAAAACCAGGCAAGACTCACTTAACAACTGCCTTGCTTAGCAAAGGAAATTTTGATCTCAATGGCGATTGTAATTCGAGGACTCCAAAAGAAGACAAAATACAGCCTGGAAGAAAGGGGAAGTGAAAGGCTGATCCCACCCTCTCCCTCCAAAGGAAAAGGCCGTCTTTCAAAAATGTTTAATGTTTCCAGCCCTTCCAAAACAAAATGCCCAGGGGAAAAAAATGAAATCTTCCAGAAGTTATGTTTTTACCTTCACTTGATTTTGTTAGTTTTTTTTTTTAAATATTGGTTGCAATGCAAATATACATCTGGAGCATTCAGAGGCCTACAGTGATTCCTTTGACATCTTATACCTTGTGGTACTTCAGGGAAGGAACCAATTTTCATTTTATCTCCTCACTAGAAATAACAGAAGGTATTAAGGTAGCTTTCTGTCTTACCTTGGATTTGGATGCTGTTTGGCTGGAAAGGAGGATTGCTCAACGAACCATTCGTCTTCAAATGCGCTTCTCCAAATTGCTGGGTGGTTGAAGGCTGTGATGTTCTTTTCTGCATGAAAGGAGTGGGAAGAATTCTCCCAGGGCTTATACAATAAGGGGGGAGAGAAAGGAACAGAAACTGAAACCCTGAGATATTAAGAAATAATACACTACAAAGCGGTAGTTAGATGTCTTGCTCAAAAGGTAATATTTACTTAAAGTATTTAATATATTCTCCCAGGGTCACAGTGTGGAAAAAATATTTTTTTAAAGTGCAAAGTTCTTAAATATTAGTATACAGTGCCTCAGAGAAAAGAAACTAAGACTTTTCATTCGATTTAATAAAGGTAATTGTATTTTAAAAGGCACATGTTTAAAATGGTTGGATATTTACCTTCTCTTCCAAATATTACATGGTGGAATTGATTGGCCCCATGGGAAAATACTGAGAAGGAAGAGAAAGTCACACCATTTTTGGTAGAGTAGAGCACAAGGGGAAATGGAGGCTGTGAAGCTTTCCCTATAAACCAATGTTGGTTTTGCAAACATGGCCGAGAAGAGAGAAATCCTCAGGAAAAACTCATATATTTCTTCACTGCCATGAGTAGAGAAATGTCATGTCCTTGGTTTTGATCTTCACTTAGCTTTAGAATGTACATTTTGCGTTTAGTGCTTTGAACAAGAAACTAATGTCTCAATTAGCTTGTACAAATGTACAACCATACATCCACTTTAGCTGCATTCATACAATCATTTGTTAGTGTTGAGGGATCAGGATACTGCAGATAGATTACTTTATTGTCTAAACTTCTAAAACTTCTTTTTAGTCTAACAGCTGAAATTTTTCTTTTAAGTTGTTTGGTTTTTCTTTTTTTGCAAAATTTACCTGAGTTCATGAAGAATAGCTGTAACTGTCACCCAGTAACAGACAAAACAAAATCTTCTAGAAACTATTGTGCAGTTAGATCTTTTAATCTAAGAAAGCCTTCCAACTGATTGTAGCACATTTTGTATTGCCAGACAGGCCTTCTTTCTTACAGACTTTAGTGGATATTTTTTAATGATTTATGAATTGCTTCATGAATTCCTGGGTTACTCCAGTTGGTGACTATAGCATTCACTTATATTGCCTCTCACAAAAGAGGTGCTTGGCCTTATTTCAACCAAGATCTCTGCCTAAATAAATCACAGGGCTACTGAGGGAACAGCAAATTAAAATTTGCATATAGAACAATCAATACTAGCCTGTAACCTCTAGGAAATTGCTACGCGAAATGGCGTCTATGCCCTGCAGTACAGTATATTTCAAAGTAAAATTTGCTGCTTTAAAAAAGCAGTTTTGACTTCAAAGGATGAGATCAACTCATATATATTGTTCATTTTTTCATTGCCCAGGGCCTGGCTATATAGTTGGCAATACCATTACTTTTTGAATTCCTTACACTTTGGTGACATGAAATAAGCTGGCTGGGTAATCTCCTAGTAAATTATCATAGGTGGTTTAGAATTGACTGAGGTTATTAGTCTATATTATAATTTTAACATACCTAGAAAAAGCATAACCCAACTAAATGGATGACAAGATAAGCCCAAGCTTTTAACAAGATTACATCATTTACCATTTCATTAATTTCCTCAAATTCACTCTGCTAAATCAATCCCAACAGAAGTTATCAAGTGTTGCAGATCTTTATTGTAATGTAGACACAGCCATATATGTTTTAAGCCTCACTTAATTGTTTTCAAGACAATAGTATCTATTACATTATTCTGTTTCTTTCAAAAAAGTAGAGGCAAGGTTAGTTCACATA
This sequence comes from Notechis scutatus, assembly GCF_049901735.1. Classification (NCBI taxonomy): domain Eukaryota; kingdom Metazoa; phylum Chordata; class Lepidosauria; order Squamata; family Elapidae; genus Notechis; species Notechis scutatus. The sequence continues at coordinate 197,710,783 of NC_142010.1, read as the reverse complement.
AGCGTCTAACTAAAAACAGAATAATAAAGCTAAAAAACTTTAGCAAGGTTGAGAAACCTTTGTCAGAATTTTTAGAAGCTTGTTCATAAGTTTTGGCACCCATTTGACTTCCTTCCTTCCTTCCTTCCTTCCTTCCTTCCTTCCTTCCTTCCTTCCTTCCTTCCTTCCTTCCTTCTTTCCTCCCTCCCTCCCTCTCTCCCTCCTGCAGCACATATGTCTTTAGCACTAAGGGTATTTCTTTGTAGCAAAATGATATCATTCTATAATTGTAGTATTATAAAATAATCTCTCTATTGTGATGAAGACTTGTGTTTATCAGTTTTATTATCAGTGAAGAGTAGATAATTTTTTTTCCCTTACAGCATCCATCCACTTCAATTCTATTTGACAGCACTTTCCTCTCCTCCCAATTTATCCCTAAATATCAGAAGAGCTATATTGTTTCATTCAAATGATTTCAAAAGGAGAAGGTATTCTTATTGCCCAAACCCAGAAATTGGGGGTGGAGGGGAAGATCCTTCTTTATTTTGTTTGTTACACTTGAGGGGGAGGGGGAATGTTGTTTGTTTTTGTGCTAGGCCAGAAAACTTCAGAGTTCTCCATCTTTGTTTCAACTTCTCCTATTTTTCAAATTGGTTTCTCCTTTCCCAGAAGCTCTCTTTTTTGTTAGGTATTTCTAGCAACTATAGTAGAGCAAAATGCTTCTGCTTTGTGTTTTCAAGGCTAAACCTTATCTTCTCTGTTTGCTTCTGATTCTGTTACAAAAGAAATTAATCTTCTGTGTGTATCCAAGTGGAACAACCATAGAAAATTTCTACCCATAAGAAGTCTTCCTTCTCTCCTTGAATCTTGTCCTCATGAAACATAATACTTTTGAAGCTCAATTTTATGCGATATAGAAGTTATATTATTGGATTTTTCTCATATGTTACTTTTCAATGAAAAACGATGGCACAAGAGAAGAAGAGTTTAAACCTTTCCTCAACATCACTCGCTAATTAAACATTTATGGCTGGCTGCTGCTCTATGACAGAATAAAAACAATTCAAATTGTTTCCCAACTCTGGGACAATCAACAACTTTGGGGGAAAAATGGTCAGAATAAAAGGTACTGGAGGGAAAAGGCTTAATGCATCTTCGATTGTTGGTAGATTTTCTTAAACATACTGCTTTTCATTGTTTATTTCTTTTACATTTTGGGTGTCCTTAATGTTACTTAACATAGCAATCAAAACAGCATTATAATTTTTTTCTAGTAAAAGCTAAAATGTTTAGCTTTCCTGTTTGAACCATTTATCAGTATGCATTTAGTGAAGGATGAGGTATATTTAAAATAAAGTTTGAACTCTCTTCCTGATGTCACATAAGAGAAGAAAAAATGGCATTGCAAGCTATCTTGGACTTTTTGTATTTGTGCATGTTACATTAGAATCTAGTTCAGTGTTAATCAGAAAAGGTACTTTATTTTAGCTTGATTTTTAGTTGATCTTGTCCTCTGTATAAAATTTAAAATGTTTTCCCCCATAACTGCTCTTGTATACACTCCTTCAGTCCAAAAGGATAGGACTACTTCAACAAAACCAAGCAGAAACATGTAAGCCACTGAAGATTGTATTAGAGAATAGGAAATGCTGCTGAGGCCCATCCTGTGCAAAAAGTCCTCCTCCTTGAGGAGCCGAAGCTACTGCTTGGTTTTATAAAACCATTCCTTTGGTACCAACAGTCAGTTATTAATGAAAATGTTTTTGGAATATATAATACAGACAATACCTCAGGAAGATTTTTCTTGCAATAAATATTTGATACCTGAGGATTTCTTACCTTTGAATTTCACTAGGAAATTGGCTGTGCACTCTTCATGGAGACCCCAATTGCTTTCTATCTTTGAAAGCTTGAGATGACAATCTGTAGACAATTTCTTCTATTCAAAATGATCAGATGCAAGAAGTGGGGGGGGGAGGGGAGGAATGGATGGTAGGGAAAATGGCCTTACCTCTCTGTTCCTGGATCCGCGGTTGATGGGTTGTGAGGGCTCTCATGAATACTGTGCCTTGGTGAAGAGAGGCTCACAGCATGCGAGGGGGGTTCATTGCCCACAGCAGTTGCACTTGGATTTGAATGAGTGCTGGAGAACATGGTAGCTGTAACCGTGCAAAAGCATTCCCAGTTAATATGAAAGGCACGTTTAGATTTGTCCTTCAACTGTGCATGATTTTGATTTTCAAAAGTAATCCCAGAAACATGAGCTTCCTTTACATACAGTTATATATAAACAGAGCCTAGAGAACCATCTGCAGGGGATCCTTTTTTATTTTCTTTTTTTAAAGCCTTTAATATAGTTTTTAAAAAGGAAAACAAATATACTAAGTATGAAAATAAAAGAAAAAAACACATTATAACTAGATGAAATACAATGCATAATTATAAGAGCCGTGGTGGCGCAGTGGTTAGAATGCAGAACTGCAGGCTACTTCTGCTGATTGCCGGCTGCCAGCAGTTCGAGTCACACCAGCTCAAGGTTGACTCAGATTTCCATCCTTTCGAGATCAATAAAATGAGGACCCAGATTGTTGGGGGCAATAGGATGAGTCTGGAAACTCCTTCAAAACGGCTGTAAAGCACTGTGAAGAGGTTTAAGTTTAAGTGCTATTGCTATTGCTATTGCTATAATTGAGCTGTACTATATATATGTAATACAGCTTAATTTTTAAACAACTTGTAAACAGTCATGTCATCTAGTACTTCCATTATTCAATAAGAGCCAGTTTAAAAACCAAGAAAGTAACATTTCATCAATATCTTTTTAAAAATCGATTTTGATACATTCCATTAACACATGCACTTCAAATTTTAAGGATCTTGTTTACAATACATTACTATATTTAAATCTTTAAGAGAAAACAGCACTGAAAAATATTTATCCATAACAATCCCCAGAGGTTACTCATCTTGCTCAACTGCTTAAGGAAAACTCAAAGTTCAGAACGTTTTACTTAATTAAAGGACTTGGAATTGAATCAGTTTTTCTTGACATATACAACCATCTGATATGCTTGCCTTTTTTGAGAGCTAACTCTAACCCTAAAAGATCAAAATATCCTTTCATTAAGTTCTTTAATTTCTTTCTGCATAGAATTAATTTTCCATCTGAGTTTATCAGCTTTAAGGATGTACAGTACTTCTATTACATATAATGAGTAGCTGAAATTATGATACTTGGCTCAATTCCACATCAAAATTTGGAACTGTAAAAAGTTGAACTGATATTTCAGTTGGAGCAAGATAACCAAAAATAACCAGCTTTTTAAAACAATTAAATATAAGATTTTTTTTCTCTCTCAAGCAGGAGTTACAATATTTCCTCAATGGGTGATATAGCAGAATATAGGTGGAAGTTACTTCTTGTGTTACAAGCTATACCTTCTCCCCAAATGTCCAAACTTAGTAGTCAAAGAAGATACACGTCTTCTACAATCATTTACAGTTTTAAACTCATAAAGATCAGTGGAAATTAACTGAAAGTAACCCCCTTCTATCTTGGCTAGAATTCCTACTTTTATTTGGATTCCAGTCTTAAGTAAGACTTAGTGGCATAAAATCCTATCTAGGATTCCATAATTCAAATTCATAATTTTACCATCATGTATTCTCTAAAACTATTAAAGAAGCAAATATTGAAAGGATGTTATTAAAGTGCAGATTTCTACCTAATGGCAACCCCCCATACAACTGCAGAACTAGAAAAAAACTTAACATATTTGTAAATGAGTTGTCAAATCATAAAAGAAATCCAGAGGCATAGTTTGAAGAGCTGCTAGTATCATAAAATTATAAAGTCATTATGCTAAAGTTCTATAAATTTGGTGGGACTGACAGAAGAGTTACATGTTAAAGTGGAACATGGAATTCATGTTTGTCAGAAGAAGACTTCACTCCTAGGGTGTCTGTGGATTAAAATTCATTATTTCAATTGGTTTTAAGGGAAAAGTTTATATAATCTAATAAAGGGATGTCAGTATCAAAATGCACAAATGCACAAGCTACTAATCTCACACAAAAAGCATAAAAACTCAAGATATATATACAAAACAGTCCTTCTTGTTTCTCAATTTTGTCCTCCTTCTAGCCTTATGGCCTTTCTCCAGTTGATAGTTTCCATACATCTCATCCTGCTCCTTATATCCTCTCAGTTATCACAATGCCTACCCCCATTCCTCAGACAGCCTAAGAAATGATAAAAATGTCTTCCCCTAGTTCCCAGTTCTCTTTAAAAGCTCCCTCAATTTCTGTGAGTCCTCTTTTCAATAATCAAATAAAAATTGTTCAATTGTTCTCGTTCCTTTGGGAACGAGAAAGGCGTATGATATTAATTCTAGGGATAACAAACTCCTGGAAACTGGTATTACAAACCACTATGAAAACGTAAGATAAATTTTGATTTCCCCATACATCCATTGCTTATTAAATATTACTAAAACAAGGCATTTTGACTGGTGGAAAATTTTAATCACTACTGTCATTTGAGCAGCAAAATATTGTAATCAAACACTCCAGCAAGGAGTGGTTAAAAGAATAATGAATAATAATAATAATAATGGACAGGGTGACAGTGTTAATATGAAGGAAGGAAATTGTTTGCTCTTTATGTTTGCCTATAAAGACATGGGGAATTTTTCTTTTGTTACTGGAATGTGACTGGTGCCAGTTAGGATGCCGAGACTGTTTTGATATGATTTTGTGTGAAATAATTACTGCCACTATTTTGGTAAAGAGATATGTTTTGTATACTTAATCTAACTAGTTTTACTATGTCACAGCGAAGGACCATAAATTGATGCACTGAAGTGCTGGAACAAGGCAAAGGTTCATTTAGAGTCCAACATTGGGTTTCCAATAACAGACAGCTAAAAAGTATGAAGTCAACATTCCTCCTTTGTAATTTATCCCCTGGCAACTAGCATTATAGGCAAGCTGATGCTGAACCGGAGGTGTGGGTTGCCTGATTTTGTCACCATTACTAATATTCATTAATAAGGAGACCTGGAACACATTTTTGCTTTGTGCATTCAGCTGCAGAATAGTCTATTTCACTCTAGAATAGAATAGTCTACCCTATCAGCATTTCGTGGCTGCTGTGCGTATTTTCTTAATGATTTATATTTCTAAAAGAACCTTCACAGCTTTAGAGTTCCCTGAGACTGGAGATAGAGTACTGTTATTGGGGCGGGGGTTATGTAGTTTGTTTTAAACCCCTCCAAATTAGACTCTTACCGGATTAGATGGAAACCCCCACCAGAATATTCCCCAAGAAGTAAAAAGAAATCCCCACGGGAAAATACCCCCATCTTTCCCATTTTTTTTTTAACTGTTCATTTCCGACCACTGGTAATGCTTATTGCCAGAGACCTTGTCTCCATTCATATTCATATTTAAAAACATTGTTTGAATGACAAATTAAGGTGGAGATACAATGTATCCGGTGACCTCAAAAGCTGGAGAAAGGCAATAAACTCAAAATGCTGGGATTGCTCAGAGCGATAGCATTGTAGGCAGGAGATTGATCACAGAAAGCAAACCAGATTAAAAGGCATGAGAATGTAACACTTATGTCTAAACTTCCTACATCTAAAGAACTCCAGTTATTGTTCTTGGAATAAAAAGAGGGGCCTCTTTTGCTCGTGGTCTTTTCCCGGCTCAGAAGAAAAGAAACCCAGGGAAATTCTCCCAGTTATAACATTTAAACATTTAAGGAATGTTACTTATGCTTCAACTTCAGAAAAAGAAAGAGATATAGGCTGGCTGTCCATGAACTGTGTGAAAAACTATACTGTTTTATCTAGTCTTAATTTATTTCCAATTTCCTTTTAGATGTGACTAAGTAATCCTTAGATGGGATTGAAAGAGTGATATGGGCAGAAGAGATTTAACAAAACTTTCTCCCCTTGGTGGATGAGAGGGGTATTCTGATTTACGAGGGAAAGCAATATACCCTGGGTGTCAATAGGATATTTACTATAAGTGTAAGTGCTACTTTTTCAGTATAATGAAAGAGAAGTATACCTGAAAGAGAAGGAAAAAGAAAGAGGGAAATGACTCTGAAATATCTCCTTCCATTTTTTCTGCCTACTGCATGCATAAATACATGTGTGCATACATACTCACGGAGCTATTCTATGAAAACAAGTATATTTTTGGGAACTGAAGATACCATCTCTTTATCTCTAAATGTACATCCACACGTCTACACATGGTGTGTAGGTGTGTATGCATATTTATGAATGTATGTTAGAGAAAGAGATAAAGAGAGAAGAGAGACAGATAATTGTGATAAATATTTAGTAAAAATTATGCAGTCATTGTATAATATCTCATCACTTGGATGCTTCTCAACTCATACATAATCTATCAAAAACAAAGCATGTCTGTATGAGGCTTCACATTTATCTGTTCCAAAAGAAAAAGAAAAAATACATAGAGGTAATGGATAATGTTATTGCACTTACAATTAAGATATGACAGATAGCATTCTTAAACTGTTGCCAAATTAGTGCTTAAGAACACTTTCCCTCTAAGAACAGAAAGTACTCTATAATTTAAATATTTTTTTTCCAAATATAGAATTGCCATCTTTTCTCATCTTAATTACTGGTACTGTTGAAATTCATTGTCCTAAGTATATTATTTGTACACTGTTTTTCAGATTAAAAAAATATCTCCTCTCTTTAAATATGCCTAGCTATTTTTTATAAGCCAAATGTAAAAGTACTATAAAGGTTTCTCTTTTATGTCTGAGGAAGTGTAAAACGAATGGAACTATCATTTGAACACTACTGTTCAAACTGACAGCCACTGCAGTTTAGGAGTGCAAAGGCATATTTTTAGATATCATTGAATACACGAAAATTACTTTTTAATATTTTGGAATGTATTTATTGACTAAATTGAGCAGCTTCACAATACTGCAATTAAATATACCAACGTGCTCACAGATATCTGTCTTTTCATATTCCTTGGCCTATTTGATTATTTACATATGTTGTGGCTGTTGTTATGAATGAGAAGTTGTCATGCTGCAAAGTAATTGATGTCAGTCTTCAGTATCCTCTATTTTCTTAAATACTTCTGGGCATCCAAGTTTTTGTAGAAAATGAAAAGGATGGGGCCATTTTCTGGGAAAGAGGACTGAAAGGGTAATAGAGAAAAGTACTGGCTTTGTAACTAATTGGGTCCCCCATGGCAGTCATATTCTGCCCACTTTGAAAGTGGTGGATATATTTAAGGCTTAAATTAAATTGCATTCTCATAACTTGAGTTTCATATTTTCAGCTTTTAAAATAATGGTACTATGCTCTCTTACATGGAGTGAAGACTTAGAATGGAAACAAGTACCTTCTCCAATTTACTAGAAAAGGAAAGCAGCCATTTGGACCAAAATTAAAAATAAAATAAAATACTTAAACAGATTTTTGTCCTCAGAATCCATAGCGCTTATTAGCTAATTACATATTTATACATAACTTAAAAGATTCATTTTATGAATCTTTATGAATATGAACTTCCTAGTGATTTTGATGGTGCTAATCTCATTAGGTAACTCTTAAGACTGCTTTCTTTTACTTATTTACTTTGACATAAACCCAATTAAAAGGACTTATTTCTAACCAGATGTGTGTAGTATCAGGTTGTTTACTGTTTACACAAAAACTTCACAGATCAATTAACTCAATATTTTAAAAAAAATCCATGATTGTATGTGATACTACTCATTTTATAATTAAAGAATTTCTCCCCCACTTGAATAAACAGCTAACAAAGGGAAAATGTGTTCTACTGTATTGTGGAAAATAAAAGATTTAAGATAGCCTGTCATAAATAAATGCAAATAATGGCAGTCATCACTATTTCATTTTTAAGAGGACAAAACAAAAATTTTAATGAGAAACTCTCTTCTGAATTAGGAAAGAGGCAGCTCTTTGGCAGGGGAAAGATCTGGTGCAAAGACCTTATTTTTTAGCCAAACAGATTTTAATTCATAGCTCACATTTATTGCTTTGCGGATTTCACTGGCTCTTAATCACAAAAGCAATAAGAGTTTCCAATATGTTCATCTGTCTCTCTTAATCAATTGTTCCAGCTGCCAATCACTAAAAATATCTGAAAGCAAATTTGAATGGCATCAGCAAGCCAACAAAACAGCTATGATGTTTTTAGAAAGACTGATGGAACTACATTGTGAATTTCACTTTTCCTTCTATATCTCTGCCATGTATATTGTTTCAGAGCATGTTCATTAGAAAAGAAAAGGATAGGATAGGTTAGGATAGGATAGAATTCTTTATTGGCCAAGTGTGATTGGACACACAAGGAATTTGTCTTTGGTGCATATGCTCTCAGTGTACATAAAGAAAAAATAAAATACATTCATCAAGAATCATAAGATACAACACTTCGTGATAGTCGTAGGTTACTAATAAGCAATCAAATCATACTAGGAAACAAAACAATATAAATTGTAAAGGTACAAGCAACATGGTTATAGTCATCAGTGGGATAAGATAGGTACTAGGAAGGATGAGAAGAGTAGTAATACATTGTGTAATACGCAATAAATAGTAATTTACTGTGGTGAAGTATAATACCAGCCTGTTAGAATATTGCTGATGCTTTTCCTTCTCAAAAATTAACTCTGAAAATAACTATAAGAACTATAGAGTAAAATTAATCACAAAAGTTATAATAGGCTTTGTAATTAAAAGGAGGTGTCTTATTACGAGTTCACCTGATCTGTTAATAATAATTATCTATTTTTCAAACCATGTTGTCTTGAAAATTGATGGGGTTCTGAAAAGACTAAAAAATTAAAAAAAAACCTTTACTCAAATACAATCAATATTCTATCAATAAATCTTTCCCTCTAATCAAAGTTCTGGGAATTTTGGTTTCTTTTAATTAACAGGTTAAAAAGCACGAAAAAAATGGAATGTTTTTCAAATTAATTTAGATTAATTCCTGGCCTCTTTGTCTGTAGAATGGACAAAACACATTTTACATGTATTAATTTCTCTTTTCATATTGGATTGTTTCTTATCTTTACTAAGTCTGGGATTGCAAAGGAATCTTTTATTTTGCAAAGATCTTTTATTTTGTTCTGTATATGCAAAAGAAGCAATTTGAGCAGGTGCAATTCTCTGACTTTACACAGATAACCCCAGAAGTGGGAAGATGTCCAAATGTGAATTGTGTTGTTGTGATGCAATCTCCCCCGCTCACATAACTTGTGTGCATCATTGGTCTAGCCATTTTAGTATCATTGGAGCTAGCTTCAGATGGCTATGAACTGATATACAACGATCAAGTTGTTTGTTTCATAAATATAAGATGCAACACATCTTATTTGTATATATATAATTTTACATCTTCTGTATAGGTAGTGCTCAGTGTATATTCATTAGTTTAGTGGCCTTTCAGTGTTACAATGCCACTAAAAAGTGATTTATGTCCATTTTTCACACTTACGACTATTGCAACATCGCCATAATCATGTAATCAAAATTTGGTCCCTTGGCAACTGTCATGTATTTGTGATGATTGCAGTATCCTGGGGTCATGTGATCTATGACCTGATGAATAAAGTCAAGGTGGAAGCCAGATTCACTTAACTGAACTACTGTTGTGATTCACTTAAAAACTGTGGCAAGAAAGGTCGCAAAATGGGGCAAAACTCACTTAACAACTGTGTTGTTCAGCAATGGAAATTTTAGGCTCACTTCTGGTCGTAAGTTGAGGACTACCTGTGTTGTGTCAAGAAGAGAACAAAAGAGGTGTTCAAAAAAAAGGAAGCTCAAAATCCCCCAAACCGTGTGTTTGGATCCTCAAGGGCAGAATCACTTTTACAATCAACACACAATTATTTTATTTTAAAGATTTGTTATTTCTCATTCTTAATTTTAATGCAAACTCATAATTAACACAATATACCAAAATAAGGCTTTGTCAAAATGTCATGGAAAGATATATTAGAGTAATAACTTTCATTAAGAAAGAAAAACATGACGTTCATATTTTTTTAAAAAATATTTGTATGTAAAATAATTGAGCTGCCTGTTTCAACATTTTAAAATAATCTTATATTTTCATGTTATGACATTAATTGTAATTCGGTTTTATCAAACCAATAACCTTGGAAAATCTTTTCATTTCAGTTCTGTTCTATTTTCTTCCCAAGTAATTAAATGTTTTCCATGACACCTATTTCCTTTTTTCTTTGCTTCATATAGTAGAACTTTATTTCTAGATTAGGAGTTACTGAAATAGCTACCTAACAAAACCTATAGCCTGATTAATCAGACAGAAGCAATATTAAAGTACAGTATTTCTTTTCTGTATGCCATGAAATAAACATGCCATGTGATAATGTGCAGCAATGAATACATGGGATTCCATTCAACTAAACAGCAAAACATAATAGCTTGTACTTAAGTTATGAATTAAATTGATTGTCCAAGGGTCCAATCAAATAAACTCCTAGTGCTACCAATCAAGAAGCATTATGTAGCAATTGCAAATTTCCCCTTATAATAGGTTTATTTAGGCAAAAAAAAAAAAAAAAACCTGGAAGAAAATATGGGTGAAAGGAAGAGTTAAAAATGGAAAACAATGTTTCCTGGCCTCCCCTGAATATTTCATTAATTACATGGTGTAATTAAGCAATAAATGCTTTACTTGGAAGCATCCTCAAAAGCTTGTGAATAAAATATAATGATTTTATCTAAGAGCAGTAATTATTGAGAATATTTTGTCAATAATCTCAATGTTATATTCTAGAATAAAATTGTTTTACAATGACAATATTTTTTTAAAAAAATATCAAAAACTAAACAAAATGGGGTGTTGGTGTAAAAATCACATAAAATTGAAGCAAATCCATTAAATGACATTATTAGTTGTTGTTTTTAAGTAGGAAATGTTTTATAACGATTCTATGTTTTGCTACAAACTTAAATCTACAAGAGATATTGTTTATCAAGTATATACCCAGTAAATTTTTGTAAAGATTTAGGGAGTCCATTAAGCATTTTGAGGAAATGATTAGTTGGGCTAAAACAGCTACTTTCTTTCCTTTTTTTCATATTACATCTGGAAAGATAAATCTATATTAGGCTTGTAGCAATAGATACCTGACACATTCTTTCTCGCTCACAATTTACACTTTTTTTCTGGAAGAAGAGCTGGGAAGGGATTTTTCAAGTAATGTGGTCACATTTCTTTGAATTATTTTGTCTATTACCATATTTCTATGTATTATTATTTTTAAAACTCAACAACAACAAAGAAACACAATTACACCATATCTGATGTTGTTTTGAAAATCTAGATCTGGTTGGTTTGACATCTCTGAACCCAAAATGTAACAAATAAAAAAAAATCACTACGATACCTGGATAAAGGTCATGGACATGTCCCGGTGATTGTTGGACAGTGCTGGCAGAAACATCATGGGGAGATGAAGGGACCTGAATGGGCTGGATAGTCAGGCAGTCATTGAGAATGTCTTGGTCAAGTTCTGTAGTGGCACGCAGCTGAAAGCAAAGCAGAAGGTCAAGCTAGAACTTCCTCTGAATCACAAGATGCCCCGCTAGCATCTTTTAAAAATGGATTTATTTCCAAAAATACAGCCAAGGGGAAGAGAGGCCAGAGGTTTCACTGTGTCATACCTTAAGACTTATAGATAATAAGGATTCCGCTTTTACAGCCAACAATACAGAGTCCAAATCTGGAAACTGATTACCTATTATATGTACTAAAAGACCCAAAAAAGGGGGGGTGAGGGGAGGAATATAATTACACCTACCTCTTAAAACTATTCTCAAAATATGGAATTCAGGGTTTGTACTGTGACTGAATAACAGTGGCTGGTTGTCAGCTGCCAGTTCAGTTTATGCTAATCTCAACTATAATTCTTCAGCATTTTTTCCTATAAAGCTGTATGTAGGGTATATCTTCCCTAGAACTTTCTATAATTTTAGGCAAAACAAAACAGCGTTATTAATACTTGTTAAACTTTAAAATAATTCTTTATACTTGGGATTTTGTCTAAGGTTATACTACATAGCTATTTTTAAAAAGTAAAAAGATACTCAAAGGAGTTGTTGTTTTTTGGACATTTCTCATTCATCTCCATCCTTCATCTCATAATAAGATGTTTCTCATACTGTAACCATGAACTCCATTTTCACCAGCCATTTTCATCACTTTCATGCATATGCATTTCTGAGATCAAAGCTACATGTTTTTTTATTCATATTCTTAGTCTATGTTCTGCAGTTAATTTTAATTACTATGAGATATTGTTCAAAAGGGTAGCTTTTCCAAAAAGAAGTTCAAGGTTATATTATTTACCCTACATATTTACTTCAACAGGGTTTTGTTTTTACTTAAGCTCACTGGCAATTTATCAATTTTATATACCATGAACATGACTCTGTCTTCCAGAGGCATTAGAGATATTTCGATGAGGGGAGGAAAAGAAAGGAGTAGAGGGGAAAAAAGCAGTGTGATGGTTTATAGAAGCCTGATGGAGAATCATTTAAAATAACTACCAGAACTTAAGCAGAAAATAAGTTTCTTAATATACTGTGAAAAGAAAAAGTATTGTTTCTTAGCATTTGAAGAACAGCCTGAGCTCTAGTGATAAGATTGGTTGGACACCTAAACTTAGTAACTGAATCTTTATTTATTTATTTATTTGATTTGCCAATTGTTTACAAGATAATAAGTATAAGTGTATACATAGTTGTGAATACATGAAATGGGTACATATAAGAAAAATAAAAGAAGAATAAGAGAAACAATAGGACAGGGACGGTAGGCACGTTGGTGCGCTTATGCACGCCCCCTACAGACCTCTTAGGAAAGGGGTGAGGTCAATAGTAGACAGTCTAAGGTTAAAGTTTTTGGGGTTTGGGGAAGAGACTATAGAGTCGGGTAGAGTATTCCAGACATTGACCACTCTATTGCTGAAGTCGTATTTCCTGCAATTAAGTTTGGTGCGGTTTACTTTGAGTTTGTATCTATTGTGTGCTCTTGTGTTGTTATGGTTGAAGCTGAAGTATTCATTGACAGGTAGGACATTGCAATGTATGATTTTATATACCATGCTTAAGTCAGACCGAAGACGGCGTAATTCAAGGTTTTCTAGTTTTAGAATTTCAAGTCTGGTGGCATAAGGTATTCTACAACGAGTAGAAGAGTGGAGAACTCTTCTTGTGAAATATTTCTGGACTTTCTCAATTGTGCTAATATCAGATACGTAATGAGGGTTCCAGACTGATGAGCTGTATTCGAGTATTGGTCTAGCAAATGTTTTGTATGCTCTGGTTAGTAGTGTGATATTACCAGAGAAAAAACTACGTAGGATTAGGTTAACAACTCTTAATGCCTTTTTGGCTATGTAGTTGCAGTGGGCTCTAGCACTTAGATCATTAGAGGTGAGTATTCCAAGGTCCTTTACAGAGCTTGGGTCATCAACAAGATCTTGACTATTCAGCTTGTATTTTATTTTCTGATTTTTTTTGCCAATATGTAAGACAGAGCATTTATTTGTTGAGATTTGAAGTTGCCATTTGTTTGACCATTCAGATACATAGTCAAGATCTTCAGTCCTCATGATTTATAGATTACAATGGGACAATAAGTTATAGATAGAGAGTTAAGGATTTTTCTTATCCCCTCTTGGTCTATTACTCAGCCTATTCTTTAAGAAATTATTACTCTAAGTTAACTTCCTTCTGTCTTTTCTTCCCAAATGCTGGTTTCAACACTCAGTAATGGTCATATCCATACAAAGACACTTCAACCTTTAGCAAACTTATGATTGTACTCTTGAAGTAATCATCAATGGAGTTAATGTCCAGATAAATACGCAGAGGAGTGGAGTCTATTTAATTTTTGCTTTAGATAGGACTCTTATTTTAACAGAATACATTCTACATCTGGAAACAAGAACACTTTCCAGAAACAAAGTATCCTAGAAAACAAGGCGCCATCTACCCTAATTTATTATTATTTTTCTTGACAGTTCTTCTAATTTTTATAAGCTCGCAGAACAATGAATGGAAATTCAATTCCCATCATTTTCTCATTTCAGATTTGATTGGATAATCACCCATGATTTAGTAAAGCAAGTAGATGTAATTAGAAGGGAACAACAGCCTTAAATTCCTCAATTTTCAGTTGATTATACTTGAATGGAAAAACAGCTTTAAGTTGATGTTAAGCACGAACAAACTTCCCAACACAAAAGCTATTAAAACTTTTCTTTTCATTTTTCTTATCACTTATCATAGATTTCTGTTTGCCTTATGGAGACTCAGAATAATTGTTATTGTTCAGTAGAAATCATATGCCACTAAAATATGCTTCTCAGTACATTCAGCCAGGAGAAAAATACTTGTTCATTCTTGCAGATATCTTTGTTATAAAAGCATGCTAGAAGGAATCAAAGTGCGTTTATTACTTCAACTCCTACTTCCAATTATTGTATCATTTAAAAAGTCTTTCTGAAGACTGACATTATAGAGTTAGATAAGCATTATGGAGCCAAATGAGAAGGGTTAAACGTGCCAAGGTGATGCTCTTTTCTGATTGCAGCAAACTATGGCAAAATCAATGCCATAATGTCACATCATCATCATCATAAAGAAATTGAGATTTAAATCTTTAAAGTCCCATCTAGAGATGGGAGAAGAAAATGTAAAAATGCACCATTTCTGCTTGTAAATTTTGCGCTGCCAAGGAAGGGATCACCAGAATACTTATCCTTAAGGTGCACTCTCATAATTCATAAAAAAAACACTGACATCACATTAAGGTTTATATTGGTTATGTGCTAAGTAGATAAATATCTCAAGGACACTTTTCCACCCAAAACCTGAGTGAGCAATACCTTTAACATACCAATTTTACCCAGTTTACAATATGAGGTTTCCAAATGTTATAATTTCTGGTGTTGTTTCTTGCCAACTCTTAATCAGATGTGGAAGAAATATACTATATTTGTTTTCTCATACTTGTTTGATATTTGCTGCATGGTTCGCAAATATAATAGAAAATACAGAGGTCTTCCAAGCAAGTTTCATTACATGATAGTCTGGTCTAATGTAATAGATATATGAATGCAACTTTTCCTAAATATTTTGGATCATATGTTCACCTCAAACTATTTTTCCATGAACAGGCATAGCCACACACAGATTTTATGAAATGAAAGTCTAAGGACAATCTCTACCTGCTCTCATAAGTAGACCAATAAAATATTTTCATGATGGCAGTTAGCAGGAAGCTTTCAACATGCTACTCTTCCTTTATCTTTGGCATTTTGGCCTTCAATGGTTGAATTTTAGTATACATCAGTGCTGCATTGTGATTTGTGTTCAAAATCCCTTTCCTACAAAACTATAAAGTGTTATAGTTTTCATAATTTAATTCATTTGTTTAATTCATTTGCTACTCATACTTTCCAGTGATCTCATGTATTTTTTTCCTTTCTGATAATAAAAATATAACTCTAATAGATAATATATTAGAATATAACAAGAGATATACTGTATAAAATAAAATCTAAATCCATAGCCAGTTTGGTGTAGTGGATGCTGGATTAAAAACTCAAAATTGGACATTCTTTAAAGTGTGGAAGTCAGCTGGGTGACTTTGGGCCAGCCATTGTCTCTCAGTGTTGATTTAACAAGAAGGTGAGAACATTATATATGTCACGTGGGTTGCACTGAACAGAGGCGGGGTATAAGTCTAGTAATGAGGAAGATGCCAATAGGGGAAGCTGTCGAGCAGGCTAAAAGCACAATAATAGCATGCAGAAAATGAAATTCAAAGGGAATTTTGTGTCCTTTTATTGGACATTCCATGTTGCCAGTATGACCAGGAGGCATTAACCCTTTTAAAGACATCCAGATTAATGGCTACCCTTATTCCTTTTCTTTGAGTGACAGTGTACAGTGCATATTCATCATTCATAGTCACTGAATGACTAATAATATGAGATTCTACTTTATGTACTTTGGTCCCCTCTTAACATTTTAGTAAGTGTGGAAATCACAAATATTGTTATTTCCCCCCAGAAGAAAATGCTTTAGCATCCCTCTCCACATTTATTCCATTTTTACAGCATCTGTTTCATGGCCATAAACAGTACTGTATGCACTGATTTATATACTGTAAAGAGAATATACTGGCAGTTATATTTTTGTTCTCTTTCCATTAAATCCCCTCATAAAGTTTGTTTTTTTAGCATCTGCATACAGAGTAGACATTTTCATTGAACTATCTATCCAGCAAGATCTCCTTCCTGGTTAGTTATTTGTTATCAGTTTACTGTATATTCAAAGTCACACTGATTTTGCCCCATAAGGATCACCTTATGCTAACTTACAGTGTTCATGTTTGTATTTTAATATTCATCCACGCTGGATAAATATTTTTGAGGTTCTTCTCTGCCCCTTTCTTATTCATCCTAAATAATTTAAGGTCATCAGCAAACCTGGGCATCTCACTGTGAATTATCTATTATTCATCATATTTATTATTAATTATATTTATATTATCCATTTTTCTAGGTCAGGTTGCAGTTGGTTGCTAATTACTATAAGATGTAGTGAGTTTTTTATTTGTAATCCTTTGCTTTGTGAAATCAACTAAGATAACCTATTTTGGTTCGATGTAATTAACATGGCTGTGACGCAGTAAAGAAACATCAACATAACTCTAAATCTAAGATTTGTTTCTACACAAGATTGGGTAGCTTTCTTTAAGCAGAACAGCATAATATATCAAGAAATGTCTTGAGTCTACAATATCATAAAGGAATAAACTAGTGTATATTAATAATTATTGATGACAGTTGTAATTCAGACAGATCAGTGGAGGCACAATTTATTTAGCCTACCTGTAGTACAAATTCAATAGCCTCTGAGTTGCAATAATTCCAATTACTGTTGTAATAGTGAGAAAAAGATAGAGGGGAGAAGGCTAATCCTCTGATCATTTACAACATTTGTTTTCTTGTTTTAGATTCAGCAGAATAAAAAGATTTGGCTGATTTTGGTCTGAAGTTTGGCATTAAATAGCATGATTACATTCCTTAAAGTCTGCCCCCCCATCACTAATCCTCTTCCGCCAGCATCCTTGTCCTTTGCTCCACACTTTCTGATTTATATTCCATTTTGAGAACAGGAAGTAAGGAGATTAAAGTTGAGGATTAAAACACTTACTCTTTACAACATTTTTGTGAAGAATGGCTTCTTAGTTGCCATGGGCACTGCTCGGTGACCCTTAGCCTCCAAATGCAATTCCTCTTGCATTAATGAAATATTTTGATTGAATGCCATAGAAAACAAATGAGTGGAAATTATTTCTTTTGTTGTTGCTAGTGTCTTTTTTGTAATTTTAACAATGAGAAATAGTTTTGAAAAAAGGCAATTAAAACTAAAAATTAATGTTGCAAAGCCAATTTGGGGCTTTGAAGAATCTATATTTTAAAAGAAGGAAATAACTTGGTGGCAGGGCAAGTGAATTGAAGCATCCTATAACTTAATCCTCTACATTTATTTTATATATTGTATCATGCTGAAATTCTGTTATTTTTTTCAAGTTTTTTTAAAATATCTCACCTTAAGAAAGGGAGTCTTGTAGCTAATATTTTAAATAAGTTTACAGAAAAAAAAGTGACTATTTTTTTCTGGAAGAGGAGCAGTACTCCCTCCCCCATAGTTGAGAAATTAAATACAAGGTTTAAAAAAAACAAATATAAGTTGGAACTGATTATGCTTAATTTTAGACAATATTATTGCAATTGATACATTGTCAAAAAAGATTCTGATAAAAAATCAGTCCAAGGAGTTTGCTTATAAAAATGTATACTTTCAAACAACCCAAGCAAACATACATATGAAAGGCCAGTCGAGATATTTTAATGCAGAAAAAAACCAATTCTCTTTTCTCCTGAACGCCTGGCTGTGAAAATAATGCAAAAATTTAGTAAGTAAATAAGAACGCAATACCTCTTTGTGATACCTCAAACTTTCATTAAGGTAGACCCAAGACTGTATAATGATAGGATCAGCTTTGGATTACTTTATTTATGCTTTCTATGGCTTCCTGGTTTTACTAAAAAGAAAAGGGGGGGAGGAAAAAAAAGGGGGGGGGGAAGGAAAGGATTCTGCTAACTGAATTTCACTCTGTCTTTCCCTAGTCTCGTGATCACCAGACTGTACTGAGACTATAACTCCCAGTCAGCATTTTTGAAAGTGACATGGATGCAACAGAAAACCATGATTAAATGTGGCCTGGTCATTTGTTTTGCTGCTTGCACTCAGTGAAGCTAGGAAGCAGCTGCATCTGAACCATAATGGTTTAGCTATATCTACTCAATAATCTGGGATTTCATCATCTAAATCAAGTTTAATACTCAGAGCTTTGTACAATCAGTTAGTGAGCAATGAGTAGAGTCTGAAAGGAAAACCGCGTATTGTCCGTTCATTTATGTTTAATTCCCCTCCTGCACAATGGAAAGAATTGTATGGCTTACTAAACAAAAGTGACATGAAAGAGGTCTGGTGTAATTATAAATAATTAACAGGTTATACCCCTATAGAAGTCTGATTTTGTGAAAGAAAAATAGCTTTAAAAGAAGGCTTTGCTTCTAGAAAATACATTTTTTTCCTATAGGGCATTTTACTGCCTGAGGTGACGAATATTCTTCTCTTACTTAATGTGCAGAAATAGGACTATGTTTTATTTCAACATCAGTGAAATGACAGGATGCCACTACTACAATCAACAGGCCTGGCTGGGCCATCTGGTGTTCATGACTTCAATATCAATAAATTCAGTATCAAAGCAGAGGGAAACATTTTTGCAGCCATTTAGAATTAAACATTAATGTTATTTGTCTTTTTATATGGCTAAATTTATAAGAAATGTTATTCTCCTTCTCAGATCAGAGATACATTTTTCATTTTAAAATTGTATAGAAATTTAAATAGGTAAATCTAGCGTATTGTTGGATTACTCTACAATACAATTTTAACAAAATGGTACCATTAAAAATATCCATTAAAATAAAAATTGACACAATTAATGTTTATTTGTCTAGCAAACATAGATAAAAGCAAAATTTGAAATGAGTTCTGGTATCTGTATAGAAAGCACAATTATTATATCACATGATCATGGCAGTATATATCCTAAAGAACAAAGAGTACAATTTATAAAGTTGATATATTTAAAAAAAGCTAATATTTATCTTTCCTGAAGTTAGATATTAGAATCATTTCTGTGGATTTCTTTTTAGCATTATCTGGACAGCTCCTTAGGATGGCAGTATCTCATCAAACTCTAGAAAAATAAATTTAATTTTCTGAACAAATAAATTTCCTGATTTATTTTTCATGGCACCAATTTCTAAAATTTATCTTAGTAGAATTTTATCTGCTGCTGTTTTAAATTTCTACAAATGGAAACAATTTCCAAAATCATCAAAACAATTTTTACCTAACTGTTAAATGTAAATATGGCAAAGCATTTTGATTCCAATGTAGCACTTTTCTCTGTTCTAATGTCATCCCCATGTATGGAAACTAAAACGTGTAAGGGATCTAGAAATTCCAGGAATTCTACTCCTAAAACATCAGCAGGAATTAGAACATTACAATATGATATAAACAAATTGGAAATTACAAATTAGATAAAATACTGTAGGAATCGCAGCAAATATCATTTCAAAATATGGGTGCTTTCTCAGAAGAAAGAAATCAGATCAAGTGATCCCTAAGAATGAAAATGTGCTTGTACATATTCATTGCAGACTAACAAGCCTTCTACCCATTTTCTTTATTTGATATGGTACATTATTTCAATTAAAACTGAAAAATTATCTTTCTGCAAAGTAAAGCACAATCTGCATTGCTAAAAGCAAAATATGTCTGGCTGCAGCTCAGCATTTACTTTGTCTTTTGATGTAAGAGTATTTTATGATTGGCCAAACCCACCAGGGCAACCATTTTGTGAACGAGCCCCCCAAATGATCTTAAAATGTGCCTATTTGTCCCAAAAGGCAGGTTTCCACAATTCATAGTATATTCAGAATTGTTCCATTTTCATAGATTCAGATTGACCGTATTTTAATAATATAAATTTCAACTTGATTAAATGATATCACTATGAAATATGAAGCATTATTCTAAATAATCATTATATAATTATAAGTAATTATATCACTATTACAGACAATAGTGAAGCCACTGTTCCATCAAAAACTATACCTTGATAATAACCAATATTCTTAAATTTGATTTTTGAAGTAGTGGAATGAAGCAAAGCGAATAAATAAAAAAATGCACAGATTCAGGATTCAGCGCTTTGAGTTGAAAAAAACCACAGACCTAAGAGGGAAGGAGGGGACTTCACTGCTGAACTGGCCTTCTTGATCTAAAACACAGGGAGGGCATATGTGTATATGTTAACCAACCTAACTGACAACTTTGTTGTCCAAAAGGTAGAGGGTGAAACTAGAGGGACAGCCATACTGGACTTACTTCTTACAAACAGAGAAGAAGTGATAGAGGGAGTTGAAACTGCAGGAACCTTGGGTGAGAGTGACCATGTCATACAATAATTCAACATAACACAAATACAAGCAATAGAACATAATGACACCAGAGTCTTGGATTTTAAAAGAGCTGATTTCAATAAACTCAGAGAGATTCCATGGATGAAAATCCTAAAGAGGAAAACAACTCAAGAATCTTGGGAAACTCTGAAAAGTATGATCATAAAAGCCCAGGCCAGCACAATACCACTGAGAAAGAAAAACAAGAAATCCAAGAAGAAACCAGCATGGCTGCACAAAGATCTCTCTGGCAAATTGAAAGAAAAAAAGGACAAGTAGAAAAAATGGAAAGAAGGACATACATCTAAGGCAGAATATCAGCAAATAGCCAGAATCTGCAAAGACGAAGTCAGGAAAGCAAAGGCTCAGAACGAACAAAGACTTGCAACAAAAGTCAAAGATAATAAAAAAAAAGTTTCTTCCAACATATAAATAACAAGAAAAAAATCAAGGAAACAGTCAGTCCACTAAAGAGAGAAGACGACAAGGAAGTAACAGGCAACAGAGAGAAAGCAGAACTGCTTAACTCATTCTTTGCATCGGTCTTCATGCAAAAAGAAACCATAGCTCAACCTACCAAAAACATAACTGTAAAAGACAGACCAGAAATAAAAGTTAAAATAAGTTTTAAAAAATAGTAAGAGAACACCTGTCTGATCTTGATGAACACAAATCACCAGGGCCTGATGGATTACATCCCAGAATTTTAAAAGAGCTGGCAGAGGTCATCACAGAACCACTGCACCATATCTTTCAAAAATCCTGGAGCACCGGGGAACTACCAGAGGACTGGAAAAGAGCAGGTGTGGTTCCCATCTTCAAAAAAGGGAAAAAAACAGTCCCAGGAAACTATAGACCAATCAGCCTAACATCAATACCTGGGAAGATACTGGAAAAGATAATAAAAAAATAGATCTGCCAACATCTAGAAACAAGTAAAGTAATAATTAGCAGTCAGCACGGGTTTGTTAAGAACAGATCATGCCAAACCAATCTTATTTCATTCTTCAACAAAGTGACTAAATTAGTAGACCAGCAAAATACTGAGGACATAATATATTTAGATTTCAGCAAGGCATTCGACAAAGTAGACCACAACCTACTTCTTAGTAAGCTAGAAAAAAGTGGAATAGATAGCACCACCACTAGATGGACTTGCAACTGGCTGACAAACCATACTCAACGAGTAGTCCTACATGGAGGGAAGTAAGCAGTGGGGTGCCACAAGGTTCCGTCTTAGGCCCAGTACTCTTCAATATCTTCATTAACGACTTAGATGAGGGAATAGAAGGGGAACTTACCAAATTTGCAGATGATACTAAGCTGGCAGGAATAGCTAACACCCAAGAAGATAGGCTCAAAATCCAGATGGATCTTGACAGACTAGAACACTCAGCCGTATCTAACAAAATGAAATTCAATGTAGAGAAAAGTAAAGTCAAGAAAAAACAAAAGTCCACATATAGACTGGGTGAAACCAGGGTCAATCGAAGTAACTGTGAAAGGGATCTTAGAGTCTTATCTTAGCTAAATATGAGCCAGCAGTGTGCAGCAACAGCCAAAAAAGCTAATGCTATCCTAAATTGTATTAATAGAGGGATACAATCAAGATCAAGGGAGGTACTAATACCACTCTATAAAGCCTTAGTAAGACCACACCTAGAGTACTGCATCCAGTTTTGTTCACCACATTATAAAAAAGATGTTGAGACTCTAGAAAAAGTACAGAGAAGAGCAACCAGGAAGATTAGGGGACTGGAGACTAAAACATATGAAGAACGGTTACAGGAACTGGGCTTGGCTAGTCTAGTAAAGAGAAGGACCAGGGGAGACATGATAGTAGTCTTCCAATATTTGAGGGGCTGCCGCAGAGAGGAAGGGGTCAAGCTATTTTCTAAAGTGCCTGTAGGCCAGACAAGGAATAATGGATGGATACTGAACAAGGAGAGATTTAATTTGGAAATAAGGAGAAACTTTCTGTCAGAACAATCAACCAATGGAACAGCTTGCCCTTGGAAGTTGTGGGAGCACCATCACTTGAGACTTTGAAGAAGGGATTGGACTGCCATTTGTCAGAAATGGTGTAGGGTCTCCCGCTTGGGCAGGGGGTTGGACTAGATGACCTACAAGGTCCCTTCCAACTCTGATTATCTGTTATATGTCATGCATAACTGTTAATATCTGTACTCTGTACTCTCTGTGTGTGTGTGTGTATGTGTTAAACTGCTTCTCCATATCAGTTGCGTTTAGCAAATACATCTGATATTGGCAAGGTTATGATAAACCTTTGGTATCATAGAGCTGGAGGAGGTCATTTAGGCCAGGGGTCACCAACCTTTTGGACCTCAGGGACCACTAAATTCATAATTTTAAATCCCACAGACCACTAATATGATCTGCCTCGTGGCCAGCTGGGTGGGCATGGCAGGTCATGTGACTGGGTGGGCATGGCCAACTTGATGTCACTCACATTGAGGCCTCTACTCGCCCCTCCCCTTCCAGCCATTCATCATCTGCCCGCCCGGGCTCCTTTGATCCCCAAAAGGAAGCAGTTGTTGGAGCTAAGCAGCCACCATGAGAAAGAGTTGGCAAAACAATTGGCTCAGTTCAAATTGGATCTGACAGAGAAAGAGGCTCAGCAGAAGCACCTCACTGAGGACTATGAGCATAGGCTTTCCAAGCAGAGGGAAGACCTGCAGGAGTGCAAGGCACCTGGAGGTTCAGAGGGGTGAGATGGTCAGCCTGTTCCAGGCCATGATGCAGTCCCACTGGAACAAGGCCCTCTGGCTCTTCGCCACCAGCGGCACTTCCCTCCGGCCTTTGGCCAAAGCCTCACACCAGGAGCTGAAGCAGACTCCAAGTCGGAAGTTCTGTCCCCTACCAATCCACACAAAAAGACCCCGAAGGGGGAGACTCTCTGCAGCAATACAAATGTTCATTGCACGTATCTGGCCCAGGGGCCATAGTTTGAGGACCCCTGATTTAGTGCAATATAAAAAATGCAAATAATTTTTCTGCGGACTACCACAATTTTCTCAGGACCACTAGTTGGTGACCGCTGATTTAGCCCATAGGATCAACTGTTGCCCAAAAGCATTCCTCAAATCAAGTGGAGGAGCGTTGGCCATCTCCTCTGGAATTTGGTTCCACATCAAGAAAGTGCCTTTATTGTTAAGAATCTGCATTAACTTAAGGCCACTTTTGTACAACCTGTACTTTGATGACAGAAAACAACAGCGTGTTGGCTTCATTATGCATGTCACTCCTTCCGGTAATTATAAAATGCTATCTTTCTCAAACTTTTCAAGTTCTTTGCAACACAATTTCACTAGTTTGACTGTCATCCATCCATGGCAGTATAAGACTGGGACACTCAGGCCTTCTCCCACCCTCGGTCATGAAAGCTCAATGGGAGACTTTGGACCAGTCATTCTCTCTCCACTCTCAACAAAATAAAGGAAGATCCCCATACAAACAAATCACCTTGAACTCCTTTAGGAAATGAAAGGTATTCATCTAAACCAGGGGTGTCCAACCTTGGTAACGTTAAGCCTGGAGGACTTCAACTCCCAGAATTCCCCAGCCAGCTTTGCTGGCTGGGGAATTCTGGGAGTTGAAGTCCTCCAGGCTTAACGTTACCAAGGTTGGACACCCCTGATCTAAACAATGACTCTAATAGTAATGCCATTGTTGGGGGCCATTTTTTTTTTTGGTCTTCTACAGACCTGGATTTAGCTTGCAGGTTATCTTGCACAAGATCAGTTAGAATCAGTTTCACTTGAGAAGGACGCAGTTATTTGTAGTTCATGCCACAAGTTGCATTCTTTAGTGCAACATCACAATGCACTAGAAAAGAGACTGCAGTGCCAATGTTTTTAATCAGACCGACAGACATAGACATGCTGTTGATCAAGGAAAAATCAATTGCTGACCATCCTTTGAATAAGCCTGTATCCTATTTACAGCATCTATTTTTTCTTATAATTTCTAATTATAAAACTGGAGTAAATATTTCACACTACTGAAAATGCTCTTAGATGCATCCATGGGGAAGAGACATTACCTGCAAACACAAAATTCATTAGCTTTTCTATAATCTCCTTGAATATGGTATGCGCTCATTGTACTAGTTGCAGCTATTCATGATATGTAGAGTTCATTCTACATTTCTACTAAAGGCTCAACTGAATTCCCAGAAGGAAAAGCAAAATGCTATAATGATTCACTAGGATACTGGCAATATCAGCGTAACCACATGCTGACACAATTTCTGGAAATCATCTGTACGGGAATCTATAGCCATGTTTATCATTAAGGACTTGCCAAGATTTCCTGAAGTAAGAACATGGGTTTTGGCATATATCATTGAATTTCTAATATGTTCGAGGCATTTTGAAGGACAAGCTATATCTTAAAGAGAGGAAAATAATGCCATTTTATGGGCAAAGGGAAGGTTAAGAAAGCGGATTAGAGGCAGTCAAGCAGGATAAATTAAACAAATCCATGACTAACTGGGTGTAACAGCAAAGGATCTCATTCTGTTCAGCTGAATGGCTCCCTAGGGCTGAATCTATTACTTCTCTGAGCTTTTTATCACCTTGGAATTTTTATGGTTTTGATGAATTCTCATTTTTGTAAAAAAAAAAATTTTTTTTTTCATTAAGTCTACTTTTTTTCTTTAATTAAAGACATAAATAACTTGAATTCTGACTTTCATTATTCCTTTCATTATTATACAAGGAAATATTTCAAAGAATGTATCACAAAGTAAATGTCACTTTTTAAGATGTAAGTATACTGTAACTTATTAATATTACACATTATAATGTCAATATATTTCACACTCTTTTGATCACTAACACGAATACTTTTTTCTTTTTGCTCAGCAAATATATTCTGAATGCCAGCTGAAAGATTAAAAGAATGCAAAAGCAAAACAAGAATGAAGGCACAGTATCATAAATAATTGAAGTTAAGCTGAGTCTTCTATCCCATCCCATTTCATTTTTTGGTAGATTGAGAGGCTACAGAATAGTAAAAAACTAACATGAGCCTCTAAGGAAAACAATATGCAATATACAGAGCAGAACCACATGTCTAAAGCAATAATAAATAACTATTTAGACATAAGGGATGCATTGTTTTACAGTCGTAGAATAGAATTGGAAGCGGATGTTGAAGAGGTTTGTCACGGATTTCTTTTGAAATGAAATGGTATGATGGAATCTGATGTGGCAAAAACAATTGCCTAATTCATGGAGTCTGCCAATGTCTGTTCAAATATTGACTCAAAAATTATATATATATCTTTAGGAAAGATGAGTACAACAATTATAGATAGGGGGAAAAGAACAAGAAGGTATGTATTTGAGGAAATAGTGTACAAGGTATTATTTATATATATATATATATTTACACACAGTGAGACATATACATATAGTAGGAAAAGTTATAAATGGACAATGGCAGATTTTAGGGGGGAAGATTAATTGTAAAATGATGCTACAGTTTGCCAGATGCAACATACTATTGCATGCAGCCTAGAAACTATTCTGCTAGAATGTAAGTTTTCTATTCATCATTATCAGTGTGCAAATGAAAACTGTTTTCTGTTGATGGCTGTGTTATTACAGGTGCTTTTCATATGACATTAAGAACTGCACATGATTCACTTGGCAGAGAAGTCTATGAAGGTTACCTTTTTTCTGGCTTGCAAATCTTTAGAAGAATGGGCCTTTACATGTTTTCTTAGAGAACTTGGATCTGTATATCGTTTGGTACAGCCAGGAATCTGACAAGCATAAGGTTTCTAAAAAATGAAAAGAAATAACAAGTCACAAGTTAAGGCTGTACATTCTGAAATGGCAATACTGCAAATATCATTCATACAACCAGAAAAAGAAAGACCATGAAGATTCTGACACAGAAAAAGATAGCTGGCATGAAAGAGAATGAACATTTTTAATTTTATGTTATATTTCTAATGTTATATTCCTTCTCATTCTATATCTTATGTATGGATGGTTTAAACAAGGTAAGAAATTGGCAGCCTACCTTAGATACCAATTAAGCTGCAGTAATGTTATAAATGTTCATGCTCAAGTATAATTATGAGTCCACATGCTGATATACCAGCTCAATTAAAAACTTTTAGCCACATGTTCCTTCACTGTGAAAAAGTCACAGCTCTAACATTACACATGCTGATTAATCTCTTGGAATGAGTCTCCAAAAATAGATTGTATAGCTATACGTGTAGCTAAATTTTGCACCAACTGAAAAATGTTCCAAATTCCAAAGGTTTTGCTCCTGAAGATTTACAAGAGGCCTACAGAATATGGGACAATTGGAAGTGCTCAACTTTTGAGACATGGTTTCTTAGTAGAATCATCATGCTTGCATGTTGGGGAAATGCATGAGAAAATTTTTTGAGCCAGCCTATGAAGTAGTATTTATAAATAAACAAAGTTCAGTATGGTTGAGTAAGGATAAACCTACAGTGCCATGTGCCAATGGAATAAATATGCCATCAGTGAAAAAAGGCAGAGGCAGAAAGGACTTATTTTACATTCAGCAGGGTCTTTAGTTCTGGTCAAAAAGCAGTTGTCAGAATGGTTGCCTCATTGGCAACCGCCAACAGTACGACTGAAATTTGACCTGTTTTATGGGAGTCATGTGCAATGCATATAAAAGCTAGGTGGAGTTTCAATTGCACTATGGCATTCATCATTTTAGTTTTTATAATTATACCCTGTGGACATGCATTTTACATATTGATCAAATAAATTCTCTCCCATCTCTACTTGTACTTACAATTATGCATCCCTCATATAAAACTTTAGTTTAGTCAGAAAATATATTTCTTTAGAAGTTCAGGTAAAGAAGTTGTAGTAAAGTCCCAGACATAGAGATACAGAGGAAACCTGCTTCAGAAAGAGAGAATGAAGGGGATAGGTTAGTCTGGGATATGGCAGAAGAAAAAGAAAAAGAAGCACAAATGCTACATGCTAATAAAGCTTAAATATATTAAAAGCTGTGGAACAATTTTTCAGAAAGTATACAAAACATTTTTTTTAAATATCCATGCACTAATTAAAACACGATGGCTATAAATAATCCCTGGGAGAAAAAATGAAAAAGTCAACATTTCTTATTTTTTATTTGTTTTTTAAGAACATACTCCATTTTAGGGTTTAATTTCTAAGAGTTGTTTCTATCATCCCAATTATCTTAATAGGTAACGTTCTCTGTATCCTTGGTTTACAATGTTGTTTAGGGTTTTTCCCCCCTGTGTATCAGACACTTCCTGCTGATTTTTAGGTCTGATGCACATACTCAAGACAACATACATGCCTCATAACGTAATTTATAGAATATATGTTCTTCCTTCAATCTTTTTTTTTTTACTGAAATATTTGCAGTATTACTTTCGCAAAGATATATTTTATAGCTTTTGCAAAAAGCAGCACTAGCAAAATCACAGCCAGCTCTAATTCAGATACCCAATGTTATGGTTCCCAAATGAAAATTTCAATACTAATGCAAATGTGCTCCCTGCTGTATATCTAATAGATATAGCATGAAGCAACTTACTCAGGTAAGTCTTGACATGAAATATATACCTCAAAAATAAGATTTAACCAAAAGGGGGGGCATGTTATGATTCGGTGTATCTGAAATAATTTTGAGGATTTCAAAATCTAACATACATCTCTCTCTCTCTCAATGTTTCCCTGTATACTCTTGTATTATAGAAATTTCCAAATATTTTGAGTATACATGAGCTGTATGAAATTATTCTAAGTACTGCTTTGTAAAGTCCTTAAAACAATCCTCCAATCTTTCTGCTTGAAGTGTTGATGTGTCGTAACCTAATAAAGGTTCTCTACAGTTGCTCTGGGGGTCTCCTGACATCATTTGAGCTAGTTTAGTCTAGCATTTAAGGTGCCAGCTTAGAAAGTGGGAGACTATGAGTTCAAGTCCCGGCTTAGCCATGAAAGGCAGCTGGATGCATTGGGCCAGTTACTCTCTCTCAATCCAACTAACTTCATGGAGTTGTTGTGGAAAAAATAGAGAAAGAAGTATTGGATATATTCAGCACCTTGGGTTGTTTGTAATAAATAAAGATAGGATTCAAACAAACAAATAAATATGTATGCTTAAAGGGAAGACCATGTTCAGGACTATTTCCATTTTGCTTCAGGAATAATCTCAACAAAATTGTCTTTTTGAGGTTCACATTTTAGGTGTCACATTTAGGTTCAAATGCCATTAGGAGTATCTTTATGACAGCATCAAGCTATCTATAGGACACAGTGATCAATGTTTCAAGGGTTGGGTTCAGAAGGGTACTTCAGTTGTTTCATGAACTATATGCCTGCAATTGCCCATTTATATTTTCCATATACGACTGGTTTCTGGGGCATACCTGGTAATATAAGCATGAGCTCATGTTATCTGGGAATGCTTTGTTATATAGAATGACCTGAAAGAAGTGAGTTGAATAATCTTCCCTATTATTTAAATTCTGTTGGCATTTCAATATTTTTATTTTTGAATCAGCCTCTGATTCTTTGCAACTAAACTTCTTTATTGTCCATTCTCTTTTGTTAAGGCCTATTTTTAATGTCCAAATTAAACCTTGCTATAATTTATATTTACAAAGTGGTTTAAATTACTCACAGGTTGTTATTTTTGTTTTTATTGTTCATGTATATGCTATCCATTTTTAGTGTTACTCTGTTGGAAAGAGAGAAATTGATTTTTTAAAAATAGAAATATAAAATATTAGTACACCTCATTCATTTTATTCGAGTCTGTGCAAGTCTGACAGAAAGAAGGATCCTGAATTATATTAAGTTATATAATTCATATTTACCAGAAAAATATTGGAATACCAGTTTGAGTCCTAAGCTTTCAAGTACTTCTATTATTATGTAGCGTTTAGTACTATCTTTCCCCTAAACATGAGGGCATACTTTATCTTCCATATCAGGATCCATGGTCTTCACTATCAGTTTTGTACCACTTCTGGCATGGTAAGTATGAGAGGAAGCACTATATCATATTTATGTATTTAATAAATATAGTATATTGTAGCCTTTTTTAAAAATTCAGATCTACTCCTCGTTTTCTGCATATCTCTTTAGACAATCAAATAATGCCCTATGCAGGGCTTTGAAGCAGCCATGAATTTTTAGGAGTATCTGGATGCCCTAATGCAGTCTTTTTCACCTGGGGCTCCATGTACCCAAGACTTCTGTGAGAAATTGTGAGGGATTCTGCAAGAGGTCGTGGTGGAAAAAAACTTTTATGTTTAATGTATATGAGTGGCAAATACAATGTTTTTATGCAAGGATTTCCTATGACCTGAAAATTATTTCAAGAGTTCCTTAAGTGGGGGAGAGGATGAGAAAGGCTACTGTAACATGATATATGGAAAGCTTTGTTTGTAGGCTGATGGATTTGTGAAAGGGAAATGGTTGAGAGGACTGGACACCATTGCCCTATATCACAACAAAACTAACCTTAAAGTATAAAAACACTGTATACATTAAGCACCCTGAGCCTCTTAGATTTACAAAAGAAAGGCTTATGACAATGATCTCTTTTCTTATAAGAACTGAATTTCAAAACAACCTGAATAGCATGTGCAAACACCCTTCTATAGGCGGTTCCATTATAAGCCCCCATTTTATGTGCACTTAATGAACAATATGTCTGCAAGACATCAGTCAGGATAGCAAAATATTATCTAAAATCACATTCTTCCCTTACAGTGTCCAGGTGCGTCCTCTGATGCTTGGCTCGATCGCTGGAATTACTGAATGCTTTATGACAGCCTTGATGCTGGCAAAGGTAAGGTTTTTCTCCAGTGTGGCTCCTTAAATGAATCTTCAGGTTTTCTAGTCTAGAAAAGGCCTTCTTGCAGCCATCAAACTGGGAAACAAAATAAAATTTCTAAGATTGAAGGAAGAGAATTTTCTTCTCTTTGCACACAAGTTACCTACAGTATGTATTCATGTTAACTGTTTAAAAGTTTGTTTTTAGCCATTGCAGATGTTCAATTAATGTATGTCATAAAGAGAAGCCCGGCCATGTCTACTGTCCTGGCTTCTGTACATTAATGTGTTCATTAATATTTCTGAAAAAAGCATATATAAATACTTCAAATGTGCATGATCACTCCTAATTTCTCTATCTACAACGTGAGGCTTATAGTGTTGGGTTTTCAGATAAATTCTTAGAATCAGTTTCAGATGTGGTCAAACAATACAGAAAGTCATTAACAATACAATTATATATCTTTTTTCAGAAGTAAGTCCCATTAAGTTAATTAGGATTTACTCTTAGATAATTCAACCAATTTATATATCTGTGCATATATAACTATTACATACTGCAGCATAGGATACAATTGTGATCCTAAAAATGAGGCAAAATAGAAATTAATATAGCCTGATTTTTTGTATGAGTAAGATAATGATTTAGCACCCATATATCTGCCTAAAAATTAGTTTTATACATTGACGGAGCACTTAATACTAGGAATTTCTTTCCTGTGTAGAACAAAACATTTCTCACTTTGTCCTTCCCCTCAATGCTGAATATTTTTTGGAGTAGGTTCTTTCCCACAAGCATCTGCTACTAAATCTATAACATGGGGTATTGGAGTATTTTCAGAAATATCATAACAGAGAAAAAGATTAGAATAATGCTTTCTGAACATAACATGAATAGTTTCATTTGCTAAATTAGTTTAAACTAAACTTAAGCTTAGTTTGCTTATTCCTTATAGAGCTATAACTAGATGAAGAAACAAGAAACGTGTTTTCTTCAGTCACATTTTCAAACTGAAACGTTAATAACGTGAGTTATTAGATATAGATTTGAAGATCAAGAAATAACTTTTTCTGCAATTCATCATTTTAATACATGGTCAACTTTTTGCTGTATTTAAGACTTTGGAGAGAAGTAAACCCGAGCCATCTAACTTTATGGAAGTACTGACATATAAAAACAACAACAACAATAATATAATAATAAATTTTTACACAGTACATCAAGAAATTGCAGCTTCCTGCAATAACACTAGCAGAACTACAAAAAACTGCGCTATTGAGAACTTTGTATATTTTAAGAAAATACTCGGTCAATATCTAGGATGCTGGCAGCAACCTGTATCAACCATCAGTGCCAGTTAATAATATTTGTGATACATTTTTAAATGTTCAATTAACTGAGTTTCATGTTTAATGCAATGGTGGGATTCAAATTTTACTACCGGTTCTGTGGGTGTGGCTATGTGGTCATGTGACTGTGGGGGGTCAAAAGACAGAAACTCACGTTCTGGAGCAGAGGGGTTGACTAGATCAGTGGTCGCCAACTGGTGGGTCGCGGCCCACTGGTGGGCCATGAGAAAATTTTGGTGGGCCACAGAGAAATCTCACCCCCAGAGCACCTCCACAAAGCAATTAATCCAGGCTGTGCAGGAACACAAGGCTGCACCGCCCACATTGCCCGCGGGAACTCTCCCCGCCCACTCACTCCTTACCCAATAAGCTTGCCTGCTAAAATTGGTATTTTTCCTTTTTCCAACCATCATCTGTTCTCTGTGCCGGGAGATTTAGATTAGCTAGGAAGCAGGAAATGGTTGGATTTCTTGCTTTCTAGCTTGTCTTTTGATCTTCGGCTCAGCACAGCCGAACCTCCCTTAGGACTGAAGGTTTGCTTGCAACCAAATTCATTGCAGACTCATGGCAAGCAAATTTGAGAGACTGAGCTAGCCGATGGCAGATAGATAGATCACTGAATGATTCTGTGAGTAACTCAATCTGCCTGCTTTGCCTGATTTTGGGTAAAAGTTGCTCTTTTTTAATAAAAAATTCAATATTTATATAAATATTTATAATATTTACATACAAGCCATGCCCAGCCAGTCACATGACCACCAAGCCACACCCACAAATTAGGCCATGCCAACAGAACCGGTGTGGTCCCTGGGATCTAAAATTATGAGTTTGGTGGTACCTAAGGTCCAAAAGATTGGCGACCCCTGGACTAGATGACCTCCAGGTACATTCCAGCCCTGGACTGCTGTGCTGTTTCAAAGCATCCTCTGAAGCTGCATCTAGTGCAGGGTCTTCAAATTTGACAGCTTTAAGATTTGTGGACTTCAACTCCCAGAATTCCTCCTCTAGTCATGTTAGCTTAGGAATTCTGGGAGTTGAAGTCCACAAGTCTTAAACTTGCCAAGTTTGAAGACCCTTGGTCTAGTGGCAAAGTTTGTGGTCCTTTCTTCCTTTCCTTTTTCCCTCCCTCCATTTCTTTCTTTTTCTTTCTCATTCTTTCTCCCCTCCCTCCCTTTTTTTCTTTTTTCTTTCTCATTCTTTCTCCCCCTTTTTCACTTTTTTTCTTTTGCAGCACCCCACGTGCCCCATTTTTGGCCTAGTGGGCCTCAGGGAAGCCTCCTGGGAGCAAAAACTGGGTGCGGGGGGCCCGTGTTAGCACCCCCATGCCGTTTTTTGCCTAGTGGGCCTCAGGGAAGCCTCCTGGGAGCAAAAACTGGGTGCGGGGGACCCGTGTTAGCACCCCCATGCCATTTTTGGCCTAGTGGGCCTCAGGGAAGCCTCCTGGGAGCAAAAACGGAGCACGGAGGGCACGCAGCACCCTCTGCACTGCATTTTTGGTCTAGTGGACCTCAGGGAAGCACTGGAAAAAGATGCATTTTGAAGCAATGGGGGGGGGGGAATCAGCTGTGCTGCACGATTTAGATTAGCTAGAAAGCAAGAAATCCGACAATTTCCTGCTTTCTAGCTAATCTAAATCATGTGGCACAGCTCATGGTCGCCCAGCTAATAGTCGGAAATACCAGTTTGACTGAACCATTAGCATTTTTTACTACTGGTTTGGCTGCACTGGTAGCAATTTTTCTACTACTGGTTCAGCTGAACCAAGCCAAATCAGTAGAATACCACCACTGGTTTAATGAATATAATAATAATAATAATAATAATAATAATAATAATAATAATAATAATAATAATAATAATAATAATAATAACAACCCTTATCAACCATCAGCGCCAGTCAATGATAGTTGTGATACATTTTCAGTTGACTGAGTTTCATGTGTAATAATAAATAATATTCATTGTCATCAAAATGTTTTCCTAATTATTATATTGTATTTGGTATTGTATTTTCAAATTGAAGCTGTAATCTAATTCATAAAGGCAATTGTTGGACTACTACATTTATTGTTCTTGTCAGTAAGAGTCAAATGGTGTGAAAAATATATTTAAATGTAGAACTGTGAGTTACTATGTTAATTTAATCTGAAAAATCTTGCACATATAAAGGAGCTACGCAAACAACTATATGTTCATAATAAAATCAATGTGATTTTTGTTTTGTTTTTCTGTTGGATTGCTGCAGGCTTTCAGAAACCTCCCATTTCAATTAAACTCAGATAGTACTTCATTTAGAAAAAAATCAATCTGTTCTCTAAATGCCTTGTCCTAACTAAGAGGAAATATAATTTATTTGTATTGTGCACAATGTTTTATTCTGAGTCATTCCTTTCTTACCAAATGCTGCTGCAGAGGATTCCGTTTGTAGTAGTTGACCCCATAAGTAACAAGTATAATGCTGCTCATGTAATAATTTAACTTGTGCATTTAAAACTTTATCCACTGCTTCATCAAAATAATCAAAATACTGTTTAGATTCATCTGTTATATTCATCTAATAGCAATATCATAATTTTGAGCTACTCATGTTTTTAAAGAGAAATCCTGAAAATGAAGGGAGACATTTTAATGATAAAGCAAATCTACTGAGTTTTAAACATTCTGTGTACATTATATTTAAATACAAGATACTGTATAATTCCCTACCAGTCTAAAATTCATTCTCAGTAGAATGTCTTAAACATAAGTATTATCCTCAAAGTGCTGGCTGGACAATCTCAATCATGATAGATAGGATTTGAATTAATTAAAGTTGAAATCGTTATGAATATTTACCAGGAAAAAGATAGAGTTTAACTTCAGATAAGGACATTTTGTTAGGTTTTTATCTCTGTAATTGCACTCATGAGCTAATGTACCTTAGGGAAAAAACTTCCTTTCAGAACAATTATATTTACATCTCATTTTGCAAAATTTAAAGAGAATTGTCCAGATTATACATCATTTGCACTAGATGAGCCTGCATAAATTATACATACATACAAAGACACACATATATTTCATGTTTCTAGATTGCCCCTCTCCCTCAAGGAGGGACTCTGGGTGATGTACAGAATAATCAACATATAAAACAGCATATATCCTGGCTTGTGAAAACAATTATCGAATTAACCTGTTTTGGAAACAGGGCCTCAATGAAACTGCAAATAAAGTCTTTATTGATTAGCTGTTGTTTCTGTGAAGATGATATTATAGCAAATTTCTTGGAAATGAAAGCTGCTAATAATTTCAAATTCACGTGGAGCAATCAAAAGGAAAAGAGGAAATTAGCCTTATAGCAAACATTTTATTAGGAAAAATTAGCATTGTATTTTTTTCCTATTCTGCTACCTTGTTTTTGGTCTCATTTTTATTTAGAGTTAATATTATTGTCATAAGCTTCTAATGATATCCACTTGATGATAACATGCTACTCCAAAGGCTTATTACGTTCAACATTCAACATTTCATGCAGATACTCAACCTAACACAGGAATAAATCTCACCGATCTCAAGGGGTTTGGAGTAAGCTCTTTTGCATATCTAGTCTTAACTGTTGTTCAATCACTTCTGAGTGTTTGTGAACTTGACAAACAGTATTAAGCCAGGATAGTCTATCAGTAACTGCTTCTTTGATCTCATGGTTGTGTTAAGCTGATGCTTGTGTCATCAGTGTAGCGATTACATCTAGCCTCCTTGTCTTCTTTTGATCTCGTTTTGATTGCCTTTGATTTTTCCAAGCATGTGGGAAATGGTTCTTGCTTTTTTATTATATGTTCAAAGTCCTAAAGCTTTAGCTTTAGCTTCATTGTCAGTGCTTCATTGATCAGTCTGGTTTTACTTCATCTAATATTATGTGTCCTATTTGCACTCCAAAGTATTCTCAGCAATTTTCTCCACAATCACAATTCATAGGGCAGCCTGCCCTTTAAAAAAAAAGTCTTACTGATGAAACAGTTTTCACAACTCTGTAACATAATAGTTCTATAAAGCCCTACAAAGCATGGGACCAGTCTATTTATTGAATCAGTTTCACCCTATGACAGGAGCCTGTCACATTTGATAAGGCAAGGAAGGTATGCTGTAGACCCCATCAGTCAAAAACTGTCAACTGGCAGGCTCTAAGGAAGACAGCTTTTTCTGTAATCCCCTCTTCTGTTGCTTTCTAATATTATACTTATTTTTCAAACTATTCTTCTTTTTTTTGGTTGTTTTTTCAAATCTTACACTTTTCGTTCTCTTTCCCCCCTTTCCTTTTTTCCCCCCACATAAAATTACTTGATCATTAAAGATGGCTTCTTCTTTGTCCCAATCTTCTTGTTCTGCAAGCGTTTCTCGTTATTTCTCATAATTCCAGATCTCCATTTCTAAGAGTTGAAATATGAAGCTAAAAGAACCTCTCCCTTCTTCTGCATCTTCTTTGTACTTTTTAAGTTCCATTTTCAGTTCTTCTAAAAGTGATGCCACTTTAAACACTTTTAAACAACCACCCAATTGATTTTAGTCATTTAAATGCAATAACCAAAAATCCAGAGATCACCAAGTAATCCAAATAATCCCAAGCTGTTTCTTCTTGCTTCTTTTTTCAACTTTCTCTTCCTGGGGTTCTACTATTTTGTTGCCAAGTTTCAGTTAAAATGTATTTTTTAGGAATCTTGTTGAGGTTTTAGTTCGAGGCAGTCTCCTCCATTTTTCCAGATCCTGTCCTTTTATTCTTTTTCTCTCATTTCCTGCTTTTAAAAGCTTTTAAGTATCCAGAAATCTTTATTATCCCTTTGACATTATATTTTCAGCTTAAATGCCTGTTGATGTCAAAGTGGATTTTTTTTTCAATTTCTTGCTTAAGTCTCTTAGCTGTCAGTATATGGAAGGAAAGAGAAAAAACAAAGCCAAATCCTTTCCCTTCCCTCTCTCCTTTGCTGCTTCAAAATCTTCTTTGGGAACAATGTCATTTTTTAAAAATAAATTTTATTGGTTTTTAAAAACAAACATAAACAAAGCATAAAAACATCAAACTATCTTCCATAGGTGTACATACAGTGTGCCGGTTGGTTTACAAATTGTTTTGTGCTTCCATTTCGTAGTCTTCAATTACAATTACATTGCATATGATCTCATATTGTCAATCAAAAATTAAATACCTTAGTATCATTATTAATCAATCATTTGACTATACTTTTATTCATTCATGTTTTACAGGATAGTCATAATTTACTTAGTTTATTTTATAACAGTTCATATTATCATCCCAAATCTATCCTAAAATCATTTTGTAGATATAATAAGAAAAAAGTACATCTTTATATATTTATTATTTTCTAAAAGTCTACGTATTTCATTACTGTATTTTATTGTCTAACCATTGATAGAAAAGATCCCAAATTTTATAAAATTGTTTATCCTCTTGTTCTCTAATTTCAAATGTCAATCTACTCATTTCAGCACATTCCAATATTTTCTTAATGATTTCCTCCTGTGATGGTATTTTCTCATTTTTCCAGTTTTTAGCAAATACAATCCTAGCCGCTGTTAATACATTTACAATCAGGTATTTCAAGTCTTTACTATATATTTCAGGTAAAATTCCCAATAAAAATATCTCTGGTTTCAAATCTATATGTTTTTTGGTCATTTTTTTCCAACCACATGTGGATTTTAGTTCAGTATTTTTTAGCATCCACACAAGTCCACCACATATGGTAATATGAGCCAGGTGTCTGATGACATTTCCAACATTTTTTGGATTTATTCTTGAACATTCTTGCTATTCTTGTCGGGGGAAAATGCCACCTGTAAAACATCTTATACAAATTTTCTTTATATGCTGTTGACATTGTCATTTTATAATTTTGAGACCACAATTTTTGCCATTTCTCTAAATCGATCCCATATCCAAAATTCTTCCCCCAAGCAATCATAGTTTCTTTAACTTGTTCTTCTTCTACTTTAATTTCTAATAAATATCCATACAATTTTTTAATCACCTTTTCATCAGTACCTGTCAAAATCTTATCTAAGTCAATCAGTTTATCATAGAAACCTTCTGTTTTAGAATCTTTATCATACCTTGAATGTATTTGCGCATATGAAAACCAATTCATCTTTATACCTTGTTCCTCTAGTTTTTGTATAGATTTAAGTTCACCCTTTTCATTCAATATTTCACCATTTCTAACTGTTTGTTCCTTTTTGTATATTATAGGATAAGAAAATGCTTCAATAGTCGATAACCAGACTGGAATTTTCAAATAACATTGTCTTTTAATCTTCTCCCAGTTTAACCACAGAGACTCCCGTGTATAATGTCTTCTAAAATACCCCTGTGTTTTAGTTCCTTTATACCATAAAAAGGCATGCCACCCCAACAACAGATCATGTCCTTCTAATGTCAACAATCTAGTATTTCTTAGTGTTATCCATTCCTTAACCCACATCAGATTTGTAGCTTGGTAATACAACTCCCAATTAGGCAAACCAAATCCTCCTCTAATTCTAGCATCTTGCAAAAGTTTTAACTTTATTCTCGCTTTCTTACCTTGCCATATATATTTCAACACAATTTTATTTAAATCTTCAAAGTAGTCTTTTCCGATCCTAATTGGAATTATTTGAAACAAATATAAGATTCTGGGTAATATATTCATCTTGATTGTTGATATTCTCCCTATTAGTGACAGTTGTAAATTTTCCCATTTCGCCAAATCTAACGATATCTGCTGTTTAAGTTTGATATAATTATTCTCTTTTAATGTACTGCATCTTGCTGTCAAATATATCCCCAAGTACTTAATCTTATTCATGACCTGAATTTTCAATAGGTCTGCCAGTTCTTCCTTTTGTCTTAATAGCATATTCTTTGTCAAGATCTTTGTCTTATCTTTATTTATTTTCAAACCAGCCACCTTTCCATATGTCTCTTATCTTTTCTATCAATTTTGATGCTGTTTCTAAAGGGTCTTCTAAGATGAAAACCAGATCATTTGCAAATGCTTGCAGCTTAAATTCTTCCTTTTTGATTTTCATTCCTTTTATATTCTTTTCATCTCTAATATTTCTGTTTAGCACTTCCAAAGTTAACACAAACAACAAAGGTGATAGTGGGCACCCTTGTCTTGTTCCTTTTCTTATATTAATAGAGTCTATCAGTTCTCCCTCTATCATTACCTTTGCCGTTTGCTTATAATATATAGCTTCTATTGCTTGAATAAATTTTCTAGCAAAACCCATCTGTTCCAACAGTAATAACATGAATCGCCAATTCACATTATCAAATGCCTTCTGTGCATCTAGAAATATCAGAGCCATTTGTTTTTCAGGATGTGCCTCGTAGTATTCCAAGGTGTCCAAGATTACTCTCATATTGTTTTTAATTTGTCTCTTTGGGAGAAATCCATTTTGATCAGGATGGATAACATTATTTAAATATTTTTAAGTCTTTCTGCCAATATTGAAGCAAAGATTTTATAATCTGCATTTAGTAGAGAAATGGGTCTATAGTTCTGGAATCTTTTGGAAGATTTGGAATCTAAGATAGAATTCTGATCTATCCATCTCCCATCTCAACATACCACTTTTATCTTGTTCAACCACCGTTAATCTATTATCAATATCTCCAATCTTCTTGTCTCTTTGTTTATCTTCTTCAATTTTTTGGAATCTCTCATCATACTTCAACATCATTTGTTGGATGTTCACTACTTTTTCATCGGTTTTCTCTGTTCTTTGTTCAATGTTCTCTGTTCTTTGTTCAATGTTCTCTATTCTCTTTTCAATATTCTCTGATCTTGCTTGAATATTTTGAATTCCTTGGTGGAGAGGAAGAAGTTGAAGTTGAAGAACCAGGAGCTGTAAATTTCCTACTCATTTTAAGCAATTCAAAATCTTCAGGTTCTTCTAAACCTTAATCCAATTGTGAAGTAACCAATTATAGTTCAAAATAAAAATAGTAGAAAAAAGAAGCCCAATAATAATAAAAAAAAGAAAAAAGAAGGGAGGACAAAATCTCTTCAGGTTCTTGTATACCTTAATCCAATCAATAGTTAGATGAAAAAAAGGCTTAAGAAAAAAAAAGAAAAAAAAAAGAGGAAAAGGAAAAATTCTTCAGGTTCTTCAACACCTTAATCCAATTGAAAGGTCTCAAATAGAAAAAAGTGCATAAGAATAAACCAGAAAGGTAGACGAAAAAACAAAAATACCAGGAAAGGGAAAAAAAAGGCTTTTAAGGCTTTCCCTTTAAAATAAAAAGCAAACGTAGAGATTGGACTTCCAAAGAAAAAAAGAAAAACAAAGACAAGCTCCAACAAAGCCAAAACCCCCCAAAAAAGATAAAAAGAAATACAATAAAGCTGGTGAGGAGGGATAGCACAACTTAGAAAAAGTAAAAAGGGCACACTGCACTTTGTTTAATTATCCAAGGCTCTTATTATAGCTCTCTTCTCCAAAGACTTATCACCTTTTTCCCCCTACGTTTCAACACCAGACTCCAGCTGTTGATAGAAACCCAGAAGAGCACCTGCAATAATACTCTCCCATGCTCTTCCCTCTATCTTATCAAATAGCAATGTCCTTGAAAAAGAGTCTCAGTTCTTTCTTTCTCAGCTTTGTCTGGTCACAAGGAAATAGAATATTTTCAAGCCTCTAGTTGGCAGTGTTACAAAGTTTCTTTGCTCTCACTTTCCCCCTCCTTTTCCGAGCAGAATATAATAAGAATTAATAAAAAAAAGAAAAAGATATTTTAAAAAAATGAAATAACTAAAGGGAGCTTCTAGCCTAAAATATCACAAAATCAAAAAGGAGAAGAAAAAAATAGATATAAACGAAAAACCAATCCAGTTTCAAAATACAAGATCATATATAGAAAATCCAGCAATGAAAAAAACATTATTTTGGGGGAAAAAAACATTATTTTGACATTCCTGTTTAAAATCGCCGCTTAATCACTTCTGTCAAAACTTTTACAGATTCTTTCTTTTCCTTTGGGTGTCCTTTCAGATCTTAGAATAAAAAAAAAAAAGTTCTCACCAAACCAGCACACACTCTCTTTCTGTTCTCTTCCGTTTCGGAGCTGTCCCAACTTCAGCTGTAATGGCTGCCTCTTTGCCGCTGGCAAGAAGAGCTTCTCCTGGATCTACCAGGGATTTTGCGGTATCCCTGGGATCAACAGGATGCGCTCTTCACTTTCACCATCTCTTCGGGACGGTTTAGATCCGATAGGACCATCCAGGAGCAAAGATATCAGCAGCGGTCTCAGACCTCCAAGATCGCATGCCGTATCGTCGCGACGCCAGAATGTCCGCCCTCCACAATGTCATTTTTAAAAATAGTTTAAATTCCAGGGTACCTTGCGTTGTTGCTTTTGCAGTTTAACCCGGTCAACCAAGACTTTCTCTTCTTATGTTCCTTCTGCACATTCTTTTCCGGCCAAGTTCTTCTTTGAGGTGGCCATTTCTGACCACTGCTGCAACCGCCTTCAGGAAAGGGAGTAATGGCTAGCTGAGGAGGAGAGATGCGGCTCTCCTCAACCCTGCTGGCAGTCTCCCCCCTCTTCACCACCTCTACGGGGTGGCTTAGCCCCGAAGCCAGCCAGCTCGGGGCGCTCCGGCGGCGAGCACAGATTGAAACCGCGCATGATCGCGGTTTCGGTCTGTCAGCGAAGAAAATCAAATCGGAAGTCAGACTTGCAAAATTCTATTGTACTCACACTCATTGAAAATAGCTTACTTCCATATATTTTCTGGTTGCTTTGGACTTAAGATATGCTTTCCCTTTGTCACTTTGGTAATGGATCTTGCCTATA
Source organism: Notechis scutatus (assembly GCF_049901735.1). Taxonomy (NCBI): domain Eukaryota; kingdom Metazoa; phylum Chordata; class Lepidosauria; order Squamata; family Elapidae; genus Notechis; species Notechis scutatus. The sequence continues at coordinate 197,669,076 of NC_142010.1, read as the reverse complement.
TCACTCAAACTCATCTTCTTTACTCTCTACAATAATACTATCCCTCAGAACAAGTAAAATTAGCTATATCTGTGCTGGGAGGATTAGATAGTCTTAGAGAAGTTTGGCTTTATGCTATTTTATTTATTATTTTTTTGATTTATATAGCCACCCATCTCACATAAATAACTGTAAGCAACTGATAATAAAAGATAAAATTCCTAATATAAAAGTAAAAACACATAGGACCCAAACAGCATAAAAACAACCATCAGCAAATCCAAGAGAGGAACTCCAGCACAGTCTCAGACATAAAGGTCTGAGTTCCTTCAGGGACTTATGAAAAGCTAGCAGGGTTGGGGCTCAAAAGCAATGGAAGCCAATGAGGATTGAAAGCAATGGTGTTCCATGTGCCAAGTAACCCATGGCATTGACTGCCTGCAACACTGCATTCCGCACCAGCTGAAGCTTCCAAATACTCCACAAGGGCAACACCATGTATTGTATTATAATAGTCCAATAAAGTATTGTGTACAAACATAAGTATCTTGACTTTGTCTTGGTAGTTAGTGAGCTACCAATGAAAGTTGACAGTTGTCTGTGCAGTTCTCAAAATACAACATTCACCATGTACAATGCCATATCCAGAGCCACATACAATCCCCTAAACATCTTTAAGACTCATAACTAACAATCACATTCTTTAAGGATATTGTGGTATCTGATGTCATGTAGGTACCTAAATCATACAATTTGTCTGATGATGTTAATCATGTTATGATACACATATCATCATTTCCTGTCCCCCTTGAATGTTCTTATTGAAAAGCCTGTCATAATTGTTACAATCTGCACTATTTTGGTGAACTTCATTTTAATCTGCAGTCCTGTGCACATTTAAATTTTTGTATCATGAAAAGCAATAGGAATTGCTTGTAGATAGATAGTCAGGCAGAGTGCATTATATTTAAAAACTATTATTGTTTAGAAAAAAAGCAAAAAGGAAAAATAGCAATTTTTCCTTTTTGATCACTTAATAACACAGCCTTTTAAAAAGAGCTAAAATATATTACAATCTCTATAAACATGCACTTTACGACCAAAAGCATCATTTGCCTAATGAAAGAGACAGTCCTTAAAATAAATGGTTATGTTTTAATGTCTTCAATATGTTTAGATAAATTAATATTGATTTTAATTACAACTTGAGGAGTTCTTACTAAAATGAAACATTGGTTTTAGTGTAATTGGCTGTTATTTATTCTCAGTGACATTGGTTTTAAATGACTGGCATAGAAAATCAGAGTGCAAACAGATAGAAATATCACCTCTAAAATGAAATCTGTCTATTCAGACAGGAGAAATTAAAGACTGGCTTAGAAACTTCACTACATAAATTAGCAACCAAGTACATTCTGGTGCTTTTATATTTCTGCAAAGTGTAGATAAAAAATAAAAACAGATACGCCAAGTAATAGATTTGAACTTTACATGAGCAGGGACATTTGATTTATAGAGGAGAAAATTAATGAAAATGGCATAGGTTATAGTACTATGATTATCTTGTTAATAATATAACCTCTGTTTCTTCATTCAAGTCCATTCCTCTAAGTCTATCTATCTCAGCTTATGCAACCAAACCATGTCCTATGTAGGACTGCTCTTAGCTGAAATGCCATGAATTTACAGGAGGAAAGAACATCTAGATTCTTTAATGGGACCTATGGAAAGGTGTGTTTAGATTGACCAGTTTATGAAAAGGAGGAAAGCAGTGCATTAACATTGGAGGATTATGGGAGTATTGCCCAACGTACAAGAAACTAGTCTTCATCTTATTACATAAAAATGCACAATAGGCAGATTGAGCCTGTTGAGAGTTATAAGAGAAAATAAGACAGGTAGAGAAATTTAACTAGGAGTGAGGTAGGTTACAGCTGTATGGTAATCTGCTTCAATGATAAAATTATATTCTTATTTACCACAAAACTCATTTGAAGTTATTCTGTTCTGATCTATTCCTTGACTGTTTAAAATGTTTTGTTTTTAATATTACACATAAAACTATGCTCTGGCCTTAGGAAGAAAATAGAAAGGGAAAGTAGGCGCTCAGTGAATACAAATTCTGCAATGTCTCTTAAAGTTTAAGAGGTATAACAAAAGCAGTTCACTTTGGTGCAAATCAGAGGTGGTATTCAGCAGGTTCTGACCAGTTCTGGAGAACCGGTAGCGGAAATTTTGAGTAGTTCGGAGAACCGGCAAATACCACCTCTGACTGAAGATTTTACAGTATCCTTCCCCTGCCACGCCCACCAAGCCACACCCACCAAGCCACGCCCACAGAACCGGTAGTAAAAAAAAATGAATCCCACCACTGGTACAAATTGATAAGCAAATTCTTAGATAAGGGATTATATTTTCTCCAAGATTACCAGCAGTAATTGGGAACCAGTAAGAGAATATGAGCTATTTTTCAAGATGATTTTTAATATAAGCATTAAAAAAGAACATTATTTTCCATTTTAATTTAATTTAAATTTTTACTGACAAAGCATATGCCTAAAAACTGAAACAATTCACAGTAAAAAAATAAGGCAAGTGTGTGGAAAATTAGGAAAAAAGAAAAAAGGCATTTAAATGAATGAATGAATCCACCAATAGCATAATACAATTAATTTTGAAATTTAAAATTTTGTAATTTCCCATTATTTTTACAGAATTAATATTATGGCATTATACAAATTATTACAATTTAATTTTCAAGCAATGAATTAAAGCTAGATAATGCAGAATCTTATTGTCCAATCGTACCTCAAAGCTAGTTCAAATACAGAAAGGGCGTTGGTACTTACCTGATACTCTCGTTCTCTGTGAGCTGTGAAGAGCATCCAGAAGTGGGAGGTGCTTCAGTCTCTTCTGGAAAGGCTGGCCTTAAAACTCCGGGACGCTCCTCCTCCTCCACGGGACACCTCCCCAGCGTCCCCCAGTTTTGCGAAGACTGTGCCAAAGTCCAGAACTCATCACCTAATCTGGATCCCTGACTGGAACGGAACCCCACCAGATGGAAAGAAATGGGTGGGGCTGGATGCTCTTCACAGCTCACAGAGAACGGGTGTATCAGGTAAGTACCAACGCCCTTTCTCCCATGAGCTGTTCAGAGCATCCAGAAGTGGGACATACCAAAGCTTAGCCTGTCCTTAGGGAGGGACTCCGTCTGGATCGAAATCCACTCCTAAACTCTGTGGACCCTCTGCAGGACTCTTCTGCCAAATGAAGCGTCCGCTGAGGCATAGACATCAATTTTATAATTTCTGACAAAGGGAGATGGTGAAGCCCAAGTTGCCGCTCTGCAAATTTCGTCTATGGAAGCCCATGTGGCCCATGCTGCTGATGTTGCCGCACTCCTTGTTGAGTGGGCTGTAATGCCCTTAGGAACTGAGATGGACTGGCATTCGTAACTTTTAGCTATGGTGGCTCTCAACCATCTACCGATGGTCGTCGATGCCACCTTTTGTCCTAAAGTGGATGGGTTGAAGGATAGGAATAGAGCCTCAGATTTTCGAAATGCCGCTGTGCAGTCTAGATAGATGCTTAAGGCCCTTCGAACGTCAAGTCGATGCCATTGATGCTCCAGTCTATGAGATGGTTTCGGACAAAAATTTGGAAGCACCAACTCCTGCGCTCTGGAAGGCTGAATTTGGAAGGCTGAATTTACTTTAGGAGTGAACGATGGATCCAATCGGAGAATCACTCTGTCCGCATGAAACACGCACAGGTCCTTTCTCATTGACAATGCTGCCAATTCGGAAATCCTCCTTGCTGATGTGATTGCAATTAGGAAGGCCACCTTATATGTCAGGAATGTGAGACTAGCGGTTCTTAAAGGCTCGAACGGGCCAGTTGTAAGTGCGGTTAACACCTTGTTGAGGTCCCAGGTGGGATAGCGGTGAATTACAGGAGGTCGTAAGTTTGCAACACCCTTAAGAAAGCTGTGGACATGTGGATGGTGCGCTATGGAACGGAGGTCACCCCAGGCTATCACTGAGGCTAAAGCCGCCACCTGTCTGCATAAAGTATTTGGAGATAGGCCCTTGGTCAACCCCCCCTGTAAAAAGTCCAATAATTGTCCTATTGATGGGGCAGTTGGGTCGATCTTAGACCCCTGGCACCAGCGACAGAAAGCGGACCACGTGGCCTCGTATATACGATTTGTTGAGGACCGTCTGGATGCTTGAATGGTGGCACAATGGAAATACAAGAAATCAGTTTCCCTAACAGTTGAGATAGCTCTGCCAGGGAAACCCTCTTTAAGGCTCTGATCTCTCTGGACAAAGACTGGATACTGTTTAACCTGTCCTGAGAGAGAAAGACCTTGCCCTCCACGGTATCTATCACTGCCCCTAAATGAACTAACCTAGTTGAGGGGATCAAATGGCTTTTATCCCAATTTATGGAAAAGCCATGACCCTGAAGGGTCTCCACAGTAATCTTGGTATCCAACTTTGCTTGATGTCTGGAAGAGGACAAAATTAAAATATCATCCAGATAACATTGTAAGCGAATAGATTTGATCCTGAGTGAGGCAGCCAAAGCTGCTAGGACCTTGGTAAAAGTCCTAGGGGCCGAAGCCAGACCGAATGGTAGGGCGATATATTCGTAGTGCCGATCACAATAGCAAAATCTAAGATATTTGTAGTGAGCAGGTCTAATTGGTATATGTAGATAAGCCTCTGTGAGATCTATAGAGGTCAGGACATCGTTCTCTCTGATGCTGAGCAGAATGGACTGGAGAGTAGTCATCTTGAATTTTCGATAAACCAATGATCTGTTCAGACGTTTGATGTCCAGAATTGCCCTCCAGCCCCCTGAACTCTTTGGGAACACAAACAATAGAGAGTAACAGCCTTGATGGGACCTCTGTAATGGCCCGAATATGTAGAAGATGATTGATAGCCTCCTGCATCAACACCCTCTTAATGGGGTCCATGGACCTAAGGCTCGTAATGAAAAAGTTCGGGGGGGAGGATTGAAACTCTAGCGCCAAACCAAACCTAATAGTGTGCTTGACCCACGCATCAGAGTTGGAGCTGTTCCATTGATCAGCAAACAATTTTAGCCGCCCTCCAATGGGAACTGTTGTCAAGGACTCACTTGGGGCGACTAAAAAATCGGCCTCCGGTGCCTCTGTGGTTTCTTCTGTTTTGGCCTCCCCGCTGACCTCTATCGGAAGATTCAGACCTATCCTGTCTAAAACTGGGCCTGTAGCCTGATGTTCTCTGAGATCTGGGAATGTATGGGCCTTGATAGTAGGGCCGAAAGGAACCCCTTCGAAACGACTGGGGCGTTCTGTTTTCAGACCTCCGAAAAAGAGGGGGAAGCACTTTTTTCTTGTTTCTATTCTCTATAAGGAAGGGCTCCAAGACACTGCCAAATAATTTATCCCCCGATATTGGAGCTGATGCCAACTTGCATTTATGCTTGGTATCCGCCTGCCAATGCCTGAGCCATAGCAGTCTCCGTGCTGATACATGAGATGCTATGGCTCTAGATGAGAATTTGACTGCATTAAATGAGGCGTCGGTGGAGAATTCTGCTGCTGCAATAATTTTAGCTATGTCCTGGTGGGCTCTGACATTTGATGGCGGCAATATATCCCTCAAGTGGAAGAGCCATCGTAGGGAGGACCGTGTAAAAAAGGACACAGCTGTAGCTGCCCTAATGGCCCAGGCATCAGAAACGTGCACCCTACGGAGTGCCAACTCTGCTCTCTTTTCTTCCGGTCTCAGGGCTTCCTCGGCCTCGTTGGGAAAGGTTGAAGAAGAGGCCAGTGCCACAATGGGCTCATCTACCTCCGGCGTTTTGAGAAAATTTGAAAACTCTGGTGCCAAATTATAATATCGTTTATCGTACCCTGTTGGGGCTGGGTATGATGCTGCTGATGCCCATTAATTTTGTACTAATTCAGCAAACATACAAGGGACAGGAATAGTTTCCGCCTCATTAGCCGGTTGTGAGAATATTAGATCCTTGGATTCGTCCTGAGACCCTGTTGACAATGGATGAGGGTTTGATTTGCCTAGTTTAGTGGTGTTCTTTGCCTTGAACAGTAAGGATTTAAAGAGGTGCGGGCAAAAAAGGCCAGAAAAGGTAGGTTGGTCCAGAATGAAGCCTTCGTCGTCCGACATTCCCCGTTCTAGTGGGTCAGCCTCTGACAACCCCAAGTCCAGCTGATGGATCGACCCCACCTCCATGGGAACATCCTGATCCTCAAATTCCACCTCCTCCCGAAGACCCTGGGCTGGTATGTTAGGAATATTGGGGAATACCTGAGTTTGATGTTGTCCCATATGCGCAAAGGATCGAGCAGACAGGGATCCCGCATCCGAAGTGGCCAAGAAGTGTCTGGTCCTGATGGATTGCTGAACTCCAGCCACAATGCCCCTTTGAATCGCCATCTCCATCCATTGCCTCATTTCGATGGGAATAGTCTCAGGTAATCCCTGTCTTAGGCTGGCGACCGTAGGGGTGAAGGTTGCCTCTGGGATTAGCCAGGCAGTGCTCATTGGAGGAGATGTGCCTATGGGAGGTTGTCCAGAAACAGCCTGCCTGGGCTGGGTAGATAAGTCCAAGGGCCCCAACAATGGATTTGGGTCCTGATCAGATTGTTGTGTCATAGCCATCTTGTCTGCCTCCCTGGCTCGTTTCTGCAATTGCCTTTCCAAAGCTAGGTGCCGTCTATGGGCATCCTTATCCGCCGCCTTAGAGGCCTTTTTGGGGCCCACTGGCTTATCTCGGGACTTATTTATCTTGGAGCGGAAAGCATTGTCACCTTCCATTGTGGATGACTGATTCTCTTGCCTCTGACTTTAATTTTTAATTATTATTTTTAATTATTATTATTATTGTTATTAATATTTGTACTTTGGGGTGATGCCTTCCCCTGTGGTTGAAAGTAGAACGCTCTTCCAGGAAAGTAAGTGTGTGTGTGTGTGTGTGTGTGTGTGTGTGTGTGTGTGTGTGTGTATATATATATATATATATATATATATATATATATATCCATATACATATGCCTATATCTGTATGTAACACTGTGCATATGGTAAACAGTATCTAAGGGTCCCCAACAAGGGAAACCCCCAAGCGCTCCAAGCGAGAACTTTCTGGATCCCTGGTCTCCAACAAGGGAAACCAGCTATACAGGATCTGGGTGGATTCTTTCCTGTCAAAACAAAACGTCCCGCTGTTTAAAATGGCACTTGTGGCTTCACTCCAAAGAAATGATCCAGAGGCAATTACAAGGAAACTCCTGTTTAATGACTAGCCTGCTTATCCAACGTCAGCCAGACAAGGGAGAGCTAAACCCAGGGAGAATGAAGTGGGAAGGTACTGCCCCGGTCCCCAAAAAGGGAAACCCGTGGGGAATGGCGCCTGTGATATTTAGGCGCGAACTTGAGCCAGCCGTTGAAAAAGGCGGGAAGCCAGAATCTCCGCTGCTAATGTCTGAGAAGTCTAACAAGCCGCTGCTGCTGAGGCTCTAACTTGCAAGTTAAATGCTCCTGTCAGACGAAATGGCAAGGCGAAGTGAGCCGCAGCTGCGAGCGATCCGCTATGATCGCAGAGAAGACGATTGGAAAGTTAGATAAGGTAATTGCCTGAGGCGGTCGCCTCAGGCTGCCCGCGGAGTGGTAGGCTCCGCTAGTTACAAAGAAACTGTTTTTAAACTGATCGAGGCAAGCTAATAGAGGCACAAGCCTGAAAAAAGCCAAATTAAATGGGGAAGATTTTTACAAGCCGAATAACCCAAGAGCAAACCTGAATCAGAAAACTGTTCCAGTCAGGGAGTGCACAACCTCTTACCACGAAGGCTGAGCTAAAACTGGGAGACACTGGGGAGTTGTCCCGTGGAGGAGGAGGAGCGTCCTGGAGTTTTAAGCCCAGCCTTTCCAGAAGAGACTGAAGCACCTCCCACTTCTGGATGCTCTGAACACCTCATGGGAGAACTGATAGATTTCATTTAGTCAGTCTTTAATATCTGATATACACGTATCCTTTTCAGAATATAAAATAAGCTTTATTGCAACAATTCAGGTTCTAAATACTGTTACCCAATCTTTTCCTAAACTAATAAATTCCAAACTTCTTCAATATAATTTAACACTCATTAACGTGCTTAAACTCAATCCCCCCCCCTCCTCCAACTAATAGGAAACTACTTCTGGATAAGTATTTGTAGTAATGTTCATGCACATTTACTACATATTCAACAGTTTAATAATGGCCAACCTATTCAACCTCATTGAGTGTAACACACCCCACAAAGTTGGTTATTAGGGCATATGAAATGTACTTAGCATTTCTTTAAACTTGAAACCACTTATTTTGTAACACTGGATATTACCTATGTTCCAGATTCCTTGAATATTACCCAAGAGTATTTCTGTCATTTAAAAATGTTTTTTAAAGTTTGTTACAATAATATAAATGTAACAAAATACCCAATTATACAATGTATACAATTAAAATATTGTACACATTGTATAAATTGGGATAATTATACAATGTATATAATTATACAATTAAATAGGATAAATAATTTAAATTTTTTTTTAAATATCATTGCCTATTAGCTGATTAAGGATAATTACCCCCTTTTCATATGATTTCCCCCCCCCAAAAGTGCTTTCCCCTCCTAAGTAAGAATAATTTTAAAATCGCAGTTCCTTACAAGATGTAATTTCAGATTTTAATTTCTTTCACAATAAAGCCCAGATAGTCTAATTGCTTTAAGTGCTAAAACTATCAGAACATTCCAATAAGGCCAAGAACCTGGCAAGACTCTGAAGGTACCAAATAATCTCAAATTGAGCCACAATTAAAATAATATAATATCACTATACTAATGCTTTAAAATCAGGAAAATAATCTGGAAGTGTTAAACAAGCAATTACGTAGATCAGATCGATTTAATTATGTCAGCCTATTTTAGAACACTTTTCTAAGATGACTCTATAAATACAATTATAAATATTTCATTAACTCCACCCACATGATTTGTAAACTCAAGTTTTTAGGTCCCAGAAATGTGAGCTGACATCATGGGGAAATGTTCTGTTTCTGGCCATTATATGATGTGTGGGCAAGGAAAAGTTTTTCTAATCACTATCACATTCTAAAAGCACCCTAAAGTTCTGTATTCCAGTACTTCAATGTACTCTGTACTCCAATCCATTCAGCTTCCAAAGAAACATTGATTTATTTATAAAACACAAATATAAAACATTCCATACAAATCTAATAATCTCAAAGTGAAGGTTCCAGATAGGATAAATTATCTCAAAAGTATCTTAAACAAGAACTAGTGAAAGTCTCAGCAGCATAGATTCAATCGCATTCTAATATTTTATTTCTAACTTTAGCCCGATTCTTTTTATTAGCTTGTAAATTAAAGGTACAAAAGGCAAAATAAATAATATACAGCAGATGGTTTGATGTGGAGAAAGAGTGAAGGTCAAGACTGAATGTTTAAGAGGTGTGCATCTGGCTGATTGCCAGGAATTTCCTACCTCTGGTGCAAGATAAATAAAGAAGTGTATTATTTTCTCTTTGATGCTACAATGTAAATCAATTCCCAAAGAAATATTTAATTGCATCATAGCCCTTATACATTTTTTACAATTAAGAATTTTAGTATTCTAAAAATGATTTTTTTACATCTTTCAGAGGATGGTAAATACTCTGTTAAACAACATTTATAATTACAATCCTTAAAAAAACATATTTTTTTAAAAGAAGGAATTTAACACTGAACAGGTGGTTCTCTACATGATGCTATTATTTGATTCAACTATATTAGCATTTCACATCTTTTCCTTTTATGTAATAATTCAATATGGAAAACATTTTACATTTTCATCAGAGGCACTCTCATATTCATTAAAATATTTCAGTTTAAAGAGATTTAATTAACATAGCCTAATATTTAGAATCTAGGCAGTTTCCTTTCATTATTATACTTATTTTTAATTCTTTTATGCTTAATGTGAAGTGCAATGAAGCAGGATATTTGATTTGAGAGAAAGATGGCCCGAAAGAACACTTGGATTAAAAGAAAATGCAAGGAAGTTTTATTTCAATGTTCAATCAATATTTCAGTCAGTGGGAATCCCAGAAGTTTCTACTTTTCACTCCTCAAGTAAATCATATGTAAATGTGTTGCAAAATTTTAATATGTACTTTGTTGTTTAGTAAACATTTTCTATTCTTTTTTTACTTAGCTGCCTCAGCTTTTTCCAATTAGGGTTTTTTTGTTTAAACTGAACAAAACTGCAAACTGAAAAAGGAAACTTATTTGGTTTAATTTTGTTCACTATCAGATGAAAGTTTTCATTATTTGGAAGAGCATCTTAAACTGATGATAAATGAAACAGATTCTCATATATTATAAGCTGCTTTTTCTATTGAGAAATTTAAAAGAACTACATTTTCTTTAGAAGTAGCACTGATTCATCAGGAGGGGCACAACTCTCTGTTCCAATGAAATAGAAAAAAATGTTTCCTTGTAACAAGAAGAAAAATTAATCATTGCTTACAATTAACTCTAAAAAGGAAGAGGTCTTATTATCACAATTCTAGCCCCTTAAAAATGACAACATATTATTGATTTAAAAAATAATTAATACTAGACACTTTTGTGCTGCTTATATCTATTTTTTCTTATATTGTAAAGCTGTAACAGTAGATTACAAATCAATAGATCTGCTGCTATCTTTCACATGTAGATAATTTAATTTTTATATGATATCATGTCATCAGTTTTAAAATTTAAGATTAAAACAACATTTTTTACTAGCGTGCAATCCGTGACAATCTTCAAACAATCATAATTCCAAATGCTATTCCAAATGCTAGTCAACTTCTTCATTACAATCTGATTAACTTTATCTCATGATTGTTAGTTGAAAGCTTTGATTGTTCTTCTCAATGTCTTGCCTGATAAAATAGACTGGCTTGGGGTGGGGGGGAGGCTGTGGATACTTTTGTATGCTTAAAAACGCTGGTTGTAACCTTCCACCTCACCTCTGATGAATGGTAAAATTGACTTGCCAAAGAGAATTTGGGATTTTTAACACGTTCCCTGTTTGGCTGAGCTAACCAATTATTCTGTAGTTGCTATCAAGGCAGCAGACTTTTCTTCCTGAGGTCATTAAGCTTGTCAAAACCAATTTGTCACCACAACTGCTGACCCTTATTGCCTCTGACAGCAGCACAAATTCAAGCTAAACAGTTGCATAAGAAGGATGTAAATCACAGATCAATGTCTCCTCCTATGTTTTCGTGTATGGTGTTCAGTGGGCTTCTGACCTTATAAAAAGGAGGCAACTGTATCAATGAAGTTACTTGCGTCAAAAAGAAAAAAAAAGACATGAAGAAGTCTTCGGAGAGAACTGCCAGATACATTTTAATTTCAGTGAGCTGGTTTCATTCCCAGCTCTTGGAAGTACACACACACACACACACACACACACACACACACACACACACTTCAGTATGGTTCAGAGTTCTTTTTTTTTAAAAAAGTGATAAAAGTATCACTATGTCCATAATCCAGATCTCATCAAGCTGCCCCCCACACCCACCCACACGCAAAAGCAATAGGTTTAAAATAATTCAAACACATAAAATGTATTCACTGGTATTCATTCATATTGCCTGAATCTGCTGTTGAAGACATGCTATGGAAGTCTACGGAGATTCTCAATAATCTAAGTCATGATTGTCCCAAAGCTACAACAACTACCCTGTGAGGAGAGTTGGGCTTAGAAGAGAGTGACTGGCTCAATGGGTCTCTGAAAAGTACTGAGTGCATCGTATGCTCATGGCTGTCTGTCATATTAATAGATGGAAGATCACTTGGTATTTCCTTTGATGGAGAATGATCCGGATGGCATTGCTTTTGAGGCAATGAGAAATGATCTGTGTTAGAACCCAACTATTTAGCACAGCACACAACCACATTGCTAGTAATGCCTCATCAGACTACAGCAGCAGTGTTGAGCCAAAGCTTGTTTTTGGTCTGCCAAGATGTATTCAAAAACATTTGATTAATTCATTGTTTATCTATTTTGGTAATCTTTTAGCGTTTTGGAGTACTTGCTAAGAGACAACTGAAAAGCAAAGGAAGAAATGTGCGTAGGGGGAAAGAACACAAAACTGTATTGTGTGGAACTCCAAAGATTATGCTCCATCTTAATTATCTCCTTCTGTCTTGTATCTCCCATGACACAAAGTTTTCCTTTTCTTTCCTCCCCTCAACAACACAGACTGCCAAACATCTTGGCAAACTTCAAGTTAATAAAACCCAATTTCACAAGTTAAAGGCAGGATTGGAAATTTAACCTGTTTCTTTCCCAGTTACATATAAGAGTTGCTATGTACTAGATCAAATTAATGTTGAAATAACAAATATATTCAAAAAAACAGAATCTGGGACTCTTGCTCACTCAGTGGGAGGCCTTTTCCCCTTCCCCTTCATGCACCTTCTCATGTATTCCCAATCTTCCTAAATAGTCTCTGATATAATCCTAATTACCAAGTCATATTTGGGAGTGACAGCGCTGCCAAAATGCAGAGGAATTCAATTTGTCTGTTCTTCTGACAGTTAAATAGTACATTTTAAGAATGAAGCTTTTTGTATGTTTTTTAAGAACTTTTGCAAAATATTTATATTTATAGAATACATCCAAACACACTAAAGTTGGAATCCAACAGGTTGTGAATGGAAAGACACTATTCATTAATTATTATTTAGGTTTTCGTCTTTGTACACCAAATGCAAAGTATTTAGCTGTGTGAAGCAATTTTTTCTTGTATAACAAAACTTTCAAAATCCTGGTCTAAAACATCTGCAAATTTCAAAATTGTGTATCTTATCCTTGATTAGGTAAACTTTATGTCCCACTTTCATGTTTATTTAATGATTATCAATGGTTTTCAATTAGCATGCATGATTTATGTCTGGTACTCAATATAATTGAAGTGCTAGACAGATTTATATAGCGTATCTTAAATATTTTTATTTGAGAATTCATATAAAGAACATTCAGTTTTATAAAGGAAATAATGGACTTAACTCTGCAAGTAAAAATAATTAGACTGATTATTCAAAGTCTGTATTAATGGAAGTACATTCCTTTATTCATTTACAATTACAATCTACTAAGCTAAGCTTAGGTGTTTCCTAAACTACTTCCAAAATGAAGGTTAAAATAAAAATAGAAAACAGCTTATATATGCATGTAGAGAAAATATTTCTTTGAAATGGATATCATTATGAATGTGGCCTAGTTCAGACGTAGAGGAAACCTTGGCTTATCAGTATGTGAACATGGTGAACTGCATTTCAGGCTCTTCTGCTTTCCTTTTTTTTCTTCTTTTGGGGAGATAACCAAAATGGCACGGCAGTGGTACAAACAAATGGTTACAAAGCAGAGTTTGACTTTTTAAAAAGATTTGTCACAACATCCCTTGGATATCTATCTTTAAGTTTAAATGAAGTTATTAAGGACATGGTTTCTGTTTTGGTTTAAATAGAAACTTGAATTTATCATTTCACCCCCCAAAAACCCCACTCACTGGCACAAAGGCATTATTTATATTTAAAAAATGAAACATTATTTAGTGATATTTGTTCAGTTGTAACAGTAAAATGATTAAATGTAACTTCAGCTAAAACTTCTGTCTCCTCACAACCACACTTCAGTGAAGATAAAGGGATTAATTTTACCCTCTATATTCTTAGCAGAAAATCCTACCAATTGTTTCAAATAAACATGTGATATGCCATTATTTAATTTGTATTGCGTTTTTCTAAGTGCTATTTATTTAGAAATTTATTTCCTCAACTCTTAGCAGAAATTCTATCAATAAGGAATAAATAAAGTATTTTGAAATCACAGCTTTTTAAAAAGTCATTTCTTCTCCTTTAATAATTGAGTAATTGATTTTCCCTGAAATAATTTTGCATGATATATGAAACAACTAAAAATTACGAAAGACTGATGGGTTATCTGAAATCTACTTTTTATTAGGAATGCATGCCTCATCCAAAAAATATTGTTCAGCTCAGAATACATTACATTAATGTGGTTGATGAAAAAAAATGACATTATTGATAGTACATGGCAGATTAGCCACTCTTACTTAGTACAAGCAAATCTTTTGGAGAAACTGTTTTTTTCCATAATAGAAATCTTAGAATACTTAGGAAGGAATTCAAATAAAAAAAAGCTACATTAAAAGAATGATCTGAAAAGGTTTTATTAATACCTGTGAAGCACATAAAAGCTGCAACTAAATGAAAGCTTACATTCCACATTTGTAGTATTATAAAGTAGAACAAAGCTACAGAAAATTGAAAGGGAAATAAAGCAATTTACTGAGGCAAATTCAGATTCTCCAGATGAAATTAAATTACCCACTAGCATCAGAGGTGGTATTCAGCAGGTTCTGACCAGTTCTGGAGAACCGATATTGGAAATTTTGAGTAGTTCGGAGAACCGGCAAATACCACCTCTGACTGGCCCCGCCCCCATCTATTCTCTGCCTCCCAGGTCTCAGCTGATCGGCTGGGTCTTCTTTTGTTGCCCGGCACAGGAGAACAGAGCTGGAAAGCAGGTTAGTGGGGTGGGGAGGGAATGGGATTCTGCAGTAACCTTCCCCCAAGAGTGGGGAGGGAATCAGGGGTGGGAATCAAATTTTTAAACAACCGGTTCTGTGGGTGTGGCTAGGTGGGTGTGACCACATAACTGGGTGGGTGTGGCTTCTTTTTTGCAGCACCTCTCCCCTCAGTTTTTTTTGCCTCCTGGAAGCTTCCTGGGAGGGTGTTTTTGCTCCAATGAGGCTTCCCTGGAGCCTAAGAAGGCCAAAAATGGAGCATGGGGGGGAGGCTACACTCTGTTTTTGGGCTTCCTGGACCTCAAGAACCCTGGGGGGGGGGGGGCATTTTTGCTCCCAGGAAGCTTCCCTGGGGCCCAGGAAGGCAAAAAACAGTGTGTGGGATGAGATAGACACTATTACATGAGACAATAAAAACTGCTTTTTCTATTCTGTTTTTTTAGGTTATTTGTTATCTCTTTGGTTGTTCAAAATCACTGTAATTCCATCATCATCTGACTGTGAATCACTTACCCTGAACATATTTAAATATTTGAAGAGATGCTTACCCTGAACCTAATGTACAATGAGCTGCATTGCATGTGAGACCGGCTGTTTTTTTTAAAAAAACTTGTGTTTAGGAAGTACCAGACTATTCCACAGACTATATCTCAAGAGCTTTAAAGAAGTAGCATGTTGTGAGCAATCTGCTTATCTTTGGTATCTATCCCAGCCTCCCTTTCAAACACGAAAAGCTCCAAAATAGTGACATTATATAAACAAAAAATGTTATTGATCTTTCTTTTTACTTACATGTGCTTGCCAAAGTTCTGTAGCTAGAGAAAGTGGAACTAAACTCTGCTCTTTTGAGTCATCTTTTACATATAATCAAATAGATGCAATTAAATAATCATACAAAGCTTTGCACATAGATTTAGAACCTAAATTTGGAAAATTTGAGGTGAGAAAGATAAGAAAGAAGGAAAACACTATATAAGATTGATGGAACTGTGAATGTCTATCTTCTCTTCTTCTATTATCTTCTCTTATCTGTACAATGTGCTAATACAGAGAGAAAAATAAGTGTGCCTCTTTTAATTCTATCTGAATTCCAAAAATTCCTAAATATTTAGTACTCCACAGTGCTTTTCAGATATTATTAAATCTGAGAATTTAACATGTGAGCTTGTACACCATACTTTCTACATTTCTTCAAGATGCCATGGTCCTTAAGAAAACCACACATGGAATTCCTGGAAGCTTGGCATTCAGAGGAATCAGCCATCAATAGACACATAGAAATAAAACACATTTACACATGATTCAAGAAATAATGTTTAAAAAAAAGCTAAGAAGGAAACAAAAAGACCAGGACGCATTCTCCTCAGCAAGCAAACCACAGATAAGCAGGATTAACACCAGACAAACAATCAAGCAAGCAGAAAATAATACCCTAATGAAGGAACTGCCAAGAAGAAAACAATCCACCATTAGCAGGCTAAGCTACTGTATTTAAACAGGGAGAAAACCCCACAATCACACACACTGATGGTGCTATCTAATCAGGTAATAAAATATCTGCAAGCAAACAAACAAGTTCAGAGAGCATCAAGGACCCCATAAACTGAATTCTTGGTGCCAACATCTTTGTTGCTTGCCTAATAATATCTATTTTTAAAGTCCAAATAATGATGAAAACTACCAGCAAGCAAAGTAGATTTCCAGCAGGATGTTGCCATCATCCCACCCACTCCTAAGTACTCTTAATGTTACATTAATTGAAAAGAGCTTGGGCATTCAGGTGGGGTGGGGTGAAATATTTTGGGCTATAATTATGAGACCCCAATTTAAATTCAAAATCAGCAAAGAAGTCAGCAAGTCCCTTTAATTCAGGTACTGTCTCTCAGCCAAACATATCACAAGGTTGTTCTGAAGAAACCTACAGTACTTCACCATTCACTCCTGAAAGAAAGGTGGAATATAGAAAGGAAGTAAATAGATCTCTAACAGGAAAATATGTCTTTTTCTTATCCTTGACATAATGATAAATAATTGCAGAATTCTGTTATTCCCCAGCCAACATGCCCTATTTCCCCAAGTTAAAGAGTAATTTGCTCACTTTCGTGACATTTAATATTTTAATGAACCAAGACTATGAAATCTGGGAATGCTCCAAGATTTTCAGTAGTAAATTATAGAGATAGAAGAATAATCCATTAAGCAAGGGCATTCTTTCTGGGGGTGAGCAATACCCAGTCATTTTTTAAGTTAGGCGTTTCAAAAGTGTTATCCCTTAAATGATTGTTTCTTCTCATGCTTTTTCAAAAAGAATTGCACAACGTGTCACCACATAATAAAAATTCTTGCTATTGACACACATGAAAACCTCTCATTATATGAATCACGGTTGTTCCAGCTCTTTCAACACCATTGTCATTTACCAAATTAACCAAATTGGAAAAACTGTCTGCAAAATTACAATGGCTGCATCAAAAAGTGGTAGGAAAGTGTCTCATATGTTACTCTAGGTCACACTATAGGATTTTCAAAGGTATTCACAAACCAAACCAATTAACTTTCAACTTAAGCACTATTCTGAAAGAAATACTGAGAATATAATTTCAATGAGGGACAAGCTAACATTGAGGGATATGTCATTTCCCTTGGGGGGGGGAGGCGGAATTCCTTGTATCAGGAATAATACTTTGCATTACCTCCTGATACAAAGTAAGAGAGACAGGTGTAGTGGTTAAAGTATGAGGCCAGAAATCAGAAGATTGTAAGTTCTACTCCCATGGTAGTTCTGAAGCCAAGTGGGTGACTTTGAGCCAATCACTCACTCTTAGCCTTGAAGAGGCAATGGTAAACCATTCCAGAAATCTTGCCAAGCAGGGACTTGTCTAGGCAGTCACAATATATAAAATTATCTTGACATTCCTATGGGTAACCCTAAATTGCAGGTTCCCAACCAGAGCTTGGGCATTCAGGGCCTAGGAATTTGAGGGTTTGGCACAATATCTTAGCTGTTCCTAGAACTGCACTCTTCTGGACAGTGGGCTCAGTTGTCACTCCTAGGACCTGTTGGAGTCTTAGGTGTCAGTCAGGAGTGCTCCTACCACCACTCGGAATTCTTTGGTCTTTACTTTCTACATCCTCTTCAGTTCCTCCTTCAAGCCTGGTACTGTTCCAACTTCTCATACTACTTCTTCCCAATGTTGCTGTATCTATCACCACTGTTATCTTTGTCTACTACCACGATGCATGGTTGATTGTCCAATTGTCTAGTACCTGTATCTATATGCACACGCGCACACACAAATGCACGTGCGCACGCACACACAGTACAACAGAATCTTGCAATTGTTTTTTTTTAAGGGGGGGGGGACAATTGTAGGAACAGTTTTGCTTCTACCACTCATACTCTCAATTTTTAGAAATTTTCTCTCAAATCTAGCCAGGACGCAAAGAAAATGGGATAGAAGATGGGTAGCTGTTGGAGCACTGATTTTTTCCTAAATCTGAATGGCCAATGGATTACTTTTATCTTCTCCTTCCTTTTCCTCCACTGCTCCAGAGAAAAGTGAGAAAACTTGTATCACAGCTCAACTCAATTCAGTGATTAAGCTGCTGAGAAGAAAATGTACACATGAAAGATTTAAAGTAGAATATCTCTATAGCAACTTTAGAAAATGATATTATGAGGCCTTACTGGTACGTTTTTTTAATTTTTGAAAAAAAAATCATGCTTTACAATAAAAGAAATCCTATACTTGCATATACTTCCAAATATATATGAACTTCTAATGTCATATCATTTTCCTAGTCCGCATCTGCAGAGCTATGAGACTAGAGACTACCCATCCTGGATTCTCCCTTCGACTCAGTGGAGAATTCCTAAATCAAGGGTCTTCAAACTTGGCAAGTTTAAGACTTGTGGACTTCAACTCCCAGAATTCCTAAGCTAACATGACTGGAGGAGGAATTCTGGGAGTTGAAGTTCTAAATCATAGTGACCAATTGGATTACTTTTATACCTTCTCCTTCCTGTTCCTTCCCATTCAGCCTGTTTAATTAACTTAATTCACCTTCCAAAATTACCACATTAATTATAGTAGTTTTTCTTTAGATTTGAACATCTAAGTATAATGTGATGCAGTTTTGGCTTATTTCTAGAATTATAAAGTACAACAAAGCAGAGTGCTAGACAATTATTAACTTCTAGCGGTTTTTCTAGAAACCTATACGTGTTTTGCAACATCACGAACTTAGATTGAGTCAGAACAGAAAAATGTAATGGTTTCCTTAATTTAGCTATTATCTATGGTATAACTCTTTCCTACTTTGCAAACTCCTGACAAATAAATCAATACCAGAGATTAGAAATGCCTTACAAATATTTGCTTAGAGACAGTTACTCTGCACATTCTTAAGAAATCAGATATTTTTAAACTCTTAAACAAAGGACAATGAATACAGGCATTACTCAACTTACATCAGTTCATTTAGTGACCATTCAAAGTTACAGTGGCACTGAAAAAAGTGACATGTTTTTCACATTTAAAACCACTGTAACATTCTCGTGGTCATGTTATCAAAATTCAGCCACTTGGCAACTGGCCTTTATTTATGACGGTCACAGTGTCCCAGGGTCATGTGGATTACCTTTTGTGACTTTCTGACAAGCAAGGTCAATGGGAAAGCCAGATTCACTTATCAACCATATTACCTATTTAGCAACTGCAGCGATTCACTTAACAATTGTGGCAAGAAAGATTGTAAAATGGGGCCCAGCTCATTTAACTGTCTCATTTAGTAACAATTTTGGCCTCAATCGTGGTCATTAAGTCAAGGACTATCTGTATTAACCCATCAGAACATTCAGAATCCTTCTTTTCAGAATTTTTGTTATTCTGCTCACTGTCTCCTGAGACGACAAGTCATGTAGCAGCCCAGTACACATCCACCTAACACAATTTCTGCCATCAGAGGCATTGCCTTTACTGCTATCTTATTATCCCAAAGAGTAATTTATGTATACAAAAAAGATAAGGGATAGCTCAGCTTGAGTGTTTGCATATTTCTTTATCAACGCAATGAAGAATAAAATATTTTCTTTTCCTGTGACATCATTAGAATTATTTCACATCCATTTGTCACAGTATCATCTGATCTGCTCTTTAATGAGGTTGCATCTTTTCTTTCGCTTAAGTTCTACTGTCATTTTTAATGGAAGTGTGACATATTTGTTGTGTCTCATTTAAAAAGGAATTAAAGTTATTTATTGAGTCTCCTTTTTTTTTTTTTTCAAATTCTGCAACGCACTTCAGAAATTGAAAATGTATCCTAAATGAATATATTAGAAAACCATTCATGTAAAAGAATAAATGCAGGAGAAGGGTAGGTATAACACATATTTCCAAGATGACGTTCCAGCCTTCCTTTGGTTATCTTACAAGTATAGTAGGGGAAGAAGAAGAAGCAACATCAGTAACATGTAATTTAAAGAAAAGGCCCCCAGATTATAGTGGCATAACAAATGCTTTGCATTCAGAAGCTCTTATGTAAACCTTTGAAATCTCAGATTTCCCACTCCTTTCTTCTTTTTCCACTGCTTGCAAGAGAAGCAAAGGAAAAGTGAAAATGACTGTGATGTAAATATGCAACCATCTGGATAGGCTTTAGGGGAACTCATCTAGCTTTGTAAAATAAAATAAAAATAAAAACTGGGAGATCTAACTCCTATAGATGTACTTCTTTTAACCAGACTGGACTAAACTTTGTTATTACTCCCTTTGTGATACTAGTCTCTGTTAAATTGGCACACTATTACATTTTTGTCAATGAAGGAACTTTTAGTTTACATACAGTTTTTGCAAATTAAAGGGCAAATTTTGCAGATCTGCAGCTTTAATGCCTTATAAATGATTTCCTACTTTGTCTTATATTTACTCCCACATTGGATGCATGTCATGGGAAACGTGGATCAAAATGCATTTTCCCACAGTAAAATTTGCTGATGTCACTTTGGACCTTGTTGTAGAAACACCTTAAAAGGTCACTGATCTTATGCTTTTACCAACATTATGGATTCTATTGATTTTCATTTCCCCTTTTAAGTAGCCAATCTCAAATGTCAAGCACAACTATATCCAAAGTTTAATAATAACCAGCTCATGTGATACTTTGAACATCTGATTTCGTTATGTTAATCTGTGACAGCAATAAAAATGTGATTTGATTTTTTTAAATTTGATTTGAACATGTGCTCAATAGTTAGGGTTCATACGAACTAATAATATGAAACAAATTGCACAAAGTGTTTTTCTGGCATCAGTACTATGGGATTTGTCGATAATGAATTTCAGACAAATGAGAAAATTCTTGACCAGTTTTGGTTTACCTACAATGTAATTAATATTATAAAATTAATATTAACAATGCCATTAGGAGGAGATGGTCACCAAATAAGAAATAGTACATTATCTTAAAATCTTTACTGAATAAAATTAAGATGCTTTAAATGTCTACTTGTGTTGTAGCTACTTATAAATTATACTATATTTTTACATCAATCTTGCTACCTACCTGTTTATATTAGGGCCATATAAACCATTGTATCAATCTATATAAACCATATACTGTGTATGTATTTTAATTAGATCTGTATTTCCTTCAGGAACTCAAGGTGCATATATAGCCCTCCCTCCTCCAATTTCTATCTCAACAAACTGACCATTTGGAGTTTATGAATAAAACCTGCTATGAAAAATGGTGGTGATGGTTTTGTTTCTTTTCTATACTACTTTTCCTCTTAAAAGCGCTCAGAGTAATATATGCAAAAACAAGATTTTACGTAATAAAGACAACTATATGAGCAATCAACAATCTAACTACCAATCATGAAATAAGATAATATACAATAACTGAAATTAATTTCTTTTTACAGAAGCCACATAAAGACAAATGAAAACCTGGAGGGGGCGGAGCTGGCATCGCGACAATACGGCATGCGATCTTGAAGGTCTGAGATCACTGCCGATATCTTTGCTCCTGGACGGTCCTATCGGATCTAAACCGTCCCAAAGAGATGGTGAAAGTGAAGAGTGAATCCTGTTGATCCCAGGGATACCGCAAAATCCCTGGTAGATCCAGGAGAAGCTCTTCTTGCCAGCGGCAAAAAGGCTGCCATTAAAGCTGCTGAAGTTGGGAAGAGAGCAGAAAGAGAGAGTGTGCTGGTTTGGTGAGAACTTTTTTTTTTTATTCTAAGATCTGAAAGGACACCCAAAGGAAAAGAAAGAATCTGTAAAAGTTTTGACAGAAGTGATTAAGCGGCGATTTTAAACAGGAATGTCAAAGTAATGTTTTGTTTTGTTTTTCTCATTGCTGGATTTTCTATATATGATCTTGTATTTTGAAACTGGACTGGTTTTTTCATTTATATCTATTTTTTTCTTCTCCTTTTTGACTTTGTAATATTTTAGGCTAGAGGCTCCCTTTAGTTATTTCATTTTTTAAAAAATATCTTTTTCTTTTTTTATTAATTCTTATTATATCCTGCTCGGAAAAGGAGGGGGAAAGTGAGAGCAAAGAAACTTTGTAACACTGCCAACTAGAGGCTTGAAAATATTCTATTTCCCTGTGACCAGACAAAGCTGAGAAAGAAAGAACTGAGACTCTTTTTCAAGGACATTGCTATTTGATAAGATAGAGGGAAGAGCATGGGAAAGTATTATTGCAGGTGCTCTTCTGGGTTTCTATCAACAGCTGGAGTCTGGTGTTGAAATGTAGGGGGAACAAAGGTGATAAGTTTTTGGAGAAGAGAGCTATAATAAGAGCCTTGGATAATTAAACAAAGTTCAGTGGGCCCTTTTTACTTTTCCTAAGTTGTGCTATCCCTCCTTACCAGCTTTATTGTATTTTTTTAATCTTTTTTTGTAATAACTATTTGGGTTTTGGGCTTTGTTAGAGCATGTCTTTGTTTTTCTTTTTTTAATTTTTTGTGGAAGTCCAATCTCTACGTTTGCTTTTTATTTTAAAGGGAAAGCCTTAAAAGCCTTTTTTTTCCCTTTCCTGGTATTTTTGTTTTTTCATCTACCTTTCTGGTTTATTCTTATGCACTTTTTTCTATTTGAGACCTTTCAATTGGATTAAGGTGTTGAAGAACCTGAAGAATTTTTCCTTTTCCTCTTTTTTTTTTCTTTTTTTTTCTTAAGCCTTTTTTTCATCTAACTATTGATTGGATTAAGGTATACAAGAACCTGAAGAGATTTTGTCCTCCCTTCTTTTTTCTTTTTTTTATTATTATTGGGCTTCTTTTTTCTACTATTTTTATTTTGAACTATAATTGGTTACTTCACAATTGGATTAAGGTTTAGAAGAACCTGAAGATTTTGAATTGCTTAAAATGAGTAGGAAATTTACAGCTCCTGGTTCTTCAACTCCTACTTCTTCCTCTCCACCATCTGGAGGACAACGTTCAATACAGACAATGTTAAAGCAAGAAAAAGAACAAAGAGACATAGAATTGACTCAATTGAGAAAGCGGAATTATTTTATACATAATTTTTTGGAGGGAAAAAGGAAGAGGCAGAAAAAGAGATCTCACTAATTGAATTCCAAGTGGACTGCCAAATGGCGACTGAAAAAGAAGAAGGCGCAGTAGGTGGAAAGGTGGAAGCCAAAGAACGTGAACTAAGATCTACGAGAGCTGCTAAACCTAACTATAAAATATAACCATGGAAGAGAAAAAATTGATTACAATTAATATAAATGGACTTAACTCAGCCGTTAAAAGAAGGAAAACCTTTCATAAATTAGAGAAATTAAAATTTGATATAATTTGTCTACAAGAAGTACATATTAAAAAACAATATGAACAATTGTTGGTACAGCCAAAATTAGGGAAAATATTTACTTCCTTGACCCAATGTAAGAAAAGAGGAATGGTTTTATATATTAAAGAGACCACCCCAGCAAAATTAATCTATACCGATGATGATGGAAGAATACTAATGGTGGAAATAATGGACAATATGAAAACACTCCTGATTGCAATTTATGCTCCGAATGACAAACAAGAAGAATTCTACAAAAAATTACATATGAAAATAATCGAGATCCAGGAGAACCAACATAGTAACAATATCTCTGTCTCCTTTGTCACAAAATAATCAAAGAGGGACTTCCGGTTTGGGCTTCTTCAGCGATGGACCAAAATCACGATCGTCCGCAATTTTGATCCGTGCTCACCGCTGGAGCACCCCGAGCCGCCGGATTTGGGGCTGAAGCCACCCCGTAGAGGTGGTGAAGAAGGGGGAGCCATCAGCGGGGTTGAGGAGAGCCGCATCTCTCCTCCTCTGCTGGCCATTACTCCCTTTTCCAAAGGCAGTTGCAGTGGTGGTCAGAAATGGCCACCTCAAAGAAGAACCCGACCGGACAAAATTGTGCAGGAGGAAGTTTAAAGGAGAAAGTTTGACTGACCGGGTTGAGTGGAGAACATCTATTTAAGGTACCTGGAACCTGAATTTTAAAGACTAATACTATTCCTAAAAAATATTTTAAGCTGCAAAAGAGAAAGGGAAAGGAAATGGAATTGGCTTTTTTTCCTCTAACATTGACAGTTTTAACTGACTTGGAACATTAAGAAGAAGATATTCGAATAAGAAATTGATACTAATCCACTTTGACATTAATAGGCTATTTCTAGCTGTAAATAAAGTGTCAAAGGGATAAAAATTCTTGAATAATTTAAAAACTTTCTTTAAAAAAAGAAAGAAAGCAGCAGAGGGAAAAAAGAAAAAAGAGGGTGGAATCTGGAAAATGGAGACCACCTGGAACTTAAAAAAAAATTGATAGTGGAATTTTAACAAGGTTTGCAAAAGATACATTGTAGCTGAAACTTTGTTACAAGATAACAAAGCCCCTTGAAAGAGAAAGTGAGAAAAGAAGCAAGAAACAGTTTTTGGATTATTGGATGATTCCTGGAACTTTGGATGGAGGATCCTAATGAAATAAAATAAAATCAATTGGGGGTTGTTTACATTTTTTTAAAATGGCATCACTCCTTGAAGAGTTAAAAATGAGACTTAAAGAACAAAAAGAAGAAGCACAAGAGGGAAGAGGATCTTTTGGCTTCATATTTCAATTTTTAGAAATGGAGATCTTGAACTATGAAAAACAAGAAATGCTGGCAGAACAAGAAGGGTGGGACAATGAAGAAGTCATCTTTAATGACCAAGCAACTTGAAGCGGGGTAAAAAAGGGAAAGGGGGGAAAGGGAGTTAAAAACTTAAGCACTGAAGCAACAACCAAAAAAAAGAGTAATTTGAAAAGTAATCATACTATCAGGAAGAAGCAGAAGGGAGGCTCACAGAAGGGAGAATCAGATAGAAAAGGGAATAAAAATGGGAGGGAGAAGAAGAAAGGGAAGAGGGAAAGGAAAAGAAGCTACAAAGGACAGAAACAAGATATAGAGGTACAGCAAAAGCATACAAGAATCAAAGGTATAAACCTATTTAAAAGACACAGAGACAATGGTTAAAAATTAACTTAAGGAGAGGATTCTGCAAGGGTGCATGGGATAGCATTGTTATATTAGAAATAGAAAAGGGTTAGAAAATATGTTAGATGATTAAAGTGATAGAAAAAATTTCTATTGATGTGTAGTGGAATATTTGTTTGTAAAGAGAATAAGGCTCTCAATGATTTAAAAAGAACATTTAAAAAACTGAAAAGAAACATAGAAGATTTTTGTCAGTTGACAAGATGAACTTGAATAAGAATAATAACTTTATTGACTACTGTTAATAACTATTGTTTGGTTTTTTTTATTTAAAGACAGTAATAAGTAAAATATGAAATATAAATGCTTAAAGTGAAAGACAACTGATATTACTAGGTAATGTTTGTTAAAAGAAATAGAAATGTAAAAGATTGTTATTAATATTAATGGCAGAGCTGTACTTGAATAGAATAATTATTCCTTTTACTATTGTTATACATATATACTCAGATATATATACATGTATACTTTTTTCTTTTAAGAATTTAGTGTGTATTTTTAAGGGAATGTACCAAGCAGAATTCGACTGAAAATAGGTATGTGTTATAAAATAGAGGTTAGAAAATGAATGTTATAACTGTAAAGGTGTAACTTAAGTTTTTAAATAAGATTTGAAAAAATATACAAAGGTGTTACACTCCAGTCTAGTAATTATAGGGGAAAAATTGTTTTATGAGAAAGGATAATATGAAATTGTAAACAGGAGAGACGAAAGTATAAAAACATTGATTAGAAAGATTTTAAAAATTAGAAAAAGATATGTAATTGAATTAAGAAAGGAATGAGATAATTTAAAATAAGGCTATAGGAAGTAAAGAAAGGGAAAAGCTATCGAAAAAATTGAGAAAATAGTTATAAGATCTGGATTAGAATGTATAAGATAAATATGTATTGAGTTTATGTTGGTATGGAGAAGTGATAACCCAGGGCCATGCTGTTCTCAAAAAAATATATTTTATTTGTATTTGTATGTTTTGTGAAAACTTAAATAAAACTTTTATTTAAAAAAATAATAATCAAAGAGGACAACCAGGACTGATTCAATATTAAATTCAGTGAAATCACACTACAATAGGTTGAAATGAACAGATATATATATATATATATATATATATATATATATATATATATATATATACTCTCTCACTAGTGAAGAAAAACTCTGGATCCCACTCTTTATAAGTCTCCATCTTTCATTGTCCCCTTCCTGTCAGTTCCTTCAAAAATGAAACTCTTACATTTTCACTTAATGCAGTTAACTATTTTTGTTCTCCAGGCACAGAAAAAAGGAAACATTTAGAAAGATGATCTCAAAAGCTAAGCCTTCCATTCGCTTCTCCAAGTAGTCATTTTCTGATGTTATTTTCATGTTCCATAGATTCTTCAGATGATGTTGCATATATGCAAAGTAATTTATATTTACATTTGCACAACAGAATATAAACAGATTTTGTTCCTTTAGAATTGGAACATGCATTTTCCAATCCCTTCCTTTTCTTGCTCCCCCACAACCTTCTCTCTCTGTGGACTCAGAGCTGTAATTAATACCTTCTTGGCTCCTAAAATATGTTAAGCAATTAAAACTGGCCTACTCATCATAATCAGGGTATGGCTAACCTTAAAACTTTATTCATTATTCATGTGGAAAAACGCAAAACTAATTTTAGATGTCATTCATATGGTAATATGTCTTTACTGTTAGACATGAGCTTAATGTGAAGAAGTGTTCCGTAGAAAAACATGCAGTTTCTCATTAGGGTTTTCTTGTGTCATACAGACCTGGGAAAATCAATTACTTTCATGATTAAAAAAAGAAGCATTTAAAAGGAACAATCATTTTAACATTTAATGATATTTTGTTACTACCGTATCTGCAAAAGTCCTTCTGTGTTTGGTTTTAGACTATTTTTCTTTCCTAACATGTAATCTTTTATGTCTATTTTCTCTTATTCTATCTGAAGCCTGTACCTTGCTCCAGTCTTTCATATCTATTGTCTTAAAACCTCCTGCTTTGTATCTGGAGTAACCTAATAGCTTGCTTTTGATTATGAAACACAATTTTATCTGACAGTTCTGAAAGAATGTCATCCAAGATATTCGGATGTTCTGGCAAGCCAAAACAGAAGTGGAAATATTAATGCACTGAAATCTTCACCACAGATGCAGTTCAAGGTAACAAGATAGTCAAATGCTTCTCTTTGGTGAAGACAGACAACATTTATATATATATATATATAAAAGGATAAACTCCATGATGAATGCCTCCATTTCTTTCATCACTTTGACTTCCATGAATAGATTTTGAAACACTTTACAAATATTTAAATCTACAAGAACTGAGAAAATGAAACAAAGATCCAGATACCGCTTCACAGTGCTTTGCAGACCTCTCCAAGCAGTTTATAGAGCCAGCATATTGCTCCCAACAATCTGGGCTCTCATTTTACCAACCTCGGAAGTATGGAATGCTGAGCCAGCCTTGAGCTAGTCAGGACTGAACTCCTGGCAGTGAGTAGAGTTAGTCTGCAACATTGCATTCTAACCACTGAGCCACCATACTCTAAAGTAATTCCCCACTCCCATTCCCATCAAAATGAAGAGTATATAGAAATAAATGTAATAAAACTGGTATTCAATGCAAGCTTTCCTATCTTGTCACCCTGGGTTGCCAACCTCAGCTGAAATCAAACTTGGAGATCTCTCCTTCCAATAAATGTATGCATTTATGTATGCATATGTATGCATTTATGTATACATATGAAATAGAATAAAAATCAAATATATAAGTATGTGTAGGTGTGTGTGTATCGAGATCTATTGCTATATAAAGAAACAATAGAATAAAATACATTTAATAACTGAAATAAAATTTATAAAATAAAATTATCCATCAGTATCCATCAGTCATCATTTCTTATCAGACACAAACGACTCTCACCCACAGAATTGCACCACAAACATTCTTATCCTTCACAACAGCAGAAACTGCACAACAGAAGAGGAAAATGAAGCAAGTTGAAGAGACTCCTAAAGGGAAGAAAAGAAAGAAAGCCCTTTAGACAATTTGGAACTCTTAACTTCATCCACCGAGGAGCCCTTTTCTTTAGTATTCAGGCTAATTTTGATCCAGATGTTAATCTCTGGTTACTCTAATTGCTTGGTAGGAAGAGTAAAATAATTTTAATCCTGCCTTTCAATGTAAATATATATGCAAGTGGCCTCATTGCTACTGATAATTCAACAAGAGAGCAAGAAATGGATCCTTGTTCCAACCTGAATATTACCCTTATATCAGGTGTAATAACAATATCCAGTATTATGCATCTATTGTCCTGTTGGACACATTCCTTTATTCAATCGTTGTAATTAGCTGCTTGGCACACAATAGCCATGGCTATAACAATTACTATGAATTCCATTATTTAAAAGCACTGGCATGTCTTTGTTATACATTCAGCTTTACTGGGGCAATCACAATACCTTCTTTTTTTAATGGGTAGCTTAAACTGTTTGCATAGCTAAAATTGCCATGAGATTTTTAAAAGTAATTAATCACCCTTAAAATAAACGTACTGATTTAGGCATTCTTATAACCAATGTGATGGCTATTTACCCACCGTTCAATGAAAGTAAATAATGCAAATAATGTTATTGACTTTGGCATAAGCAGGAGCCACAATACTGCACAGAGACTCAAAAAAGGTCTTTTATTATTTTTTCTCTACTATGGACAAAAATATTTAAAAAAAATACATAACAACATCTTATTGCTGGGATGGCAAATGTGTTATTTTGAACAGCTTTCGGGACAAGATCCAAAGCTCTTTGGGAAGCATGCTGAAAAGGTTTTCCTTTCTACCTCAGGCAGTAGGTAGCAGCATCAGGATATGCTTGTGAAACTGATAATTTGATAAGTCTAACTAGGCAAAGATGCTATCCAGCCAGTTTGGTCCAACTTGTGTTAACCAACTGGTTGGGTTTTTTTTTTTTTTAATTACAGGTAGTCCTCAAGATGCAATTGTAATTGCAGAATTGCGGGTGTGCTGAAAATGACAGGAGACAGCAACATGGCCAGGAACACAGGGTCTGATCTCGTTCCATAACACGAGGTTCAAAGATGTTTAAAAAAAATAAGTGTGCAATGGGTGTCAGGTATGTGGGGAGTAGGCCTAAGGCTTGCAGGATCCTGGTGGGGTGAGATGGGGGTGAGCAGTGGGGGGGGTGTTGTAGTGCCCCTGCAATTGGTCATTATGGTGAATGATCACATGAGCACTGCAGCAGCTATAACATTGAAACAGGATTGTAATAAGTAGTTTTTCAAAGGTCTGTCATAACATCAAACAGCCTTTAAGTGAAAGGTAATATCTCGACTTACGACCACAATTGAGCCCAAAATTTCTGTTAAGTGATACATTTATTAAGTGATTTTGCTTCATTTTATGCCAACTTCTTGTCACAGTTTAACAACTTCTTGCCACAGTTGTTAAGTGAATCACTGTAGTTGATAACTTAGTAACAGAGTGAATCTGGCTTCTCCACTGATTTTGCTTGTCAAACGGTTGCAAAAGGTATCACATTGCATTGGGACACAGCAAAGGTTTTAAGTATGAAGCAGTTGCCAAGCATCTGAATTTTGATCACATGATTATGGGGAAGCTACAAAGGTTGTAAGTGTGAAATACAATCATGTCACTTTTTCAGTGCCGTTGTAACTTTGAATGGTCACTAAATTAACTGTTGTTAAATTGAGGATTACCTGTATTCTCGTCAGCTATGGGAAACATAGACAAGCTGTCAGCCTATCAAGTAAGACCTAACTAAGAATCCAAATCAAGAGAATTTTTTTTTTTTTTGATAACAGTAACATAGATATTCTGAACAGAATATCTATGTAACCCATGGAGGATGAAATAAAAGTTCTGAATTCATTCATTTTGAATGTTGCGCAAAACGCAAAACTGAATCACAACTGAAAAATTGGATAAATGCCTGCTGCACTTTATGTTATAAATATGTTGTGCTTGGACAGTACTTGTTCCTATATATTTCTGTAGTTTACTATTTATGTTGTCCTGAACCTCTTTTCTCATTTTCTGTATTGTGTCTTTTTGTATTTTGACTTAATCTTTACTTAATAAAAACAGTTATTTAATCTTTACTATCTCCACTGGATCCTTGTCATTCCTTTTTGTTCTCTAGTTATTACATAGGTTCCTGACTTCTGATATTCTACTTGATGTGTCGCTGGAACAGCAAAATGCCTAACAAATTATTTTTTTGATATAACTAGTTATTGGCTGAAAAACTTCTTAAGACCACTAGATGGCAGCAAAGAGATACAGAAAATGCTTTGCTACTGTCTAAGGCAGGGGTCGCCACCTTTTGGACCTCAGGGACCATCAAATGCATAATTTTAGATCCCAGGGACCACTAACCAGTTCTGAGGGTGTGGCCTAATTTGTGGGTGTGGCTTGGTGGTCATGTGACTGGCTGGGCACAGCTTGTATGTAAATATTATAAATATTTATATAAATATTGAATGTTTTATTTAAAAAAAGAGCAACTTTTACCCCAAATCAGGCAAAGCAGGCAGATTGAGTTGCTCACAGAATAACAGATTCATTCAGAGATCTATCTATCTGCCATTGGCTAGCTGAGTCTGTCACATAAAATTTGCTTGCAAGCAAACTCATAAAATTAACTCACAACACAACGCATGTAAATATTGATTTTTTTAATTTTAAAAATGCTTGCAAGTAAACCTTCAGTTCTAAGGGAGGTTTGGCTGTGCTGAGCCGAAGATCTAAAGACTAGCTAGAAAGCAAAAAATCCAACCATTTCCTGCTTCCTAGCTAATCTAAATCTCCTGGCAAAGCAGAACAGATGATGGTCGGAAAAAGGAAAAATAGCAATTTAGCAGGCAAGTTTATCGGGTAAGGAGTGAGTGGGCGGGGAGGGTTCCCGCGGGCCATGTGGGTGGCACAGCCTTATGTTTCTGCGCAGCCTGGATTAATTGCTTTGAGGGGTTGCTCTGGGGGTGAGATTTCTCTGCAGCCCACCAAAATTTTCTCACAGCCCACCAGTGGGCCGCAGCCCACCAGTTGGCGACCGCTGGTATAAGGGTTGTTTGAATGTTTGCAACAAAGATACAGCAACCCTATTCTTTTTTATCTTTTTCTATTGAAATTTAAAGAATCCTACTTTAGAGTAAAATGTACTACATATTTTAATGTCAAAGAAAAAAGCCTGCCTTGCCTTTATTTTGTGCAAAAGATCATGGTATCTGAAAATATTCATTTTAAAAGAAGTAACATTGTTTTGCTTATTCATGCAAGTATTATTTATTATGTCCATTAATTTCAGCAAAGTATTTTGTGAACTTCATTATACTGGAGTTCAATGCTCCATGAGATACAGAATAGGTATCGTCCGGCTTTGGGCTAAATCTATACAGATCTATACAATCTGCAATCTTTTTCAAGAGAGTTATAAATAAATGAACAACTCAGGCTGCAGTAACAGAATGTTCTCAAATGTACATATAAAACAAGCACCAGCATGTAACCGAGCTACCAGAGCAGAACTTGTAGTTCACAAGACTAAAACTTGGGCATATGAATGGTCCAAAGTATTAGAGGGTGGCAGGAGAGAGATAATGTATTGCACTAGATGAGCCTTTCATGCTTTCACAAAAGAAAAGCAGCTTTGTCCTTCCATTATGTCATGAATCCTCATTAGCATTAAATGATATTTCATTGTTGGTTCAGATAAGTTTGTTTGCTTAGTGGTTTGTTCTTACTACATTCTACATCTAGGAAAATATTAGACAATAGAATTATTACCATATTGGTCCCACAAAAGGAAAGGCAGATTAGATAAAAATAACATTTCCTGTACAAAATAGATTTGTCCATTGAAAGCTTGTAGAAAAAAAGTGGCTTTTATACTATGCACAAAAAGATGTATAATTTTAAACTGATGGAATAATTGAAATCATAATTTTAGGAAGAAAAGAAAGCCACAATACAACAACAAATGAAAGTGTTTTTAAGGGAGCATTAAGGGGCAAACCACACGTCTATTTCTTATCAGTAAAAGAAAGTAACTGTATACAGTAGGCATTTATCTCATTCCTCTGCGCTACATTGTTTTTGCTAAAAATCGCCCCCAATTTTTTTTTCTCCCCCAAATGCTTGCTGCTAAAAGTAGCACTTTAGCAATGACCTGTACCAGATGTGAGATATTTGATTGAATTATGATTAACATTATCAAGTAACTAAATAACATACATCCAAGCTGCGTAAAGAAAGAATATATAGCAAGCACACAAAAATCTAAAGTCTGTAAAGAGAGACTTATTGTATATTTGCAAATTTATCATTTATATAAAGTAGTTCATTTTAGTCAATTGCTATTGATATAAATGAGAAAATCCATCCAAATTTGATAGACCTGTATTTCCTGCTTCTGATATTTCATTATTTTAATATTATGGTTGTTTTCTAATATATCCATTTAAGAAGTCTTAATCGGTTGTTACATTATCTAGACCAGGGGTCACCAACCTTTTGGATCTCAGGGACCACCAAACTCATACTTTTAAATCCCGAAGACCACTAATACGAATTTTTTTGAAAGCTAATATATTTAATATATTTTTTATGTTAAATATAATTTATGTGTGTGTGTGTATGTATATGTATATGCATTTGTATATGTATGTATGGTATTTAGGGTGGATGTATGTGTGTGTGTGTGTGTGTGTGTGTGTGTGTGTATGTTTTCTTAAGTTTTCGCGGGTACTTACATGTATGGTATTCAGCTTTGTTCGGGTATTTTCCCACGTCATTATAGTTGTGCTTTTAAAGTTGTAGCAACTGTAAAAGCACAACTATGTGCACAACTTGTCTGCCGAAACTTTGCTACAACTTTAAAAGCACAACTATAACGACGTGGGAAAATACCCGAACAAAGTTGAATACATACATACATACATACATATATGTAAGTTTTCGCAGGTACTTACATGTATGGTATTCAGCTTTGTTCGGGTATTTTCCCACATCATTATAGTTGTGCTTTTAAAGTTGTAGCAACGTTTCGGCAGAATCTCATCTGCCATCATCAGGCTTCTGTATTGTGTTCGTCTGTGAGTCAGACTTTTACAGTTGTTTCAGTTTTTAATTTGGGGCTAGCCTACTGCTGTGCCAGAATGGTTTTTTCTTCATCCTGATTGGTTGGGAGTCTTGGTCTGTGTTTATTGGTCTTGGAGTTTGCTGTGTTCTGCTTGATTGGTGTTTCTAATATCTTCTGTCTGTTTTGTGGCTTTTTTGTGTCTTGATTGGCTGGCAACATTGTGTTCCTGTATTGGAGACTTTTAGTGCAGCTTGGCTCCAAGTAAATGGATGGCTATCATTTGTTAGGAAGCTAGGTTTCATCTGGGTACCTGGTTGGGGTGTGTTTGAGCTGGAGGTATCAGGGGGGATCTGTTTGTGCCCAGGTGTTTGCCTGGCTAGTGGTGTGGAGATTTTTTTGTTTGTGAGTGCAGGCTTCCAAATGATTGACAGTCTGGTGGAATCATCTCTTCTATTCATGCTTGTCTATTCAGGTCTTTTTTCAATCTCTATGGCTTCTCTGATAATTCTGTGGCTGGGGTTTTCTATAGTGGCTAGGGTTTTGGTGTCATAGCATCAACTTCAGTGTAGATAAGCCTCTGTCAGATCTATAGAGGTCAGGACATCGTTCTCTCTGATGCTAAGCAGAATGGACTGGAGAGTAGTCATTTTGAATTTTCGATAAACCAATGATCTGTTCAGACGTTTGAGGTCCAGAATTGCCCCCCAGCCCCCCGAACTCTTTAGGACCACAAACAATAGAGAGTAATAGCCTTGACCCCATTTTTCAGATGGGACCTCTCTAATGGCCTGAATATGCAGAAGATGATTGATAGCCTCCTGCATCAATGCTCTCTTAATGGGGTCCGTGGACCTAGGGCTCCTAATGAAAAAGTTTGGAGGGGAGGATTGAAACTCTAGCGCCAAACCAAACCTAACAGAGTCCCTGACCCACGCATCAGAGGTGGAGCTGTCCCATTGATCAGCAAACAATTTTAGATGCCCTCCAATGGGGGCTGCTGTCAAGGACTCACTTGGGGCGACGAAAAAATCGGCCTCTGGTACCTCTGGGGTTTCTTCTGTTTTGGCCTCCCCGCTGACCTCTATCGGAAGATTCAGACCTATCCTGTCTAAAACTGGGTCTGTAGCCTGATGTTCTTTGCGATCTGGGAACGTATGGGCCTTGATAGTAGGTCCAAAAGGAACCCCTTCGAAACGACTGGGGCGTTCTGTTTTCAGACCTCCGAAAAAGAGGGGGAAGCACTTTTTTCTTGTTTCTATTCTCTATAAGGAAGGGCTCCAAGACACTGCCAAATAATTTATCCCCCGATATTGGGGTTGATGCCAGCTTGTATTTATGCTTGGTATCCGCCTGCCAATGTCTGAGCCATAGCAGTCTCCATGCTGATACGTGAGATGCTATGGCTCTAGACGAGAATTTGACTGCATTAAATGTGGCGTCGGCGGAGAATTCTGCCGCTGCAATAATATTAGCAATGTCCTGGTGGGCTCTGACATTTGATGCCGGCAATATATCCCTCAAGTGGAAGAGCCATCATAGGGAGGACCGTGTAAAAAAGGACGCAGCTGTAGCTGCCCTAATGGCCCAGGCGTCAGAAACAGGCGCTCTACAGAGTGCCAACTCTGCTCTCTTTTCCTCCGGTCTCAGGGCTTCCTCGGCCTCGTTGGGAAAGGTTGAAGAAGAGGCCAGTGCCACAATGGGCTCATCCACCTCCGGCCCGTATATATGGGAAACAGTATCTAAGGGTCCCCAGCAAGGGAAACCCCCAAGCGCTCCAAGCAAGAAATATTCAGGATCCCTGGTCCCCAACAAGGGAAACCAGCTATAAAGGTCCTGGATGGATCCTTTCCTGTCAAAAACGTCCCGCTGTTTGAAATGGCACTTGAGGCTTCACTCCAATGTAACAATCCAAAAGCAATTGCGAGAGGGGAAAAAAAATCCTGTTTAAGGACTAGCCTGCTTATCCAACACCAGCAGGCTAAGAGGGAAATAATCCCAGGAAAGTGGAGTGGGAAAGTACTTGCCCTGGTCCCCAAGAAGGGAAACCAGTGGGGAATGGCGCCTGTAATATTTAGGCGTGAACTTGAAGCCAGCCGTTTAAAAAGGCGGGAAGGCAGAATCTCCAATGTTAAATGCCTGAGCAGTTTAACGAGCCGCTGCTGCTAACTCTCCAAAATGTCAGACAAATGATCCTGTAAGGAGAAGTGAGCTGCGGCTGCGAGCGTTCCGGCAAGATCGCAAAGATAAGACGATCGGGGAATTAGATAGGCTAATTGCCCGAAGCGGCCATCTCAGACTGCCTGCGAAGTGGCAGGCTCCGCCAGTCACAAAGAGCTGCTCTCAACTGACTGGGGTGGTAACCTAATAGAGCCACAAGTCTTGAAATCGCCAGATTAATAGGGGGAAAAATTTGCAAGCCAAATTAACCCAAGAGCAAACCTGAATCTTGACTAGCTGAATCAGAAACCGTTCCAGTCAGGGAGTGCACAACCTCTTACCACGAAGGCTGAGCTAAAACTGGGGGACGCTGAGGAGGAGTCCCGTGGAGGAGGAGTAGCGTCCCGGAGTTTTAAGCCCAGCCTTTCCAGAAGAGACTGAAGCACCTCCCACTTCTGGATGCTCTGAACAGCTCATGGGAGAATACCCGAACAAAGCTGAATATAAATATATACATATAAATACCCACAAAAACTTAAGAATATATACATATAAATACCCACAAAAACTTAAGAATATATATATATATATATATATATACACACACACACACACACGTACATACATGATACACACACATACACACTTACTTATTATAACAAAAATGTAAATGCTTAATGATAACAAAATAAAACGTTCCGAGCTGGAAGCCTCCCCCCACCTGGCACCTTCCAAAGAGACAGAAGAATGGGCGGGGTGTGTTTGTGTGTGTCTGAGCTGAGGGGCCTCGGGGCAACTGCCGCTGGGAGCAGAGGCAGAAAGGGGGCTTTGCTCTCCTTGGGGGGCAGCGCCCCTTGGCTGCCACTCCAGGGGCTTCTCAGCAGGCATCTGTCTGCAGAAGGACTGCTGCTCTTGGTGATTTTTTGGGGGTGGGGGGGAGAGAAAGC
The DNA here is from genome assembly GCF_049901735.1 of Notechis scutatus. Taxonomy (NCBI): domain Eukaryota; kingdom Metazoa; phylum Chordata; class Lepidosauria; order Squamata; family Elapidae; genus Notechis; species Notechis scutatus. Next base: position 197,632,644 of record NC_142010.1, on the reverse strand, counting down.
ATCTCTCGCATTATCAGGGAAGGAGACAAAACAAAGCTCACTCTTTCACTGAGACCTACAAAACGCCAATCTACCATGTTCCAGGAGTTCTTCAAAATCATCAAACGCTCCCACTTGCAGTTCCCGTGCCTCCCAGCTCAGGCCCCTGAGATGCATGCTCCCACACACGGCGGCAGCGGCAACAACAGTCCCCTCCCCCAGTGCCCGCTGTCAGCTCTCCCCATTAGTTTTCTAGCTCTGAATTGCTCCCGGCTCTCTCTTTCCTCCCCTTTTTCCTCCTTTTTCATGCCTTTCATGCCTGTACGTGGGCGGGGGAGGGGGGGGAGAAAGAGAGCCGGGAGCAATTCAGAGCTAGAGAATGGGGAAAAGCTGACAGCGGGCGCTGAGGGAGGGGACTGCTGTTGCCGCCACTGGTGGGTGTAGGAGCTCATTGGCGCGTGCATCTCAGGGGCCTGACTCTGGGGTCCCTCGGAGAGCTGGGAAGTGCAAGAACTGCGCGGCCCAGATTAATTGCTTTTGGGGGCCATTTCTTCTGCAGCCCACCAAAAATTTTCCGCAGCCCACTGGTTGGCGACCACTGATCTAGACTCTTCCAGTGTTGGGCAATTATTATTCTAGCTGGCAAAATTAAATAGAGAATAAGTCCCTCTAACTATGAGATTTAATCATGTAAATACTGCAACACTGGAAAAAATCATAATGTTAAAATAATGAAATATCAGAGGTTGGTACTTATCTCTCCAAAAACTGTGTCAAAATGATTTCACTTTATCATATAAGTAACAGATGAAGGCAAGAGATGTATGTACGCATTGCTAATAATTGTTTCTTTCCTGTTATCTGTTATTTATTTTGTACCAGGGAGGCTGGGGAAGAGTCAGGAGAGGTCATGTGTGGATCTTGGGATGCTGGGGGAAGTCTTGGGAAGACCAGCAGAGGCCATGAGGAGTCTGAGGAGATCTCATGAAGCCAACATAGGTGTGATGAGGTACTGTGGGCAGGAGAAAAAGTGACAGGAGATACTTATTGAAGCAACTTGTGACCTTTCCTGACCAGCTTCCTTGTTGACTTTGTTTGGGAAGCTACCCCAAGGTCACAAATGCCGATCATGTGACTGAGGCCCACTGCAACATCATATCTGCAAGCTGGGTGGGCACCCAAGTGCTTGACTTACAATCATGTCAGCATGGGAGTCTTGTAACATCTGGTACTTTGGGGCCAGCTGTATGTCCATTTTTTTCAATGCAACTGCAATTTTGAATGAATGGACATAAGCCAAGGACTACCTGTACTTTAATCCACACCTCGCATAATGAAGTCATAATTGATTGTAAAATTGTTTGCACAATGACTTGCTTAAATGGCATAAAAGTACTAAATACGACATTTGCACAAGAACAAAATAAGATACAGAAAGGTTTTGAATTGCAGAATTGTGCCATTGAATTTTAAAACAATGTTAGAAAATCCAGAGGGTTTTTTTTCCTTGTTTCTTATTAGATTCTCTTGGCCTTTAGCTTCTCATCTTTCAATAAGTAAATACAAGTAGTTCCAGCCAATGTGATTCTAATCAGTAAACAGGAGAAGTAAGAGCCAGTATATTATGCAGCAAGAAAAAATACTCAAAAGAACAAGAAAGTAAGATCTTCCATTAGCAAAAAAAGCTATGGAGTTTAATCCATTTATATATTTCTGTTATTTAAATAAACTGTTATTGTTATTTAAATGTGAGATGATCTTATAAAGAACATGCACCTATTAATCAAAAAGATTTGTGCAACTATCCTTCCTCTTTCTTGGAAGTGAAAGAAAAAACACAATATAATTATACATGGTAATTTTTCACTTTTCTCACCGTCCTATCCAATTCTTTCCCTGAAGCAGGATGATTGTGCAATAACAGACTCGTTTTTTGAAAACTAATTTTACAGCAAATGATAAGCTCAACCATTTAATAAAACCATTTGTTTTCTTCACTACTACTAAATATATACAACTGAATCAGCCATACTGAATGTACAGTTTGCAATAATGTACATTTTGTTTCTTGGGACATCTTGTGATATTTAATTTTATCATTAATTCCATTTATATTATCTCAGAACTGTAAGTTATCATGTAAGACTTTGTAAAGCACTGGAAATCAGTTGATTACGGTAATATACAAAAATAAACAGCCACAACAATACTTCAAAAATAATCCATGTTTTAAAAATGTACTGATATAAAATAACTATTTAAGATCATTTTTTTACATTCAAAAATAAAGAGAGTATTTATGAAAATGTCAATAGACATCTTCAAATATATTCTTCTCACCTCCTACATGTGCTAGACCAGCGGGACATCAACCTTTTGGACCTCAGGGACCACCAAACTCAATTTTAAATTCCGAGGACCACTAATATGATTTTTTTTAAAAAGATAAATACATTTGTAAAATAATGATCAGAGAACTTCCATGTTATTAATATGAAATGCACCTATTTAATATAACAAAATGCTTAAATATATTAATAAATGCTTAAATATTAATTTAATATTAAAAATCATGACTCACAGACGGACACAATACAGAAGCCTGATGATGGCAGATGAGATTCTGCTGAAACGTTGCTACAACTTTAAAAGCACAACTATAATGACGTGGGAAAATACCCGAACAAAGCTGAAGGCCATACATGTAAGTACCTGAAAACTTAAGAATATATATATATATATATATATATATATATATATATATATATATATATATATATATATATATAGTCTTAAAGTATCCAAGGTACAAATTAAAAACTAAAACAAAGCAATATATAAAAGCTATTTGAAGACATCAATGAAAAGAAATTGATGGCAAGATCTAAGCTAAACACTTTGCAAAATAACTCAGTTTTGTTAATATTGTTTTACAAGGTATGAAGTGCTAGCACATGGACTATGTCAGAATGGTGTTGCTAGTACAGGGTATCAGCCCGGTCTTCATTAAGCCTCTCTGACTGCAATGTTTGAATGCCTCCGATTTCCAGCCATATTGATGCACAGCCTGGAAACTGAATTCAAAAGATCACTGTCCCACTCCTGAGGACACGTGGATTCCCCAGCCACGTTTGAAACAACAGAAGTGGGAGGGAGGCAACGAGAGCACCCTTTACCTTTAGAGGTGGAGTTTTAGCTCCGAACTCCTCACGAAGAGAAGGTGGGCTAACTTTCGAGGGAGTGAAGCGCTAAGGTTTTCATTATAAGCCTCCCCCTCCTCCACTCCCCTCATTTGAATGCTGCCCCAAGCTGGCTAGGAACCAATTTGGAGGTGAGCCCCACCCTCCTCTAGTCCTATCCCAGTATTTGAAAACCAAAGAATGTCACTCCTCTAACTTGGAGAACAAATGCTACTCGTATTTGCATGGCATCAGCATTCGGCCTCCGCTGTGGTATATTTGCAGCAGCTTGCACCTTCCAGCCACCGCCACTTCAGCCCACTTGCACCGCACCCCCCTCCCCCACAACAGCACCATTACCTCATTCCGGCTGGCGAGGGATGCGCACGTGCCACCCCCTATGGCAGAGATTTCCAGCTCTACCATGGGGCAGTCCCATATTCCAGAGCTGCAGTAGCCACAGGACTGGCCCTTTTGTCATCCCGAAGCAGCTCCTCCATGGCAGGCCGGTGCACCCAGATGGCAGAGCTGCTCCAGGATGACCAAAGGGCCAGTCCTGTGACTACTGCAGCTCTGGAATATGGGACCAACTTTCCCACCGTTAGCAAGGGCGGATTTCCCTTACCCCCGCCGTTGGTCTTACTGAAGGTAAGGTTTGCGCTTGGCCGAAGGATGGGGGCCAGTGGATGGCCGGGCCATGTGGGTAGCGCAGCCTTGTGTTCCCACGCAGCCTGGATTAATTACTTTGGGGGGGGGATATTTCTCTGTGGACCACCAAAATTTTCTTGCAGACCACCAGTGGTCCGTGGCCCACCGGTTGGCGACCACTGTGCTAGACCACAATTCCCTCATGATATCCAGCACAATTTTTAAAGTATTTTATTTTATATAGTACTACGTTTTATTTTTACACTGTGAGCTACTTTGATCAGAAATTTGTTTGTAGGCAAGAAGTTAAAATGTTAACCAAAAACAATCCAAGAAACGTTTGTGTTTGAAAGCAAGTTTAAAGAAAGCTAATAATATATTTAATAACTGGCTATGTGCTACACTTTAGATCACCCAGAAATATAGCTCATCATATAGTCAGGAAAAAATATTTTCTTCCACGCACCTCCTATTTATTAGAAGATCTGAAAAGAGCCAATATATACTCAAAATTCTGTATCGGAGAAGGCTAACCATGGTATGCAAACCTACTGCCTCACAGAAAGGCCAAAACTAATTTGTGTAGGCAGCAGTAATTGATTTGGCTCTATTTTAGGGAACAAGGGGTTAAGAATATTGTGTGTGTGTGTGTGTGTATCCACCCCCCTCACAAGGATCAGACCATTCTTTTTCCTAATTTGCCAATTTCACTCAGCAACTTTTTAAACGAAAACAAATTTTCAAGCACCCACAAACAGAAGATGATGAACTTCACTGTGCTCTAGTAGCTCAGTTTAAATAAAACATGCTTCTCCCCATCCATGCATTTCACATTTCCATTTGTTTACTCATTTTCCTGAATTAATATAAACAAATCCCATTTTCCTTTTTATCAAATGTTTTCATAAGAAAACACCAGCATATCATTGAAAAAGAAAATTTGTGGATCTTTTGAGTATGATCAACACTCTCTTAAACTTACCGTACATTTGTTTGGCTTCTCCCCCGAATGCACTCTCATATGAATAAGCAATTTGTAACGGGCGTTAAATGGTTTGTATCTTCGAGGGCACCCAGCCCAGAAACAAGTGAAATCTTCCCCTTTCCTCTGGTCAATGTGAATTTTTTCTATATGTCGCACCAGTTCTTCTTGCTGATCGTAGGTAGCACTGCAGTCTATCCAACGGCAGCAGTGTTTGCCACTGAAATCATCGAGTTCACTGTCTTCATCTAAAAAGTAGTTCTGGATAGATGCAGGCAAGGAAAGTGGCCGGGGATGGTTGATGAGTGCATGCTGATGTGCGTGATAGGGAGGCGGTGGACCAGGGGGAGGAGGAAGCACGGGGGGAGCCAGTGAAGAAGCAGAGGGAATGCTATTTGCATTTCCAGAAAAAATATCCCCCTGTCCGCCCTTCACAAGGCCCATAGGCTGGCTGTCTACTAGACATGTACCTTGTTGAACCATCATATTATTTGTGATCAACGGCTGTAGACTGCTTTGCTCCAACTGTTGCATGCGCTGGTATTCACCGTTTCCATTTTCACTGTCGTCTGGAGGGGTAGCATTGCAATTAGCCATAAGAAGCCTTTTTTGAGGATTTGGTACAGAGCAAGTCTGGGGAATGCAGCTTCCTTTTATTCCTAAGAAATGCCCATAAACTTCAGGTTGAGGAGAGATGTTGCATGGAGATGTTCTTGAACCATTTATATATGCAACTAGGGAAGTGGGGGAAGTGCGGATGATCGTATTGAAGTCAATCCCGATGCCATCAGACAAAGGAGACAGGGACAGTGCTCTCTTTTTCGCAGAATGAGATCTGGCTGAGGAATGGTGAGGGCTAGAATAAGGGGGATGGTTGTTTTCCATACTGAGCAAGTAAGATGGCAATGAAGTAGAAAAGTTGTTGGACACAGATATCCCAGGTGTGGCATTTGTGACATCACCGAACTGACTGCTGTTTTGTGAACCCGGGTTGGAGGGAAGAGAAGGATAAATTCTATAACCATGAAACCACTCTTGTTTGACGCTCTGTATTGACTGGCTTTCTGAAAGGCTCAAGGTTGTGGATGCCAAAGATTCTCGTGATATGAGGGATCTGCAGTAAAGATCAGAAAAGAAAGAACAATGTAATCTTAGCAATTGAATTCTAGATTTTGTAATTACCGGTAGCTTTGACTTTGAATAATTCATTTCATGATCATTTGAAGTTAGAACGGCACTGAGAAAAGCAACTTATGACCATTTTTCATGCTTATGAACACTGCAGCATCCCCATAGTCATGTGATCAAAATTCAGATGCTTGGCTACTGGCTAATATTTTTGATGGTTGCAGTGTCCTGGGATTATGTGATCACCTTTTGCAACCTTCTGACAAGCAAAGTCAATGGGAAATAAAGATTCACTAAACAACCATGTCACTAATTTAACAACTGCAGTGACTCACTAAACAAATGTGGCAAGAAAGGTTGTAAAAAGGGACAAAATTCACTTAACAAATGTCTTGCTTAGCAATGGAAATTTTGGGCTCAATTTTGGTCATAAGTCGAGGACTATCTGTATATGGAACAGTTGGCATACACAGCTCACTTACTTATTTTTGATAATTAGAATTAAAAATTTAAATCTTGATCTTTGCATATTCAAATGAGCACAGTCATCACAGCTGTGGCCTACCCAATACGGTATCTCCGTAAGAATGTAACCTTTTACCACACTGGAAGTCCTGTGCATATCTCAAAAGCATCTTCTGCAAGAACATCCAACTCTCATGAAAGACCAGTAATGTAAACAGTCCTTCAAGCTTTTTACCTGCAGTTACCTGTTCTTTACTATTGCTAAAATTAATTTCCAATGTCATCATCATCATCGTCATTGTCAGCAGCAGCAGCAGCATCATACACTTTCCCCATAAAGTATGAAAAAAACTAAAATAAGATTCTGCCAAATTTGGTTACAGAATCTTTCAATACACTACATCAACCACAGATCTTTGCCATAAGAGATTAGAGATCACTGCTCCCTAAATAAATTTAATTAATAATTCAATCAGCTTACAACATTTCTTTACTAGAAGTTTAACAATTAGTATCCCCATGTACATTTGCTCAAGATTATTTAACATTTTTCTTTCATTTATATTAAAGCTTACCAACATTACTGTAGCCCATAATTCTAATATCATGGAAGTAAATTCAGAGGTATCAGTGGCATGTACAAAACTAATTATTGGTGATAAATTCAAAATGCTCTAAGGATGATAATATGATGGTCACATTGATTCTTGATTGCAATGCAGTGTTAAGTGGTATGCACCAGGAAAGATAATTCCAAACTGAATGACATAAAACACTCTTCTGATGCTGCAGATATGATAATCCTTGCTATATTATTGAAGAAAATAAAAACAGAACACAAGACCTTGTATCAGATGGTGTATCTGGATTTGACATGTTCATAGCCCTCTGTAAACTAGGGCTGATTTGGCTGCATGCTGTCGAGACCTGTTGAGTCGAAGGAGATAGAGGTCCCAGTCTCTGAACCACCATTGGATTGCTGGTGATTATCAAATTGTTGCAGCTGTTTTTTCCAATGGACTTGCACTGAGATCCGTAGACAAACGCTCCTAAAAATAAAGAAGTCAGATAAACTATTACATTATTTCTTTAAAATGACTCTGTTAATTAACCTCTAGTATGCTCCCCCCCCCCCATCATTGCAACATTAAGAAAAAACATTTTCATTAAATGTGGTCATACCATATGTTAAATCAGGGGTCCCCAACCACTGGTCCGTGGAACAAGTCCTACCGGGCCGCTGGTTTGCTGGGCGCCGTCATCTTTTTTTTGATGAAAAAGTGCTTCCGGTGAGCTTTTCCGGGTAGAAAGCTCACCGGAAGCACTTTTTCATCAAAAAAAGATGGCGGCGCCCAGCTAATGCCGGTACCGGGCCGCGCCATAAAAAAGGTTGGGGATACCGGGCCGCGGCATAAGAAAGGTTGGGGATCACTGTGTTAAAGAGTCCCCCTCTGAAGGAGGAGGGCTATTCAAAAATTTGAAAAACAAATGAATAAAGTTGTAGTTGATTAATTACATTGGTGAGGAGATCACATTATGGAAATCATTTTAATGAAAAGAAATGTGGGGTTGCAACTTAATTTGTTTTGCACTACACTTTCCCCAGTTCACATAGTAAAGATATCAGTGCTTGATACAACAGGTACAGATCTAAGTATTTTCCTCCACAGGCCAATGGATGGTCTCTTCCAGGAACTTGACATGACTTAGTCCTGTGGCAATGCAGTGCCATAAATTCTTCCCCTTCCCTCACTGCAATTAGCCTCTTGGGGAGGGTGAGGGAATAGCTCCATTACAAGACAGTGCTTTCCGCTTTCAACCCTCACAACTGGCCTAAAAGTCCGCCCTGTCCTATGGTATTGAAGGAAACTGAGAGACATCAAACAGAACCTTGATTGTATACCTTTCCTACCCTGGTTCACTAAAGGTCTTCAACAAGAGCAACCAATGTAGCTTTGATCAAATGCACAGGCCTGAATCCCAAGTGCCAAGGGTCCAGATCATTCATTTCCTCCAGGGTTCTTGGGAACTGCAATCCTGATACCAACTCAACAGGAGTAGGTTTATAATTACCCAAGATAGTTGAGATAAGCTGCAGCTTTTTTCAGAAAGAGTCATATCACTTCTTAGGCAGAAATTTGGAAGCAAAATGGTTTACTTAAGGACGTATTTACAACAGCCCCTTTCACTAGCCAGATAGGGCAGGGTGGTGGTAGAGCAACCTGTCCATTTCCTCAGGATCCACAGGTTCAAATCAATCATGGATTATTTCACAAGACAGGCCTTCTTCATTACAGTTGAACTTGGATTTCCCCAAATGAGATCATGTATTTTTAAACAATGTTGCCGGGCATTTCAATTTTCAAAACTGCTTTTTAACTAAAGTACATCAAACAAACCATTGATAATCATTAGAATCAGAAAATCTACTTATGCTAATTTGTGAAATCTTAGTGGATCAATTTACAAGATGCAAAAAATGCAAATGGAGTACAAAAACTAACAGCTTTCAAATTCCTTTTTTCAGCCAAAAATATCTAACAGTGTGTCTTCAGGGAATATAGACTATATATTTTTGCCAGTTATTTCATAGTGGAAATCAGGCAACTATTTTTAAGTACAACTTTAACCACAAATTGCAGTTCTGAAATAACTCAGTGACACCAATTGACCTTTTTCAATACTCTGTTTATAGAGAAAAAAGCTGTCTATCCATATGTATTATTAGTAGTAACATAGTGATAAATTTACATTATGCATCCCTGTAACATGAATTTGGCTTTCATGTTGAAAATACAAGAATCCCTTTCCCCTTTTCTTTTTATTACCTGAAACCTTTAGTTACTGCAGAGAGCAAGAAAGTTGACTGTGATAGAAATAGGCCAAACCCATTACCAAGATGATAGGAGAAAAAATACCAGTTAAGTCCAGAACAAGAAGTATGGGCAAGTAACTCAGGCGGACACATCCCTAATTCACATCCTGTGCTTTCCAGAGGAAAGGAGAGTAAAGCACAGTCAAACTTGCAAGATTATATTATTACAATCAATATTAATAAAAGTAGTTTTAGCCTTCTTCTTATCGTTTGGTCTACATAATGGGGCTGAGTTATATTCCCGAAGTTTCCATACCACACTGTTCTTGAGGATATGGTAGGAAATATGGTAATCCTCTTGGTTACTGTTAACTCCTGGTGAATTCATTGTCATTTCTGTGTATTTTTTGCAACAAAATTATCGAAATAGTTTTCCACTGCCTTCTTATATTTAGACTTGTCAACTTCCCAGTCTTTCTCACTGCCTGTCATTCTTGGTTATCTTTCATTCTAATTACGGATCCAATCCTGCTTAATTTTCTGGAATCAGCCAAGGTTGGATATGTGTGGCATATAAAGCATGACCTGATAGAGACAACTATAATATTGGTGGCAATAATTGGATCTGTAATTACCGAGGACTTTAAATTGAAGATACAATTTGGACCACAACTTTTTTGCCAGGTAAAATTTGTGATGTTCCAGTAGAATGTACAGGAGTTTCTATTAACATTTTTATTTAACATATAATTTTTATTCCATATTATTAGAGATAGTTTTGGAATTCTTCATACAAATACTGCTTTTTCATATTTTTTGTTGTTGACATTATTGTTTATCATATTCATTATTGTTTATTATATTAACATTAAACTTTGATTAGGGAACTGTAATTAGCAAAGAATAAAAATATATGAAGTTAGCATTTATAACCAAATCATCGGCTAACGTGTGAAGAAAGTCAGTTTGTTGGGAAAAAATGAGATAACTGTGAAAGGCAAGACAAAGAAAAAATATCAGAAAACACGAAAAAGAGTTTTATTTATTTTTCCCACTTAACCACTTTCAAAACGTTGTAAAAATTATTAGGAGACACTATATTAATAGTCCTGCATTTTAGTACCATGTGAGAAAAACATAAAGAAGGTTTGAAGAACAAATTACTTTACCGGGCTCTTGACAAGAATACATATCTTGAACAATAATACCATCATTGCTTCCTTATTGAAAGTCTGTCTCTATGAAGAAAGCACGAAGTTAAGTTGCTGACTGGAGAGACAACAATCTGTTCAGATTGCAAGATTTTATTATCAACATCTCAAGTCTTTTTTTGCTTTTCTATATTCAATTGGTTCTGGTACAAAACATGGAAAGAAAGGGAAAAAGAGGACAACCAGCAGCAAGGTGGATGGACTCACTTACAGTGGTGATGGGTGCACCATTGGAGGCCTGAATGACCAAGTTAGGGAGAGATCCTCAGGGGGGAGAAAATCTATCTATGGACTCACTAAGAATTGACAATGGCTTGATAATCAGTCAAATAAACCAACAAACAATATTCCAATTATGATTACCAAAATGAATAAATCATTTTTCCCAAAAATGCTGGAAATGCAGTGAAGAAATTGGATCTTTCTTCTATATGTCATGGCAAAATTGTAAACTATACTAGAAATTAATTCATCATACAGTTCCAAAAGTTGTAATCTCATTTCAATCCAGGAGGTTTTTTTTTTAATTAAACATGACTAAGCCATATATTTCTTCAAAATAACCAGAACTAGCATTATATATAACAGCTGCAAGGATTTTATATCTCTTGAATCGAAAAAAATTCTGATCCTCTCTATTAAAAATGGTTAATTAAAAAGAATTATAATGTCTAAAATAACTTCCTACCTACAAATTAAATCTGATGTACAATTAAATTTTGTTTGGAAACCATTTGTGTACAATTTTATGCATGGAATTGTGTCACAACCCAAATTTGGATTCTAGACTTCATTTACTTATATTAGATTAACTAGAATTTAAACTAACATCTAATATAAACTTTATTTATAGTGATTTTGAATATATTGTTTAATCTTAATATTTTTGCATTTTTTTTCTTATTGATTTTAAATGTACTTATCAAATATTTTCATAGCTTAATAGAGAGATGCTAGATGTAAAATGTACACAGCACACGAAGCAGTAATGTTGTATGAGAACATATTAATTATATGATGGTTTAACTGTGCTGGTTATTCAAAATTTTCTAGCAATTCATCATCTTTATTTTATTGCTTATATTAGAGTTCTTTCTTAATATCCATTTAAATCTGTATTTGTTTATTTGTATATATAACTATTATTTCTGTTCTTTTTTCTTTAAAACTACAACAAAATTAAATAGAATAAAAAATAATGCTGTCCATATATTATAGTTTACCCTATGTTAATCGACTAATTTGGTGTCCTCAACTGCAGATGAATGTATCTTCTTATTTTCAATATTAATTAAATTCAAGACTAGTTCCGTTGATGCCTTTGAATATGGAATGAGGAGGAGGCAATATCTAATATTTAACTTGAAGCCACTGATGTCTTAAATCAGTCTTGACTAAAGATACAATTTTTCCAGAAAATGTTAAGCAACAGGAAAAAAACGTTCAAGAAAAATTACAATTTATGCTACAAACTAATACCTATCATAGCTAGAAATTCATTTTTGATACCTTATAAAATGTATCATTTTGTTACTGGGGTCATTTAAATTAAGCAAGATCCAACCTGAATTTGCAATTCAATTCAAAAAAATGATTCAATTTCAATTTCCTCATCCAATTATCAAATTAATTCAGTTCGGAGACTTGATTTAAGAAAAGTATGCATTCATATGCACAAAAATGCATGGAATGTTGATGGAATGATTTGATTGAGTACTCTTTGAAACTTCCCTGAAACCTACAGAGGCTGAGCTCTAAGCAACATAGCATCTTTTCATTTTTATTTATTCAGGTATGTAAAAATTAACCCTGAAAGAGAAGAAACCACATCAGTCTAGAAAATAATATTTTGTATGCTAGAGGTGCTCCCTGTTGTAGCAAAGAAATATAACACTTTCCTGGAAACAGAGGAAAAGAACATAAGGAGCAATTTCTCTTTTTCTATCAAGCCATAGTTAAAGCATTTGATTCTAGAGGCAATGAGAAATAGTGATAATCATAATGCTGTTTTTAAAACCATTTAAATGGTTGACAATCATGACATCTGGCATCAGAGAACGGAATTGTTTTATGGCATCTTATTCTAGCGATGGCAGCCATCAGTTATTTTATCTCTGTTCTGATTCCAGGGAAAGCACAGAACTTCCCCACTCCCAGAAAATAAAGAGGTGCCAAGCCCACAACAAGCAAACAACCATAACTAATGTAGGCGCTTTGGCCCAGAAAACACTATATGGAAACTCAGTCTATAGTGCCTGTTTTGCAAGAAGTCACTTTTTTGGGAATGGATAGCACTGCAGAGGAGGAAAATTATTCCCAGTGTAGATAAGGCTAAGCTAGCGAAACATTTTTTAATAGTATGAATAGCCTGATGATGAATCCCACATACAGCTCTTTGGTAGAAAGGCAAATTCCATATTTGGGGTCTTTAGGGGAAAAATCCCAGAGCCCAGTTTATTCCAGCAAGTGGACTTAAAATATCTTCTGTGGAGTTTGAAAATGGATAACCCCAATAATATTTTGGAACTATTGAGTATATATATAAGATTATAAGTATAAATATAAGATTATAACAAAGAGGGATTTTTAGTTCAGAAAAATAAGTAACAGGCAATAGTGATAGTAAAAAGAAAGTGGGCAGAGTTTTCTCATTTGTTTGTAACCCAGGCCTTTAATAAGGCTGAATCGAAGTATTTCTTTATATAATGTATAGTTAAGTGCATAGAATTTGCTACTGTAAGACTAACAAACATCACTAAAATTTGAATACAGGTAGTCCTAGACTTACAACAATTCATTTAGTGACCATTCAAAGTTACAAGGGCACTAAAAAAAAGAGATTTATGATCATTTTTCACCCTTGCGACTGTTGCAGCATCCCCATGGTCACATGATCAAAGTTCAGATGCTTGGCAACTGGCTCATACTTATGACGGTTGCAGCGTCCCGGCGTCATGTCATCCCCTTTTGTGATCTTTTGACAAGCAAAGTCAATGGGGAAGCCAGATTCACTTAACAACCAGGTTATTAATTTAACAAATGCAATGATTCTCTTAAGAACTGTGGCAAGAAAAGTCATAAAATGGGGCAAACTCACTGAACAAACGTTTCACTCAGCAACATAAATTTGGGGCTCAATTGTGGTCGTAACTCAAGGACTACCTGCACTTTGAAAACAAAATGAAAGAAGACAAGGCAATCAACAACATATAATCATGAAGGCTAGAAATTACCTCCAACAGTAAAAGCAGTAAAACTCTTAATATCAGTTGCTAGGGTCCATATGGGGCATTGTTTGTTATAAGAGTAGACTTTCAGTTTTCCCATAGGGCACCGTTCTGACCCAAACCTTGTTCCAAGGAAACAAACATGGAACAGAGGGAACAGCAAAACCTTTTAAGGATTCTTTACAAATTCCGTTCCTTCACGGTTAAAAGGCTGTTTCAAACTAATTGTCTCTGATAAGAACGAGCCTTGCCAAGGTTGTGCAAGGCTGCCAAGAATACTAGATAAAGTTACTAAGAAATATTTCAAACACAAAGAGTCTCCAAACACCAACCAAGATACTCCGAAAGTCCACAAGGCTTGAGTGCAAAAACTTCTTTGCTTCCTGCATAGAACTGTGGTTTCTCAGCTGGCTTTTTATCTCTTAAGGCTTTTTATCTCTTAAGGGAGAGGCCATTATCTTGCAGCCTTACTCCTGAGTCACCCGTACTGCTGCAGCTAGCTGCTTTTTCCTTCGAACAGTCCTGCACGGACGTGCACTGGGTACAGGCTCCTTGGGGACCATTGCTGCCAGCCTCCACAATCTCCGAAGGCAGCATTCCATTCCCTGATGGTCCTGGCCCCATCCCTGCATCACACGCAGGCCCCTCATCTGAGTCCTCGCTCTCCGAGACCTCAGCCATCCGCACTTGCTGCCGGCGAACCACAACAGGCACGGGGTTTCAAATGTGGGTTGAGAACCTTCAAAAGTAATTTAAGCTTCTGCAGATAAAGCAGAAGAAGCCTTAAAACTGACTTCTACTTTGCCTGAATAGCTCACAAAAAGCTTGTACAAGTCTGATACTAGTTTTAAACAAATGGGTCTAGATAACTTTTATTAATGAAGAGGGTCTCACACATATTCTTTTAACATTTGAGGGGTATTGCAAACTTTGACAAATCTTGTGTTAGCCTTGTAAATGGAATGCTGGGCCAGACTGGCTTTTGATCATATTCAGAGTAACTTCTAAGTACCTTTTGTCCTTATATATCTGAGCATCATAAAAGTTCTGCAAGCAACAGGCTCCAGCAGTAGCAAGGTGTTACTCGACTTATGACAATTGAGCCCAACATTTCTGTTGTTAGGTGAGACATTTGTTAAGTGAGTTTTGCCCATTTTATGCCTTTTCTTGCCACAGTTAAGTGAATCACTGCAACTGATAAATTACATCACCCGGTGGATAAGTGAATCTAGTTTCCCCACTGACTTTGCTTCTCAGAAGGTTGCAAAAGGTGATCACATAAACTTGGGACACAACAACAGTCATAAGTATGAATCAGTTGCCAAAAATCTGAATTTTGATCACATGATCATGGGGATCCTACAAAGATTGTAACTCTGAAATGAACTGTTGTAAGTCGAGGACTACCTTGTACTGGCAAAGATTTATTTCATCGGTACAACTGGGACATGATGTCTTCCCTCTATTCATAATGAAGACCAAGCTGTTAAAGCTGATTCTTTTATTTCAGTGGGGTTTAGAGCTAGAACACATTATAATAATCATTCAAAAATTAATCAAAAAGTTCATATATAACCTTTAACAGGAGTTTAATATGCACAAACCTCATATCATAATACATCATTCTGGAACCTGAATTCCTCTGACATCACCTGCCTTATTCCAGAAGAGATATAGTGAATGGATATCACTCCCTAAGACTCCATTTCATTTCATGTTGTATGTATGTTATAACAAACTAGTTTTCATTCATCTAATGAAATGTGGAAAAATGTCATTGTGGATTTGTCTTGGTGTAGAACTTCTGCGTCTTCATTCAGCCTGAAATAAAAGGATTAACTTCCTGGGATGGTGTAATTAGGTCCATAGCTACAGTTGATTGTAATACTTTTCTACCATTTCAATTTTTTTAAAGATAATACTCTTACTTCAGCCATGCCAGAACTATTTAGGTGTCACCTTTATGATGTCAACAAGAAAATATTATAAGACTTTGCAAATTAAGCAGCTGAAAATAAGGTTCATGAGTTTCAATTTTATATTTCCCCATATAAATCAAAATTTCCTGTATCAATAATTAAGCATTAATAATTAACATGTGCAAACATCAAAATACTTTATAGAAATGTTAATCTGTCCAGTTCCTCATTCTTCTGCCTGCCTATTTTGCTGTTTCTCCTCTTTAGTTAGTTAATAGCTAAGCCTCCGTCATCTCTGACACGCAACTAAATTCCCCAATGTGATTTTCAAAGAATGTGACTTTTATGGAGATTTTTGTTTTATTTATTACTCTAATTGAAGACATTCATTTCATTTTGTTCCCCCTCAAAATATTTTTATATCTTACAGAAAGGTTTTGTTACAAATCTATTGAACTTTTGCTATAGTGAGTAAACCTTTGGTATTAGAATATCTTTCTCACATCCGGTTATGAATTTAGCCATAAAGTGTGTTATTCATTTATGGTGGGGAAGTTTTGACAATGGAAAGATTTAGTATTAGTTAAAAAAGAGCCAAGTATTACACATAGCAGATTTTGAAGGCCTTTATAAATGTCACATTTTTTTCTCACTGTTCCAATCATGGATTTTTAGTATTCACTATAATTCTATAAAACATTACTCATGGTCCTAAAAACTGAAGTTCATTGTGATTGGCACATGGAAAATACAGATATATTTAAGTTTTAAGTAATAAAAATGCTTGATTAGATTCAATAGAATTACTGTAATGCTATGCTTTCTATTTCAGGGTAACATTCTGTTTATTGACTCTTGTTGTCTTTTGTGACTTTAGGGATATATTTTTCTGAGAACTATTTATTTTTATTACAAACTGTTCTGATACCATTTTTGACAACTGTATTAGAAAGCCACTGCATAAATAAAAGCATAACAACACTATTAACTATAGCTGGTTCTGAGAACTGAGCTACACATTACACTTAATATGCGCTGTTTAACTATGCTTTTGTTTCCTTGATTAATTAGTTACAGGGATACCAAATGGAATGGCTATTGTAAAGGCATTATATTGCAAGGCAAGGTTACTTCATTCCACAGCAATCTTTGGAATGGAATGGGAATGTCCTGTGACCCCTCATGTGCAACCAAGAGCTTCAGAAAATAAGTTCCCAATGGTACCAAGCATGGAAAGACAGGATTTTTTTTTGCCTAATAATAGAAACCAAAAACCAAAAAAAACTGTACTGTACCTCCTGAAGATAAGGAGTCATAGGACTAAAGATTTTATCCCATAAATAAGCTTTCTGAACACAGACACATAATTTAGACAGCAAATCTAAAACTGTAACTCAACGAGTAGTCCTTAATGGGTCTAAGTCTACATGGAAAGAAGTAAGCAGTGAGGTGCCACAAGGTTCTGCCTTAGGCCCAGTACTCTTCAATAACTTCATTAACGACAAAGATGAGGGAACAGAAGGGGAACTTACCAAATTTGCAGGTGATACTAAGCTGGCAGGAATAGCTAACACCCAAGAAGATAGGCTCAAAATCCAGATGGATCTTGACAGACTAGAACACTGGGCCATATCTAACAAAATGAAATTCAATGTAGAGAGAAGTAAAGTCCTACACTTAGGCAAGAAAAACCAAAAGTACACATATAGACTGGGTGAAACCAGGCTCAATAGCAGTAACTGTGAGAGGGATCTTGGAGTCTTAGTGGACAAACAGCTAAATATGAGCCAGCAGTGTGCAGCAACCACCAAAAAAGCTAATGCACTCCTAAGATGTATTAACAGAGGATACAATCAAGATCAAGGGAGGTACTAATACCACTCTATGAAGCCTTAGTAAGACCACACCTAGAGTACTGCATCCAGTTTTGTTCACCACATTACAAAAAAGATGTTGAGATTCTAGAAAGAGTACAGAGAAGAGCAACCAGGATGATTAGGGGACTGGAGGCTAAAACATACAACGAACGGTTGCAGGAACTGGGCTTGGCTAGCCTAGTAAAGAGAAGGACCAGGGGAGACATGATAGCAGTCTTCCAATATTTGAGGGGCTGCCACAGAGAGGAAGGGGTCAAGCTATTTTCTAAAGCTCCTGTAGGCCAGACAAGGAATAATGGATGGAAACTGAACAAGGAGAGATTTAACCTGGAAATAAGGAGAAACTTTCTGACAGTGAGAACAATCAACCAATGGAACCGCTTGCCCTAGGAAGTTGTGGGAGCGCCATCACTTGAGACTTTCAAGAAGAGATTGGACTGCCATTTGTCAGAAATGGTGTAGGGTCTCCCGCTTGGGTGCAGAGGTTGGACTAGATGACCTACAAGTTCCCTTCCAACTCTGATTATCTGTTATCTGTTAAGTCTGAGAATTGGGAAATCTGCAGTGTTAGCAACACTAAACTGGGTGGTGAGACACAATATTAGACTTATGGCCAATCTATAAAAGTTTCAGAAATGTGCTTCCTGGATAATTGAGGCAATTTCTATTAGGGAGGCTAAGAGGAGGCTTTGTGCCTAGGTTAAGAATAGTGACGCAGAGGATTTATTTAATTAAGAAAATTTATATGGCTGCCCAAGTCTCTCTCAGTGACTCCAGGTAACTTACAAAGATAAAAACCCAATACAAAAATAAAAAGCAATGAACTCCTACCCCCCACCCCCCAGCAACAACAACCAATCAAATAAACCACTTGATGGGCTCCATCTCATTCTGGTTCCCAGGCCCATTGGCAAAATCAGCTCTTTAGGCCTCGCAAAACAGTGTCAATGTGGGGCCAATCTTATCTCCGTGGGGGGTGATGTTCCATAAGATGATGTTGTATAGAGAGATCCCTTCTTCTTGGTCCCACTAGACGTCCCTCTGAAGAAAGGGGACCAATAGCATTCCCTGTTTCCCCCTCCTGGTGGGTCAGGTGGATGAATAGGGAAGAACGGATATTATGGGAAGAATTAAAAAGACAAGGGGGAAGAAATTGGGTGGATTTGGGCACTGAGTCAGAACCCAGTAATCCTGCTTTAATAGAGGATCTAATGAACAAAGCAGTTGTCGTAGATAGTGGTCAGAAACACACATAGAGACTTAATGATTTCTTGAGTGGCTTTTCCTCAGTCATTAAAATATATATTATATGAAACAAAGTGTAAGATTCATTTATAGTCTATTTGGCTGGTGATATTTCTAATCCGCCCTTTTGCCTATAGTAGATGTGGAAAATCTATTTTTTCTAATGCATCCTTCCAAGGGCTATAAAGGAGATGCCTGATGACACAATATACACATGTAGGCAGGACTCACATTTTTGCCCACTTTAATGCATTTTTCCAGTTGAGTAGATGTACAGAAATATGTTGGTAATATTTGTTTTGCATCTTTGGGTGTGTCACTGAAAATTGGTGGCAAAACCTGTGGCTATTTCAATAGCCTCAAAGTGCAGATTCACAGCTTATGTGCAGCCAACAGCACATGAACTGCCCATCAGAAAATATGGCTGTGTTAGTTGTGTACCTCTATATTATTTGAATGGATGTAGCAAAGCGGAATCAACTGAAGTGTATAAGCTGCTATAAGTGGTAAAAAATTATGTAACTGTTCAAGCAAAATTATCCTAAACTTGTAACCATCTCAAGTTTGCAATTATACATCTTGATATGTGGCTCATGGCTATATTACAACCATGATGGATAATTTGCTTTATTTATTCCCATGCTCTGCAGCTGCTGCAACTAGAATAGAAACTAGAGTGAAGTAATGGCAAAGGGGAGAACTTCAAGGCAGATACTAAGTTAAAGAATAAGTCTGCAGAAATTCTATATAAGCGATTTCACTATTTGCATTAAGAATGGACAATCTGTGTATAGCAATAGCATTTAGACTTCTTTACTGTTTCATGGTGCTTTACAGCTCTCTCTAAGCTGTTTACAGAGTTCAGCATGTTGACCCCAACAATCTGGGTCCTCATTTTGCCCACCTTGGAAGGATGAAAGGCTGAGTCAACCTTGAGCCTGGTGGGATTCGATCTGCCAAATTGCAGACAGATGGCAGTCAACAGAAGTAGCTTGCAGTACTGTACTTGAGCCACTGCACCACCATGGCTCACCGTGGAATGGGGTGTATAACTCCGCATTCCATTTTTGCACTGCTTGGAACTGCTGAAATTCTGCACAAAAACCAACAAATTAATGTATTTTTCATGTTTTAAAAACATATAGTGTATATAATTCCACTAAGATTAAAGCTTAATCTACTAGAGGGAGGAGGAAAGATCAAATTCCCCCCAGACGAAAAAAAACTTTTGGCTTTGCTTCTTCACAAAGCATCACTGCAGTCCTATCTTGCCCTCTGAGGTCTTGAGTAGCCTAAATATCTAGTATGTCTAGAAAAACTTCCACCATTTGGTATGCTTCTTTTTTCCATGTAAGAATAAAGTGTGGAATTGGTTGTTGAAAAATTATACTGCTTTTTAACATTAGGTGTCAGATTATTTTAATCCTCTCCAGCATTTAATGATTTTGCTTTTTTAAAAAAATGTACTCGGAGGAGGTTATAATTTAAAAAGTACATATATGCTACTTTAATTATATTGCAATTATGTATTAAGCTAATTGTATTAACTTTTTGAATTTAATTCAATATTATTTCCTTCTTCTTTTAATTAAATGGTAAGCTGCCTCAGACAAGGGGTTATAAATAAAACACCTTAAATAATACAAATGGTGTGAACTCTTATATCCAGTCAAATAATGTGGTACATAGAGTTATCTTCCTATTCACTGAATAATCCAACAGGTAGTATAACCCATCAATTTCAATCCATATCTGAGTAATTGTGACACAGAAAAAGCAGTAAAGGCAGTCCTCATTTAATGACTGCTTCTTTAGTGACCATTTGAAGTCATGACAGTGATGAAAAACTAACTTTATGACCAACTCTTGTATTTACAACCTGTGCAAGTGTGTAAAGCAAAGGAAAGCTGAAGTAAGATCATAAGCACAGTCATAGTTTCATTTAGTCACTGCTTCACTTAGTAACCAAAATGCTTACCGCAACTGTGGTCACTAAACAAGGATTTGTTTGTTTTGCAGAGCCACTGTTGCAAAACTGTCCCCTATACACAAATATTGGGATTGCTTATTTCTCCTACAGAAGGCTAAGAACAAAGAATAGTACATGCCAAGTCTTGTGCCAGAGTCATTTAGGAATCAATATTTATCAATCACTTTGCTGATTAGGCTTGGATCCCGGGCTCTGATGAAATAGGTTTCATGTGTTTTATTTTTATACTTATTTAAATTACATTATATTTTTAGATCTATTTAAAAATAATAATCTCAGAGATACCAAGCATCCTTTTATCTGCAATGAATCATAATGAAAATCTTCCTTATTGGGCACCATAAGTAACATTTCTGAATACACGGTTTGGAAAAAAACATGACTTGGTTTTGACCTGCACAGACAATAATATACAAGTGCTACAAATCTCTTTCAGAATTATAATTTTGGACTGAGATAGAAAAAGAAGTGACAGAATTAATGTACACAGTTAAGACTGCAATAGAAGAAATAATCAATTGTCTTTATTCAAAATAAAAGTTCAGCGTGGTCTAATAAAGCAGCAGGTGCTTCTTTTTTTAAGTTTTCAGATACATATGATATAAAAGGATCCCTTAGAATTTGAGGTAGTTCACAGGAAGTCATACAAGAATAGAAGCCAAAAATGTTAATAGATCTAGATCAAATGTCTATATAATAACCAATAAGGATACTTGAATGATATACTGTAATCACTCTATAAATCACTAATTTTCCTCTCTCATACATAAATAACCTAAATTTGATGGATCATTCATTTGATTTGAAAGAAGCCAAGTTTATAGTACTATTTCCCCCCCTGAAAAGTGGTATACCCATAGAGGAATCTCAGATTCTCAAGGTACCATCTTAGCATTTTTCCTTCCAAAATATTCTTAGTAAACTAAACAGACTACTTGCAGTTCAATGCCATGAGGTAATCAACCATATACTTTTCAGCAGTGCCTGTAAGAAACTGACAAAGCAGCATGAAGAACAATGTCTCTCTTCAAGTGGAACTAGAGTAAGAAATTACCCAGTGCTGACCAGTGCAAACAATTTTGTGCAGGTAATTAACTTGGCTGGTTCAAAGCAGACAGAAATGAGATCACCACCTTCTATGGAAATGCAATTTAGTTGCTGAGTTGAGACATATGAAAACAATGAGGTTTCTAAGGATTAAAATGAGAATGCCTAATGAAATACATAGTCAAAAAGTCAAAGGCTTGAAACCGGAATGCCTAATAAAACATGTAAGTAAAAACAGAAAGGAGGAGGGGGAAACTTTGCATGTTAAAAATCCAATGTTTGTATTCAACCAATAAATGTCTGTAAAAAGATAAAGAAAATAATATACACTCTTAAAAGACACCCTCATTAATCTAAGTGATATTAAACGTTTAATATAAACAGAAAATAAGAAAAAAAGTATGACTATAGGCTTAGGTAATCATACTATAGGCCTAGATAATGAACCTTTTTGCAAATACACAAGTTTTCTCAATAAGGCACATGCTTGGGATGTGACAGGCAGGTTTGCATTGATAAGTATTTGTACCGATCCATATTGGAACAAATGACATTGCAATCGTGCTTTGCATTAGGTGCCAACAGAAACATTTAATGGCCACATTTCCAAGATAAATGACTCCCAACAAGATGAAAAACATCACAAAAACTATAAAAAAATGTTGGGAAGGCATGTTGCAAATCTTTTAAAGGAGTTTTAAAGGAAATTTTGTGAGGGAAAGAAAAGAGACCATAGAAAATAATGCAAGCCCCCAAAAAAAAAAAAAAAAAAAACCTGCTGGAAACAGGCCTGCAAGATGTAGAGGCATTTCATAATGTCTAGTGTCTTTGTGTATAGACAGAGTATACAGGAAGAAACAGAAGTTTTATTGCAGAAAGCCAAATATTTTTAGTGGGCATTATTGCATTCTGGTGGAATAAAAATTCATGAAATGAATGTCAGGATTGAAGGGTACAATTTATTCAAAAGCCTAGACAAAAGACGTGGTAGATTGGGGCTGAATGTGAAGGAAGTGTCCATTTGTACTGAGGATCAAGAATTTGAATACGAGGATCTAGTCAAGCAGTCCACAGAGGGACAGTAATAAGTGATAGTGATAGGCCAGAAGTTCTCAGCTCCTACTTTGTCTCAGCTTTTTCTTCAAGGGGAATATGATCAAATGACTCTTAAACAAAAGGAGGGAGCGCTAATCCAATGTAACTAGCACGTATGCGCAAGGGGAACCGTTACCTGCACCTTGCGTGAATTTAGAAGCATTTTTGCAAACATCTTGTTTCACTGACAAATCTGCAAACTATGTCCCTTGTGCAAAATTATCCCGCACCTAGTTTGGTGAATATGGTGAAATTAATATCTTGGGGGCCTTCCAATCTTCTTGTCTCTTCTTGTGTTTCTTATTTCTGCTAAATGAATCTGGATATGTCCAAACCAAAGAGACTTAATACGTGTCATAGGAAATAATGAGTCAAATCAGAATAAAACAAGTGACAATGGACAATTCAAAGGCTTGTTATTAGAGGACAATTTCAAAGATAACATTATAGAAGAAAACAATAACCATATTAAAGAGTGAATATTGTAAAAAAGAAACCACGGAATAGGAAAACTTCTTTTCGGTATTTCAATGTTTCAAAACCGATTGAAAGTAATTTTATACAGCAAACTAAATGATGAATTACTGGTAAATATTCTGCAAAAAAGTTATGTTGGCCAATTACAACATTTTACCTCCCACATTTCCTCCCTAGCAATATTCCTCATTTATATGGCAGATCTCTGCTCTTTTCAAGATAAGGAATGCATTCTTTACATATCACATTAAATTCCTAAGTTTTGTCATTAATCTTATAATGCTAACATGAAGTGGTTATTAGTGCCAGCATCTTAGTATGTCACAATTATGTTTTCATATTGCAAAAATTATTGCTGGTACAGCCAAGGACAGTTGTAAATAATCTTCCCCTTCCTCACTACAAAGCTCCAATTTATTAGTATAATCCGATATCATAACAATGGGTTCAAATTTAGTCAGTAATTTATAATAACATGTGTTTTTGTAGTTAGCACAATTGCCTAATTTAATGTTACATGTGGCATTTTGCTTCTACTATGCATTTTCTTTTTGTAAAAAATAGTTTTAGCCCGTAATAATTCTGGAATATTTTGTTATTGTTATCAAAACAATTGTTAAGAGTTACACGAATATTCAATGTACTTTAAATCAGTTTTGATCATAAGATATAGCTTGTTGCTTTGAACTAGCTAGTGCTACGGAACTACATCTATTATACACACACACACACACTGCAGATTTTACTACTGTATCAGCCGCACAAGGGTAGAAAGGTTTTATTTAGCATGTCCAGACTATCTAATGTTGGCATTTGAAACCTTGTGCCCCAGAGTGTTTGGTTGAAACGACACGAAGAAGGCCTCTGTTCTCCTTGAAGGCACCGTGCGATCTATGTATATGCGTAGAGCCCTTCTTACATCCAAACGGATGTAATCTCTGTAATCTCTGAACTGGCAGCCTATGGAGAGCTAGTTCCGCCCTTTTCTCCTCAGGCTTGAGGGCCTCCTCTGCCTCACTTGGAATAGTGGAAGAGGATGCCAGGGCAATTATCGGCTTGTCCACTTCCGGAGTGTTGAGGGAGTTGGAAAATTTGGGAGCTAGATTATAAAATCTTTTGTCATATCCCATTGGGACGGGGTATGAGGCTGAAGCTGCCCATTGTTTCTGCACTAGGTCAGAAAACATATGAGGAACGGGGATTACGTCTGCTTCAGCGACCGGTTGGGAGAATATTTGATTCTCTGACTCCCCTGTAATCTCAGATGGTTGGAAGGTGGGGGGGGGGTTGTTTTGTCATGCCGTGCAGTGTTCTTAGCCTTGAACAACAAGGATTTCAATCACTGTGGGCGGAATAGACCCGTAAATACAGGTTGCTCGGGAATGAGGCCCTTGTCGTCGACATCCCAGTCTCCAGTGGGTCCATCTCTGACAAGCCCTGGTCTATGGTGTGGATTGACCCTTCTTCCATTTGTTCAATTGGGTCAAATTTGTCTCCCAGGTCATTTGGACCCAGTGATGGCATATCTGGGGGAATGGGGAGCCCCACTTGGGGAGGTACCTGAGTGAAATGCTGTTCCAATATGCCTATGGACCGCTCAGAGAGGGATCCGCAGTCCGAAGCTGTGGATGGTCTTCTGGCCCGAACCACTTGTTGGACGCCTGCCATTATGCCCCTTTGAATTGCCAACTCCATCCACGCCCTCATGTTGGCTGGGATTTCCTCCGGAAGTACCCCTTCCTGGCGAAGGCCAGCAGCAGTGGATGTAAATGTTGCCTCCGGGGCCCTCCTAGAGGCGATCGCAGTGGATGGAACTTCTTGAGGAATCTGTTTAGCTATGCTACGCCTCTGAAACAAATCCAGGGGTGAGGGTGGAGGACTTGGGGCCTGAGCTATGTTAAGCAGAAGCTGTGATGCTGGTGCGGCCTGCCCCTTTTTCCTTGGTACCTTTTTGAACTTGTTTTTCTAAGGCCTGATGGTGTCTGCGTGGGTCCTTTTCGGCTGCCTTAGAAGGCTTTTTGGGCTCCATGGGCCTGTCCCGGGCCTTGGATGTTACTCTGGCTCTAGAACTGTAGTTGCTTGCCATTTTAGATCTTGTTTATGGCTCAAATTGTTAATGAGGCTCTGGGGTATGGTGGTTGGCACACCTAGGAGCCTGCTCCCTTAAGGGGCAGGGGATCCTTGTTAATGGTCAGTCCCCCTTTTTGTTTATTATAATTTTTGTTTTTTATTATTTAGTTAGTTATTTATTATTATTTTTTTGAATATTAGAATTATAATATAGATCTTTTGGGAGTATTTAAGACTCCTTCAATTGCTCCTAATCTGAAAGGAAAATCTTCCAATTTGAATTAATGCCAAATGTAAAGAAATAATTCCAATTGAACTGCAGAATACCCCCTCAGACCGATTCCCTGGTTAATGGAAAACACGGCCTGCAACTGGTAATTGCCCAGGCATTAGTGTCTAATGCCCCCAGTTGAGCTGCTGAAAATTATTGCTGTGATGATGTGTCAACAGTCAAATTATCCTTCCACCCCTCCAAAAGAAAGGGCGTTGGTACTTACCTGACACGCCTGTTCTTTTTGAGCTGTGAAGAGCATCCAGTAGTGGGAGGTGCTTCAGTCTCCGCATGTCTAGGCTGGGCTTAATTTGTGGAACGCTCCTCCTCCTCCATGGTACTCCTCCCCAGCGTTCCCCAGTTTTGGCGAAGACAAGATACATAACCGCCCTAGTCCTCAATGCCCTAACAACTCGTTGGCCGAAACAGGACCCCACCAGACAGAAAAAAAGGGTGGGGCTGGATGCTCTTCACAGCTCAAAGAGAATGGGCGTGTCAGGTAAGTACCAATGCTCTTTCTCCCATGAGCTGTTCAGTGCATCCAGTAGTGGGACATACCAAAGCTTGGCCTGTCCTACAGGAAGGACTCCGTCTGGCCTGGAATCTCCTCCTGGTCCCTGTGGACCCGTTGCAGAACTCTTCTACCAAAGGAGGCCTCAGCAGATCCAAACACATCTATTTTATAATGCCTAATGAATGGCGATGGAGAGGCCCAAGTTGCGGCTCGACAAATTTCAGTTATTGTTGCCTGTGTGGCCCACGCTGCCGATGTTGCGGCGCTCCTTGTTGAATGAGCTGTTATGCCCCTGGGCACCTGCAGGGATTGAGTCTGATACGTTTTCGCTATCGCAGCCCATAGCCAACGGCCTATTGTAGAAGGTGAGGCCTTGCATCCCTGAGTGTTGGGCTGAAAAGACACAAATAAGGCCTCCGTTTTTCTGAAAGCCGCTGTGCGGTTGATATATATTTGCAATGCTCGCCTCACATCAAGCCTATGCCATTGTAGTTCCATCCCTTGGGATGGTCTGGGACAAAAATTAGGAAGTATCAGCTCTTGTGCCCTATGAAAGACCGAGTTAACTTTGGGTATAAATGTAGGATCAGGACGAAGGACCACCTGGTCAGAATGGAAAACACAAAGATCTTGTCTGACAGACAAGGCTGCAATCTCCGAAATACGACGAGCAGAAGTGATCGCTACAAGGAAAACTACTTTATACGTCAGAAATTGGAGACTTGACGATTTCAAGGGTTTGAAAGGGCCCTTAGTGAGTGCGACAAGGACCTTGTTAAGGTCCCAGGTGGGATAACAGTGTACCGCTGGAGGGCATAAATTTGTGGCTCCTCAAAGGAAACTCCGTATGCGTGGATGATGGGAAAGAGAAAGTAGACCTTCACAAGTGAGAACTGACGCCAAGGCCGCCACCTGTCTTTTCAACGTATTAGGTGATAAACCCTTGTCAAGTCCCTCTTGCAAGAACTCTAGGATTTGAGCCACAGATGGAGAGGTGGGATCAATTCGAGACTCGGTACACCATTTGCAGAAACTGGACCATGTGGCATTGTAAATGCGAGTTGTTGAGGGGCATCTGGTGGCTTGGATAGTGGCGATAACTCTGTTGGAAAACTTTTCACTCTTCAGACAACTCCGCTCAACCTCCAGACAGTCAGGTGCAACCATTGAGCGTCCGGATGTTGAAGGGGTCCCTGGGTTAACGAAACCCTGGCTGGCGGAATTCTCCATGGTGTTGATACGGATAGACTGCGGAGGTCTGCAAACCATGGCCATCTGGGTCAGTAAGGAGCTACTAGAAGTAGTTCCGCCCTCTCGTCTAGCAGTTTCTGGATGACCTTGGGAACCAGTGGAAGTGGCGGGAATGCATACAGAAGTCCCGGGGCCAACGACAGTGGAGCGAGTTGAAGTTCTCCGCTCCTTGCGAGGGGTACCTGGAAAAAAATCTTGGGAGCTGAGCGTTGAGGGGGGAAGCAAACAGGTCCACCACTGGCTGTCCAAATGTCCTGACCGCTTCTTGAAACAGGGACGGATGGAGGCGCCACTCCGATTGATCGATGGTGGCCCTGCTCAGCCAGTCTGCCTGTGTATTTGACAGACCCGAAATGTGCTCTGCTCTGATGGAAAGTAGGTTGCTCTCCGCCCAACGACACAAGCGCTCCGCTTCTCGCATGAGATGCTTCGACTGTGTGCCCCCGTTTCTTTATGTGAGCTTTGGCTGTTACGTTGTTGGTCAATATTAGTATGTGCTGATTGTGTACCTGTGGAAGGAAGCTGTGGAGAGCCAGGTGTACTGCTCGAAGCTCCAGCCAATTTATGCTGCACGACTGTTCTATGGCGGACCAGCGGCCTTGGGTTGTGAGCGATTGAATGTGCGCTCCCCATCCAAACAGGCTGGCATCGGTGGTGATGCTAAGTCTGTGTGGCTTTTTGAAGAGGCAGCTTCTGTTGATGACTGGTCTGGTCCACCAGAGGAGAGATATGAGGACCTTTGATGGTAGCCTGACCTTGTATTTGGAGTTGCTTCGGCCGGAACGCTGGTACGGGAGCAGGAACCACTGGAGGGATCTAGTGTGGAGCCGGGCCCAAGGGATGATAGAGATACATGAGATAATCTTGCTTAACAATTTTGATAGTTCAGCTAGGGACACCCTCTTAAGACCCCTGATCTCCTTAACTAATTGCTGAATGCTATTTAGTCTATCTGGTGACAGGTAAACTTTGCCTTCCACCGTATCTATGACTGCCCCCAGATGGGTTAACCGAGTCGATGGTGTTAAATGACTCTTTTTCCAATTTATTGAGAAGCCGTGTTGTTGTAAGGATTGTAATATGTTCTGAGTGTCTTTGACTGCTTGATGGGCGGAAGATGACAAAATCAAAATGTCATCAAGATACCACTGGAGTCGTACGGGGATATCACAGAGATGAGCAGCTAGCGTTGCGAGAGCCTTCGTGAAGGTCCTAGGGGCAGAAGCTAGTCTGAAAGGAAGGGCCACATATTCAAAATGGTGGTTATTATAACAGAATCTCAGAAATTTATAGTGGGAAGGCCGAATAGCAATATGCAGGTACACCTCCGTTAGGTCAATGGACATGAGGACGTCACCCTTTCTGATGCAAAGTAAGATAGATTGCAGGGTGTGCATTTTAAACTTGCGATATACTAAGAAGCGGTTGAGACGTTTCAGATCTAATATTGCTCTCTACCCCCCAAAACTTTTTGGAACAACAAAAAGATGTGAATAGAAACCTCGCCCTCATTGGGTGGTGGCTACTGGCTGGATGGCCCCTATATCCAGTAAGTGTTGGATAGCTGTTTCCATGAGATTATATTTAACCGGGTCTCTGGAGATAGGTCATGACATGAAAAAATCTGGGGGAGTGGATTGGAATTCCAGCGCAAGGCCAAATCTAATCATGTCCCTGACCCAGGAATCAGAGGTTGAGGAGTCCCATTGGTCCGCGAATAATTTAAGGCGTCCGCCAATGGGGGTCGGGTCCAGGGAGTTATCTTGGATGTTGAAAGGGCCTGTTTCCTGCTCCCCGAAAGGATCTTTTGGATTGACCACCCCTTCTGCTCCTATCCCCGAAGTCGGACTGTCTGGCTGCTGCCCTGGTCTGAATGATGGGGGTCTCTGGTATCTGGGTGAAAAAGATCCATGGTAAAAGGGCCGAAAGGATCCCCTCCAAAAGGACTGAGGGTTTCTAGGATCTGACTTCCGAAAAAGGGAAGGAAGAATTTTCTTTTTATTACAGGTTTCAATTAGTAGCGGATCAAGGGAAGGGCCAAACAGTCTGTCTCCCACAATTGGGGATGAAGACAACTTGCATTTGTGCTTAAAATCCGCTTGCCAATGTTTTAACCATAGCAAGCATCGCGCTGTGACGTGAAGTAATGGCCCTGGCTGAAAACTTGACTGCATGATAAGTTGCGTCAGCTGAGAATTCAGCAGCTGCTATAAGTTTAGCAATATCTTGGTGCGCTCTAAGGTTAGAATTAGGGACATGTTCCCGTAAGAGGCGGAGCCATCTGAGAGAAGAACGGGTGAAGAAGGAGGCAGCCATGGCTGCTCTGATGGCCCACGCGTCAGACTGATGGGCTCTGCGTAGGGCTAGCTCGGCCCGTTTTTCCTCTGGCTTTAATGCCTCCAGTGCATCACTGGGAATGGAGGAGGACGCTAATCCCACTATAGGTTCATCTACCTTGGGAGTATTCAATAATTTTGAGAAATCAGGGGCCAAATTGAAATATTTCCTGTCATATCCAGTGGGGGCTGGGTACACCGCTGCAGAGGCCCACTGTTTCTGTACCAGGTCCGAAAACATGGGAGGAACTGGGATCACCTCTGCTTCAACTACTGGTTGGTTGAAAATTAGATCCTCTGGTCCCTCTTCTGAAGGAGTTGGAGTGGTAGAAGGGGTCGACTTGTTTAGGCGTGCAATATTTTTTGCCTTAAACAAGAGAGATCTGAAAAGTTGTGGGCAGAATAAGCCTGTAAAAACAGGTTGGTCAGGAACAAGGCCCTCATCCTCAGACATTCCCCTTTCTAAGGGGTCTGCTTCTGACAGGGGCTCGCTGTCATGTATTGATCCTGATTCAATCTCTTCCATTTGATCAATTTGATCCACTTTTTCCTTCTCCTCCTCCTCAGTCGGCCCTTGGAGGGGGACCTCCCCTTGTAAATGTACCTGGGTATGGTGCTGCTCCGACCTGGTCAATGACTTCAGCAATTGGGAATCATGATCCGTGATCACAGGAGATTCCCTGGTCATAACTGCGTGTTGAAGACCTGCTGCGATTCCCTGGCGGATTGCCAGCTCCATCCAGGCCTTCATCCTCTCTGGAACTTCCTCTGTAAGACTATCGTCCTGACGAACACCGGCAGCCATTGGAGTGAATGTGGCTTCAGGAGCCCTTCGCGTGGTCGGTGTTCCAGATACTTGGGCCTGTTGGCCTTGGGGAGCCAAGCTGTGCCTGGATGAGAGGGAGAGATCTAGGGGAGGAGGAAGGTGGGAAGAGGTAGACAGACAGGGCTGGAGGAGGCGAAGTCCCGTGAGACCTTGTGCGCCTCCCGTATGCACTTATCTATCTGTTTTTGTAAAGCTTTATGGCGCCTGATGGCGTCCCTTTCTGAAGTTTTAGAATTCTCTTTCGCCTGCTTAGGTTTGTGCTGAGATTTGGCTTTGACCTTCAAGGATGAGGTCTGAGAGCTGCTACCGTCTGCCATTTCGATTGAAATTGGAATTGCAGTATGCTTGTTATACAACGCAATACTGTGAAGGCGGTTGGCACGCCCAGGGGCCTGATCTGAGGACAGACCGGTTGCCCTGATGATGTTTTTATTGCCCCCTTTCCTCTTTTTTTTTTTTTTTTTTGGAATAATACCTATCTAAAATGAGTCGTATCTCAGTAATAATATTTTATTGATATTAAAATATTATACCAAAGAGAAAATTATTATTATTGTTGTTGTTGTTATTGTTATTATTACCACTAATATATATATAGATATGGCAATATGTATATGAATATTAATTAAATGGCATGATGTTACGTGCTGAGAAACCAAACAGCCAAATTGAGAACGCCTAAAGGCCCAGATTGATAAGGATAGAGGCCTTCAACAGCTTCCCTGCACAGGCGGACACAGGCCTAGGTGCTCGCTGTTGTGCCGCTGGGTTGATTGGGCTGTGAGGGTTAAGCCAACAATTTAACTGTAAGAATAGCCTCGAATGTAGAAAAAAAACCAAGACGAGGGTATAATGGTCCCCAGTATTTCTGAAGGGAACCTCTGCTCGGAACAGAGCTACCTCACACAGCACAAAATGGAATACAGGCGCGCGGCCACGAGGTCTTGTAAGAAAAGATGGCCTCCGGCCGTTAATCTTTTGGCGCTCTCCCCAGCAGCAAACTCCCATCGTATAAAGGAATAGCCTCCGATGGCTTTTCCTATGAGGCTAAACGGCAGGGAAGGGTGGAAGGTACTAAGTATTTGAATCCTCCACCCCAAATGGCGTTCAGAGGGGGAAGGAAAGCGATACGACTCTGTTGGGAGCAAAGAACTCATGCCGCTGTTTGGGTAAAGAAACGCTGCGGCAATCGGTCGGAATGGCAGGGGTAGAAAGATTGGTTGTGGGGAGGGGGCGCGGAGCAGCGCTGAAGCCTCCCGCCGCTTTGGGGCGCGAAATGGCGCTTCCCTGAAATGCGAGCGATCTCTGCAACGAGAGCCAACTTCGAGAAATCGCAATGGGATTAGAAGGCTAAAGTACTAAAGACAAGCTGATTAACTTTCAAACCTGCTAGCAAGGAAATAATTTTTCCTGTTTCGGCCAAGAATCACAAGCACGGCCTATCTCTCACGAGGCTGAGCCAAAACTGGGGAACGCTGGGGAGGAGTACCATGGAGGAGGAGGAGCGTTCCACAAATTAAGCCCAGCCTAGACATGCGGAGACTGAAGCACCTCCCACTACTGGATGCTCTGAACAGCTCATGGGAGAATTGGTCTGTCCCCAGGTCCCCAGAAAGGGAAACCTAACAAGGGGGCCTCACACAGTCCACACACAGACTCGCCACGTGGCTGGATTTAAAATGGCGGCTGCCATGTGGTAAATTCGAAAGAAGCAGCTTATCAACCACCCGATCTGCCGTAGGCAAAATCGATCAGCGGGGAAGGTACAGAGGCTCTAAGCTTCTGTCCTGGAAGGTGTTCCACGGGAGAAGCCTCAGCTGTTGCCTGTGCGCTGCAGCAGGCGATCGGACGATAAGAGCCTCAGCAGTTGCGGTTTTGGAGGCTGTGCCTCGTGGCTAACGGAGCGCCGAGGGCGTGCTCGGAGGTTTTACAAGCTCCGACGGCCCGGTAGATGTTAAGGGGCCGTCAGGGGCTGTTGAATCTCGATGGTACGAACGGATTCCCCAATCAATTGAATACTTGGTCTCACTAAATGCTCTAGCTCTGTTCCGGCCAAGGTAGAAGGTGCCTGTTCCTATGAAGGCTGAGCTAAAACTGTGGACACTAAGGAGTAGTCCCATGGAGGAGGAGGAGCATCCTCAGATGTTAAGCCCAGCCTAACTAGGAAGAGACTGAAGCACCTCCCACTACTGGATGCTCTGAACAGCTCATGGGAGAAATTACTTATGCATTAATAAAGAGACATTTAGGACCAATGCAATTTTATCCTACCAAATGTAGCTGAGAATACTGTGATTTAGATAAGATAAAATACATCCCAAATGCATATACAGATCCTATTATTCATTGCAAGATATTGTTGGTGCTTGGGAATTGTTCCAAACTATTTTACTATTTAATTTTCTTTGCAATTAATAGTACAATAGGCTAACATTTTGCTGTACTGTACTACAGAATCAAAATAATTTAAAAAATGAAATGTCTCTCCCTTTCAATTTCTTTTGTGAGCCTCAGGGAAAGTCTACATTTATTCAATGATATAATAAAACAAGAGTTCACAATTATCTTTCCAAAGTTGGCCCATTACACTTTAGAGAAACAAATTACAGTAAAATAACACAAATAACTCCAAATAGTTCTTTAAACTGCACTGTTCATATATACACTTAGTCACTATTTTCTTTGAACACTATTATGTCACTATCCAAAGCATTTTAATTAATTGAAATTTTCCAGGTCTGTTGTCCTTGCAATCTGCTGTAACAGTAGGAGGAATTCATTTCTTCTTGTTGAAGCAGACCAATCTTCGGTTGACAAAGCCAGTGAAAATAAGAAGAAGGATTAAAACCATTTTGAATGCCATGGACACTATAAAGACTACTTCAGTTCCTGGCCTCAGCATTCATCCTTGCCAGAACTTATTTATATGAATAACATCTTAACCACAGCTTTTATTTTTCTTAAAGAAGATGCTGTTGACTGAGGGCCATACTCAAAGAGTTGCTATTCACACAATTAGCAACCGCACGATTGGCTTTTTAAAAGTGAATTTACAGGCATGCCTCCCTGATCCAAATCAACATCATGTATGTGAAGAGAGGTCTTAGCTATTTTCTCCTGCTGCAATCTAGGTCTTATTTAGACTACCTATATCTACTATATACATTAGTGTGAAAATTATCTAGAAAACTATATAGAACTCCTCCTGTCTCAATGCAACTGGCATGTCTTTTGGGACACTTGTGTAATTAATGGAAAATAAATGACTCTATAGTAGCAACCTGTTGGCACTCTAAAAGTGTGCAATGTAAATTTCTGGTATCCGCCAAGCCTGTGATTTATTTTTTAAAAGACACAGAGTTGTTAATTGAGTTACTGGCACCATAACTAGTTTGATCCTAAACTGGAACAATCTGAAATCTGATTGTGATGACCCGGGACGTGGCACAAAGACAACACAGTCACGTAAGTAAGAAAAGTCCCTTTAATATCTCCAACTTTGCCCCCAATGTCCAGTTACCTTCGGCTGGAGAAAAAACTCTCCCAAGAACAGTTTTTAAGTGGAGGAAATTCAGTCCGAAAACAAAGTACATATAAACTGTAAATAAAAATCCACACAAACAGGACTTCCGGTTTGAGCTTCTTCGGCGACAGACCGAAGCCTCGTCTCTGCGAGGCTTCGATCTGTGCTCACCGCTGGAGCGCCCCAAGCCGGCTGGTTTCGGGGCTAAGCCACCCTGTAGAGGTGGTGAAGAAGGGGGAGACTGCCTGCAGGGTTGAGGAGAGCCGCATCTCTCCTCCCCAGCTGGCCATTACTCCCTTTCCCGAAGGCGGTTGTAGCGGTGGTCAGAAATGGCCACTACAAAGAAGAACTCGACCGGAAAAGAATGTGCAGGAGGAAGATAAGAAGAGAAAGTGTTGGTTGACCGGGTCAAACAGCAAAAGTAACAAATAAGGTACCCTGGAATTTAAATTTAATAACATTGTTCCCAAAGAAGATTTTGAAGCTGCGAAGGAGAGAGAGAAGGGAAAGGATTAGGTTTTTTTTTCTTCCCTTCCTTATACTGACAGCTAAGAGACTTAAGCAAGAAATTGAAAAAAATCCACTTTGACATTAATAGGCATCTAAGCTGAAAATAAAAGTCAAAGGGATAATAAAGATTTCTGGATATTTAAAAGTTTTTAAAAAGCAGGAAAGGAGAAAAAAAAAAGAATAAAAGGGCAGGATATGGAAAAATGGAGGAGACTGCCTGGAACTAAGGAATGGAACTGTAACTAAAAGGAACTTACAGTGAAATTTTAACAAGATTCCTCAAAGATACATTTTAATTGAAACTTGGTAACAAAATAATAGAACCCCAGGAAGAGAAAGTGGAAAAAAGAATCAAGAAGAAACAGTCTTGGATTATTTGGATTACTTGGTGATTTTTGGTTTTTGCATCTGGATGACTAAAATTAACCGGTTGTTTAAAAGTCTTTAAAATGGTATTACTCTTAGAAGAACTGAAAATGAAACTTAAAAAATGGAAAGAAGATGCACAAGAAGGGAGAGGTTCTTTTGGCTTCGTGTTTCAATTCTTAGAAATGGAGATCTGGAACTATGAGAAACAACAAGAAACGCTTGCAGAACAAGAAGATTGGGACAAAGAAGAAGCCATCTTTAATGATCAAATAATTTTAAGTGGGGGGAAAAAAGAAAAGGGCGGAAAGAGAATGAAAGGTTTAAGACTAGAAAAAACAACCAAAAAGAAGAAGAAGAATTTGAAAGATAAGTATAATATTAGAAAGCAACAGAAGAGGGGATTTCAGATGAGAGAGTTAGAAGTAGAGAGGCGAGGGGGTAAAAAGGGGAGGGAGAAGAAGAGGGGGAAGAAGGCAAGGAAAAGAAGTTGTAAAAGACAGAAACAAGAAATGGAGAAACAGGGAAAAGATATAAGGATTGTAACCATAAGCTTGTTTAGGGATAATGGGTGAAAATGTAATTGCAAAAGGGATTCTGCAAAGGTACATAAGATAGCATTGTTATATTACAAACAGAAATAATTTTAGAAAATATGATTAAAATGATGGATAAAATATTTACTGTAAGGTAGTTGAATGTTTGGTAATACATAAATGAATTAAAATGATTAAGAGAATTAAATGGGAACATTTTTAATTATTAGTAATGATTTATAAAACTATAAGTGAGAAATATGGGGGGGGGATTAACTATGGAAAGTTTATAAGTGTTTCCAAGGAAGTATGATATTTAATTGAAAAGAAATGTTAAAGATGTTAAGATTTTAATGCATATTAATGATAGAATTGAATTGGAATGGAATGTGTGCTTTATTTACATATATATATAATTTTTTCTTTTTAAAAATATAGTGTGTATTTTAAGAATGTACCAAGCAGAATTCGACTGGAAGTTATGTATTATATTGAATGCTATAATCTTAAAGGTATACATTGAAGCTTATAGTGGAAATGTAATAAATAATTAAATAATTCGGTGTTTGGGGATGCACAATAAAATCTAAATTAATTTAAAAAATACCACAATCTTCTATCATCACAATTATATTCATAAGAAATTATAACAACCAGTGCCTGCTTTCAAGATAATTTGTGCAATGTCTCTATTAGTCAAGTTTAATACTCAGTCAGATGTTATGCAAATAATGTCAAATATCTGCATAATAGTGATATTTCCATGCAACTCATTTCCATAGGAGGTTCTTCAGCAACCTGTACATTTTACCAATCAAGTAAAAAAGTGAAGACTTTTCATGAAACTGCATTTTAAATAATTTTATTACAAATCTTAATGAAATTCAGCTGAATTCTAGGAATTGCTCTATTGACAGCTGTAGCAAAAGCTTGCAAAAGTAACAGTTTTCAAAATTATACCCTTCCCTGAATAAGAGAGCAATATTAAATTGGAACTTTTAAGGCAAGTTTTATATTGATTATATTATTTAATAAGAAATCTAGTTATTGGTTATATATCAGGCAACTATTTTCTTATGTATACTGTATTTGAATAGTAACTTTCATAAATACAAGATTAGTTCTTAACCACTGGTCTGTCACTGTAGACGATGTTGTGAAAGTCTACAATTTGTAATACATTGCTGACAAAATAAATTTCTCATTGTCAATGTTTCAAAATGATAGACAGCAGAACAGTATTTCCATGGTTTTTCCTGCATGTTATCTTACGATCAATATGTTATACATTTCATTCATGCAGAAGTTCCATTGAATTAAATAGAATAGGCAATAACAATCCTGTTCTTCAGCTTAAGTAAGTTCTTCACCCCAAAAATTTTAGTATGTAAATTCCCATTCGGATTGCAGACCAGCAGAGTAGGAATGTACCACCTCTCCATCGCCTTGGTAGGTTTAAAAAATATCTTCCCTTTCTCCCCTTTATTTTGAAAGCCCTTGTGCTGTTCTCAATATGTCTAAGGCTACAGAAGTTATTAAAAACTGACAGCCATTGAAAACAGCTATTTCTACAAGATCTGTACAGTAGCAGTTGCCAGAACATTTCTTCTAATTGCAGACTTTGAAAAATCCAGAAGCTAATGGAAATCTAAAGGGAGAAATTGAATGTTATACTGCACCATGAACCTTGAAGAAACCATAAAAGATTTCAGTTAACTTAGAAACTACAAATCTATCTATGCTGTTTTTATTTTTGTAGGCTTTTTAAAGCGCATGTGTTTTGTTTCATAACATTATAAAACAAAAATCACTAGAATTGTTATTCTTTCAGGGGTATGAATTACTTAATAGTTTTTGTACTTGTCTAGACTTCAAGCATGCGTGAAAAAAACAAGAGTTCATAGTTGACATTTAAAAACTGATTTTTCTGATATACAGTATATGAAACATTCAATGTCTTCTGCAAGATTTACACTGGCAATGCCTCAGTGGTTACATGTGGAATATAATCAATATGATCTTTATATAAAAAAGGGAAAAGTTCTCTTTAAAAAAACCTTTGTCAAAGAACATCCTACAACAATAGCATAAATGCTTCTCTTTAAAAATAAATTAAAGGAAATAAATGCAAAGCACACTCTTTTGCCTGTGGTTTCATAAAGTTTGTAATACACAATACAGGAATTTAGTCTACTAAACTATTATGTACTAAATTCTGTTCTTTTGGCAAGAGGCACACATACTGGAGGAATTCATCCAAATCTATTTCTATTGGCTTCAAGTGACTCCCTGGGCCAATTGCTGTAAGTCTCCATTTGTGATCCCCTTGTGATTTCAATGATGCTTTGTTTCTAAGTTTTGTTTAACCATTACAAAGCTGCTGGAATGCATGATTCTGAAAAGAAGTAGCTCTGTGTGTTGAATACAAACTTATGCATTTATCATTTAATCACTTTAGTGCTAAATATCGTCAATAGTCAGGCCTACTGAGTTACTGGAAACTGATTAAAAGCAGCAAATGAGAACAAAAACAAATGAAGATGGAATCCAGCTTTCGGTGCAAAGTCCCATAGCATACTGATGAATTTCTTTTTCAGAACAAGCCAAGTGACTGATGAAAAAACAATGGTCCTAAAGAGTAAAATAATAAGTAAAAAAAGATTTCAAGTGTGCCTCAAGCTGCTTACTGATTAACATTTTTGCTCATAAGTTATGCCACTGTTTTTCAAATTAAAGGTTTTCTTGACAGCTACCAAAAAAAGGATTCTGTGGTCAGACACTAACCCAACATACGTGCATGTGTGTGCAGCTGTATTCCACACTGAAGAAATATACACACATCCACACACAAACACAGAGTTACTGGAAATTATGAGCAGATTTTGAAAGATGAAGATAGGTTTTTAAGGGGCCTCACAAAAATAGGAGTATGAATTCTTGCTACATTTCCCTCTATTTTATTTCCTTTTCATAAACTCAACTGTTGAAATGATAAAACTGCAATTTATTATGTCCCTTATAAATAAACAAAGTGAAAAAAAATAGGTTGATAAGAAAACTAAGGGTTTTTTTTTTTCAATTTAAAAATGAAATAGAAATAAAATGGCCATTTGCGTTATCCTCTATGTGTTTATGCAAGAGTTTCTACATGATACAACGTTCTAATTGGCAATTTATTCACCAGTTTTCGTGGCTATACTTATGGAGATTATACAAATTCTGCACAAATAGATCTTTGTTGGATATTGTTTGATTTTTCTTCTGTGGCAAGTTTAGAATGGAATACACCAGCCCTTCTAATGTGTGCAAATATAAGGGCAACCGAGGACATACCTGCACTGTACCCATAAGCTGCTCCTTTCCTGTGCTCATGATGGCTTGACTCTAAACCCTCTTAAGAAAATTCTGTCCAGACTAAGACTCTTTGGCAAGGTACTCAGGTACTCAGTCCAGACTGCAGACTACTAAATCTTCCCAAATGGGTAATTCCCCAGCAGCTGTGCTCTTTCATCTTTGTTTTCCAAGAATACAAATGCCAATTCCTCTCCTTTTGGGACATATGCCAGAGGTGGCATTCAGCAGGTTATGACAGGTTCTGGAGAACCGGTAACAGAAATTTTGAGTAATTGGGAGAACCAGCAAATATCACCTCTGACTGGCCCCGCCCCCATCTATTCTCTGCCTCCTGAGTCCCAGCTGGGTCTTCTTTTGTTGCCCCGCACAAGAGAATGGAGCTGGAAAGCAGGTAAGTAGGGTGGGGAGGGATTGGGATTTTGCAGTAACATTCCCCTGCCACGTTCACCAAACCACGCTACACCCACCAAGCCACACCCACAGAAGTAAAAAAATTTGAATCCCA
Source organism: Notechis scutatus (assembly GCF_049901735.1). Lineage (NCBI taxonomy): Eukaryota > Metazoa > Chordata > Lepidosauria > Squamata > Elapidae > Notechis > Notechis scutatus. The sequence goes on along the minus strand of NC_142010.1, from coordinate 197,593,298 downwards.
CCACTGACATATACATGACTGTGCAGCTATGCATTAGCTGCACACAGCTGCATTAAATTCATATGTCCAGTTTTAAATCAACACAACCATCAGTTTTAAAATAAACTTTGCATTTTCTTTAGTTTTTCTGAGTAATATATCCTGCAGATTTTGTTATATAGTAGTAGATGTCCTTTATTAACATAATAGTTCTAACAATTGCCTTGATTTACATGCTGAGTATCTCTGGTTCACAACTGGCAGAATTTTTAAAAATTACTGATCATACATACACAGACACACACATTACGAGGGGGAAGGGAGGGAGAGGGTGGGAGGGAGGGAGGGAGGAAGGAAGGAAGGAAGGAAGGCTGACTGACTACAGGCCTTTGGTCTGATCTGAAAATGCTTTTGAAGTTTTGGACCATGCACATAAGCTTTGAGCAACTCTAAGCGATAACATGAAAACTAGGAAAGGAAGATGGGAGCTTTCTCCTAGTAATCACTTGATCAGGAGCACATGTGGTTGTTGCTATGTATTATACCCATTTTCTAAGATAACAATTCTGTGTAATAGTGAGTCTGTTTTACACCTCTTCTCACATGAAACAATCTATCTAGACTGTTATATTTTCCCCTGAAAATAGTTTTGTACCAAACTTAGAAAAAGGAACCCAAAATATTTCCTAAGCTTCTTTTGGGGTAACAAGAATAGCATATACAATAACTGTTGTTATGGTAGCAGCAGTTATGGAAGATAGGTCTTAACAAAAGAATCTGGTAAAGATTTTACCCACTCAATGCATTTTTGTTAAATTAAGGATGGAATTAGAGCTTTAGAGCTTTGGTTCACCTATCAATATTTTAGCTGAGACCAATTTAAATGTATTTACTTTATGTTAATCTACAAAAATATTTTGCAGTTGATGGCAGATATTGTTTACATGAGGATTACCATGGAAGTTATGTGAAGAATATCCCTCCAGCAAAGTCTTCTTGCTATTTTGAAACTGCTGTAAAAAGAAAGCAGCAATGAGCTTTCAGACTGAATGGCCATGGTATAGTTTTCTGTTGTCCTCACATTTCATCTGGGCCTGCGGCTGTCATCTTTTGCTGCTTTGTGGTGTACCTCTTGGAAGCTCATAGACCATGAATAGGGTTTGATTGGTCTCTTGTATTTGAACCTGACTGGTCCATTAGACTGCAAGTAAACTGGTTGCAGATTGGGTTACAAAAGCCTACCCCAATATAATGCTGTGAAAATGTTACATGTTGTCAGGTTGACTTACGCCATACAACCGTGATGTTATGCGTTTAGCCTTCTATTCAAAAGAATTCGGGATAATTGTCAAAAGAATGGCCTCCAAACCTAATACTAAATTAGTTCTAAGTACTAGAACTTCAAGTTCATAGAACAATAGCATTACATTAAGTACTTTATTTACAATGAATAGAAAAATCTGCTCTATGAAACTGTCACACTGCATGCTTTCCTAGCTCGTCAGAATTTATGACTAAATTACCATCTTACCATCTACTGCAGCCAAACCATGGAACACTATTTCTAACACAATAATACATAAAAACCTCAACTCAGATTCTCACGGTTGTTGACACGAAGGAGATAATGTAAGTAATAATGGAAAATATATTTATTTGATTTGTAAATCTAATACATACACTATTTTTAAGCAACAGAATTGGCAAGGCAAAAAATAACATAGAACCTTACTAGGGATGCTGTAATTATTACAAATTTTAGAACATGAACTTTAAAGCATTAATGAGAAGAAAGACGGGATTTATGGAAAGACAGGGTCTACATAGAAATAAAACTAAAGTTCAGTAACATACAGAACAAAGTAGGCAATATTTTCTCCCTGAGGGTCATGTTTCCGCTTTTGAATTTGTTTGGAATAAAATAGATTGTGTGTAACTAATAATAGGGTGATATCACTAGAGAGAATAATATCAACTGTTTCCATTCCATAGATTTTAATATTTTTAAAAGACTTTGAGGAGCAAAATTTTGCCCCTCATTTCACATAGAAAGGGAAAACATTAGGCCTGTCTGTCAAGCAAGAAAGGGGTTTAGAGGTATTATGAGCACAGATAAAGTATTGGGAATATGCAACTAGAAGACAATGAATTGCTGACCTTTACTATAAACTATGTAAGATTCCTTTTTCAGACCTAAGCTGGCTTTGTTTGGCTCTACTATTAAAATGAGTGATGGTGCCCAATTTTGGCTTATCGGAATGTAGTCCTGATTAATTGCTATTTAAAAAGGGGAATAAGAAGAAAAAATGGTTTCCCATTCTTAGCTTAGATTATAAAGATTACAGAAAATAATGATATTATTTGAACAACAATGCCTCAATTGCTAGTATAGGATGAGGACTTGTAATAATAATGGGATCTATGCATCTAATAAAGTTGTTCAATATTAATCAAGAAAAAATGCTAAAATCTTGTTTGAAGTAATATCCCATGTTATTTTAATTGCATTGAAAAACTATGAATTTATATGCACACCTTGGGTTTGGTGAAACATATTTATAGTTCATCATATGTAATCATTGCACAATCAGGATTTAACATGCAATACGTAATATAATATTAACCAAAGCAATACAATTGTTCCTTTTCAGTCTTGTCTGTCTCAACTGAAGTGTAAAGAAGAAAAATTATCATTATCTGTTTAAATTTCCACCAATAATAGATAAGTTACTACTAGGATTGTAGTCAAGACTATAGTTCTCAAATCAAAAATACACATAAGAAGCCCAATATAAGCACATCTGCAAACACAATTACATGATTGAATAGTCCCTAAAATAAGTTGCCTTGTCTTGGACAACAAAAATCTTTTTTTATTTCTGTATATATTCTCACAGAATGAGCAGGACTTTATAATCTAAAAGGCCTTTAATTCACTTCTATGCAGTTTTTTTTTTAAAAATCTCCCCTTTTGCCATAAAAGGGGAGGAGGAGGAGGAGGAGGAGGAGGAGGAGGAGGAGGAGGAGGAGGAGGAGGAGGAGGAGGAGGAGAAGAAGAAGAAGAAGAAGAAGAAGAAGAAGAAGAAGAAGAAGAAGAAGAAGAAGAAGAAGAAGAAGAAGAAGAAGAAGAAGAAGAAGAAGAAGAAGAAGAAGAAGTTAGCATTGTCCAGTATATTTTTGATCTGCATTAAAAGTACAGTATCTATGAATACCAAATGGATACATAAATTAGTTAGGTGGGAAAAGGGAAAATGCTTTCAGAATAGGCAACTACTATGCTAGTCAGTTCTCCAATCTGTATCCTAGCAGAAAGAAAAATTCTGGAATAATATATATTATGTATTATAAACTACACTTGGATGGTGTTAAAATAAGCCAAACATACTACTTTACCACTACTATAACTAAAGATAATTTATGCTGCATATGTTGGGGACAAGACAAAAGCATCATTATGGGAATACAACAGGGAAAACAAATATATCTCAAAAATATATTTGTGCTGTGGTTAATTGCAAATGGTCACATGAGCTGTGAGTATGTCAGAAAATAATTGCCACTTGGACTAAGTATGTTCTAGCTAGGTGGTTTTGATATTTTTTAATAGGCAGCAATTTTAATCAACAGAGGAAAATATGCCTCTATAAAAAAAAATTCTACACTTTAGAAAGAGGATATATTCTCCATTTCACTCAACCTTCTGCTACTTCCCTATACTGAAGCCAGGAATAATGCTTTGATTTGCAACATTATGCAGGCAGTACTTTACAATCCTTCTCAACCATTTTAATTTAGTCAATTGTTATTCAATTTGTTAGATTTCTGTTCTATCCTACTTTTCTTCTAACAACTCAAGAAGGCTTACATGAGGGTCACTTCATTTTTTTTACCCACAACTCTTTGATTAGGTTCATAAGAATCAGTTAAATAGAACATGAATACATAATTGTGATCAGTCAGGGATAAATGTCTATGTGATCTATAAAATTGTTGGTATTTTCAACTTCTTCAAAACTGAAAGAGAATTAATGAACCAGGATTAGAAAGGTCATTCTCACTTAAAATTAATTTCATGCCCATTTTATCAATCACTCAATTCTACAGCTTCTATAAGAGATGAAACTTTGATAGAAACACTGTATATTAAGTGAACATGCAAACTAAAATATATTCAGAACTGTTCATGATATATTTTTGTTGACTAAAAGTCTACTACAATAGTATCTTGCAGGCTCAATGAGATGTTTATATTCAGAAGCTAAATGGGTCATAAAAACAGAAATATGAGAAACTAATATAAGGCTAAGGGGTATTTTAATGTATTATTAGATATAAGCAAGTGTAGAAACTAACATTGAAGTGACATTAAAGCAAGCATAGAAACTAACCATTCTAACAAGAATGGGACAACTTGGTGTGGCCAGCTTGGCACAGCCAGGTCAATGCCACCAGCTTGGCACTGCCAAGTCATTTCTGCCAACTCCGCCAAGTCGCTGCTGCCAACTCCACCAAGCTGTCGCATGACAACTCCACACTGGCAAGTCACTGCAGGGACAACTTGCCACAGGCAGCTAGAGGGACAGCAGGGCGGGTGGACAAGCAAGTGGATGGGCTGAGCATAGAGCAGCGGCAGCAGCCGGGGGCTTCCCATTTTCACATCCCCTGCCACCACCACCACTGCCAAGCTCTGGGCCAAAGAAGCCAGGGATGGTGGAAGCATCGGCCGTGGGCAGGGCAGGCAGCAGGAAAGCAGTGGCAACTGAAGGCATCCCATTTTCACGCACACCGATGCCACTGCTGCTGTGTGAAGCTCTAGGCTAAAGAGTCTGAGGATGACAATAGTAGCAGATATGAAAATGGGATGCGGCCACTGCTGCCGGTCTCCCTTCTGTCGACCTGCTTGCTTGCCCACCCCCAGCTCTCCCTCTGTCTGCTCGAGTGTTGTTCCCGCAGTATGCTGGCCGTGTAGTGTTCTCCTGTGGTGACTTGGCAGCAATGAGTTGGTAGGGGTGACTTCATGGTGGCACTAAGCTGGCCATGCCAAGCTGGACACACCAAGTTGTTCTAGACCCACACTTTTGTCGTGTGAGTTTAACACATTAGCCTTTTACAAAAATCAAAAAAAAGAATAAAGTAAGGAAGCTGCTTGCTTAGTAATCAAGGCTGAAAACAGTTTCCTTTTCTATCCTGTCCAAGACACTTGTGCAGGATAAAGTGAACAAACTAGATCCATAAGAACTTGCACTGAGTAGGGGGTTGAACTCACTGATGGTTCCTTCTAATTCTGTGAACTATGAATCAAAAATGTTACTTTAAACCAAGGATTCATCAAAGTTAGTAATAAAACCTGTACAAAGCTAACGAAGGTGAATTAATATTTATATGGTGGTAAATCAAGACCAAGATAGCCAATCCAATTGACGTTTGGCCTGAACTTCATTGACCATTCAGAGTCAGTTTGCATTAGCTTGAAGCATCTATTTTACCCTAGAAAAACTCATGATTTCCCCCAATAATTATCTTTTTTACCTTGGAAGAGCTTAAAGAATTCCTACATTCCCTCAAATATGAGCCAGCAAATCTCTCAAAAATCTCTTAAATGGATCCAAAATATTAACTCAAATCACTCTATTGACATTATGAATTTGCTAGTTATACATGTAGTCGCTGTAGGTAACTAAATAGTAATAATAAAAAGTGTAACTCTTGGCCACAAATAATTGCCCCTCTAATAAATATAAATTCTCTTCTCACCCTTATGGACTGTCTGGTGTCTTTCTCAATCTCGGGTCCTCTACCAGAGGCCTGGGAGTTTGAGGGTTCTTAATTGTTCCTAGCACTGCACTCGTCTGGACAGAGAGCTCTGATGTTGTTCCTGGGATCTGTTGGAGCCACTCTCCCTCCCAGCTTAGGAATCACAACCGAGTGTTCCTACCACCACTGGAATCACTTTAACCTTTACTTATATTACTGAAAGTAGAATATATGGTATTGAGAATTCTCCTCATGCATTATATTTATATTGCCCTACGGAAAAACATCTTCGTAATGTTTAAAGGGTTCTGATAGCATAGAAGCAAACATGTTTCTATATCATAAATTCTACCAAATGTGTAAGAAAAACAAAGTGAAACATGGTTATTAAAACGACTCCTACCTTTTACTGTGCTTGCAGTATATTTATTTCCAAATTCTTGCTCCTTTGGCTTCAAAAACTGTGGAGTTGTTACTCCTGGATGCTGCGGGACATGGAATAAAGACTTTCCATTTGTAGCCATTTGTCTCTTCGGACTTAAAGCAGGAAGGTGAATATTACAGTCAATGGCATTACTCTGATGAGCCACACCTCCTCCAAGAGATGTCTTTAAATGTGAGGGGGTCGACAGATTTCCAATAGCAGGGCACGGGATGCTACTATTAGAAGAAGCAGAAGGAACTTCTATATGCAGTTTAATAGATGGGTTCTGCTGCGCATTTACCATCCCAGGCCTGTGAGGAATGCATGTTGTCTGGTGGCTCACACTACATGCCCTGACATTCATTGCCGAAGGATTCTTCTCCTAAAGATATGCAGTCAAAATTCCCGGATGTTGAAGACATCAGTCAGCAGTCAATAACTTATCTGTAGTGCATTATGCCTGTTGTAGGGGAGAGAAGACAATAAAATAACTTCGTTTGTATTACAATGCAAGGCTTCAGAGCTGCGCTTTGTGTTAACTGTAGGAGGCAGAATTATTGATTGTGTGAACATCAAAGTAGAAGGCAATTACTGAGAAAACCCTCTGGGGATAAAGACAAATGATTACTGAGAACTATAATGAAGAGAAATGATGCCCCTTAGAAGCAGAAGTTAACAGTAAGGTCAGCTACCTTTGTACTAGTTAACCAGCCATGAAATGGAATGAACACCAAACAAATGAATGAGCTAAAAAAAATCCAACTGTAAGTGGGAGCTATGGTTAAGAAGAGCTTTTTTTAAAAAAATGCACGTTGTGATAATTTAAAAAGGGAGATGCTAAAGCTTGTCCAATGATTAAGCTATACTGAGCCCAAAATATGACATTATTGCCAATTTGTGCTTTCGGAATTAAAAAATACAGTTAGATAGAAATCAGAATAACATACTGCAATGTACTAGCACATGGGAAAGGTAAGGAAAGAATAATATACTTTCAATAAAATATAATTCATTAATTTCTAAAATATATCTGTTATTTAACAGTTAATGCACATTAAATGCAGACATCAAAAAGGATTCAAAGGAATGGTTCAAACCCAGGACAAATGTAGTCCCTTTCTTGCTATTCAACCTCACTTTTTTGGAATTATGTGAGAGTCTGCCAAAATGATGCTGTTTTAAGAAGTCTGCTTATATAACTTGCTATGAAGGTTGTATTTCATTGATTATTGTGTTGCCGCTTTATCTATTTTAATTTTAATTATCATGAGAAGGAATTGTAAGCCTGGTCAAGTAGCAATCAATTATTAAAGTCACACTGCTTTAATGAACATCACAAAATCATTCACATGATATCTGAAGCATTTCTGAATCGTTTTCGCAGTGTGTACATCCCTGAAATGCAATAACTGTAATTAACGTAAGCCATGAATTCTCAGCTGGGACTTTACAGTAGCATCATTCTTGGTATAATAAGGTTATTTTCCTTGATCATCCCTATGGGTGAGTATCTAAATTTGTAAGTATACACTGTATTTGTAGAAAAACAATTAAGCAGATGCTAAACAAAATGAAAATCAGAAAATCAGTTTTCTGCATCTGTATGTTCAATTAGGTTGTTCAACTTGCCTTTAATGATTCCTTCTGCTGCTCAAATTTCTGAGATGGGCGGTATTTGCAGTGATAGTAATTGGTTCCAAAATGTGGGTGTGACCAGGCAGTCCAAGACCTGCCTCTTGTTAACATAAAGTATATGCATATGTTGCATGCATGTAAAAATGGACAAGCCTTCAATGACTCGCTTATGCCTGCAAATCTAAAACCAGCGGCCACTGCTGCAGATACTCTTGTTTATAAGTACAAAAGAAGCCAACATTCCTCCCTTTTTTGTGTCCATCTATTTACTATTCAATGATTATGGGAAATTGTGATTTGCCTGAGAAAAGTCAGAATATGGTTTGTTGATTTCATTAACAATTCCCTTCCGCTTTTACATTTATAATTTGAGCATGCTCTATTTGCATGAATAGATGATTCTAGCTCAGTCTATATTTATTTACTTTTTTATTTATCACATTTGTATGGCCATCCACATCACAAGTTCAACTCTTACAACAATTAAACAATAACAGAAGCAACAAAAGTAAATTTAACAAATAAATATGTAGTGAATAAAAATATAAACACAACAACATGCAACTAGACCTAAAGGCAAAAATGAAAATTTAATAAAACATAGTCATAGTGGGCAATACATCAGAATACTTAGTCATTTAGAGTGCATACAGGAATTCAAATGCAAGCAAATATGAGATGGAAGAGTGAATGGATTAAACACAAGGAAAAACCAATTAAAATTATGATTGGATGGAATGGTGCAATCTCCAAAAGAGAGAAATTGGGAGTATAATGAACAAAAGGCAATATTTGGAGTGATGGGCTTGTTTGGAAACAAGAATGAATTGAATGGAGAGAAAAGAATAGAGAGACATAGCATACCATGTCAGCATGGACCTCTGTTCAACTATATTTCTTTCATCTTCTTTTTATCACCTAATGTCTTACTTTTTTTACCAGATATTACTTATTTGTTTTCTGTTCTTCATATAATACTGCTTACCGTACAAATGAGTAGCAATATGGATAAGTATAATTTAGCTGTGAAGTGTTGAAACGTTGAGCCTTTTCCAGTGCTGACTGGCAATTACATGACTGAAGTGATTACAGGAATGGTTATCACTGAATTATACACCTCAAAGACTAAGGAAAAAAATTACCAAATGGACTCCCCTATATAATAAGCATAAACAGAGGCATATGAAATCAAACACACCCGTGCACATTTTCATTCTTCCTCTCTCTTCTCACATGTGCTTCATCTACCTATGGTACTTTAAAGACCTATTAGCTGTATATTACTTATATTAAAAAGAACAGGAATGTCAGTGTACAGCTGCAAACTCTGAAAAGTCACAAGCCTTAGTTCAATTCATTTAACCAAAAGAAATAAATGTTAAATTGTTCTTTTACAATGTTCAGGTTATAGTTTGCAGGAACATTTATTGATTAAACGCAGTATAGTTTATTTTCAGGCCTGGCCACAGCATAAATCATAGTTTGTATTTCAGCCAGGAACAGATGCGGCTAAGTGTTTTTAGATTCCCAGGGCTTATTTTAGTATAAAGCAGAATGTACCTTGCCCTAGCACAGGTGACTGGCTCTCAAGAAAAAGAACATGAAAACAAAGAGAGGCTATTCTATTGGCAAAACCATGTGCTCTATAATGCTATAAATCAATAGCAAATCAAAATGATTATTTTCTGTAGTTTTAAAATACCTTAGAAAAGTACTAACATAGCAAACAAGGTGTTATATTTGGCAGGCTCACTGAGTTTTGTTCAGAAACAATGTGCCTTGATTACATGGTAGACATATTTTTTATGTGCAGTGTGGACGACAGAAGATTTTATTTGGCCCGTGTTAATACACTCTTGATTATTCAAACTATTTTCTTAATTATTCCTTTAAAATAATGTTACAGTTGGAAGGAAAAAGAATGACAGGAATCCATTGCTTACATATTAAAACAAGTAGGAAGAGCAATTCTTATTAGCAATTGTTTGTTTGTTCGCATAATGTAACCTTGTTTGTTTGCATTATGTAATCCCACTTATACTACTGATCTCCTGATAATGCCCCAGTTGCCCCAACAATTGCTTTCTGGGCAGTCAATAATCCCCATAATCATTTCCCATTTAAAAGTTCACTAGATCCATACAGAAAAAGTTCTGAACCCACAATGGAAAACCAAAGCTCAAAAAATAGCTATACATTTAAAAAAAATAGTATAGGTTGAAATCCAATACATCCTTACCAATGTTTGTGAAGATCAGGTGGTGTTTGAATGATTTCCTCTGATGTGCAGTTTCCTATAAAAAGAATAACAATTTGATTGACCAAAGATATAAACAACACTCTTCATTTTAAATGTTAGCGCACATCACATATGTGTGTGTGTTCAATTATAAAATCAAAATGTGTATGTGTACACACACATGTACATATACATACATACATAAATATATGCGATAAAATCCAAGCAAGTATTTCCAAAATTTGTTCTCCATTAATTATAAAGACCTAGGAAAAGCTTAGCCTTGGACAAGTCCCTGCAGTTTCCTTGGCAAGATTTCAAAAGCTGCTTGCCACTGCCTCCTTCCTACAGCTGCTAGAGAATAACTAGTCTAGGGTCACCCAGCTAGCTTTATGCCAAATGTGGAACTAGAATTCAGACTTTCCTGATTTCTAGCCTCATTTAATTTGAAAACCATTTAAAACTATATAGGCCACTTATGATGAAAATATATTCATATTTATTCAAGTAGTACCTTGTACCTTTTTTAAATATTTATCTACCCTATTTATCTGCACTGCTTGGAGTTTATGTCCATCTGTTGATATGGATAATTGAAAGTAATTGTTTTATAGTTCATTTTATTTCAAATAGCCAGAACACCAATACAGCATCTGGGGCCCTAGAACAAGTGCACAGAAAAGCAATAAAGAAGATAAGGGGTCTGGAGGATAAATCCTAAGAACAGCTAAAGGAACTAGGGTGTTTAGGTTAATGAAAAGAAGACTCAGGGTGAGACATGATAACTATCTTTCCGTTCTTGACAATTGTTAACCGAATCATCTACCATTTTATTTTGCCATGGTTAAGCCAATCACTGGTTATTAAGTGAATCATGTAGTTATTAAGTGAATCTGGCTTCCACCACTGACTTTGCTTATCAGAAGCTCCTTAAGTAGCAAATGACAATCCCAGGACATAAATATATGCTGATTGCCAAGTACGCAAAGCTTGATCACATAACTTTGGGGATGCTGCAATATGAAAACTGATCATAAATCCAGGGCCGTTGTAACTTTGAACAAATGATGTAAATCTAAGACTAGTTGTAAGGATGAATTTCCTGAAGCGGTGGAACCTTCCAGAGTTCTGGGTGCTTCATCATTGGAGGTTTCCAAGAAAAAATGTGGACATCCATTTGGCTGGCCTCCTATCCTGGGCAGGGGATTGGACTAGAGGATTTCAAAGATCCCTTCTATCTTCTGATTATAATCAGTATGTAGCAGCAATTTTTTAAATTACAAAGCCTCTATTAGCAGACAGTAGATTAGTCTTAGCTTACTCAAATTCAGTTGCCCACTAGCAAAACCAATTTCAATAATGATGCCATAAAAGTAACTTCTAAAGTTACTTCAGATATTGGCATCAAGAGTGAACTGCAGTGTGAAATTGCAACTTATTCATCCCTGCCTTTTTTTTCTAAAATACATCTATTTGTTGATTAAAAGCAGACGGGGGTGGGTGGGTATGAAAACTATTTAAAATCATACATGATTTAAAACTGCTGGCACCTAATTCAAAATATGTGAACATTATTATTATAATACCCATTTAAATTAGTATAGCAAAATGTTCTGAGAGATTTCTTCCAAGTTCCAACATTATATTACAGTCTTTCCAATCATTTATTTGCTATCACAACAAAATTTAGAACTGAATCCAATAATTCTGCTTACGACAGAATTACAAAAAGTTTGCGAAGTTGCGAATTACAAAAAGTTTGAGTTTTCAATATTTCTGCCTTGAGCAACAATTGTGACTGATCCTTCCTGCACATCAGCTTGGAGGAATTTTATCCCTTCAACTTAGAGATGTTGCTGGACATCCTCACATGAACTGCCTTCTTCAAGTTCTTCTACAACCTTTCTATAAGACTTAAGGTCAGTACTTTGACTTGGCCATTCCAAAACATTAACTTTCTTCTACTTTAACCATTCTTTAGTCATACAACTTGTGTATTTTGGATCCTTGTCCTGCTGAATGACCCATTTTCTCTTGATCTTCCATTAATGGACAGATAGAATAGAATTCTTTATTGGCCAAGTGTGATTGGACACACAAAGAATTTGCCTTTGGTGCATATGCTCTCAGTAAAGAAAAAATAAAATACACTCATCAAGAATCATACGATACAACACTTAGTGATAGTCATAGGTTACTAATAAGCAATCAAATCATATTAGGAAACAAATGGACAGATACCCTAATAATTTCCTATATAATTTGCTGGTACAAATCAGATTTCATAGTTCCATCAATAATGGCAAGCTGTCTTGGTCCAGACATAACAAAGCAGCTCCAAACCATGATACAGCCACCACTAAGTTTCATAGATGAGATAGGTTCTTATGCTGGGATACAGTGTTTCCTTTTGCCAATCAACCCAAAAAGTTCTATTTTAGTCTCATCTGCCCACAGAACATTCTTCCTTCTGGCTTATTCACATGTTTTATTGCATGCAATAGATGGGTAGCAATGTTCTTTTCAGAGCGTAGTTCAGTGCACACTACTGTTGCTTAGTGGTTTCCTGCTCATTGTTTTATGGACACTGACATTTGCCAATGCAAGATAAACCTGTAATTGTATGTAAGAAAGACCTTGGGAGAAAGGGCGAAGAGATGCTGCCTAGGGAACAGTCAGATAAGCTATGCAGTCAGATAAGCAATGCAGTCAGATAAGAGATGCGGTCAGATAAGAGATGCGGTCAGGTAAGAGATGCACTATGCAGGTGCACTATGCAGCTACATCATGGGGAGAACAAGAGGCTCAGGAATGGCCCTACCTAAGGTATGGTAACATTAAGAGAACTGTACTTTCAGACTTGCAAGAATCTATTAAGGTAGATTTCAATAAAGTCGAATTAGTTTAGTCAAGCATACAGGTCATTCAAAATAGCTACAATTCTAGGCATCTTACATATTCTAGAAGTTTAAAAATAAATAAATGAATCCATTATAAAGAGCTACCAAACCCCACTTTGGGAGAAAAAACAAAAGCAAATACATCACTGCAGCTGACATATATCAAGAGCAGGATCTTGGTTCAATCTGCTCCAGACTGCTGAATCAGTTAAGTCTTAAAATTTTGCAGAAACAAAGGTTCCTTGTATGTTCATGTATATCTATAGAGAGCAAAATTTATATCCCCAAAATGTTCTTTAGTGTAATAATTCTTTATTCGCATATGTAAATCATCACAATTAGCTCCATCTACTTATTACTATAAGGCAATTTTTACACATTTCTTGAGAGATGCATTTGAGTATTCAACACATTATTATGTTAAACACTAAGGCCAAACCACAAAAGGGAAAAAAGTTTTTTTCCCAAATTTTATTCCTTCTCCTGTTGGATAGCACCATAGCATTACACATTTTAAGATAATTCATCATGAAATGTCTGCATTGATGAGTATGTAAAAATTCCACAGCCTTACCACTTTTACTCACGGTTAAATTCAGTTAAATTTAGATGCTTTCTCTTCTGACACACTATAATGACTCAGACAAAGAATTAGATTACGTAATGGGTTTGGTTTGGATCACTCAGAGAACTCAGTTCAAAAGATCTTATATGTTAGCAAGGCTAATACAATTTTCAAAGAAATAACAGTAGATAAGTAGGCCTTACACTAAAATAAAGAGTTCTGTTTCATATGACATTTGATAACATGGACTTTTGTGTCATATATTGCTGCAAATGCAGCAAAATACTTGAGAAAGTCTTGCAATACAGTCTGATTAGTAAGTTAGTTTAGTATGAAGTTGGATGGCATGGCTATTAGATAGATCCACAACAGCTTAGAAACAGAATTCAGAGCTTGCTCATCCATAATTCATCAAATTGGAGCAATGTATCAAATAGAGCACCACACTTCAATATTTGTACTCTTCCACATTTTTATAAATGTAGTAAAATAAAATATTGGGTAGGGGAGTTACAAATATCATATAAGTAACTAAAATAGATAACCCTCTGAAATTAAGAAACATTTAAACAGTTCTTGCTCGGTTAGAGATGTGAAATTAAAAAGGAACAGAAAGACATATGCTGCAGACCAATAAAAAGTTATTCATTTAGGAAGGAGGAAACTTACATGCAAATGTATAGGTTAGTGACATAATAGCAGTATTCCAGTATTTGAGAGGTTGTCACAAAGAAGAGGGAGTCAACTTATTTTCCAAAGGATCAGAAGGCAAGACAAGAAACAGTGGATGGAAATCAATCAAGGAGAGAAGTAACCTAGAACTAAAGAGAAACTTCCTAACAGTGAGGACAATTAACCAGTGGAACAGCTTGCCACCAGAAGTTGTAGGTGCTTCTTCACTGGAGGTTTTTTAAGAAGAGACTGGACAGCCACCTGTCTGAAATGGTATGGGGTCTCCTGCTTGAGCAGGGGATTGGGCTAGAAGACCTCCAAGGTCCCTTCCAGCTCTATTCTGATTGATTGATTGAGGTGCTCCATGAAAAGGATTTTGGAAGTGAAGTTGTTCACAGGTTGAAACGTGTCAGTAGCGTAACAAGGCAGTTGGCCCATGATAGCAACATCGTAAGGAAAATTCTGAGACTGGAAAGATGTGGAAAAGGGCAATTAAAGACTGAAAATAAGGATTATGAGGACAGACCGAGTGAAGTGGACCCATTTCGTCTTAAGAAAAAATGATTAAGGGGAAATATTACAGGATTTTTCCTGAATCCAAAAAGTTATAATCCAGAAAGGGCAGTAAAGATCCTATTGACATAGAGTGCAGGACACAACACTACTGTATAATCTTAGTTACAGGAAATCAGATTTAAGTTAAAGTTTAACAAAACTGTCATAACAGTAAGAACAATTTGATAGTGAAACCAATTACCAAAAATCTCCTTCACTGAATGCATTGGACAAATGCAATTCAATTTGCATAAAATGGGAAAAGGTAGAGCCAAATGACCAAAATCATAAGAATTACAGTCTGCTCAATTTCTATGAAACCTTGCAAGGAAGATGAGCATAATAAATGATATCAGCACATTTACTTGAAATGCAAATAGGGTTTTCCCTCAAAATATATGTTTTGGGGGTGAAGGAAAACCATTAAAAGGATTTTGAAAACCATTAAATGGGCAAAGGTACAAAAGACTGCAGATAGCATTGCTAAATGGATTCCTTTGAAAATCAATCTGAAGATTAGTCACTGCTCTAAAGAAGTTTCTCAACTGCTGAATTTAATTTTTTAAAGGTGCCCAATTAGAGATTTATTTTTCTTCACTTTTTTTCCATTTACCTCATCTACATCAGTTTTGTACCTTCCTTTCTCTTCCCTTCTCAGTGCACCTATTCCTTCACTAATTTTTCTTCCTATCTCCTACCTCTGCTGAACTTTAAAAGTTCAGACTTTTAAAAAAGTTTCTGTGTGTGAGAATGGTTTGTGTGTACAAACATAGTTGGTATATTGTTGGATAGCAGATGAGCTAGGTCCTAAACAATTAGTTATTCTACAGCAGTAAATTTGTTATTAATAAGTTGTTATTATTAAGTCAGTGGAAATAATTTTCTTCTTCCTCCTACCTTTCCACAGGAGGTTATCTTAGTTCCAGAGATATTTTCTTGTACATAAATACAGCAATCTTCTAAATTTCACTATGTACAGTAGAGAGAAAGAAAAACCCTTAATCTTGACCAAGTTTTAAATAAGATGGAATTAGATTTATTAAACTATAACTCAGCTTAATCTTCATTCTGTTATTTTATACTTGTTTACTTTAAATTTTGGAAATGTATTTCTGAAAATAATATAGGATTGTGGAGGATAGAGTCGAAATGCACTTAATAGATAAATAAAACATCATAAAATGGGAACCAAAATTCTCAGGAATTTTTTTTTTCCAAAATCCAAAAGCAGGTTTAAGATTTAATCAGTAAAGAAGAATTATCTAAAGAAATGGATCAAAAGCTAATTTTTGAAGCTAACCTTTGGATACAGAGGAAGCATCAAATCAACTTAGTTGGCTCAATACCCCTTGAGCTTTGGGTCTGAAGTCAGAGAATTTAGCATCCCTATGTAGGTTTGTAGGGTCCTAAGGTAAAAGAAATCACTACAGTACTGTACTTCCATGTTTTTATTCCTCTATAACTAAAGAAGAATATAAATGACAACACATTTTGGTATATTAGTGTGAGTAGTGTTATTTCATCTACTTAAGCCTTTCTATTGTTAATTAGTTAGTAGTTAGAATTACTAACAATGCAATAGGAATTACACATTAGAAATTACGCTGAACAATCAAAATATTAGTGAAAATATAAACAAGATTCCTTGATATAATAAAGTTACCAGCAAAACTACTATGGGCAATTTCTCCCCACCAAAGACTGTAGCTTCTAAGATCACCAGAACAGAAATCCTTTAGTTAAAGTACTTATACGGGTACTCAACTTATGACAAACTTTATGTTGTTAAATGAGGCATTTAAGTGAGTTTTGCCCCATTTTACAACATTTTTTGCCAGAATTGTTAAGTGAATCACTGCAGTTGATAAGTTAACCTGATTGTTAAGTGAATCTAGCTTCCCCATTGACTTTGCTGGTCAAAAGGCTGCAAAATGACATTAGGACGCAGCAATGGTCATAAGTATGAACCAGTTGCCAAGCATCTGAATTTTGATCACATGATCATGGGGATGCTACAAAGGTTGCAACTGTGAAAAATGGTTGTAAGTGCTATTGTAACTTTGAACGGTCATTAAATGAATGGTTGCAAGGCGAGGATTACCTGTATCTTTTCCCACAATCCTGTCCATTAAAAAAATGCAGGGGTGTCTAACCTTGGCGATTTTAAGACCTGGCTAAGGAATTCTGGGAGTTAAAGTCCACAAGTCTTAACACTTGCCAAGTTTGGACACCCTTTGCCTAAAAACAGCACTCAATTTCTTCCAGAATTCAGTTTCTAGCCCTGTTTTTTTCCTATCTTTTTATTTTATTATGTATCAAGTTGTGATATTTTAAAAAGTCTGCATCAGAATGTTTACAAATTCCCTACCATTTCTTCCAGCATAAGCATTTGCAGGAAAATAGTATATTTTGTATGAAATGTATACATTGGTAGGAAATGTAACTTTTTTCTGTGCATTTTTTTTAAATGACTCTCTTCCTTTTCCTTATTTTGCTCATTTAATTCTCACTTTGGGATGAACATACATAATTCACACATGCAGAAAACTGTGCATTAATACTAATATCTTTATAAACATAATAGTATAATCTTCCAGTTTAACTCTACACCAAATCATTTTACAAAATACAGACACAAGTTCTACAATGAAAACTGCTTGTAAAATAAATGGATATTGGGAAAAACTATGTATATAAGTTTATAGCTTAAGTTAAACATACAACTTTTGTACAGACTTTTAATTGACTTCACACCCCTCAATTTCTTCAGCTCATATGGTTTAAAGCACTCATCTCTTCTCCAAATCTTTTCCAAACAAACCCTGTGAGAGGTGGATTGAGCCAGAGCAATTGACTGGTCCAAAGTCATCCAATGAGTTTTCAAGGTGAGGATGGATTTGAGGCTGGAGACTCCATCCTCCCTAACCCAGTCTCTTAACTACTATGTCTCATTGATTCTCAATCCCCCTCCCCCCCAGAAATATGATGCAGAACATTCTAATCCAGAATAAAATAAAGATCTGACAAAATAAGAAATTAAATCAATGTGAACAAAATGCATTTGTCTGTCTTTGCTAGTTACTACTTTTAACTAACTATCTATACAATCATGATTAACATTCTAACAGAAGTTGGTATCTAGTCAACCTTGGCTGGTACTGAAAAAGCTAAGCAAGACTGGACCTGATTATTACTTAATGGGAGACCATCTGAACCCTAGAAAACATCCTGGAAGAAGGCAATATCAAGCTTTTGCACTGATGCCTAAAACGCACGACTGTGTCATTGTAATATCCAGGAATTTAAACTAAACTAGAGGTGGACATTTATGTGCCACTCCTGGTGGAAAGAGAAAGGAAATATCATTTTTCTAATTCTCATAATTGTGGAAACAGGTAGAATAACTACTATGTTCTTGCACAGGACTTATAAGGCTTCATAAATATCTCAGTAGTAAGTCTCAGTAATATATGTTGAATGGGGAAGTTCTCACATAATTTCTACCATCACCAGTTAAGCACAAGTACTATGAACACCTCTTTGGCTGAGGACCCCAAAGCTACTGCTAATCAGGGTAACAAACAGAGCAAGTAAATTGTCTGATCTAATACAACTTAAAATCCAGGACCACAAGCCATTCAGTTTTTACCACTTCCTAAAAGTTTTTCAGATAATATCTAAGTTAAATCAGTTGTTAACACACTTCTTTCCAGCATTTCTTTTATAGTTAGTTAGTTAGTTAGTTAGTTAGTTAGTTAGATAGATAGATAGATAGATAGATAGATAGATAGATAGATAGATAACCTCACAGTTTAAATTATTGGAAATCCATTACATCTCATTTCCTCCAATTTTAGCTAAGTCATGATCTTATGGTTTTCTAGGAAGCAATACAGAAAGGGGAAGCTTTAGAAAGGAAAGGATGACAGTGGTTAGAAGAGCACAACACTCTAGACATGTTCAAAGGCACTCTCATTTAGGATCACTGCACTTTCCAGGATTTTGAAATCTGCACCTCAATTAAAGGAAACTGTTTAAAGATTAAGACACCTGTGTCTGTGATCTCCCAGCTGCATATTTGAAAAAGGACAGCCAGGAATATAAAATAACAGCAACTTCTTGTCTTACTGTCACATTACAGTCAGCTACAATATCAAAATTAGAATATACAGAGGAGGACACCAAGTTGGGCAAGGCAATGTAACACACCTTGTATTACCTCCAGTTTTCCAACCCTGAATTTCTTTCCCTTCTTATTACAGAATAGGGAGATCAGAGCAAAACACCTACAATCCCGTCCTGGTCATTTACAATTCAGTCCTGAACGTACAGAAAATCGGACAGAGAGATGCAGAGGGGATACTCATAGACGTGGAAAAGTCTCCCAGCCAGCCTTAAAACCTTCAAGAGGAGCAGATAACAAACCGAGTGCTCCGCTCCAGTAGAAGCAAGGCAAGAGAGGAGGGGAGAAATCAAGCGCTGTTAGATCTAACTCAGTTTAATGATCAACAAGATGACAAATCTCCCGAAGGGAATATTTGTTTCAACTTTTTCACATGCTGTTTTCTTTCTCTCTCTCTCTCTCCTCCCATTCTCCGGCAGGGCTTTGGATGATTTGAGAGGGAAAGGGAGGGAACGAGAGACCCCGTCAGGAAAGAGCGCTCGGAGGGCCAGTCTAGCGCTTCCTTCCACAGCCAATGCAACGGGGGGGCACACATGCGTGGAAAAGAGGGACGCGGGATCGGGGCAGAGGGGGAAAGTCGCTTTGAGAGGGAAAAGAGCCAGGAGAAGGAGCAATTCCAGCAGGAGGCAATCCCGGGGTCACAGATACCCCTTCAAACGCCACAGCCTGACGCGTTCAAACTGCGGGGAAAGACGCGTCTGAAAAAAACCCGAGCCTTTCACGATGCCCAGAAGGGAGGCTCCGCTGGTCGTATTTAACATCCAAACTTTTCCCAAACAGAGTCCAACAAACATGGTCAGGACAAACCATGGTTGGGTTTGAAAAGGCCACCACGCGGTCTTCCAGGCGATTGCATTCCGTCAATAAACAGCCGCCCCTCTTTCCCGTTAAAATAATAATAATAATCAAGCCAGGGTTGCCCCGAGGCTCCAAAACGCAACCGGGGTGGGGTGGGGGGAGGGCGAGGGAGGGAGATGGCTAATTCCCGCCGACCCCCGCCCCAAAAATACGTACGTTGCCTTAAGCCATGACCCTCTTCGGATGCCTCGTTCCGGATTTGGAGCGGGCCGCTGACGTTTTCCCGGAGTTTGGCGAAGCCTCCTCCGCGTCCAAATCCCGAGCCTTCTGGGACGGGGCTGTTTCTGACGGTGCGTCCCTCAGTCGTGGCGCGCCGAGGCGGACCCGGCTTTTTTTTTTTTTTTTTCCCTAATTGCCCGCAAGCAAAGTTCCGCCGGCGGCGGCGGCGGCAGCAGCATCCACTGACCAGGTAACCAGGTTTTCCACAACAAACCTCCAGGTGCCCGTCTCTTCTTCGGCCAGGCGCGGGCGGCCCCGCCCCGCCCCTCTTTCCTCGTCGCCGGGAGCAGCAGCAGCAGCTACAGGCGAAGGGAGCCTCGCGCGTTAAAGGCAGACCGAGTCAGGACTTCCACCTTGCCGGGCGATTGAGGAGAAGTTCTCCATTGGGAGTGATTTTTTTTTTTTCGGGGGGTGGTGGTGGAGAGAAACAGGGGGCGTAGGGGGGAGGCTGGGAGGTGTGACTCGGCCCTTATTCTACGTTTCGTACGCGAATTCAGACGCGCGCGGCTTTCACCCTCGTGGTCCCCAGGTTGGGGCGAAGCCTTTTGGGGCTGGGTGAAAGGATGCTCCCCCGTCCTCACGAGAGGCTGCCGTGCCTCCTTTTACAGAGAGGAAAAGGGAAACGCTGTGTTGTGTGGGAAGGGGACGGGGAAGGTTCGCCTCCTAATTTCCCGAGCGGGGTGGGAGTCGAGGGGACGGCTGGCAAGCGTGACTCGCACATCACCAGCTCCCCTTCCCCTTAGCGGCGATGCCCGCGCTTTTCTGAGGGCCGGAGCAGCCGCCTCAGCGCCAGTGCGGACTGCCGGAGAAGGTGCGGGTGGGGGGGGAGGGAAAGGAGACCAGGCCGCCGGAGACTATAGGGCGAGCGAAGGCGCGTGAGGGCTGCCAGCAGCCAGCCGAATGCCAGATCCTGAGGGGAGGGAGAAGAGGGCGGGAAGCCATTAGTCAATAGGGGGCCTCGACGAGGCCAAGCCCCAGCGCGGGACTCTTCTCTCCCCCTCCGCCCCCGCTATCGTCCGTGGCACGTGAGTCCCCGGACTCGCTGAGGGGCAGGCTAGCTAGTCAGTGGTTGCGGCACTACGTCGTCTTTCCCAGAACTTTTCTTTTAAAACTCTCTGTCGCAGGAATGTTAAAGCCAAATACCCCGGGACTTGCGTAATTTCTCTCTTTTCTCCTCCTCCTCCTCCTCCGCCTGCTCCCATTATTGCTAAACAGACTAGAATGAGATCTCTCTTAGCCCACTCCCCCCCCCACCTCCGCTGCCCAAATGTAATTCCAGAAAAGGGACACGTCATAGAAGTTAGCTTCAAATATCGTAGCTTGCTTAGACTTTGAAGCTCTAGGGTAGGAGATGGAGGGCGGGGGAGAGAAAAAGGTTGTGAAATCGAGAATTCCCCCCCTCCTCCTCCAACAAACATCTGGGATGATAGGTGCTGTAACTCTTCACAGTTAAACCGAACTGTTGAGCCAGCATCTTGTTTCTCGAGTTATTTATTTAGAATGATATATCTAAACCTGTAGCTCTTTGCTCAGGAATCAAAAGTTATTTTAATTAGAGTGAATAGGATTACAGGCTTACAGCAACATTCTATACACTGTGCATAAGTGGGAGGATCACTAGTTATTATTATTTAATAGATTAATAAGTACCGGTAGTATGGGAAAATAGTGTTGTGGGAAGCTGCAGCCCCTCCTAGAGATTGAAATATTTTGGAGAATATTAAAAGAGATAGAATATTATTATATTTCCCCAAAGGAGAAATGGAGAAAAATCTTAACAAAGGCAGAAAGTAGCCCCAGGCATTCTTAATAGCCTCAAACAGAAGCCTCAAGTCTTTAGAGATGGATATTTTGTACCTATTATCAAAGACTGAGCCAATCTATTCATAAACAAAACACACAGAAGGTTGGAGCTGATGGGATTAAAATCTACATTCCCCCATTCAAATTCTAAGGACAGATAATTAGGAGATAATAGGATTTACCCACCACCATTAGAATAGCAAAAGACACAAGGTTCACTACATTGCATAATCCCCTGGAGCACCTCAATCACAAAATCCCAGAACCCTATAAATATCCATGCATTCATCCAGCCACCCCAGAAACATGTTATCACTAAAGTTTCTGGAAACCAAATAAACCTTTCCTTGCAGTTGGCCTCCATTTTATTTCCAGTGCCTTTCTCCCGGCTTGAAACCAGACCAGATTTTTCTTCCCATAGTGTTATGCATCTGTTTAGAGCAGAGGTCTCATTCTTGCGGCCCGTGGGCCAATTGCGGCCCGCAGGACGATATCCTGTGGCCCCCACCATGATATGAAAGTATAACATTTGAGGATATTTTTTTAACGTTTTTTGTGGAATCCCTTATGCGGCCCAGCCTCACCCAGACTCTGCCTCCAGCGGCCCCCAGGTAAATTGAGTTTGAGACCCCTGGTTTAGAGTTTAGATCAGATTTATAAACTCTTCGCTTAAAATTCTGGCACAATTTTCTTTCTCTAATTTGAATATGAGGAGAAACATTGAGAAGCCCATAAGGTACATTAGAACTTCATGAAATTTCTCCACTTGATCTGAATTTTAACCAAATCTGTATCCCACTCTACAAATGTGTCTGTGTACAGGTAACAAAGATGGTACTCTCTGCCTTCTTCAAAATTCAAATATGGTTTAGCTGGAGAATTAATACTACCATAAATTGCTATGGTACTTTTTATCAAAATACCACTATTTGTGCAAAAATACATTTTTAAATTGCAGAAATTTAAAATGCTTGTATGGGTTATCTCTGTAACAGTAAAAAATTTCAAAGTATGAAATATATTTTTGGCCAATGATAGATTTCAATGATAAGTTATTTGATAAGAAAAACCTTTGATGGGGCATATGAAAAATATTAATATTTGCATTTTTCCTTTCTAACTTAAATTTAGAATTGCCAGATTCTAAATTGCCTGGAAAATCTTCTATGACATCTACAAGTTATATTGCAAGCACAGAATCAGCAATGAATGAAAATGGAGGAACTAAATCTCATCTAATGCACACCAAGGATTAATCTAATAAAATATTCTATTAACAACACTAGCCAAGCAGATGCCTCTTTGAAACTACTGGTCAACAAGCATTTTGTCATGTGGACTGTAATGTATAGTATATTCTCAGCAGACTTTTTCCATGCTGAATTTCAAAATAAATTCAATTTTTTTAAAAGATTAATTTGTTTGTGATCCCATCTTTATTATTCTGTTCAGTTAATGGCATGGTACTATATTTTAACTAGAGTGGCATATTTGTAACAGTTGTTGAGCAAAATCAGGTTATTATTACTGTTCTCTAGTACAAATAACTTCAACACAAAGAAAGTAGGCATGATAACTACCACAGGACAGCACATTGCAGGTTGAATCATGTTTGAACATGTCTAACATGAGCCCAGTCTCTTCCTGGAGAGCAGTTCCTTATTGATCTGGGGCCAGAACTCACAGTATAAACAACTATATAATCTCTGTATTCAAATTAATATTAAACTGATTGTAATAGTGTTCTGCTTACCTACATACTATTGCTATGCCAGAAAATTGTGTAAATTCTCCTGGTACTTTTTCTGTGTTTGTGGTGAGTAAATATTTAGGTTTCAGAAACAAAACTTGTTAGAAGATGCTATAAACTTTATTTTTATTGTAAGACGAGTGACACAGAGAATTGGGCCACCAGCATTTGCTGTGTGACATGTTAGATTCATGCTATATGCAGTTTGCCATTTCTACAGCATGGAAGAATTGATGTATCCTGATTTATCATCTACAATGAAGCCAGTTCCACATATAAAGAGCTGCCTGTACCAAAACCTTAGAATCATGTAAGGACATGAAACTACTTTGGGAAAAATCCAGTTTGAAAAATATAAATGGAATATTTGGAGGTCTGAAGGTCATTGCACTTTTGCTCAGACTGCAGTTTAGGAGCAATAGAAACAGATCCCATAAAGAACTGCCAAATGATACCTTGTTTGTCCAGAAATAAGCGCCGTAAATAGTTTTTTACCGTGAAAATATTTTCTTTCCTCTTTTGTACATCAAATTTGGACATATGAAACATTGAAGTGACGGATAAAAGAAGAACTGGATTCATATATTTGAGGACTAAATTTCAAGGATTAGTGACATTAGGATTAGGGAAGGTATTTTTAGTTCCTCAGTTAACATTAACAAAAATCACCAGTTGAGTTAGAACTATAGGATTGCTTTTATCACCTCTGAAAATAACATCAAATGGTGAGAGTTGCATAAGTAAAACTCTTGGCAGTGAATAGCATCTTTTGCTGGCCATAAAAAAAAATCTCAATTGTAGCTTCTGAAGAGCTGATAGATCATGCAGAGGCCTTTCTTGTAATGTGAATGCAACCTAGCTCATGAATTCTAGCAGTTATATGCCCTACTCTGCCATGTAGGGCAGATGAAAAAAGCTGTATTGTAATGTGATGCAAACTTCACCCTTTTGCACTTGCATTCAAATATGTACAATTGTGGTATAACATGAAGCCTGTTTTGACATTCTAATGAAATGGACTTATATCTGATATTGATGCTGTAGCTTATCTGATACTAGCAGTTGTTTTTCAAATATGGTTTATAAGCATTTCTATTTGCATGTACTTTTGCATTTTTTTAAATAAATTGTAAGCTGTATTATCAGCACACATAGGTTTCCTCTGCATGCCAGTGACCAATGGTACTATCAAACTACAAATCCATGTCAGAAATGCAATTCTTGTTAATGTTAGATATTTCTTAAGACTTTAAGACACATGAACAGTCTTTGGTTTATCAGTAAAATAGAAATCCAAGTATATGTTTTCAATATATCATATTCCATCTTCACTTTCATCATTTACAAAGGATTTCTTACAAACATCTAAAGTTTTCCATAAAGTGGGTAGTGCATGATTCAGAACTGTTTTGAATTAAGTGCTCTGGACTTTCCATGTGTGTAAGCTTAGCACACTCCAGGGCTCATTAAAATTTTCCATTTTTTTTCAGGCTTCTTTGTAAACCTGAAAACAGATGTTGCTGCTTTAATGAATCAAATCATCAAAGCAGTATGTCTTTAATAAGACTCTTAAATCAGTAGCATTACTTCTTTGGCTGGTTTTTAGGCTTGCCTATAAAATGACAATTTTTAACAAATAGTAGAAGATTGCTGGGGTCATCCCAGCTCCAGAACATTTCTTCTGAATTATTATCTAAGCGTGTGCTGGTCTGCTCTGAATATTGTTTAATAATATAGATATGCATATATATTTATTAGTAGATACTTCCTGATTCTTACCACAACATTCAGGCATGTTCAGAATGGGGAACTAAGGAAGCTACAGACCAAAGTCCCACCCTTTTATACACAATGTCAATGCACATAGGGAAAGGGGTTTCAGTTCACAATTACACTTACCATCTGCCTTCCTCTCCCATTCCAGAATGCCTTTGATAACATCTGGACTAGGAAGAAGGGATTTGTCTTTAAGTGGGGAAAAGAATATACAATAAGAAGTTGCTTATTACTGTTTTGGATTGCAAGCTTAATTCACCTTTTGTATGAAATAGATTAAGAGTGCTTTTGTGTTCTGTGCTTTTGTGTAGGCTAAAAGAGACAAATGCTATTTTGCCTTTCTAGTAGGCTTATTTAATAGCACCTGAAAAGTAGGAATAGCATGTGGGTGAAATTATGTGTTCTCTGTATCTCAATACTCATTTATATAAAGGAAATAGGAAGTTGCTTTAATATCTTGGCACCAGGCAAATATTTTTGACAACTAAATTAAGACTCCCTGTAAATAATCTCAAACAATTATGTACTACAACATGAACTGCAAACAGATGTTTTAATATACTAGGCAGTGATATTGAAAATATGTTCAATATGTAAATGAGAGAGCACAAATTTAATTATCTTTAATCTTAACATTGGCATGATAGATTCTACCTCTGAGATTTACCCTCTTCATTGTGCTTAACAAATCAACTAAAGAACCATGAATACTAAGAGAGATTTATATGGGTGATAATTATTCAGTTGGTAGATGTATGTACAAGAAAAAAATGTAGACAAACTACAGGACCTTTTCTAACTTCTACCTCTTAGCATGTATACATCAATTGTAATTTGAATAATTTTACACTCAGTTGTTGTATTAGAACACCACCCTAAGGTATTTGGATCAATTTATAGGTTCTGAGGTTGAGAGACAGTGATTGTCCCAATGCTACACAGTGAGAAGAACACAATATTGTGTTAAGTTTGTGTTTTAAGGATTAAATCATTTCAATTAAAATGTTTGGTTTCCATTCAATTTTAACTTTAGTGATTTCTTTAAGCCAATTACTAATTTTCCTCCGATAGGTTCTTTTTTGCTTTGGGCAGGACCACCACATATGGTAATAGGTGCCCTGCTCATATTCACATTTCCAACAGCTTGCCAAGTTATTAGGAAACATTTTTGCGAGTCTCGGTGACAGTAGGTGCCAGCGATAAAACATTTTGTATAAATTCTCCTTGTAAGTTGCAGATAGAGTTAATTTGTAATTTATTTTCCATAGGTTTTCCCAATCTTCCAAATGTATGCTATATCCAAAGATTTTTGCCCAGATTATCATTGTTTCTTTTATGGTTTCCATTCTGGAAATATCTTAACAAATAATTGTACATTTTAGTAATCATTTTTTTATCTGGTCCCTGTAAGATTTTATCCAATTCCTTTTTTTTTTTTTTAAGCAAGTTTTATTAATTTCAAAAAACATGCAATTTTATCCAATTCCTGTTGGTCCGAATTTATCCCGTATTGTTTTATATCTTTTTAATATCTAGATTTTATCTGCATATACAGCCACCTGTATACAAGGAATACTTGTATTCCTTGTAACATTAATTCCTGTTTAGATTTTAGTTTCCATTGTTCATCTAATAACTCTTTATAACTCACTGTCTTGTTCAAATCTAAAACATTCAGATATATCATCCAGATTGGAATCTTTGTGTAATGGTTTCATTTTATCAATTAAAATGTTTCATATTTAATTAAAATATTTAAATATTTTGAAAATCTTATACTACTGCAGCAACAGTAATCTTTTTCAGCCAGTTATAGCATCATTGCTGAAATTAGAACATAATGCATGACGAGTCCCAAATGTCCCCCTTGATCTAACAATGCCCACTGGCTAGCAATCCATGCTTTAGAACAGTGGTTGCCAACCAGTTGGCCACAGGTGTTATTGAAAACGTTCAAACAACCCTTAGACCAGCGGTCGCCCACCAGTGGGCTGGGGCCACTGGTGGTCCGTGAGAAAATTTTGGTGGGCCACAGAGAAATCTCACCCCCAGAGCCCCCTCCAAAGAAATTAATCCAGGCTGCACAGAAACACAAGGCTGCGCCACCCACATGGCCCACGGGAACCCTCCCCGCCCACTCACTCCTTACCCGATAAACTTGCCTGCTAAATTGCTATTTTTCCTTTTTCCGACCATCATCTGTTCTGCTCTGCTGGGAGATTTAGATTGGCTAGGAAGCAGGAAATGGTTGGATTTCTTGCTTTCTAGCTAGTCTTTAGATCTTCGGCTTAGCACAGCCGATCCTCCCTTAGGACTGAAGGTTTGCTTGCAAGCAAATTCAGTACAGACTCACGGCAAGCAAATTTGAGAGACTGAGCTAGCCGATGGCAGATAGATAGATCACTGAATGATTCTATGAGCAACTCAATCTGCTTGCTTTGCCTGATTTTGGGTAAAAGTTGCTCTTTTTTATAAAAAACATCATTTACAAACATGGTGTGTTGTGAGTTAATTTTGTGAGTTTGCCTGCAAGCAAATTTTATGTAACAGACTGAGCTAGCCAATGGCAGATAGATAGATCTCTGAATGAATCTGTGATTCTGTGAGCAACTCAGTCTGCCTGCTTTGTTTGATTTTGAGTAAAAGTTGCTCTTTTTTTTATAAAAAAATCAATATTTATATAAATATTTTGTAATATTTACATACAAGCCATGCCCAGCCAGTCACATGACCACCAAGCCACACCCACAAATTAGGCCATGCCCACAGAACCAATTAGTGGTTCCTGGGATCTAAAATTATGAGTTTGGACCTGAGGTCCAAAAGGTTGGCAACCCCTGCTTTAGAAGATGCATTCTCATATTTTGCTGTGAATTCATAATATTTAGAAATGTAGTATATTCCTTAGATTCCTATATATTAAAAACTGGTAAGGGATTTTAAGATTTAAGATCTTCCAGGCAAATCCTTTCTTTCAAGAGTATCCAAATAAAAGAGATTTATGATAGACTCTGACTGGTCAAACTAAACCTCCAGATTCATTCTTACTTCACTAGTTGGAGAGTTCTTAGCCATTCTTATCCTGGTTTCTCTTTTCAGCCCAGTTCTAGAAAAACAGAATTGTTTGGGATTTTTCTATTGACGCTATATAACTACAAACCTGAAACCCAACAGGCAGCAATGTAACTATATAATTTTACACTTAGATAACAGTTTAAAAAGTAATTATTGTAATTGCTTGGTAATCTCAAGGCTGAAAAATAAAGTTCTATGTGCTCTCCTGTGTGTTCAATTAAGATTTTATAGTATACAAGTTATTTCCATTGTATATTCTTTGTCAATGAATGTAAACTTTGATGAAGAGTATATAATTCTTCATATCAATCAACCAGAACTTGATGGGGAGGATGTCAGAAAATGTATCTCATTTAGATTACAGTGGATAAAATCACTTAAATTATATAGAGAAGGTGTTATCTGTAGCATGTTCTTTCAACTAAACATGAGTGCATTTTGATACTTAAAATTAAGATTATAAATGAACAATACAGTTTCATATTATAATGTTGCTGAATATGAGCACAATTATGTCCAAATCTAAAAGAATCAATGCTCCTAAATCCTATTGCTTTCTGTGTAATTTCAGCCAATTCAAAGTAACATTTTCCATCTTTTTCAAGAGGACATAGATATAACTAATTTTCTTTTAGGCCTGACCCCACCACCATCTTATACAATATCATGACTAATATGCATGTTTCTTCATTAAGGTAAATAAAGTGAAATGTATTAGGAAATGTGATTTTTCATGGCAATTATTTCCATTTATATTCTCGCTAAAATTATCAATAATAATGGAGGATAATTTTTATATTTTTATTTGCTGATCGAATAAATTACATTATGTCTGTTGATTACATTTTCACTATATGTTGAAATGTTCCAAACGTATATCATTATCACACGCCATTACTTAATTGCAGGATTAATAAACATGTACGACCTTTTTAGAGTTTTGTTGCAGACAATAGGATGAAAAAGCAGGGTAGGATTATGTTATTTTTATTACTGTTCTATTCAGATAAATACTGCTAGTTTGAAAGAAATTTTGCTAATTGCAAGTTAATGTCTTTAGAAGCTGTGTCAGCTTTATATAACATGAAATTAAAACTGAAGGAAAGGGGGTTCTTTTATACAATTACTTCAAACCAATTCTTGTGATATTCAAAACTGTCATCTGTATTCCACAAAGCTGACCTAAATTAACACTAAATGTGTTAGCGTGTATATGTTTAACAAGCAGATGTAGTATTTCCAACAATGGTTTAATACTTCTGTTTATGCTGGTCCTAAAAAAAATTAAAAGCTTCTTTACTGTGAAAGAGAATTTGCTATTCCAGTAATTGGGGGGTGGGGTGGGGGATCACAGGCTAAAATCAAGCCAAGGAGGATATTTATAGGGAAGAACTAATGGACAAATAGAGTGGAACTACTGTATCTGAATGGCACAAATCCACACAGAGTTTATATAGCTCTTTGCTGCCATTTACTATTTTTGCAGCCTATATATACTAGCTATAAGAAAGGGTTAAGCAGTCTACCCATCTGCAGCTTATCTGACCTACAAACTGTTTCAGGTATAAGGGCAAGGTTACGCTGCCAATTTATTAAGAAGAGCCTTGCTTGAAAAATGTAGGCATCTCAGTAAATTACATTCCAAGAAGACTCCCATGCAATATGTTTCATTTTATATCAAGGGGTGAGGGAGAGGTTCTACTCCTACATGGAGAATTAGATGGCTTAGGGTGGAATAAAAGTTGGAGTGCCTCCTTCTCTTTTCTCTCACTCACTCATAGCAGCTGAATAGTTTTTCTAGGTTTTTCTCTGCAGAAATATCTTAACCATCTTCTTGAAGCCAGAATGTTTCGCTCAAAGGGCTCAGCTCCAGGTTGGCTGAGAGATTCCAAGGGGTGAAGTCTGACCATCTGTTCTACTCTAGGCTGTCCACACAAACCTACCTGCATATGCTATGGAAGCTGTCATTCTGTCACCACCTCATCTGACACTTTGGGTCTTACTGTTCCACAGAGGGGACAATCACTTGCCCTTTTGCTAGCAAACCAAGGTATGATGGACGGAAAGAAGGTCTGATCTGCAGAATGCAGTGCAAAATTATCTGAGGGACCGTCTCTTGCCTGTCACACCTATCCGACCCATTAGAGCGGGGAGGCAAGGAATGTTGCGGGTCCCATCCCCTAGAGCAGTGGTTCCCAACCTTTTTTTCGCCCCGCACCCCTAAAGAAATTTCACTCGAACCTCGCACCCCCTGAAATTTAGACTTTAGGAACTACTGAACACGTTAAATATATGGTAGGATTGAATCTTTTCAGCTATGTATGTGACGGCCACTAAATAACGATACTTACCGTATATGCCGGCGTATAAGACGACCCGGCGTATAAGACGACCCCCCAACATTTCCACTCAAAATATAGTTTGTTATATACTCGCCCCCTCTTCCGCACGCCTTCCACTTTTGCACTTTTTTTTTTTTGAGGCACTTTTGTCTACCGTGGAAACGAATCCCGTGAAGCCGAAAGGAGCAGCCAGCCTTCTCCCAGCTCCCAAGGAAACGAGGCTCGCACCGCCCGGGCTCCGCTGAGGTATCCGGCTGGGGCTGTCAGGAGTTGTTACCGCTGGCACGGCTCCGCGCGCTCCAGTCCCGCTTGCCTCGGGAAGGAAAGGCAAAAGGAAGAGCCGCGGCGGTGCTTTGCAATGGCAGCAGCGGCTCCTGGTTTTGCCTTTCCCTTCCCGAGGCAACGCGGACTGGAGCGCGCGGAGCCGCGCCAGCGGTAACAACTCCTGACAGCCCCAGCCGGATACCTCAGCGGAGCCCGGCGGTGCAAGCCTCGTTTCCTTGGGAGCTGGGAGAAGGCTGGCTGCTCCTTTCGGCTTCACAGGATTCGCTTCCACGGTGCGCAAAAGTGCCTCAGCCGCGGGCAGCCGCAGTGCTTCCCAATTACTATTTGCCGGCGTATAAGACGACCTGGCGTATAAGACGACTCCCCCAATTGGAGGCATCTTTTTCAGGGCAAAAAAGTCGTCTTATACGCCGGCAAATACGGTAACTCTAAAATGAAAACAAAGTTAATCCATTGCATAATAAATAAAAATGCCAACATATAGCCAATATTCTATTATTTACCTGGACTTTTCTCGCACCCCCTGGAATATCGTCTCGCACCCCCAGGGGTGCGAGCACCCCAGGTTGGGAACCCCTGCCCTAAAGAGATACACCTGGTGGGACCCAGAAGAACGGCCTTCTCCATGGAGGCTCCCTCTCTCTGGAACATCATTCCCCCAGAGAAGGGGTGGGGTTCAAATTTTTTAACACCTAGTTATGTGGGTATGTTTCAGGTGGGTGTGGCCATGTGACTGGGTGGGCATGACTTTTTTGAATTACTCCTCCCCCGCGTGCCCCTTTTTGCCTTCTGGGCCTCAGGGAAGCCTCCTGAGCAAAGCAGTAAGACAGCGAGGGGAGGTCCTGGCACAGCTGATCATCGGAACAGCTGATCGTCGGGAAGGAAAAAAATACCTTAAGGAGTGGCTGGGTGGGGGAGAATGAAGTCAGCAATGTCGCACATGCGTGATAAGGACTGAGTGAGTGGGGAGAGGATACGTGGCCGGACAGGGGCAGGGCCAGCCGTGGACATGATTTGCCGGTTCTCCAAACTGCGTAGAATCATAACAACTATAGAACCGGTCCAAACTGGTAGAATCCCACCCCTGCCCCAGAGATTAGAATGGCCCTCACTCTAACACTCTTCTGGAAGACATTAAAGACCTGGTTCTGCCAGCGAGAATGAGGAACCCAGAGCAGGATGAAACCCATGAAATGACTGGTGTGATGTGTTGTCGTTCGGGTTGGGGGCTATTATTTGATTATTTTCTTTTATTAGTTTTGTTTTTTTATATATGATGTTTTTTATATTCCTGTATATGCCTTGAGCCGCCATGTGGAAATAGGCGGCAATATAAATTTTCTAAATAAATAAAATAAAATGGAGCTTATAGGTCCCACTGAGAGGACAGATTGGCAAGCTTCAACAACAGTGGTGCTCTAAGATAACCCAGATATTGCCTAAACAATTTTTTTCCCTTCTCAATTGAATCATGGGAGCGTCGGCTTTTTTCTTCTTTCTGAAAGCAATTAAGAAAGTTCAAATTGAGACGGGTAAGGGTGGGAAGAATTGAGTGAAGTAAAAACTGGCTGGAACCAGAAAGGAAGAAGCATGTTCATGCCTCCCAATCCTTCCCAAAAATCTCACATCAAGCATTGGTTACTTGACATAATATCCAAGGTAATGAAAATTGAATTTTTGGCTCTGTACAGATTACACTGAAACTTCATTTGCAGTGATCTGCAACCATTGAAACATTTTCAAGTATTTGTCATCTAATTGTTTGATTTTGCTGATATTTATGGTTTTAACTTTTCCCAAATAGGGGTATTGACTGCAGAAGTAGAGTGTGTACTTTTAAAGTTTACTACGGTGAGGGATGGTGAATCCCAGATAACACTTGAAAGTGGACTACTTCTTTTTAGTATCTAGGAAGGTTGACTTGGGGTTAGCAATACCAGCCTGTGTGTCTGCTTGCTCACTATCTGAAAAATTAAAACTGGATGATAAAAGTTACATCGTCCTTACTCTTTTTAACCTTCCAAAGAAAATTGGACATCTTCCCATTTGGGGGAATGCTAGTCTCACTTGGGCATAGTTTCAATAAACTATCATTTTTAAGTGCATAGCATACCTTTCTATGGAAACAGAAACATAATCAAAGTCATTGCCAAGAAAGAAACCTTCTTTCTCTGACTTAGTTTTTAAAATCCAAAAAACAGAATAATTTGTTCTGCATCATGCAGAGCAATTGAGTCAGAAACTATTCTTAGCACATAGTTTTGTTACATTAATATGCAATTCTAAACACACCTATCTGATAGTAAGACTCTTTGAAATCAACATGACCCAGGATTGGATCATGCCAAATATTTATAGTATCGCTAAGTGTATCAAGACTGGATTTTCATTTCATCTGGAATTAATCACAACTTGAATTACAATCACATTTAGTTTTATTTAACTGTGATGTTTTTGGCATCACGGTTAAATAAAACTCTTGTTATTTCACTTGGAATATAGCCACTATTATATATTGAAAGTGGTATTGCAACTAACTTTTAGTAAGCAAGGGAAGTTAATTTCTTTTAAATATCTAAATACTTTAGAAATATGATGTGGAATCAACCTAGTATTTGTTTACTCTATATTAAGATTTCTAGATATTAATATCAATCACTTGTGTAAGCTCAAAACCTGTAGCTCAAGATTGAACAGCAGATAAGCACTGTGCTAAAACTCACTTTTCTTGTTTCCTAGCACCAGCTTTATTGAAACTAACCTAGTGGCATGCATACAATTTCAGTCTTTCATTAGTTTTTGTTCTTTATTATACTCTCCACTTGAGATTGGAGAGTGGGTGGACATAGTCATTTTCTGTTGTTCGTCTGATGTAAAATCTATTACTACACATTCTCTGTCTCTCTCTTTTTTTTCTCTCTCTCTCTCTCTATCTCAAACACACACACATACATAGGCATACGCACACACTGATCCCAATATTGCCTAATAAACAAGCCTCTGGTAGAATAAGAAAGAATCTTAAAACTCTGGTGCCCACAACCTAATATACCTAGGAATACAGGTAGTCCTCGACTTAAGACCACAATTGAGCCCAAATTTCTGTTGCCAAGCAAGACAATTGTTAAGTGATTTTTTTTGCCCTATTTTATAACTTCCCTTGCCACAATTGCTAAGTGAATCGCTGCAGTTAAGTTAGTAACATAATTGTTAAGTGAAGCTGGCTTTCCCATTATCTCTGTTTGTCAGAAGGTGATCACACGACCTCAGGACACTGCAGCTGTCATAAATGAGGCAGTTGCCAAGCTTCTGAGTTTTGATCAGATGACTGCGGAGATAACAAGTGTATGAAAAAATGGCCACTTCTTTCAGTGCCATCGTAACTTCGAGCAGTACTAAACGAATTATCAAAGACTTCCTGTAATGGATTGTTTTGAACAAAACACTTGGCTGTTTCCATCATCACATGACACCTTGCACTAACTGTAATTGTTGACAGATAATTTACTTACAATGATTGGTGTCCTCTGAACCCACCCATTGGGAGTCATTTTCATAGCAACCAGTAATTTCACCAATGTAAAATGTAGCTTTTTGATACCACTTTCTCTATGTGACAGTTTTCATTCCTTTGTAAATACGGTTAGTCCTCGAGTTACAACAGTTCATTTAGTGAGCGTTCGAAGTTACAACGGCACTGGAAAATGGTGATTTATGACCATTGTGGCATCCCCATTTCATGTGATTTGCATTCAGATGCTTGACAACTGACTTGCATTTACAACAGTATCATGTGATCCCCTTTGCGACCTTCTGACAAGCAAAGTCAATGGGGCAAAGCCAGATTCACTTTACAACCGTGTGACTAATTTAACAACTGCAGTGATTTGCTAAACAAATGTGGCAAGAAGGCTCATAAAATGGGGCAGAACTCACTTAACAAGTGTCTTGCCTAACAACATAAATTTGGGGCTCAATTGTGGTCATAAGTTGACAACTAGCTTTATTTAAATCTAATTAAGAGGCAGGGAACAGTGTATCCTAAACTTAGAATTATTCATTATCTAAATTAAGCCAGAGAAATGTGGTTTTCTAGACCAGGGGTCCCCAACCACCGGGCCGCGGACCGGTACCGGGCCGTGGAGCACTCTCTACCGGGCCGCAAAGAATTTTTTTTTAAAAAAATGGCGGCTTTCTTCACCTTCGGTGAATGCTGCTGGGATCGGGGATCAAGGACACAAATGAAAGAAGGGGAGGGAGGAAGCAACCGAAGCCTGTCCTTCTCTCTGGGTCAGCTCTCTCAGTCGCTCTCTCGCTCCTCCACCAGCCCAGGAAGAAACTGCTTCAAAGAAGCGGGGGCTTTTCCTGTCGCCGAAGCACCCGTTTCTCCCCACCCCCACCCCGTCCGCCCGCTCGCCTGCCCACGCGCGCACGTGCGCGCGGGGTTCAACCCAGTGCTCCGTTCTGCCTGCCTGCCTGCCTGCCTTCGTTAATGGTTGAATCGAACAGCTTCGGCTGAGTAAAAGAGGCGAATAGTTATTATTCTCAGCGAAGCTGCTCCCAAACAACCAGAAACTAAGGCAGGCAGGCAGAACGGGACACTGTGGATTGAAGTGCGCGGGCGGGCGGGCGGGTGGGGGTGGGGGTGAAACGGGCGCTTCGGAATAGCTGCGGCGACAGGAAAAGCCCCCTCCTTCTCTTCCCCGGTCCTTGCAAAAATTTCTGCTTGAAACCGGTCCCTGGTACAAAAAAGGTTGGGGACCACTGTTCTAGACTATAGGCACTTGCTGCAAATAATTTTATACTGTAATATATGTTAGCTTCCTTCCTATTTTAGGTATGCTAAAGTGTGTGTGTGTGTGTGTGTGTGTGTGTGTATCAAATTTGTATGGCCGACCATCTCACAAAAAGTGACTTTGGGTAGTGTATAATATGTAATTAAAGCACATTAAATATAAAAGCATAGAAAGAGCAAGAGCGGACAATGTTAACCACAATAAGGGAAGCATCATAAGATCTCTCCAATCTCCTGGGACACAGCCTGCCCCCTCCTCCCAGGCTTGATGGGACAGCCAGGCCTTGAGGAACTTATGAAATGTTAAGAGGAATGGAGCTAACCTAATTTTCAGGGAGAAAAAATTCCACAATAAGACAAAAGAAGATATTTGTGTAAGGATAGCTAGCTTTTGATTTAAATGTAATCAGGGATAGCATTACATATGAAATCATTTGTTTATATTAAATACTAGCCATACTGTGTTAAACTGTGGGTTGGTGAGAGACCAGACCTATGCCACACGTGGCCCATCAATCAGCCTTACGTGGCACACAGGCATTTTTAAAAAGTCAATACATGTAGGGGAAGGAGTGGCAGAATCTTGGGGTGGAATCAAAGAAAAATCAGCCTAGAATCTTTATGTAGACAAAGCATATTAAGTCCAAAACCTTTTGTATTTCATTGATGTTTATCTAATGCCAAGACTGTTGGCTGAGTAAATTTTGGGGCATAGGCATGATTAGTAATAAATCAATTTAATTGGAACTTCATGTGTGGTCCTGATCTTTCATGCCTGACAATACATTCACTCCCACCAACCCAAAAGACTTTG
Organism: Notechis scutatus; assembly: GCF_049901735.1. NCBI lineage: Eukaryota > Metazoa > Chordata > Lepidosauria > Squamata > Elapidae > Notechis > Notechis scutatus. Next base: position 197,556,675 of record NC_142010.1, on the reverse strand, counting down.
GGGTAGAGAGGATGATGGGTATCTCTAATGCTTCAGTACCTCATAGCCACTACCAATGTCAGCACTGCTGTCAACCCTGAAGCTGGCCTGACTGAAGCCATTTTGTTCGCCTCAGTGTTACCACACTTGAGCTGTGGGTCAGGGAGGGGGGAATTTGAGATAAGAGGGATATTTGTAGCCAAAACAAAATACTTTCTCTTGGGAGCCAAGGACATTCTCACACCTGATCAGAAGAAGGAGTGATGTCATCTGGTTGTCAGACAGAACAGTGATTGGACCATGTGACTGATTATTTTGAGAAAGTGGAAAATCTTTTACTTTTAATATTGTTGTGGCCCGCCAGCTGCCAGCGAAGCAGATTCAGACGAGGAGGAGGTTGTGGAAGGACTTGGGCCAGTTCTAGAGCCTGGGGAACGCTCTGATGGATGCTCAGCATCAGACACAGAGATAGACTCAGGGCCATCTGGCATTTCCCAGCCAGAGAGTCAGCTGCCTTTGGAGTCAGAGATCAGTGAGGAGGAGGAACAGCTGGGGCCTGTTCCAGATGTGTGTATGCACAGAGCAGACAGGAAAGGTGAACAACAGAGGACAATGAGCTGGCTCGGGTAGCAAAACAAGCACGGACACTGACTGGCCCCTCTCTGGCTTGGGAATAAATAGGAGGAAAAGGGAGTGGTTTGGTTGTAGCAGACAACTGTTCTCCATTCTAGAAAGTTTGCTCCTTGTCTGTTTCGTGTGACAAAGACTGTCTTGGCAGAACTGAGGTTTGTCTATTTCTCTGACTTAATTTGCAGCCTTCCTTCTGGGAGCTCACAGCCTTGCATTTATCATAACGAGCTGATAAGGACTATTGCTTCAGTTAACTCCTTGCAGGACTCTTGCCTGGACTTTCTGTTGGTGAATGCAATTAATTTCCAATTTGTAATTAAAGAGGGGTTTTTCTTTGTGGGGAGTCTGTTTCTTGCTTCTGGGAAGGCCAGGTCAGAACAAATATGGTGAAAACCACAGGAGTTTTCAGTGTCAGTTTTCACCAGATATGTGCCAATATGATATTTCCAATAAAAGTAATCTTTGAGGAATTCAATCGCCTCAGAGTTTTGCTTGCAATGAATTTATTACTTGGAATCCTGACAACTGCCTCGGCTCTGCTAGCCATCAAATAGCTGATCAGCACACCAGGTATTCCTTGGAAGCCCAGTGTGATTTTTCATTTATCAATGCGGGTTTTCTACTCCACAAGTTGTGCAGGCCAGCAATAGACATTCCCTATTAGCTCTTAGAGTTAAATAATGGCCTGGATTAAGCAACAAAACAATTGGAGTTAAAAATAAGGTCCCCATATTTAAATTAGTGATATTTGCAACAATCCATGAATAAATACAACACAGCAAGAAAGAACAACAGCTTCTTACAGCAATATTATAAGACTCACATAAAGTTCCCCTAGATAGATACAGGTAGTCCTCAATTTACAACTATTTATGTAGCTTATGTAGCTTATGTAGTTCAAAGTTACAACAGTGCTGAAAAACGTGACTTATGACTGGTACTTGCATTTACAACCGTTGCAGGTCACACGATCATGATTCAGTCTGTTGGCAACCAGCATGTATTTACAGTGGTTTGAGTATCCAAGGGTCATCTGATTGCCATTTGCGATACTCCCAGCCAAGCAAAGTCAATGGGGAAGCTGGATTCACTTAACGACTGGATTCAGTTTTTCCTGTAAAAAGTAAGCTACAATGACTAGGCTGTGCTTGCTATTATCTGCATATTCCTAGTGAGGGAAGTAAATAATGGCACAAAGCTTTGACATTACTTTTCTGGTATAAAAGAAATATCAGTCGCTTCCTGGAAAGAATGTGTTTCTCTAATGATTCTTGCCAATTTTCCTTATGGTCATTTCTTAGCTATCTCTAGCCCTATAACCTCCTAATGAGAGGAGGTAAGAAAATCCATAGCATTTCACCCTGAAAAATGGGCAGATTGCACCTTGAGAACTCAGCCCTGAGTGTAACTTGATCCCATGCTATATAGGATCTATGTACAGTATTAACCTTCAGCTGTTGCTAGAATAATATTTTGAGTGTTGGGATAACATTTTGAATGTTTTGCAAGAATTTTGCACATCCAAACTGAAATATGGGGTGTTTTTTTAGAATAGAATTCTTTATTGGCCAAGTGTGATTGGACACACAAGGAATTTGTCTAGGTGCATATGCTCTCAGTGTACATAAAAGAAAAGATACATTCATCAAGAGTCAAGAATCATAAGGTACAACACTTAATAATAGTCATAGGATACAATAAGCAATCAAATCATACTAGGAAACAGTCAATAAAAATATACAAGCAACAAGGATACAAGCAACAAAGTTACAGTCATACAGTCATAAGTAGGAGGAGATGGGTGAAAGGAAGGATGGGAGGATTAATAGTAATAGTAATGCAGACTTAGTAAATAGTTTGACAGAGGGAATTATTTGTTTAGCAGAGAGATGGTGTTCAGGAAAAAACTGTTCTTGTGTCTAGTTGTTCTGGTGTGCACTGCTCTATAGCGTCGTTTTGAGGGTAGGAGTTGAAGCAGTTTATGTCCAGGATGTGAGGGGTCTGTAAATATTTCCACAGCCCTCTTTTTGACTCATGCAGTATACAGGTCCTCATTGGAAGGCAGGTTGGTAATGATTGTTTTTTCTGCATCCTAAGTATTCTCTGAAGTCTGTGTCTGTCTTGTTGGGTTGCAGAACCAAACCAGACAGTTATAGAGGTGCAGATGACAGACTCAATAATTCTTCTGTAGAACTGTATCAGCAGCTCCTGGGGCAGTTTGAGCTTTCTGAGTTGGCGCAGAAAGAACATTCTTTGCTGTGCTTGTTGTATGAGAACAATTGTATGAGAACAATTGCTAAGGTCTTCCAATTTAAAAGGGTGCAATGGTTCAGTAGTTACAAGACTTGAGCACCCCACAATGGGGTGAACTCCCATTCTGGTCCCAACTCCTACCCACCTAGCAGTTCAAAAACATTCAAATGCAAGTAGATAAATAGGTACCAATTTGGTGGGAAGGTAACAGTATTCATTGCCCCTTTGGCATATAGCCATGCTGGCCACATGATCACATAAACGTCTTCGGACAACACTAGCTCCCTCTGCTAAGAAACAGAGATGAGCACTGGCCCCTAGAGTTGGAGTGGACTGGATAGGGGAAACATTTACTTTTACCTTTTCATTTAAAAGAAGGTAGATATTGGTAGACCAGATAAGGCTGGACAAAGATAAACTGTTCTACCTCTGTTCCAGTAAGAGCTGTAGATCCAAGAGAACCCTCAAATTGTAAATCTACTTCTTTAGGGTTAACAAAATCAACAAAGAGTTCACTAAGACGTCTTTAATGCTAGAATTAGGAGTAAAATCTTGCAAGGAGAATTTCCCATCCTCATTTATTGATATATTTATTAAGGCAGAGATTCTCAGAAAATTTTGAATCATTTCAGTTAACATTTATTTATATGCTTGTCTGACCTTTTAAAAGTCAAAATTAGGTATAGCAGTTGACTATAACAATTAGGAATATGAAGACAGCGGCTGTTTTTGGAGTTTTTCATCTAAGGTTAGATCACTGTCCTTGTACAAATATAAAGGAGCATTTGCAAATAAGCAATCTTACAATAATTCTTTTTTTAGCATTTCAGGTTTAATTGCTTGAAGGTTCATCTACTTTATAGGAATATTTGTGAAGAACCTCAGCAGATTAACTTTTTAAAGGAAGAAATATGTAAAGTAGCAGGAACTGCCTGATTGCAATTTCAAGTCCAGGGTTAAAGGACAAAATGTAGAATAACCTGCAAAACACCAGAATCTGGTTTTCAGTTAATTTTGGGGGCTAATAACATGCTCCTACATTTATATTAGATCTTTTTTACATAGTAAATAGCATTTTTATTTGTCACTGTGCAAACAGATATGAGTTACAGAAGGAATAAAAACTCCATATTGGCAGATAAGAATGTTTGTGTCTCTAAGCAGAAATGTTACTTCTACAAATTAGAAATCATAATATTACAACAAAGGTTTATCATAGTGCTATAAATGTGAGAAATATAAACATGTTTTAATCATCTAATAATTATATTCAAAACTATGATGATGGGGAAAGGATAAATTTGTATAATCTCAGCATCAAAGAAATATTCCTTTATTTTACATTAATTATACAATTCTATGGATTTATTTTCAGATTATCTAAATCCTCTGAATTCAAATAAATAGTTGCAACTAAATACATATAAGATTGCAATTTTATAGTGCAACTCTATAGATATATAACTGAAAACAAGCTTCAGCACCATAACAGGATTTTCTACAAAGTAAAAGTATGTGAAACTGCAGGTAAACATGTGATGAAGGGTGAATTTTATATGATTGATACATTTGAGTTTCTAGAAGAATTTTAAAATTTATTTTAGAGTTATTCTTTATGACTAAAAATATTTGTACCTTTCTGCCAGTTCCACAATAGTGATAGCATCTTATAGTAAGCCTTAGCTTACTATTTTGCAACTGCAAATATTATTTTATTTTTGTGAATTATGATATAACCTGACAAGATATAGAATCTCATTGTCCTAAATGTCTTTTTAAAAAACAGGCTATTTTTTAAATCAGTTGTAAGTTTCTAGTGCCCTCTAAAGGGCAGTTCAAAAAACGGATTCACTCATAAATCTTGGTACATGTAGGTAACTGAGAAGGTGATCCATTATGCAAAAATCTAGAAGTAGCAATAGAGTAATACTTTTGGGGCAGGTCAACTAAAAAGTCAGCATGTTGTAAACAAGTTTTTGAAACACCTAGAATTCTCTGTCGCACTGGATGCAGCAAGCCTAGGTCCCAATTACAATTGTGATTACGAGGTATTTAAAAAATCATGTACAATTCAATGAGTGTGTCCTTTCACACTAGCAGTGTCATTCTACAACACAAATAAACAGAAATCAATACAAAGCTTAATGAAAGTTATAGCTATGTAAACATATAATGTACAATAAAACATTTCCAAAAACGTGTACCTAATGAAAAGTCAGTAGCTTCGTGGTCTCCAATTGTTCCCTCCCCCAAACTTTTTTTTAAAAAAATCCTGTACTTGGGTTTATGTTATTCTTCTGTTGTTGTTTCTCACTTTGTATCTTGCTGAGTTCCCAATGCCATTAACAGAAAACCTCAATAAAGTGTGTTGTGACCTCTCAATGTCTCAGCCAGGAGCTCCAATTGTTGCTTCCAGTAGCTGTCAAGGAGAGACACAAGAGTCTTCTATGTGTATTGCCATCCCCACAACATATGCAGAAGGCTCTTCTGGTTACAACATTGGAATTGTTAGATAAGAGGCCACAAAGCAAAACCATGTGGTCACTTTCTTTGTCCTTGAAATATTTCCTTATCGCAGGCCTTCAATTACATATTCTCCAGGCTTCCCTTGAAGTAATTCCACTTATCTTCTTTGTAATGAAAGAGAATTGTTATTTGTTTCTATAGACACATTCTGATTTCCAGTGGACAACTCTTTGAAAATGATGTTGTGGACACTAAACTTGAAAAACATATTGTTATTTTATAACAATGTAGTCCTAAATTCTCAATATGGCACCCAGGCATACACAAGCATCTACAGAACATTTCCTTTCATCATGTTCTTGCTTGCAGAGAGAGATGGTATTTATTGCAGATATTCCAAAGCACCGTTGTTGCTACTTTGTCAGGCTGATATTTGTAGCCAGTCTGTGTGATCTTAACAACAGTTAACTAGGTGCATCATTGTTTTTTCAGCTTTTTTTTTTTTTTTTTTGCAGAGGCAGTATTTGGACCATATACATTTTCTTCAAAGGCAAATATTATGAGAAGCTGCTACCTATAGCATGGGTTGGAAATACAGTAATACAGTATGGCCACCTTTCCTCAAAGATTGGCAGAAGTAATGCAAGATCTGGGTATAGCTAAAAAAATCCAGAGCCTCCTTAAAAACAGAGCCCAAGAACGTGAGAAGAGCACCTGCTTGTGCAATAGCACGAGGCTGCCTGTTAGGTTAGACAACAGAATCAAGGGATCAATTCTCTGTGGCCTCATGTGACGCACACAGAGTTGGAGAACTGTGGCAATAGGGAAATGGTACATCATGTAAAACAGAAATATTTTGCAGTTACCACAAAATTTGCTGGGTTTGGTAGCTAAACCACATTGTTAACCTTTCTCTGACCAAAAGATACTTCTAGACTTCAAACACAAGCCTATACTAAATTCCTTTCTTCCCCAGTAGCTGTAGACACCAACCATTACTTCAGGGGTATCAAAGTCAAGGCCCGGGGGCCAGATCTGCCCTGTGGGGTGCTTAGATCTAGCCCACAGGGCCGTCCCAGAAACAGCAAAGGACCAGCCCGCAGGGCCTCTGCCAGCAAAAACAGAGCTAGGGATGTCTGCCCGAGCTCTGTTTTCACTGGCAAAAGGTTGCAGGACACCATCAGAGCTGAAAACGGAGCTCGGCAGCTCAGGCCACCACAGGCACCCCCGAAACAAGTGACATCCAACTGGCCATGGCCCCCTGGCCTCCTGAGGTCAAACAGAACCCTGATGAAATCCCTCAATGAAATCGAGTTTGCATTACTTCATAACATCTCTGCTCAATCTTCTCCACCTCTTCTAACAATGAATGCTGTTTTGTTTTAGGGTTTTAAGCCTAAATTATATAGTCAAAGACAACTCTAAAATGCTATTCTCCTCAAAAGCACGGAGCAGTGTGTCCCATAAATAAAAGATGCAAAAACCTTTCCCCAAGCCCATAGATAAGCTTTCTATGGCAAAGGACAGGCATGTCACCGTAAACATTATGGTGTTTTTCCAAAACATTGATGAGATTTATGCCTTTACGGGATCACAGCCCAGACTTACTGTTATGAAATAAACTGTCACCAAATCAAGCAAGATTCACAATGGTCCTCAAGTGAGAACTATGAATGCTTTGAATAGTCATCCTTGTCTTTCAGTACTTTCTCCTCTTAAGAAGTGCTCATTAGCGAAGCATTCTGTGGTAATACATAATCTTCTCTTTTAATGTTCTCTAAAGGATCTCCATGAGATCCTTTCTAGAGCTTATTTCGTGTAGACTAAAGAAAGCCTCATCTTGTGAGCAGTAAGTATGATGCTTCTTGAGGCTGTTTCAGAGAAGTTCCTACACTTTTGCAAGTTCCACAATTTATGCAGGAGATAGTAATCCTGCTACAAAGAGGGTGTCAGAATTCCACATGTCTCCATTGCTGACATTAAGCACTATTATTTTTCACAGTAAAGCTGTAAATTTGGTATAATCTCAGTTACTGACAGAAGACTGAAAAACATGCACCCTTGTTGAAATAATGTGTTTCTGTTGTATGAGAGAAAGTTATTCATCTAGGTCTAACAGGATGAAAGTTCCAGTTAAATTAATTTACCACAAGATGTCATCACAGCCAAATTAAAGGGAATTCAAGAAGCTAGAAGTATTAAAGATATAAAGGTGTCATACTCCAATTAGTAACTACAGGAGAAAATTTGTTTAATGAGAAAAGATAATATGAAATTGAAACAGAACAGACAAAAGTATAAATATAATGATTTGAATTGAGATGAGATAATCAAAATAAAATTGAGAAAATTAAAAGAGGGGAAAAACTATATAGAAAATGTAAAATAGTATAAGATATGGAATAGAATACAAAAAAGAGCACGAAATTGAGTTTTGTGTCTGTATAAAGAAGTTCAACCCGGGACCATGCTATTTTCAAAAAAGATGTTTTACTTGTATTTTGTGTGTGAAAACCCAAATAAAACTTTATTTAAAAAAAAAAGAAGAAGCTAGAAGTATTATTTAAAAACTGCTGTGTACTGGCCTGATACATACATGACACATATATCTCGAACTAAGGAACCCAAACCCTCTGATAAATTGATTAGAATTCAGCTAAAATAAAACCAATCCAAATAAAACTAAAAGACTGAATTATATCATTATACAGTTAGTTATTTATGAAAAGCATGTTTCAGAAAACAATTAAATTACTTAAGCTGTACATTGATTTTTTTCCCTTAAGTTTTAAAGCTCACAGTTATAAATAGAAAAGCACTATCATCAGCACAAGTTCATCGACACATACAGCATTCCACACTTATGAGGAAGTAATCAGAATCACCTTATTGTCCAATTCCAAAATGGATCTCACCTCTCTGATGCTTCTATAAAAATTATTTCAAGTTCAGCTTGATCCTTAGTGATTTAATGGATTTGTCCAAGTAGTTCTCTTGACAAACGGATAGAAGGATACCGGATAACTCCCTTTTGCCTTTTTCCAGGATATTTTTCAGTGAAACAGTCAGGTTGCTTTCAAATGAGCCCACTCAGGTATCTCTGCCACCAGAAAGGAAACAGGGGGTAAACATGGAGAACTTGTTTCACTTGTCAACTGAAAAACAACTAGGGATTTTTCCAGCTGTTGGTGAGTATTCTATTTTTAAAGACGTTTTACTTGTTTTTTTAGGATGATAGGGGACACTCTAACTCTTCTCATTTATCATTGTCTCCAATTCAGGAGACCGTTGGAAAGGAACTAAGTAAAAAAGCTTCAGATTCTTCTTTATCTATTCATCGTCAATACACTTTTTAAAAAAAACTGAATAGAATGGGAAAAATGTCGTTTTGCAGGAGAAATTATCAAAAGAAAGATAAAGTTCAAAAAGGGGCTGAATCCAGGCAACAGCAGAGGCTCAGTGTTATGACTAACTGCCCTTGCCCTTCTTCCCCTCTGGTCATGTGACCTAGAGAGGGCGTATAAGTTTGTGTTGTGCTTCCCAGTACCACAGATGCAATTCAAGAGGAAAGCAGAAACAAGTAGAGGCAACAAATATGCGCTCATCCCAATCAGTCTCAAGGAGAAAGTATATTGGGCTCAAATGCATACATAGGCACATAATATCATATCACTTTATTATAGTGATAAAAATCACTATAGATGGGCCTTTTTGTCAGATTTTAGATGCAGGAGTGGGATTCAACATTTTAAACAACTGGTTCTGTGGGCATGGCTTAGGTGGTGGGCGTGGCTTGGTAGTCATATTATTGGCTGGGTGTGGCCAACTCAATATCACTCGCATCGAGGAACGCATCTTCTCGCCTGGCCTCTCATGACTGTGGGGATGCTGCAACAATCGTAAGTGTGAAAAATGGTCATAAGTCACTTTTTTCAGTGCTATTGTAATTTTAAATGGTCATTCCACACAAGCAAAGTACCAGCAAAAGAGGGGGAAAAAACTCCAGAGATGTTCCTGAGACAGGAAGTATAGTCCTGCCAAGAATGTAATAAGAGTTAACGGAGAGACAGTTTCTGTAAGCAACACCAGAATGTTTCCTTCCTGCCCTCTTTACAGGATTAGGCCAGTAATTTCTTCTAACAACCAATTCTCCTAACTGCTTAGAATGTTAACAACCAGTTCTAGCGAATAGGTGCGAACTGGTAGAATCCCACCCCTGCTTAGATGTATTTTGCCATTTCTAGACTTTGATTATTTCATGTGGTGCTGCTTTTTAGGATGTTTCTCAAGTGCAAAATGCTGCTTTATGCTAATACACCCAGGAAGTAATGAATATGTAAAATCAATATATCAAAGGGGATTCAAAATGCAGTTTCTTGCCTTAAATTTTATTCAGAGCCTGGGATCTACATATCTCAGAGACTGCGAGATTCATATAATTGACTTTTTTAAAATTTGAATTTAGGGACTGTGTGTGAAATGGATCATTGTGCCTTCTTTTCTATTATCAAAATAAACCACAGTTCAATGCAAAACATTGAATTTTACTTTGCCACTATCAGGATATAGATATAGGATACAGGCCAGGATATAGATATCATCCACATAAAACTTTCTTTGACATCCCTTGATAATGAAGTAAGACTGTGGATTATTTCTTTCCCAATATACAAAGGACAGCACTGGGTTCCACAATGATTACTGGGTTTCCTGCTGGAACTTGGACCTTGCCCTGCTGTCACTTTGGAAGCCAGGAGAACAAGACAGATAATAAATGAGGCAGAAATATACGTGCTATAACTAGTGTTTGAGTGTGTGAGGTGACTTTTTAATCCATAATTGCTTGGGAAAGCGATAAACCTCTTATCTATATGTACTGCATGAAGAACATCTCCTGTAAGAAGTAATAGATATAAGGGTCATGTAATCTTATAATAAATCTCTGGGATTTCTGCTGTAGATCAGATAAGAGTTTCCAATTTCCAAAGCAGCAAGAAAACTACTCTCCCTGTCTTAATTATACTGCTGAGATGAAGAAAATAAGTAAGCAGTTGTAGTTTTAATTTCTGGGGTTAGAATTATTTAATTCTAAGAGTATATTCTCCCCAGCTCATTTGGGAGGTGTTTGTGGGGAAGGCTAGCTAAGAATAACAGGAGTGTATGCCAAAAGTATAAACTCCCAGCAGGCTCATACCACAGCATGAAGCTGTCCAGCCAAAGCAAGCAGGTACATATATTGGGCAGCAGTGAATAGGAAGATGCTGGAGGTAGATGATCAATGATGTAGTAAGTGTTTGTGGTATCTAGTTCTTGATGTTACACACAGACACACACACAAAGAAGACCCACAGCTTCCAAGATAACATTAGAAATCTGGACAGTAGCAACATAAACATTGGGAAGATGAAATGAATCACTTATACATTAACTTTTGACATCAGCAAATTGAAATTGACTATTATTCTTTCATTTACTCTCAGATTATGTCATCTACTACTATACTCATGCTACAGATCACACAAGTAGCAAAGGAGGAACAGTACTGCTTTCATAGTCAGAAATACATAGGGATGTAGGTACAACACAGACTATGCCTGAATATCGTTTAGATTACAGGTGGACATCCCTTTAATTTGGAAGTTGGGCAAATCTGTGCTTCACCCCCTTATACAGAAAAGGAAGTTGACAAGTTTTATAGTCAAGTTTAGTCTGATATTGATAGAAACTGCAAGTAAGATATCTTGCTTGTAGTTGGAGTGCTTAAGTTGGAAATAGCAAGGACAAAGACTTAATTGGGCTGCATGGCTGGGAAATGTTGTATTTTTGGTTGCTGAACCAGCAGATGTACAGTATATGCTTACTTTTATCTGAATATAGAGGCTTATTGGGAGTGTACTAGGTGCAAACCAGAAATTAGCCACCATAATTTTTAACACCAGTAATTTGAAATATATGTAGCTGTGTTTGTCCAATGTTGCCTTATTTTTTGATACTTTTACAAGTCAGTTAGGTCCATTTATCCTTTGAAATTGGTCTCAGTCACAGCAGCTCACACAATGCCTCCAGTTTATTCTTTATCCCATTGCTCTAATAAAAGGAAACTCATCAAGAGGTTTTTTTTTGCCAGTAGGGAACAGTCATTTCCAGCTTGTGTATTACCTGGCTTCCCAGTAGCTTTCAGAACAAGTATTACGCAACATATCTTAAAGCTATTGGTTGCCAGAAAGAAAAAACAAACACCAAGATAGGGTGTCTGCACAGATACTTATTCTGTGCAGAAAAGGAGAGGATTAACTTTGCTAAATCTATGCGGTCCACAGTCTGATTTGTTATTGTGCCACTTTATAAATATCAAGCATGAAAAATGTTACAGGTAGTCCTTGAGTTACAGCTGCAATGGAGCCTGGTTATTACAGTCATAATTCATGATGGTTGCAAATCAAATCATCCACATGATCTTCTGATTTGACAACCTTTTTTAAGCAAGCCAATTATTTGCTATTTTGCTGAAAACCAAAAGTAAATGCCAGTTTTTGACAAAGCCATCATTAAGTAAGATCACATGACTGTGGAACACTGCAAATGGCCAGAAATGGGTAAACACTTTGGGTGCTTGGTTGGATGACAAGTGTCATCATGTAGCTGCGAGGATAATCAGAACAAGTCCACTTCATAAGTACGCTTAGGGAGGTCCATCATAATTTTGAAATGGTCGCTAAGTGACCGTTCATAAGTCAGGGACTGCCTAATTTACATTGTGAATTTTAGAAAAATCTCTCCTTACTGACTGTAGTCTTGCTTATTTAAAATACAAATATTAGATGTAGCAGAACACCATCAAGGAAAACCACCTATGGAATTAATTAATCACTTGTTATCTTCCAGCAATGAAAACAATTGAATGCGGTTAAAACAGATCAATAATACTTTATGCACCGCCTGCTTAAAATGTACGTTAGGAAGCGTTTAGTCATCCCACAGAACTTCCTTAAGAAGAAATTCTGGAGGAAAAAAAATCCCTTGAGTTTCAATTATTTCTAATATGGTTATCATCCTAGAAAGCATTTACCATATCATTCCAGAGGAATGGGGAATTTGAGAACTTATCCTTGAGGAAAGGCATGTTGCACTTGAGAATACCCTCAATGGAAACAAGAGCTATTACTAGAGCTGGCTGCTTTGATATCCCCGGCAGCAGTCCACACGTACAAGCTAATCAAACTGGAAATTAAATCAAAGTTTGACACTGGCAACACTATCTCAACATTGAAAACAGACTACTGGATTGCCAGAGCAGTCATATGGCATATAAATCTCTGATTCTCAACACTGCTGCCACTTTCTGTCTGAACCCATTGTATCTGCTGCCTAAGTGGGTATCTCACTCTCCCGAATGACAAGGCTGGTCTTGCAGGTTATAAGCTGCTTTAGAAGTCCCCTGTCTTCTTAAAAAAACTATGTTAAACAAGCAGGAAGACGCAGCAGAGAAACAATCTGCACCGGTCACAGCATTTATTCACTGGCATTAACACTTGGTTGATATGAACAGACAAAAGGTTGGCTAACACAAACTCTTGCAACATAATTGAATTCCCAAAGAATCTGTTAAGTCTTCCTCGTTGACTCATTACCAATTAACACTTAAGACACACTTTGTTGATTATGGAAGGGGTGAAGGAGATTTTAAAAGTGAGAAAAGGTAGTGTCTTTCCAGGCAAGTAATTTTAAATTTGTGTAGTCATGGAAGCCTGATGTTTCACTAAAACATTGTTAATTCTTTAAGATTAACATTCACATTTTAGCATTAACCCTTATGTCAACATTAATTATTAGATGTATTTTGTGCACATTTAAGGCTCATCTTTACATTTGAAGTGAACATGCCCTACAGTCATATTTATGTCATATCGTAACATTGCCTTCATCTCATCCATAGAATATAGGAGGCACCTCAAACCAACCTTTAACTTTTCAAATCTTCAAACCTTTAACTTTTCAAATCTTCAAATCAAGTGATGGTGACTGATTCGTATTCAGGGAGATTTCTATCGTTTGCTCTCTGGTCCTGCAGCCACTTTGCACTGGTGTTATGTGAAGATTTAACTTCATGGCCTCTACTTCTCTAATCTACCTCCTTAGCTTGGTAGCCAGTGTTGTTAGCCTTTCTTTAGCAATCTCTAGGGCAGGGGTCTTCAAATGTGACAGCTTTAAGACTTGTGGACTTCAACTCCCAGAATTCCTCCTCCAGTCATGTTAGCTCAGGAATTCTGGAAGTTGAAGTCCACAAGTCTTAAACTTGCCAAGTTGGAGGACCCTTGCTCTAGGGCATAATCAGCATCATCCTCATCAGGACAGGGTGGACAGCTTTGGCAACTTTACAACCTGTGGACTTTAACTCCCAGTCTATCTCTGCTTTATGGTTTCAAGTCATTGTGTTTTTTCAGTAGCTGTCTTATCCTTAATCTCCATACCTTTCTATAGTTCTGCCAGCTGACTCTCTCTCTCCGTTTCTGTGTCTGTCTCTCTCTGTCTCTCTCTCTCACTGACAGAGAGCTGGCTTTCCCTCCAGATCTTAGCTTCCAACCTCATTTTCCAGTATATACTGCTATTACTGATCTTGAAACTGCTTACTGATCATGTAACCAAACATCTCCAGATTACAGCAGCCATAATGCATACCAGTTCATTGGTTTGCGTTATGGTGACAGTAGGGATTGTCATGGGGGCCCTATTGGCATCTGTGGTGGCGCAGTGGTTAGAATGCAATACTGCAGGCTACTTCTGCTGACCGCTGGCTGCCAGTAAATTAGCAGTTTGAATTTCACCAGCTAAAGGTTGACTCAGCCTTCCATCCTTACGAGGTGGGTACAATGAGGACCAGACTGTTGGGGGCAATATGCTGACCCTGTAACCACTTAGAGGGCTGTAAAGCACTGTGAAACAGTATATCAATCTAAGTGCTATTGCTATCTTCTAGCTATCTTCCACTGGTGGTCCGTGAGAAAATCTTGGTGGTCCACAGAGAAATTTTACCCCCAAAGCACCCCCCAAAGCAATTAATCCAGGCTGCATGGGAACACAAGTCTGCGCTGCCCACATGGCCCGTGGGAACACAAGGCTTGTGTCGCTTGCATTGCGAGCAACACGAAGTAGTGAGGGGGGGAAGGGCGGAGGGGGAAAACTTGCCCCATTCGTCCCACTTGCCTGGCCTGGCCACCGGGCTGCTTCTTTCAGCTTCTTTCTTCTGCTTTCGGCTGCACACAAGGAAAGCAGCAAAAACTTTCTTTCTTTCTCTCCCCCAAACTCTGCCAGAAATGAGTCTTTGGGACCCTGCAAGGCATCTTGCTCCAAGAGGCTGCACCGGCATGACAAGTATCACAAAGACTCATTTCTGGTGGAGTTTGAGGAAGAGAAAGAAAGACTTCTGCTGCTTCTGCTGCTTTCCTTGCATGAAGCCAAAAGTCTCTCTCTCTTTCTCTCTCCCCCTGAGAACAGAGCTGGAGACAGTATCCTGTGATCCCAAATAAAAAAATGATCAATCGGTAGGAAAACATGGTGGGTGAGGAATTTTTTAAAATTTTCCCAGGATCTCTGGTCCACGGGATTTAAAATTATGAGTTTGGTGGTCCCTGAGGTCCAAAAGGTTGGTGATCCTTGTTCTAGTGTACTATCTGATGGTACTTCTCACTGAACCTTGGTAATCAGTCTCAAGGATTGGCTGTGGTTCCATGATCTTATGCCTCACATCAGCTGTCATGTTCTGTAATGAAGGGGGTGGCAGTAACATTCTAGCTTCAGGTGTTGGCTACACATCCAATTGTCCTTCCAGGTCTTTTTGAGTTTGGGATATAATGTGTAGTTGGTCTATTTCAAGGAGTGAGAGCAGCGTCTTCTTCACTACATTGAAGTGTGGTAAATATGTCTCAGTTAATGGTGGATGCAGGCCTTCTCTCTACCCATAGTTCCCTCATACACATCATAAAATGTCTCTCGTTAGATTTATTGTTGTTTTAGCATCCCATTAATTCCAGCTTCTCTTGTCTCACCCATGTATGGTTGCTCACTTATCAACATTATGCTGGCTCCCCAACACCTGAACCTTGTTAAGCTGGCCAACGTCTTAATTTGTGTCACTCATATTTGAGGTAGGCACTGAAGTGCTCACTCAAAGCAACAGTAAGATTCAACCAGCCTGACTCATATTCTAGGTTTTAGTTTTAACTTAAGCTTGAGCTATAGTTTTAATACTTCTCCATAAAACAGCTCATATTTTGAAGACTTCATAATTACATAATTTAGTTTTCTTGGAAGGACTAGAAGTGACTTGTCACCATCATCTTCTGGGATTTTTCCCCATCTAGCCTACATCACTGGGATTCCCTATACAGATTTTAATCAGGCCCAACTCTATATGCTTTATAAGACTGGACAAGATGAGTGAGATATTCTCACGTGATCAGTTTTAGGTAACTCTTCCTGGTGTTTAAATTTTAGATAGTAAAATCTTCCATGCGTGAGATAAACAGAAGTTAATGTAACTATACACCCTTTCAATAAGAGTATCACACTGATTTTTTTAAAAAGCTTTATCACTTCTGTTTAGACTTATCTAAATGATAAAGCCATAAGAATATAATTTGCTGGCTTTTTTAATCACTGTAGTTTTCAGACATCTGATCATTTAACCACAAGAGGAATTGGAAAGTAGAAAAACTAGTTACTTTAACGTAAAGGTAGAAGGAGGCTGTGGAAAGAAGGTGAGTACTAGAAATTTGATCCATTTGTTAAACATTTCCTTGTTATGCATCCTTTGCATCTATTTCAATTTCTCCCCTCAGGACGCTGCTAAAGAGCAGTGCATGCCAAAACAACCAGACATAAAGTTGTTTTCCCCTGTGCCATCACTCCGCTGAACACTTAATTCCCAAGCACTGTCTCTTTTCTCATCTTCTCATCTTTCCTACTGTCTTCTCCTATTGGCTTCTTATGAACTATCACTTGTTTGTAATTTATGATTAATGATTGTAACTATGATTTATGATCTATGACCTTGCTATTTATAAGTACACTAAGAGTTTATGCACAGGAGACAAATTCCTTGTGTGTCCAATCACACTTGGCCAATAAAGAATTTTATTCTATTCTATTTAAAATCCTAGAATTTTTCAACTTATTTGCAGCCCTGGAACCTGGTGTTGGGAGAGAACCGGAGACCCAAGTGTAGCTTCATTCTATATATAAAAGAATAACAGGACAACAAGAGTTAGAAGGGATCTTGGAAGCATTCTAGTCCAACCCCTGCTCAATCAGAAGACCCTATTCCCTTCTGGACAAATGGCTGATCTATCTTTTCTTTAAATCCTCCAGTGATGGAGCACTCACAACTTCTGAAAGCAAGCCATTCGACTGAATTGTTCTCACTGTTATAAAATTTTACCTTAGTTCTAGGTTGCTTCTCTCTTTGATTAAGTTTCCATCATTGCTTCTGGTCCTGCCGTCAGTTGCTTTGGAGAATAGGTCTAACCCCCCCCTCTCTGTGACAGCCCCTCAAGTACTGGAAGACCGCTATCACGTTACCTCTAGTGCTTCTCTTCATTTGACTAGACTACACATTCCCAGTTCCCAAAACCATTCATTGTATGCCTCCAGATTCCTAATCATTTTTGTTGCTCTTCTCTGCATTCTTTGTAGAGTCTCAACATCTTTTTTGTATCATAGTAACCAAAACTGGCATTCCTAGTGCGATCTTACCAAAGCAATGTAAAGCAGTACTAACGCTTCGCATGTTCTTAATACAATCCCTTTTTTAATGCAGCCTAGAATTGCATTGGCTTTTTAGCAGGTGCAACACATTTTGAATCAGCACTATTTCTCAGCATTATTTTGGACCGATCACTACCTATTCCTAGAGAGTGGAAGGCTTTTGCTCTAGGAGGGAAATAAGAGGAAGGAAATATCAGGAGTGAGCAACTATAACAAATCATTCCTGGCTCAGGAATAATGGAAGCTGAAGTCCACAGGTGGCAAAGTTGCCTTAGTTGCCCACTCCTGGTATGTATGATTTGTCTACCCCAGTGGTTCCCAACCTTTTTTTCGCCCTGCACCCCTAAAGAAATTTCACTCGAACCTCGCACCCCCTGAAAATAAAAATGCCAACATATAGCCAATATCCTATTATTTACCTGGACTTTTCTCGCACCCCCTGGAATATCATCTCGCACCCCCACAGGGTGCGAGCACCCCAGGTTGGGAACCCCTGGTCTAACCTGTGATACCTAAAGCAATCTGGGGTGGGAGGACAAGGTGAACATCTGGGGGGAAAAGTCTAACTGTATGGAATCAAGGGATCGCAGGCAGTATATGTATTAATCAATCACAGCAGTGTGTTGGAACACTGTGTACAATCTATTTTCTATTCCTATTCCCCAATATGTTCAGAACATTTGTGACACAAAGCTGTGTCTTCTTTTCTTAGTAGCACTTCTAGATTCTTTTCCTTTCCCAGAAAGCATTGATATTTTTTGTTCATACAGAATTCACCAATAAGAAATCTTTGTGACATATTCTTATTAAAAGTATAACAGGAGAACACAACTATCTTTCATTATTTATACCCACACATAATTGTGGAGCAATGAAATGCTTTCATTATACGTGATTATTCAGTTTAATCTTAACGCTGAGCAACTAACGAAACTATCTGCGATTAATATTGATAGTGCAGCAAATGACTATGCTAAATATTTTGAAAGGCACATTTGTAGGTTTTACACAAATGCCTTACTGTCATTCCTCTCTATGTTGGGAAAGGACAGGTAGTTATTTAAAATTAGTATCTTTATCTTCTCAATTGCATTACTTAAAACCATAGTATGTACATAGTAAACAAGGCAAGATGTGCCTTACTATGAAAGAAAGGACATGAAACAGCTGGAACTCATGCAGCTTTCCCTTTTTTTCTCCTTTAAGTACAATCAATGCACACTATTATTGATGTGATTATCCCTTTTAAAAATGCTTGGCTGTAACAAGAAAATGTGGAGGTGGCAGTGAAGGAAAAAGGAACAAAAAAGGGAAAAAAGAGTTGCTGAAAGATAGCTAAATAGAAAATACTATTTATTTATTTTGTTAAAAAACTTTATTAAAACAAAATAAAAAACAAAAAATAATAAAAAAGAAAGGAAGGAACAATAAAAATGAGCATGTGTCTGTGTATATTATACTGTACATACACACAGAGCCTTACATAAGTTTCAATAACTGTTGAGTTAAAAATAAAATAAAGGTAGCATTTGTTAAATGACCATTCAAAGTTGGTCACCCAACTAAAGTTATGGTGGCAGTGAACAAGGGCAATATACAGCTGTTTTTTGCAGTTGTGGCTGCTGCAGCATCCCTATGCTCACACAATCACAATTCAGGCACTTGGCAATTGGCTCACAATTGCAGTGTCACAGCATTCCATGGCCACATGACTGCATTTTGTGATTTTGTGATAAGGGGCGTGCCTAACGTCCCTGTCCTATTGTCCCCATTTATTCGTACCTATTTCCTGTATTCTTACTCATGTTTATACTTATACCCATTGTCTTGTAAGTGATTGACAAATCAAATAAATAAATAAAATAAATAAATCTTCACTGCTGTCTTTTGACAAGCAAAATCAATGGGGAAACCACCAGGAGATTGCAAATGGTGATCATGTGACCATGGCACACTGCAAACATGTGAATTCATCTGATAGTGGCAGTTGGGACTGCTGGAATTGTGTAAATCAGCATGGTCATTTGACATCCTGCTTTATGCTACACAACAGAAGTCCTGATCCCAATTACCATGGGTAAGCAAAGACTATCTGTACTTAGAGACATTGGGAGATCAACAATTTGAGCCTTGCTGGCAGCAAAATTAATGCAAAGTTAGCAATCGGGATTGTCAATTGCAATTCCAGAAAATCTCCAGCCAAGCCATTATAGTCATTTGAAGCCTAGTGAAGTGTCTCCTCCAAGTGGCACAGATGTTGGCATTTAGAAGTGACCTGAGTACTGAGACCAGCCCTGTCCAAGTATCTCTAACTAGCCCAGAGTACCAGTAACTAGCTTGGGTTCTAACATTGAAACGGGGCAAGTCAGAGTGCCAACTACAGAAGCAACTACAGAGCAAGTAGGGGAAGAGTGGCAGATTGTCCAGCGAGGGAACAGAGTCCAATAAAGGGAATCTCAACTTTATATTTTCTGTTATTTTATGTAATAATAGTTATAAATATTTTAATTTTTAATAATGTTTTTATTAAATTGTAAGCTGCCCCTTGTTGTGTGATTGCAAGATGGGTGGCAAATAAATAAAAAATAAATTTATTCAATAAATATATACATTTTATTTAAATAATAAATACACTAAATATTCACAGTAATGAGTCATCAGCAGGCTAGGGGAGTGATTGTGGACAATCACAAGCCTCACAGAAATGAAAATTAACTAACATGGCTAATGTGTTATTTCTTTAACTAGGCGTGAGTTACTTTGGTAGAATTATCATCTTCGAGGCAGCCTCAAAATATTTTTAAAACAAATAAGACATCTAGATGTTATCACTGGTCCCCACCACTGCTCAAATTGAACAAGCCACCTTTGGGGAAGTACGTTTTCAATTATTTTGGTAATTAAATGTTTATTATATTTTAAGATGCAAATAACGTATTATGGAATTCAGATATTAGATGCTGCAGGATTTATACAATATAAAATTAAAACTAAAGGCATAATAATTTAGGTAATGATTTACATTTAAAGATAATATTTTAAATGAAAAGAAAGAAAAGAAGATGCAAAGATAAGAAAGGTAAAAAGAAAAAAGGTTTATGCTAATGTTAATTATAATTCTGAGATGCCGCATGACATGAGGTTGCATAAGCTGTACAATTAAAACTAAGTGTGGCATGGATAAGCTTTAGAAATGCATTCATTTATTTATTTTATAATATAATAAATATTTCTTATATTATCTTTATGTTTAAACCTTTAGCTCGCTGTACTCCATCTGTACTCTTCATTCCCCCTCAGGGCAGATTCTACAGTATTGGCAAGACAATGCAAGATGCCTTCCTGGTTTAGCTGAACTGATATTTTTTTCACTTAAGAGCTGTTAGGTATTACTTACATCTTACATTTTCCCTGCAATTTAGTAATTTATTTGGTATTATAACAGCAATAAAAAGCAACAAGTGGACTATGTGTTTTATGATTAAGTAATTTATAAATAATGCTCTTTTTTTCTTCCAGTCAATTTTGTTTGATTCTCTGAGACTGCCTGCACAAGTCCCTGAAGACTTCTTTGCAAGCAAGAAATGATTTGGCATTGTACCTCCTTTCCAAGACTGAGAAACAATGATTAGCTCAGGGTTAAGTGGCTGGTTTTGTGCCTAAACCAGGACTAGAAGTCACAGCCCTCCAGTTAAACCCTGATACCTTAACCACTACACCAAACTGGTTTTCTACATAAATGATTTATTGTTATATCCTAAAACTACCTTGAATTATGTTGATTTTAATGTTTTTGCTCGAGTACTTTTCAAGACATGCATTTATTTTTTATTCATACATTTGTAAGCCACCCTTCTAAAATCCAGATTTTTTTAAAAGTCATTTTTCAGGATCATTTATCATAATAGCAGTAACATATTATGAACTAGCGCTAAATTTCATCTTCCTCCAGGTATTAGGAAACTTCAAAACCAGGTCATAAGAAGCTCTGGAGAGTTAAAACTTTGAACAGTTGCTGAGCAATCAGTCATAAGTTGAGGGCTACTGGTAAACCTGGTTTTATGACTGAATAATTTCTATAAATCTAGTAAAGAAGAAAGAAAACGTACACCGTAAGGCAAAAATATTTTAAAAATACAATACAAAAAAGCAATAGAAATCAAAACAAATACAACATAGCCAAAAGCACTGATATCACAAAGACAGATATCAAGCAAGGAGAATATTTCATAATTGGGACACCACTATGTAGCCATCAGCAAAGAATAGCCATTAAACTCTTAGTTAGCATATATTCTACTGACACAGCTCTAGAATATAAGAGTTTGTGAAAATGTATATCACTAATCCCAAATATAATGCTTAAAAGTGAGCTGCCTCCTATGTTTAGATCAATATGTTGTATAATACATTTTGCATTAGTATTTATGATTAAATGTATTCTGTGTAAACACTATTATCTTTGTTTTTAAAGTGCTTGAGCACATAAGTATCTACAGAGAGAAAATAGCTGCTATATATTTTAAATACACCTGAAAGTATTTGCCACCTGTAACATATGTCAGATTTATTAGTTAAGCACTAATGCCTGAAATAATGCTTTAGTATCTAAAAGATCATTACTCATTTATACATAAAATTTATAAAACATTTACTCTTATTTCAGAAGCATCCAATAGTTTCTTTTGGCTTGAACCATCTTTAGGGGTGTAGAAAGGTTATAACTACGTAATTTTCCATGCTATATGATATATAATAGTGATTGAAAATTTTATGGAAGT
Organism: Notechis scutatus; assembly: GCF_049901735.1. Classification (NCBI taxonomy): domain Eukaryota; kingdom Metazoa; phylum Chordata; class Lepidosauria; order Squamata; family Elapidae; genus Notechis; species Notechis scutatus. Next base: position 197,534,803 of record NC_142010.1, on the reverse strand, counting down.
ATTGAATTGGACCTAGCCATTCATAGATTAGATCTATTAAAATAAACAGAATTTAAATTAACCATTGAAATCAGTGACTAAATCTGAATCAGATTTATATTTGTTTTCCAGATTCCACTTACCCACCCTTCTCTGTGTTAAGAGTTATTACTATATCTTTCATTTTGCAATTTTTCATCTATCTTATTATTTTGCAGAAAAAGCCAACCAATCTTAAGTAATTGTTAACATTTTCCACTTGCAAAAAAAGGCAGGTCTAATATTTTAACATCCATAACTTCTTTAAGAGTAAGGCTGTCAAATGTTGCTTTTTAAACTTACTTGTCCAGCTGTCAGGTTAATTTCATTTTAAAAGTAATTACTGTCAGTGTTCTGAATTACATCGCACAAGATGTTTGAAGAGGAGGAATTTAAAAACTATACTATCAGGTTGTATTTTAACATTTTTCTCAGATGAATCTTCCTTGGTTACTTATCACATGGACAAATATCATGTGAATGTAACTCTAGCACTACCAGGACATTCATTCCTAAACTACTTTGGCTGATGATCCTTCCAAGTGAGGGATTTCAAATAGTCTTGTACACATTCACCCAAAAGTCTCTAGGCAAAGGCAACTTTTAATTTATTAAATAAACTGAAAACATGGCCCTGCTCCAAACTTATGATCAGTGCACCTTTGTGTTTTTAATTCATATCTCCCAGGACACTTATTTTGTAGTTACGTTTGCTCTGTTATTTAATATTTTGTTTCCTTAGTCTTTAAACTCTAGCATTACCTCTTAAATCAAGCCAACCTCATACTGACATTTGTACAAGGGATACTAAGCAGGCCTGGATGCTTGATACTTATAACTATACAATAGATGTGTAATTGGAAAGCAGAAGTGTCTCTTTAAAAGCAAATAATATAAGACATTTCAAGTTTTATGTACTGATAATCATTGCAGAAAATGCTAAACAAACATTAAGCATCACTATGTGAATTTGGCCTCAGATTTTTTTTTTTAAGATAAAAGAAGAAACTTTAGTGGTTATCTTGCTACAAAGCTGAATTAACACCAAAACTAACAGCAAGCCTGAGCTATCTGCAAAACATTGACAGGTTTCTTTGCTGCAACATAAACTAGTCAGCAGTCACAAAATCTAAAATCCAGCCCAGGACTAGGGACAATAGTTGGTATGTCAAATGTCATATAATATTATCACAAGAAAAGGTAATCAAGTTTAGAATTATTTAGCCAGGCACACACAAATCATTTTGAGGAAGTTCAGAAACTAGCAAAAGTAGACATATAACAAAATGGATCTGAAACATACATAATTAAACAACTACTGGAAAAATAGCAAAAAAATTATTTAAGAAAATGTTATGGGCTAAATATAAATCAGGAGAAAACAGAACTGATGGTGAGCTATAAAAATAAAATTATGGTATCACAAAAACAAGTGCAACATCTCAACAGTATGAATTCCAGTGGCTTTTTGCTGAATGATATATGGGATCATAGCTAGAAATAAGGAGCACGGTTGAATATCCAAAAGCAATCTTTCAAAAAATAAGTGAAATTGTAAGATTGGTAAGTGGTTGGAAGAAAGTATGCCTTTATGCGTGGTCAGTTCTTTTGTGATGTTCACGAAAGATGGACTGGTAGGAGATTACATGTAACTCTATGTAAACGAAGGCTTATATATTACGTATAGAAAAAGGACAACTATAGGAAAGATAAACTGCCATTGTTTAAGCTTTAGATAAAGGGACATCTGTTTAACTATAATAAGGATGTTTGCTGTAATCTTAAAATAAGGTAACAAGATAAAGAAGATAGAAGGAAGGAAGGATTATATAAGAGGAAGACGTGTGTGCTGATAAGAGTAGAAACTATTGTAATAAATTAACACTCCATTGATAATGATTGGGTAAATTTTTAAACCAAAAATCCCTATCAAAAGTAAGACAAAGGGCAGTTTTACAAAGCTGCCCATCGAAAGCTGAACCTTTGGATTGAATAAAAATATTTCCTTTGACTCTTCATTGATTGTCTGGGGAAATAGAGAAAAAGAGAAAGAGTTTAGTCTTTCTGACATCATTCTGATGCCACTACTATTTTTCACAATTGTGTGATCGGATTTTAATATTTTATTATATTTCAACATAGGCTGGCAAATAAGTTTGATTCTGTGGATCCCTCAGAAAGGTTATCTTGATGACTATCCTACATTTCACTGATTTAAGAGATAGTGTGAAATACAGTACTATATAGCATTTTGCTGTTTAGACTGCTTCCATCCATCAGAAGACCTGAGAGGTATGTGATTCCACTTTCTGTGTCCTGAAAATGTACTGTTGACCTCTGCAATCTCCAAAGCAAATCTGAGAACATATAAGAGGTTTCAAGGGGATGGAGAGAGGAAAACATTCTGTCATCTTAATAGAAGTCAATTTATCAATAAAGGAGTATATTTGTGCTCAGGATTGAAATGAGGGATCCTTAATGCTCTCTGAGCTTGGTCAGTTTCTTGCAGACATTTCATTACAAACTAGGTAACATCATCAATACTAGAAGGAAGTGGAGTTTGCTTATTTTTATATACTAGTAGTTTGCCATGTCAGTATTGGTGGGAATTGACTTGATTAGGCTGTCGTCTACTGTTAGCTTGTTTGTTTGCATTGGTAGTTCCTTGATTAGAATGTTGTTTATTTCTTGATTGTTGGTCTAGTATTAGTCTTGGTTTTAATCTCTGGTCATATGGATGTTGATTACTGATAGGGAAATGTTTTGGTTTTTTGTTACCTTTTTGGTTTTTTGATTGTCTCTTTTGAGTGGCATGTAGATGTTATTATCTCTTTGTCCCTCTTGATGGCCTATTTCTCTGAGTGCCAGGCTTCCATGAATTCTCTGGCATTTTTGCACTTTACTTGATCAATTATGGATTTCCTTTGCATGTGACACAAACTGTAGTTAATGTTATATATGAAAGCAAGATTGCAATGGCTTCTTGTCAAGAGCAAAAACCAGATCACCTGAAGATCCAATTAAACTGATTTATTGCTAAAGTGTCTATGCACCGGAATCTTCTCAACTGACAGTTAGCACTTGCTTAGAGTTAGATAAGGGTCAACCTGAAGTCAAGGGGGGTTAGACATAATCCACTTGTGGAAACATAAGGATTCAAGGCTGTTTTAACTCCGCCCCCCAGGTTTTGTCACTCTTTCTACAGTTCTATTTATAACCCTATGCTGCAATCTGTACTCCAAATGGAAACAGATACCTATAAATATTTATCAGTTGCACAACTTTTTATTACGTTGTTTCTTCATAAAGATTACATGGATTTGCATTCAAATCATTCTGCAACTTATAATGCTCCTGACATTCTCTGGCTTTGCACAGATAATGATCATTTCTTGAACTGCACTTTCTGCTATTTTTGTACCAGGAACAAAACTAGATCAAATTTATATAGGACAATCAGATACTAGTTTTTTATCAAATAATTTAATGCTCATCAGCATCATTCAAGAAACATTTTCAATCAGGAATATTTTAGTTAGTTCTTCATGCTAACGTCCTGACAGCCATGTTTTTAGTTGGAAAGTTCAATCAAAAACAAAATATCTGTTACATTCGGCCATACTCTTTATCTAAATTCTCTAGCCATGTTCAAGCCTCCCTCAAGGATACCAATATTACAAACATATCTGTCCCGAAACTCCGTAGCACCCTCCCTTGGCGTATAACTAGCCACTCATAGTTACCCTTCTCCGTAGGAGGCTCACACTAATTTGCCTATGCAGTGCACCGTAAACGCTTTCTCACCTTCTCCAACTTCCAGCACCTTCTGTATTGGAGTTGCAGACAATTATACTGGCTAAAGTTCATAATAAAATAGAATGTCTGTAAATTCTTCTGAGAATAGCTTGAATACACTCTTTTCAGAAACTCCTAAATTGCAATTGTTTATTTTATTTCCTTGCCATATGCAGACAATTAGAAATAAGGATCCAAACTTATATAGCAAAGCTATAAGCAGGCATCGTCTTTGGCATTAGAAATGGAGCATCCTTTCTGCTTCACAGAATACAGGCAGAATCCACACATCCCTTGTCCCTGTTCAGTTGTTTGCCATGTTATAAAATAAGTCTTCTAGGATTACATGCCCGCAGAAGAACCTAACTAAATGTTTTGCACATTTGAGTTCGCAATGGTTTTGAATCAAGGCATGAGCTAAATGGCAAATAGAAAACAAAAATGGGTTAATTAAACTTATCTAGTCTCACACTTTCTGCATCATATTTAAGACCCAACAATATGAAGAACGGTTGTAAATTAATCTGAACAGATGCCTATTTAACAATTTATTCCAAACTGGAATAATTAATTCAATCACAATAATCAACAGTTAAAAGCTGAATGCTAGTAGCAGGAAGAACTCCCCTCCAGATATTTTGATGTTCAACACCCATCAGTCCCAGGTGGGAGTTGTACTACCCAAAATACAGAAACTGACTATCTCTGCCATATGACATCATGACAAGAACCATTTACTTATTGACATCATTTAAATCCTACCATTACAAATGACCCTTGACTTACAACAGTTCATTTAGTAACTGTTCAGAGTCACAACTGCACTAAAAAAAGTGACTTCTGACCATTTTTCACACTTACGACTGTTGCGGCATCTCCATGGTGATGTGATCAAAATGCAGACGCTTGGCAACTGACTCATATTTTTGATAGTTGCCGTTCCTTTTGCAACCTTCTGACAGGCAAAGTCAACTGGGAAGTCAGATTCACTTAAGCACTGTGTTATTAACTTAACAACTGCAGTGATTCACTTAAAGCTGTGACAAGGTCGTAAAATGGGGGGGGGGAATTCACTTAACAATTGTCTCACATAACAACAGATATTTTGGGCTCAGTTGAAGTTGTAAATTGAGGACCACCAGTATTATAACTAGAAATAAGTAGAACTAGTACATTTGGAAGAGGCTAATACTTTCTTCAATGCGTTCATAGATAGGAAGAAATACAACTTCCTTCCAGCAAATATTAATTACCTTCTTTAAGCGTGGGAGCCAAATGTCTCCTGGTTATTTTAATCAGAAATAGCAAGAATCAATGGTAGCCCTAACCTCTGCAAATCTGACTTCATCATTTAAATTCTTAGCAAAAAAAAGTACAGGTTGTTACCACAGTAGCATCATCCAACTTTTCCCCTGATGTTAAAGTCCAAGCTAACACAGATCTGAGCAACTTTATCATCAAAGGATGCTGCAAACCATTCACAGTGAGTCAGCAATTGTTCTGAGAACACACACCAAAAAAGCAGACAATGAGGCCTGTACTGTATTGAGACACAATGGAAAGAAAGAAGCAATCATCATCGTTTCCACCAATTCTGAATAGAGCTCCGAAAGGATTTTAAAACATGCTTGATCTCATTCGCCCAAGATTTCTTCTGTGGTCCCACCCATCTCATTACCTGCAGTTCCTCAACTTGGCTCTGCAGTAAGGAGAGAACAGTAATGTCTATTATTAAACTGCCAGTAACCAGTCAATAGTTGCTCCCAAATAGTTTCTTCCCACACAATTCACATATACCTTAGGGATAGGCCCAAACACCCATAAATATCCATTAATCTAGAGAAGGAGGGTTCACCTTTCTGCACATACTCATACATTGATGCAAGCAAATGTCCACCACAATCACCCTGTCAGAATGGAAAGAATAAAGTGAGTTTAGCCTTCAGGTCTAAGGGCTTCCCAAAGGTATCAGCAGCCAGATTTTTCTAACAACTTAGCTTAATGAGCAAATGGAATAAAATTCATGGGGTCCTTGGTGCTTTCTGAGCTTGGTTGTTTTCTTGAAGACATTTCATTACCCAACTAGGTAACATCACCAGTGCTACAAGGTGCTTCTAGAAATGTCTTCAAGAAAATAACCAATCACAGACAGAATCAAGGACCTGGCAATTTAACCCTGAGCTACAAATATCTCTTCTATTGGAGTAAAAATCCCTGACTGCAAAGACAGAATGTTGACATTGAACAGCCAGCCAAGGATCCAAAGCTTAAGCTACTTCAGAAGAAGACCTGAATAAATAACTAGGCAGACAAGTGGGAAGTTAAGTCTTCTTCCAAATCAACTTTCTTTATCTTCTGAGATTGCTGCAAATTGCCCTCTGCTACTTCTGAAAGATAGCAAGACCAAGAAACCTAGGCTATTTTAACTATTTAAAAAATGAAATTGAAAAATGAAATAAATCTAAACAGTTTTGTCCTAGTACTGTTTATTTTCCTTGTCCCACATATTTTTAGGAAGCCATGCCATAAAAAGTCCATGAAAAGGCTCCTGTTGACAGATAGACTGTATCCTAGAATACAGCCAACAAAACTGGGCATAGAATTGTTGTGCTTTTGCTGTGAAAAATCAAGGTAAGGATCTCACAGACAATATACACCAATACACCTGACTTGGTAGTATCAAAAGTTGAAATAACTTTAATTCAAAGACCAAACTAGAGATCATTGACAGGGATTATCAGTTGAAGAACTTTGTCTTTATTTACATGATACTTACTCTGGATTAATTGAACCGTGGTTTATTTACCCAGTATTTTAACAACCATAAACTAATCAAAGTAGCTGAGTTTGCAGAATAACCAAGCCTACATAGCTTACATTTTATTTTAGTTTGTGATCTCCAAAATTCAGCTCAACTTGTTTTTAAATAATCCTTTTAGCAGGATATGAATTTTCCTAATAATTCCTAATGATTTGGCAGATTTGGCTAATTCTAGTGCAGTATTTTCCATGTGTACTGTTTTTGGAACTAATTCTTTAAGATCTTTGTTAGAGAAAAATGTTAAGAGGAAATCAATTCTATCTAAAGATTTATAAAATACTTTTAAAAAATCAAATAAAATATTGCCTTTTGTTTGCTGGCCAAGTATAGTCACTGAAGATACGATTTAGATAGTTACAAATGTTTCCAGAGTATTCTTTTTCATTATTGTGTTAATTTTTTTAAACAACTTCAGCAATTTTAGGACTGATGTATTAGTTTGTGATATGTTTAATTCTTTTTCATTTGATTGGGACATATTTATTACAGATTTGTGTTTGGTTGCCCATACAGAAACTGCTAAGTTGAATCTTTACCAGGATAGGTGCCAATATCTGTCAACCCCCATATTAAAACCAGTTTTAAAAAAGAACTGCTTACTCATCCAAATTTTTCAAGAACTCTATTTCTAATATCAGTTTGGAATTTTATTCCCCATTCAAAAATTGTTGGCATGTACCTGAAAAAAATAATATGTACCCTGATGGAATTCACATTAAATTCTATGAAATAAAAACATCTTTATTCTTCATGTTATTTATATTATCTGCGTTTCGCCCTTTTCTTGTTTTGAGATAAAATATATGTTCCTTCAATTTATCTCACTTATCTTTCATGACATTATTTTAGTTTCTCATCAAAGCAGATTAATAGATTAAAAGATAATTATCATCACATTTAAGTTCAACTATCAGGTTAGTAGTTCACAGTTCAATTTAATTGTTCCTGGTAAATATAATTTGCACTATTCATTTCAATGTAACAGTTCTCAAAATGAGCAACCTTTAAGGGGTTAGAGTAATAAATTATTTCTCTATTTTTGTGCACTTGAATCAGTGTTGACTCTTGGAGATTGCTTAGACAAGTCTCTGCAGTATTTTTGGCAAGATTTCAGAAATGGTTTGCCTGTTTCCTAAGGCTGGAAGAGAATGACTGACCCAAAGTCACCAATCTGGTTTTATGCCTAAAGCGATCTCTGAGGTTTTATGCCTCACGATCTCCCAGTTTCTAGCCTGATGGCTTAACTACTGTGCCTAACTAGCTCTCCGACTATTGTAATACTAAAACTTTACTTATTTATTTTGTTTATCCTTGCAAATATTCAGCATGTTTAAAAAGATGGAAAAATGGAAATACTTGTAGATTTTTACATGCTACCGTAGATTTTTGTAGATTTTTACATGCTACCGTAGTAAGCCTGGGTCAAAGGAAGAATAAGCTAAACAAATATTTCACTTTTTTCTATCCTCAAGGACCCAAAAAAGAGAAAGAATGCACATGGAATGGCCTATGGTAAAGAAGGTAAACGTGTAAGTTAAGATGGGGTGAATGACAACATTATTTCCCCTTATTCTTGTTTCATCTGCCAAAAGCATCAGAGTCTGAAGAATAACTTGATACAGAGAAGATTTCTCTCCATTATCTTTTTGTTTTAATAAACTCTAATATTGTGTGAAACAGGAAGCGGGGGGATTCATTTTCATCAGTATTATTCCTGCACATGGTAGCTGGGCTATTTAGCAAACAGTACAGCCCGGTTCACAAAACATGGCTTATTTTGGGGTTGTAAGGAGAGATGAACCCATCTATCCCTATTCTACATCCTGTCTGAATCAAATTGTTATTAATTCAATAAACCATTGTTATAAATAATCATGATTTATAATTGGTCCATCAGCTCCCATCTATGGTCCTGATCAATCTTGCCCTTCCATATATGTTAGGCAAAAGTGTTCTAATTTATTTCAGATAGTTACATCAACATATCTGGGTTTGGTTTTGGGTTTTTTGGCAAAAGTACAATGATCAAGCCAGAATGTTTTAAACTCCCCATTTAGTTTTACTGCTCTAAGATTTCAACAGAAGGTACCGTGTTTCTCCAACACTACGGCCTCCACCAATAGGAAGGCCCAGCATGTTTTATCGGCATAAAATCAAATTAAGCCCCTCCCCCCAAATTAAGGCCTATATTAAACATGCGAAATGGGGGGAATGGTGGTGGGGGGGGGCTTGCCGTTAGGAAGTACTTTTGTTGCATACCCGGATATGGTGCTGCCTGCATTGACTTTGGTGTTGGTGGGGCACTTTGTATCAGGAGACCTTCCTCCACCGTTGCTTTCCCTTCTACCTTGCTGCCACGGCGTTTAGAGCAACACTGCGGCGTTTGGCGCAGCCAGCCAGGGCTCCTCCCTGCAACCGGAGCCTGGCGGAGATACTCGGCTTCAGGCGTTCCTGTCACCGCCTTCCCTTTGCCTTCAAAGGCAAAGCCAATTCTTTTAAAAATGACACCCTACTACTGGTACGACAAAGCCTCCCCTGCCCGAGAGGGCAGCCCAACCCCACGTGGGGAGGCGAATCTCCCGGGGCCACAGCACAGTATCGGCCCACCCCAGGAGAAGCACCCAGCTGTTATCCCTGCCTGGCGCCGGGCAGAGTGCAAAGAGCTTCGCCTGGGGCGCCCAGGGCAGCTGACAGGCAAGCCCACCTGCCCGGCGGTGGAGCTCTCGCCAAGGCAGTGAGCGCCTCCCCGCTGGACCCTCTGCTCATCCTGTCAGGGCCGCGCCAGAGCTGTGTGGGCTGGGCAGAGCCGGGAAAGCAAGCCACGGGTGTGCGCCTGCCTGCCAAGAGAAAGAGCCGGGCCGACCCAAGCTTGGCTTCCTTCCCAAGTCCCTCCAGCCCGAACCCGAAGGGGCCACTGGGAGAGGCCGCCTGAGGCAGTGATAGCGCCCACCCATCCATGGACAGGGAGGCAAGGCGACGGCCTGTGCCGTGTCCTCCTCTGAGCTGAGCCCCACCAAGTAAGCGCCTCTGCCTGATGCCTGTTCCGCTGCAGCGTTTGGAGCTGCTGGGGCATTTGGAGATGCATCGTGACAGGGACAGGCTGGGCGAGGGGTGGAAAGGACGGGCGGCTTCGGGCTCTCTCCGCTGGCCAGGGAAGCAGCGCTGCCATCACCTCGCCTCCCTGTCCGCGGACGGGTGGGCGCTATCACTGCCTCGGGCGGCCTCTCCTGGTGGCCCCTTAGGGTTCGCACTGGAGGGACTTGGGAAGGAAGCCAAGCTCAGGTCAGCCGGCTCTTTTGCTAGGCAGGCGGGCACGCACCTGCAGCTCGCTTTCCTGGCTCTGCCCAGCCCGCACAGCTCTGGCGCGGCCCTGGCGGGATGAGCAGAGGGTCCGGGCGGGGAGGCACTCGCTGCCTTGATGAGAGCTCTGCTGCCGGGAAGGAGGGCCTGCCTGTCAGCTGTGCTAGGCGCCCCAGGCGAAGCTCTTCGCGCTCTGCCCAGTGCCAGGCAGGGATGGCAGCTGGGTGCTTCTCCCGAGGTGGGCCAATCCTGTGCTGCGACCCCGGGAGATTCGCCTCCCCACGTGGGGTTGGGCTGCCCTCTTGGGCAGGGGAGGCTTTGTTGTAGTAGGGCGTCATTTTTAAAATAATTGGCTTTACCTTCGAAGGCAAAGGGAAGGCGGCGACAGGAGCGCCTGAAGCCGAGTGTCTCCGCTGGGCTCCGGTTGCAGGGAGGACCCCGAGCTGGCCGCACGTGGCTGCGCCAAATGCCACAGCATTGCTCTAAACGCCACGGCAGCAAGGGAGAAGGGAAAACAAGGGTGGCGGAAGGTCTCCCGATACGAAGTGCCCCACCTATGCCGAGGTCAACATCCAAGCTGTCGCTGCCTGCCCACCCGAGGATGCAAGGGGGGGAAATTAAGTCACCCCTGAAAAAACGGCCTTGCCGTTTTTTCGGGGGGTCAAAAAAAAAATAAGGCCCGCCCTTTTTTTTTGAGAAACACGGTAATAGCTGTAGCTCAGGGTTGAATTGGGAGCTTTGTTGTTTGCTTGTTGACATTTCATTGTATTGTGGCATGGTGATATTATCTATAGGTGGTCCTCGAGTTATGACCATAATTGAGCCCAAAATTTATGTTGACAAGTGAAACACTTGTGAGTTTGCCCCACTTTATGACTTTTCTTGCCACAATTGTTAAGTGAACCATTGCATTCGCTAATAACACAGTTGTTTAAGTGAATCTGGAGTCCCCACCGACTTTGCTTGTCAGAAGGTGCAAAAGCTGATCACATGACCCTGGGTCACTGCAACCATCATACATATGAATTTGCCAAGCACCTGAATCACGTGACCCTGGAGATGCTGCAAGGTTGTGAATGTGGAAAAAGAGTCGTAAGTGCCTTTTTTCAGTGCCGTTGTAACTTTGAACGGTCACTACATGAACTGTTGTAAGTCGAGGACTACCTGGACAATGAAGCCTCTGCAAGAAACCAAGCAAGCTCACGAGAACAGCGAGGACCCCTCACAGCCTTAAGATTTCCTGTGGGGGTCTCTCATCCAAGCAGTAGGCTCTGCCATTCGCTGGGAGGCCACAGCCTTTCCCAACTGGGAAAGAAGAGAGGGATGACTCTCTCTTCCTGATGGGAATGGAGAGTGGGGGGAAGGAAAACGGCCATTTTCCTCCTAGGCTGCTTTTCTTCCTCGCCAAGTTTACCTCAGGATGAGGTTGGGCTGGGAAAAGCCCTTCTGCCCCCACGCCTCGAACCGCTTCCTCTTCTTTGCGCTTCCAGCCGTCGCAAAAGCACGCGGAAGCGCAAGCGGCTCGGGCGACGCCCCCCTCCCACTCTCTGCAAACAGGATGGCGCAAATGGAGCGCAGAGCAGCCGGGCAAGGGCAGGGCGGGCGCCTCAGTCCGAAGGTGGCAGAGCGCGGCGGAGGCGACAGACAGAGAGAGAGAGAGAGAGAGAGAGAGAGGAGAGCGCGCACCAGAGCCGCTTCTCCGCCTCTGCGTCGAGCAGCCCCAGACAAGCAGCAGCAGAAGCGGAGGAGACCCGCAGAGCTGCGAACGCGCCCGACCGCCGCGAGCACGGCGGAAGCCTCGGCGTCCCCCCCCGGCGCGCGTCCCCAGGACACGCTACCCAGGCAGATCCGCGCTGGAACGCGACGGCCGCCCGGAGAGCTCGAGCCGTAGCCTTCCTGCTGCCGTTGACGCCTCGGCCCCTCCGCTCCTCCACCTGCCTTCCGACGACGACGCGCCCCCAGATCGCTCCGGCGCGCCCGTATCCCGCCAGCCTCCTTCGCCGCCAGCCTCTCTTCGGCGGCCGCGGCGGCTAAACGGAGACGCCATGGGGAAGGAGACGCCGGGCAAGAAGGAAGGATGCGATTGCAAGCGGTTCCTGAAGAACAACTGGCTGCTTCTCAGCACCATCCTAGCCGTGGTCCTGGGTGAGTGGCGGGAGGGAAGGGCGGGCGGCGGAGGCGCTCCTCTCCTCTCGACCCCCCTGCCCATGTTTGTGGGAGAAGACAGTGGAGACCCGCAAGAAATGTACTTCAGTGGGCAAATCTCGCAAAAACTGGGAAGGTTCCTTGAAAGGATACGCGGGGCTTGCCGTTTCCCTCTGGCACTCCTCCCGAAGAAGGGCTATGCTCTTGGGAGCAGAGGAAGATAAATTAGCCGGCTGGGAGGAGGGTTAGACCGGCTGAGGAATAAGGTGCCCGTGTGACATCGCAGTCCTGTGCACTTACGTACGTTTAAGGAAAGTTCATTGTCATTGTGGACAAAACTCTAGGGATCCTTCATTTAATATCCAGAATTGCTGGTAGGGTGTAATCCTGCCAGTTGGTATCAAAGAGCTGGTTCAGTACCGCCCTCTGTAAAAGTTGTTAAAATTCACTTGAAATGGCAAAATCTTTCCATTCTGCTCAGATAATTCTAAAGCTACATCTATTTAGAAATAGGTCCCATGGAGTTCAACAGCTTCATGTCTACCTTGGTGTCAGGTGTGATTCAGTTTATAAACTTCCTTCTTTTCACAGGACTGGTCCCATTGGTGTTAATGAGTTGAGTATATTTATCCAAATGGACATTCCTTTCTATTGCAATTTCCGCCAGTCTTTCAACTGTAGGTCATGATAATGACAAAATTCTGAAGCTTTCAGATCCCTTCAGTGAGTGTTTTACTGCAAATGCCTTGTCTAATCTAAAGTGAAACTGGAGAAAATTTTGTTTCTTGGCTAAGTAGATGTAGGGGTTGTCAACAGTGAGAGATTAACTGTTTATTTAGAAACAGGTTGTTCTGTGTTTACTGGCACTTATACCCAAGTAGGACTTAAAAAACCCAAGAGGCAACGTTGAGGTGAAGTTGGCTGTCTCAGATAGCCAGGTTGGATCTACCAGTTCCTATTTGAAAGGAGGGCAGTAAGCTTTTGGAAAAAAACCGAAGTTAGGCAGTAATGAACCACTTCCATATTATTGTCAAGAAAACAAATAAATGTCCTTTTTTAGTTACTGGGAACTTGACTTGAGAATATCTTTAGTTTTACCAAACCAATGTTGAAAAGAAAAGTAAAGCGGCATGGTCTCTCTAACCATCACTAAGATAATTGTCTCAAGGTGTAATAGAATGAGACAGTATTTGGTGTGGTGCAGTATTTTTTAATCTGGGCAACTTTCAGATGTATATTGTAGACTTCAGATCTTCAAGATTCCCCTGTCAGCATGCCAAGTTGAGTATGGAAGATGAAGTCAACAAAAGCAAGCAAGTTTGACACAGGGCCTCTTTAGGCTGGGGGTTTGAAGGAAGAACATTCCTCAATGTATCCTTATGGGAGATGCAGTAAAGCAGCAAGGTGGAATATTTTTCACCCTATTTTTCATTCTAAGGCTCCCTCCTCCCCTGCAGTCATGTGACCCAGAGCACAGAATTTGCAATCTTAGTTGTGAGCATACTCACAACCATCCTCTAATGCAGTGATGGTGAACCTTTTCAGCACTGAGTACCTAAAGCATGTGCCCCCCCCTCATGTATCCCACCCCCGCGCATGCGTAGCAGAAACCCAAAGACCAGCTGGCTGGCAGGAGGTGCACGCACATGTGTGGTGGAACTGAGTTGGGGCAACAGCTCGTGTGCCCACAGAGAGGGCTCTGCGTGCCATAGGTTTGCCATCTAATGCAACACAACAGGAGGAATACAGAAACTCAGAGGCAGCACATGTACTCCACTGGAATTAGACCCTCACACACATGCAGAGAGATTCAATATACAGTATTGAATACACTAATACACTGTGTTGTATTAGTTTATTACATGGAAATGTATGGCTGGTAGTGGTAAAGAAGTTGAAAAGCTTTCAAGAAAACATGGTTGGTATGCTTTTCCTACCTTGTTTAAGAATGTATGTGACCGCAACTTTCATCTACTTTCCACTCCTGAAAATGATGTTATCACTTTCTATGTTATCCAAGCCATATATAGCAGAAACTGGTTTTCCAGTGTGACTGAATACTAGAGATAGATGCTTGTTTTTTAATATACCCTATAATTCATTTCAGTTTAAATTTCCCCCAAAATATAAAACACCCTTCACTATTGTTCCCTGCCAAGATTTATTAAATAATTATTGTATCTCCCTTATCACTGAACTCATTTCTTGGCATTAGTATAACCATTAAACGTGTAAATCAAATATTGATCTATAGTTAAATGCTGGAACATCTTAATGGTTCGAAACAAATATATGCTAGAGAAAATATGCTTCCATTTCCATTTTTTCTTCTCAGTGTTTCTTTTTTGTTCAGTTATTATTTCTCTCTCTATTCCGTGTGTGTGTGTATATGTGTATCTGTGTCTGTCTGTCTGTCTGTCTGTCTGTCTGTCTGTATCCATTAAACCTGTTCAGATTTAAAAGCAGAATACTGCTTTGGGATTGTGGCATTAATTGCATACGTACCCATCATATTATGTATTACATTTCAAGATATGTAATATTATGAAAAGTGCAGAAAAAGTAAGAAATAATAAACCAAAATGATGATGTCATGAAGTGGAGAAAGAAATAGAAACATACCTAATCTGTCTTATGCCAACACCATTCAGTATACTGCTCCATACTTTTTGACCCTTACAAACCAACTTTGTTTTATATTACTACTTTATACATTGCCTTTTGTTCTTAGTTTAAATGTCTTCTCTCTTTCAGAGTATCTCATTAACCCCATCCAATCATAACTTTTTGGTCATCTTTTTTTTTTTACATGTTGGCCCTCATTCCCTCTGTAGGACCAAACCCCCTGAATGTATATTTTTCATACTGGTCACTAATGTGTAAATTCAATCTCCATTCATTTATTACTCATTCTGCTTCTGTTACTACACACACTTCTTACCTAACCCTTCTCATTGTATTCAATTTTTTTCACATTTTTCCTGAGATACTCAATTCTCAGTACTATATAGCAAAGTGGGTAGAAGGACAATTTTATTCACACCACTTTTTACTTCTATTATGAAACATTTATTCCTCACAACAAACCGGTATTTGTGTAGCTTAAAATTTCTCTCTTTTCCCAATTGTACTAAATGTTTTACACAAACTAAAAAAATTGCTCTGGTTTTTCACCAGGTATTTATAATTTCATTTTCTCTGGCTTGTATGTAGCTACTTTTCTCTTTAATATTAATTTCAAATCCATATTGCTCACTACATATTATTTGTTTAATATTCCCTGTAAATTATTAGTTACTCAGCCAAGGGTCTGTATTTCCTTATTATGAAAGTTATTTTCATTCATGTTTTATTTCCATCATACGTTGCTCTCATTTTCAGCCTTCAACATTCAACTTCAGAGTCATGAATGACTTCAGAGTCATGAATAACATTCCTTAATACAAGCTCATTCACTTTATCAAATGCTTTATCAATTTTTTTACTAAGATGTTAAACACCAAAAATCTGGCCTTCAGTCATAATCTGGCACAAAGCCAAACCACACTTCCCTAATTATAAACAGGTAGTCCTCAACTTATGACCACAATTGAGCCCAAAATTTCTGTTGCTAAGTGAAACATTTGTTAAGTGAGTTTGCCTCATTTTACAATGTTTCTTGCCACAGTTGTTAAGTGAATCATTACAGTTGTTAAATTAGTCAAACTAATGTTAAGTGAATCTGGCTTCCCCATTGACTTTGCTTGTCAGAAGGCCGCAAAAGGGGATCACATGATCCAGGGATACTGCAACAGTCATAAATATGAGTCAGTTACCAAGCATCAAATTTTGATCACATGACCATGGGGATGCTACAACGGTCGTAAGTGTGAAAACTGGTCATAAGTTGTAATTTTGAACAGTCACTAAATGAACTGTTGTAAGTCAAGGACTGTAGTCTGAATTCTGCCACCAAACATTATTCCCTCTTGATTTTTGCTTTCTTTCCTTCTTGATACCTTTCCCTTTTTGTAGTGGGGCAATTATTGTGAACTATCAGTTATTGGGCACAGATTCAGACTTTACATGTATTTTAAATGTCACACAGTCTTTTGCTAAGTAATATCCATTTTTGTCACATATATAGGCTATATCTGCAGCCTTACCATTTTTTAAAAACATTCTCATGGCGTTTATAGCTTCTGTTTCATCAGTTTTGTTCTTGGATGTATTGTTCTCATTCCCTTACCTAGAATACTAGTATTCTTTCATTTCATTATCCTGTAATCATTTCATCACATTTAGTGTTAATTCCTTCATTCTATTGGAGGTTTCTTGTTTTAGTTATTCACTCACTTCTAAAACTTTTGTTTCACTCTTCATTTTAATGCACTTTTTCCTTGTTCTTTTTGAATTAATTGCTTGCAACGATTTTACACACAAACATGCATGCTCACGCACCCACACACCCACAGTACTTGATCTGTTTTTCACCCTCCTTTTTGGCAGAATTATTCCCTTATGTGTATTTTTTTCATCCACAGCCAATATCACCAAAATAACCAAGGACTGTAAAGCACTGTGAAGTGGTATACAAATCTAAGTGCTGTTGCTATATAGTGAAGCCTTGTTATAATGAACCAATTGCAGGGATGATTTTCTGTTATTAACAAATTCTAGTAAATCAGCAAGAATGATATCACAGCAACAACTGGGTGATCATATCATTATGAAAGATCATACCAATTACAAAATTGTGACAATTTACATCATTGGGGAAATGACACAAATTGCAACAGATATGCGGTTTAATATGTGCAAAGTCTATTACATCAAGGTCCCATGTATCATAGTTTCATTATATTTCCTGTTAGTTCTCTCTCTCAAACGGAAATGTATTAGTTCAGTGAGCTGCAATACATGGGGATTTTACCTGAGTAGATGTGTAATGCCTTTTATTACAATCAGCAATACATCCTGGTTTTCTTCTCAAGAGCAAAATACATTGGTCTGGCAAAAATGATTTTTAAGGTAACTTATAAACATAGTCCACTATGTTTAAGCCCCACATATTTAAATGGGAATGTAAAACAAAACATTACAATCTACACAGATACACCTTAATTTGAGTGTAAACTCCTTTAAGTCTTCATTTATAGGATTCTGTTATAAATCTCATGGAAATGTAGAACTGTAAAACTGTTCTAATTACATTTTACGCTGCACAAATCTTTTAGTTTAAAAAGAAATAAACAGTATGGATTTAGGAAAGCGCTTGTTAAAACTAATGAGAATAAATAATTTGAGAGCAAACATACCTCTAATTGTCTAGGGAGGCTCTGGATCATGCCTTTATGGTATTTGGGCTTCTGTAATTTGCTTTATTTTTGTATTTTATTCATTAAAATTTGTTTGCCACTCATTTCACTGCAAGGCAAAGGTTTGCATCTATTAACCTTTTGTTATCCTGATGGACTTTAGCTTTGTTACCATAAATTACTTACCAACAGCATTGCATATATACACATACAGAGTTCAGTATTTTGAAGCACTGTTATGGAGCCCTTCTATGCTAGAAATGCTTTAATATTTGCTTCTTTATAATTTAAAGCAATCAGTCACAACGCATGTCATAATAAAATACAAGTAATCCTCAACTTACACTATCCCAGCTGGCTTCTGAACAGAAAAGTCAGTGGAGGCAACTATTTAGGATGGTTGTGTCCTAGAGTCATACAATCTTCTTTTGTGACCCTCTGATAAGCAATGTCAATTGGGGAAGCCCGATTCACTTAACAACCGTGTTACTATCTTGATAAGCAGTAATTCACTTAAGAACTGAAATAGAGCAAAACTCACTTATAAACTGTCTCGCCTAGCAACATAAATTTTGAGCTCCATTGTTGTCATAAGTTGAGGACTATCTGTAGTGTACCTTCAATATTACAAATTACAATATTAAACATTTTATAACTCAGTTTATTTCAAAATCTGCACATCTGTCAAATTTCAACTTCACCACACTTTTTTGAGATTAAAACTCAAAACATTGTTTATTCTTTATTTCCTTAATGTTAGTGAATAGCAGCTGAAAGAGAGTTGGTTGAACATTTTGTTTTCCAGCTGCAGAGGGTGCATATTAAGTGTGCACTGATGTGCAACCTTGCGGTGTTATCAGTCTCGCTAAGTTCAAAAGGATTTGCTGATACATCTATGAATACATTTGATTTTTTGCAATACTTCAATGCAAAAGATAGTGTAATGGTAGATTTCAGAAGGATAAATTGGCAGATGATAGCCAGGCACCTCCCTCCTCTGTCTTTCAACTAGGAATGTGAAGGCTTGAAAAGAATCAGGTTCTTTCCAGTGACGAAAACCTGGAGGAGAAAAAAAAAACACAACTTGTCTCCTCCTGTCTACCACAAAGAGCTAGTCCTCAAAATTGGGACTAGAATTTCCATTGTTAAGCAAGGTGGTTCAATAAGTCATACCCAATTTTATTACCTTTTCTGCCGTGATTGTTAAGCAAATTCACTGCAGTTTTTAAGTGAATCATGTGGAATCAAGCTACCTCCATTGATTTTTGTTTTTCAGAAGCCAGATGGGATAGTGCAAATAGTGATCACATGACTCTAAGATGTGGCAAGTGTTGTAAATATTTGCCAGTTCCAAACACCCAATTTTTGATCCAGTGACCATGGCAATGCTGCAATGGTCGTAACTTCAAGAACCAGTCATAAGTCACTTTTTTTCAGTGCTGTTGTAACTTTGAACAGCAGTTAAACGAATGGTTGTATATCAAGCTCCAGGCAGATTTTGTTAAATTCTCCCTGGAAATAAAACAGTCACTGGTAAATCCCCATTGATTCCAAACTACTGTATGATATACAACTTTTCGCCTATAGTGTGCTGAATGCACGTTTCCAAAGATGTATAGACAGTGCTCCTAACAGAATTGAACTATAATGTTTCAAGGGGCATTTGTCTAATCATACAGAAGGAAGAGAAACAGAAAACAGGTATATTTTATTGCAGAGTAGAAAATACATTCTCTAGATATATAATTATATAAACATTCATAGACCTCCTGAAAAACAAATTATACTATTAAATATAAGATGATATATTCAGAAGAAAGATACTAAAAAGTAGAAAGATGTTTATTTTGCACATAGAGTGATACTCCTGTATAGGTAGTCCTCGACTTACGACCACAATTGAGCCCAAAACTGTGTTGCTAAGCAAGACAGTTGTTAAGTGAGTTTTGCATCATTTTACAATCTTTCTTTGCCACAGTTGTTAAGTGAATTACTGCAGTTACTAAGTTAGTTATGAAGTGAATCTGGCTTCCCCAATGACTTTGCTTTTCAGAAGGTTGCAAAAGGTGCATTAAGACACTGCAACTATGATAAATATGTGTTAGTTGACAAGCGGCTAAATTTTGATCATGTGACCTTGGGGATGCTGCAATGGTCATGTGAAAAACAATCATAAGTCACTTTTTTCAATGCTATTGTAACTTTGAATGTTCACTAAATGAACCATTGTAATCGTGTAAGTTGAAGACCACTTGTACAATGTTGGATCGTGAACAGGGCACATTTTTCTAATGCCCTTTTGTACAATGAGTGTAAGAGGCAACTACATACGATGCATAGACAGGATCCATGTTTATAATGTGCTTGTGGATTCACCATGCTTCGTCCACCTTGTTATTGTGGAAGATTTGGTAATTGTAACTTTGGAAATCAAAGCATAGCTAAATTGGGATAAAGAAATTGTAATGAAATACAGAAAATGGGGTGGGGTTGAATGTGAGTAATTCGAAACTCATCTGAGTCATTTTACAGCTGTCTACCAAGATGTCAATTATTTTCTTCAGTGTCTCCATTCTTCCTTGTTACATTAAATGAGATTTCTATGGCTCTTCAGGTAGATTATGCTAATCTCAAAAATACAGCTGTTCGGTTTTACTGAAAATAAATGCTTTGTGCCTCTTCTAGAAATGCAATGAGAAATTTAAACTTAAACAAAGGCTAAATCGTTTGATACAATTTCTAAATATATTTCCACATCAATTGTCAATGTTTCTATTTCTTTCATTTTAGCTTGCTTTAATTCTCATTCTTTCAAAAGCTTAACAAGTAATTGATGAGAATTCTTTCCTGTTATCAGTTAATTTTCTGGCAAAGAGGAAAGTCGCTAGAAAATAGAAAGGAAAAGGTGAAAAATATCAAAATGAGGAGTGTTGTATTCATATCCTCATTAGATTCCATTTGGAAGGAGGAGGCTGGCATAATTAGATTAGTTTTATGATCTAGTTTTATGATAAACGGAGATATGCTTGATGAAACTTTGATTTGGTTTATCTTATAAAGAAGTAAATATCTTAGATACCATGGTTTACCTTTTTTCAGAATCTGAATTAAAAGTATAGATTTATTTCATGAAGTACAAAGTCAATTAGATAAAGAAGTATAAATTATAAATTAGATGAAGAAGATAAAGTCCAGAAATATTTCACAAGAAGAGTTCTCCACTCCTCTACTCATTGCAGAATACCTTATGCCACCAGACTTGAAATTCTAGACCTAGAAATTCTAGAACTACGCCGCCTTCGGTCCGATCTAAGTATAGTATATAAAATCATACATTGCAATGTCCTACCTGTCAATGAATACTTCAGCTTCAACCATAACAATACAAGAGCATACAATAGATACAAACTCATGGTTAACTGCACCAAATTTGATTGCAGGAAATACGACTTCAGCAACAGAGTGGTCAATGTCTGGAATACTCTACCTGACTCTGTGATTTCTTCCCCAAACCCCAAAAACTTTAACCTTAGACTTTCTACTATTGACCTCACCCCTTTCCTAAGAGGTCTGTAGGGGGCGTGTATAAGTACACCAACATGCCTACCGTCCCTGTCCTATTGTTTCTTTTATTTTTCTTATATGTATCCATGTATTCATAATTATGTTTTTACTTATACCTATTATCTTGTAAGCAGTTGACAAACCAAATAAAATAAAATAAATAAAAATAAATAAAAAATATTAATAAAAGATGATTATTTATAAACCCAAAATTCCTATTCTTATGTTCCTATTTGAAAAAGAGCCAAGTCACCATCATCTAGTTCAGTACAAATATTAACAAAGTAGTTTACATTTGTAGTTCTTTAAACAATTGGAACAGTTAAGAAAAATATATGTCAGTAGAACAAACTTATGGTATAATAAAAGTCAAGCAGCTGAAATGAAATTTGTGATGCTTTTGTGTCCATCATGGGATTTCTAAAATATATTTGGCATTTTACAGAATTTATTTTCAGCTATTGCAGTTTCTACCATATAGAGATAGTTGGTGTTGAATAAACATTTAGTTAAGTTTACTGTTAAAACAGAGTTACATTTATTGAGTTTCAGCTATCTGTTAAAGATAATGGTAGGAAAAATCAGAAGAAGAAGAATATTTTAATTTATTGTGCCCGAATTAATCTGTCTTTAGGTAAATTTATATGCTTAGGAAACTCCTATGGAAATCAGTAGAGAAAATTGCCAGAAAAAGTGTTACATAATTGAAACTATATCTGTCTTACACATCTGTACCTTTAAAACCAAAAATATTAGTAGTACAAGTATTATCTGTGATTAAATTTAATTAGCCCAATCAGCTCATTAAAGACAAAGTGTGTTATTAATGACTGAGTTAAAAAGAAAAAAGAATTCCATAGGTCCAAATTATGTGTAATTTCACAAAAGATTATACCAATCAATCTTTTAATTACATTGTAGATACGACACTGTAAATTTCAGATATTTCATATTAAACCACATTAAAAAAAACATACATTTTAGCTTAGCATATTGTCTGATTCCAGCTATTTTAATAATCTTGGGTTCTTTTCATAATGAACCCAACGATGAGGGCCCATTCTTAACACACTGCCCCATAATTCCTGCCCAGTGCCCATGTATTTTCAACAGGAAACACCTACAAATAAGTGCAACTTTTATTTCTCTGTTAAAATATGGGTCAATCATATACACTAACATTAAATTATATTCTTTAAAATAGCCAGCTAAAATAAGAAATGTTCTTAATCTAAAGTATGTCAGTTTATGTTAATCACACAAATAACATTACATACACATCAATTGGAATCTTAAGTTCAAAATCTGAAAACTATAAGATAAATAAAGCAGGAATTTAAAGGTAACCTTAACTCTCAGCCTCTGTTGTTTGGCAAACATTACTTCCATTTGCCTCAGGCTACTAATATTGATGACTAAATTGCAAATGGCTCTGAGCAAAACTTTGATCCCTACCACACATTAGGATCCAAATGGATTGCAGGAAATAACACTCAATACAGATAATCAAGCTAATCTTACAGCTCAATAAACTGAACATTTGTATATTTCATTTCCCCAGGCAGAATGCCTAGGGAGGTGTTAAAATATAATGGCAAGGCCATATACCTTAATTAAAAATTGCTCTTCACATTTGAAGTTAGATCTGTGCAGCAAATGTTGCAGTCCCTGTAGTGTGACTCTTTGGGACTGAGGTGGGAAAAGGCGGGGTCAAAGTCACACACAGTCTTGAACAATGTTTCCTTTGTCTCTTTTTATTAATATGTCTTATTTTGTAATTTATTTCACATTTTAGGAATAGGACTAGGAGTTGCTGTTCGGGAATATGGAAAGCTCTCCAACCTGGACAAATTTTACTTTGCATTTCCTGGAGAAGTTCTGATGCGAATGCTCAAACTCATCATATTGCCATTAATTATATCAAGCATGATAACAGGTAAGAAAAATGGTCTTTTTCTTAACAGAGGTTAAAAACTATTTAATTAAAAACAATGTTACATATTTAGACTTGTTTCAGCCTGGTGCTGTGTCTACTTTAATAAAGGTTTACCACTGAACAAACTTTGTGAGGAGGAATTTTGTTATTGCAAAATATTAGAAAAATCAAACCCTTTCAATGGCAAGTAAATGATTCCTAAATAATCCAAACAAAATCTTAGTCTAAGTATCCAGCAGGTCTAATATATATATATATATTTCTGCCTTTAAAAATATGTTGCTAATTGAGTCATAGCACTATTGTTTTTCTGATATTTTAAAAACAAGTTTCTAATATATCTCGTTAATTTGCTAAAGAAACAGCACATTATACCAGAATGGGATGCTTGAGGAACTGTTATTTCTCTCTTCATTAATATTTCCAATAAAATGGAGTTCGACTATTTACAATTGAAAATAAATAGTCAATGTGGAATGAAATCTGAATTCTCTTCCCCAAATACTCAAAATATGAACACACTCAGTGATAGAATAACACCCACACACTGAATAATCCTATTTCTGCTAAAATAACCAGGGAGTCTAAAGTTAAAATAGATTCAAACAATTAAGATTTACATTCACAGTTTAACTTCCTCCTTTCCAGGCAAGAAAAAAATTGATTGGTAAATGGAGAAGATGAAGCAGGGGTATACAAATTTGGTGGGTCTTTATTGGTCTCACATGAATAATAGATTGTACATTTTTACTTTAAATGGATTTATTTCAAGTAAAACATTTTCTGAAGTGGAATGGGGGTGCGGTGTGATAAATTGCAACATGGCTTCTTGCAGCCTGAAAATGTCAGGATTTTAATTTTAAATTACATTAAACTTCCCCTAATTTTATCTCTAAGAGGGATAGTAATCCAGAACATCAGGGCCAACAGCCAGTGGCTGCTTTTGTTTTTTGTAGCCCTAAAGATTCTTTTATCTACTATTCCTTAAAATTGATGGCACAATTTCACATCACTATGAGACAAGAAACACATTTACCAGAAATATTACTTGAAATATTAGACCTGCTGGATTCTGAGTATCTCCTACAACTTTGTTGTTATTTAATGAAGATGATAATAAATTATATAGAATAAATTTCAATTTATGAAAACACAGATGTAAGAGACAGAAAAAAGGTAATATATAAACCTTGTGATTAAAAGCAAATTAGGAGCAACATAACTACAAAATTATATGACTTGCAATATATTGTTAATCACATAAATGAGGGAGTGGACTCATTCTCTATTATCCTAGTAGATAGAGAGTTGTTATTGTTGTCATTATACAATTCAGAAACTGTTAGATTCCATTAGGGCTCTAGGCAGTTCACCATTTAAAACAAGCAACAAGCACAATTTAAAACAAACAACAATTAAAAAGTATAATTATTATTGGGACTCAGCTGGTTAATTTAGTTAAAACTAAGTAGATTCTAGCAGGAGGAACTGTCTGTCTATATGAGTTGTCAGCAACCGAACAGGTTGCCACATGAAGTGATAATTACTTTGCTGGAGGTCTTCAGAGGCAGAATGACCATCTGTCAAAGATGGAGTCCTTCATTTAGCAGGAGCATGGATTAGGTGAATTCTAAGGTCATCTCTAACTCCACAACTGATAAATGGATAGTAATTGGTACTAATCCCACAAGAACTGTATCTTGGTGGGGGGAAGCCATATATAGTATAAAGCTGTTATTAGAAAGAAAGAAAATGAAGCGGAAAAAGCTATACAGCAAGATTGATTCAGGCCATGAACTCTAGTAATTCTAGATTTGGGCAATCACAGAGTCATATATTAAGGCCTGAAGTTAATTAACAATGACTACTTGGAAAAATATTTGCGTTACCTTTTTGTAAATATTAAATAAAACTAAATCATTCAAATAAATGTGAGTTATGAAAAAAAGCTGTCTATTCATACAAGATTGCCAGGATAGGAACTAGAAAAAGTTCTACAGACTTATATTGACATATAAGTCTGTAGAAATATATTTATGTTGACCCACTTTGGCACATTTTAATAGGCAAGACTGGAAGGAATGTTTGATAATGCAGTATATTTATCTTTTGGCAACAGGAGTGGTGGTTTCAATTTACAATATTGCAGGCACTTATTTATCAAATCTCATCTATTAAATCTATAATTTACTTTTACCACATAATCATAATACAAGTTATTGGTCTCATGATTTTATTCATTTTTCTGAAATTATAATGATCTGAGCTACAATTAGCAGCAATTCCTATTTTTGCTGACTGCATTGAGCTTTTTCTACTGTGTTTGCAGAGTATATGGTCAGTTTAATGTTGATATTGTGCATTCAGTAATATCCATGTATAGATTTGTCTTTTAAGCTATTGGAATAAGGAACAGTATATGCTATAAAGACTGAGTTTTCTTGGAAATTTATTGTCTTCTCTTTGTTCTGTAGATTGGGAAGATTTTTCCATTATTCAGATGTCATTTAATCTGATGTCATCATTAACATTACATGAATTAATTAACATTAATACAATGTTTAGTATTACATTTGGGATGGAGTGATGTGTTGATCACTCACTGTAATCCAGATGTATATTCAATTTTAGATTCATCGGGAACTTGGATCATTGGAACATTTGTTTGGCTTACCTTAGATTTTGAGATCATTGTATCATTTCTGGGATTGTTTCAGATCACTAATTTTGATAGCCATTTGTTAATAATGATGGCTATTCCATTTCTTTTGTTATTTTCTTGCCTGCAATAGAAGAGCTGAGGCTATGAAATGATCCATTTCAATCGGGTGGGATACGAAAGGGTTAATTACCGGGATTTACGAACCATTAGCACATCATTAGCACACTGTGAAACAGCCTTTGAAACAGCCCTCTTTTCTTGTTTTTTTAACTGCAGCTGTGCCTGTTTGGCAGCTGAAGTTGAAAAATCAGGAAATAAAGATCAAGTAAGAGCCCAGGTGGGCATGTGGGCAAAAACATCAGCAGACATAAAACCAGTTCTGTGTCTGCTGCTCTTTAGAGCTACTGGTTCTACAGAGGTAGACAGAACCGGTAGAAACCTACCCCTGATTTCAATCCATTCCAATTTGCTGAATACTAGAATATGTATTTTTATTTACTTACTAACTTATTTCAGTGTTTAATCTTGACCTTTCTACTGTGAAAACTTGAAGTTTGCTTTAATTTATGGTTACATACTAATTCAGTTCAATAAAGTTCAATAACTTTCCCTTTGCTTCTGGGAACATCAACAGCTGAGCTTCCTTTTGGCTTTGATCCAACCACACTGTAACTATTAGTACTACTCATACTCGTTTGTTACTCCAGTATCATGTTCCATATTTTCTGAACTGGGGCAGGGGAGTGTTGGGAGGCTCATCTTCCAGTATGACATTATCCTGATTCTAAATACCCATTTAATTGTTCTAGACAAAATTTTGGGCTTGTTTCTTTCTTTCTTTTCTCCCATTTACATAGGCCCTGAGCCTCTATAGTTGGGTGTTGGAAAAAGTGGGGGCTTGCAAATCCGCATCAGCCCTCATCATAGCTTTCAGTGAACATACAAAATATTTGCAGCCGAGGAGTTTTGCCATCACGCAATAATACAGATAAAACACATAAAGCCTGTAGTAAAAATGGTATAGGGACAGGCTGTCACAATTTAGTACTTCCCTTTTTCTGTGGAGAGAATGATAAGGGAAATTTTGTTACTCCAAGAAGCCACAGAAGTCAATGGGCGAGTACTGACTGAAATTTTTTTATATACTTCCAAGCCAATCAGATGAAGGGAGGACATGTTGTTTCCTGGCTTTCAGCATTTCATTGTTGGCAGAGGTGAAGACAATCACAATGGCAGCAGCTTCAAACTGCTTTGCAGAGGTTAAGAATAGACTCAGTGTTGTGTGAAGGTGGCCATTGTCTAAAGTTGCAACTCAACACTTGAGGAATCCCAACTATTTTTCTGCCAGAGCAGGTTGTTATGGGTTTTTTTCTGCTAATGTAACTGTGAAACAAGCCTTATTAAATAGGATCATTGGGAAAAGGTCTGTCTTCCCGGTGGTCCTGCTCAAATTTCCTAGTCTCCTAAGCAGCAAATGAAAAGTCTACAGACAATGTTGGTGTATGATGAGAAACATCTTCATTTCTTTCCTCTATTATTTTCCAAGATTGCAGGTTTCCTACTTCTACTAATAACAGGATGTGGGAAGGGAATGACTATGTACAGGTATTTGTGGATAAATGTGTATCCTGCCATCTAATGCAGCCATTATGATGCATATTATTAGTTTTTAGATGTTTTTAAAAGGTAAGTGTTTTGGAAAATTACTGTGGAAAACATCAAATTTGTCTTTATTTTTTTACAAAAAGGGGGAAAACAATCTTAGTTAGAAGAATTCATTATATTTTACTAGCCACATTCATTGTTTCAAAAGACACAAAAAGAATTCTTCAGATTCATTAATATTTGATCTTCAGTTTCTCACATTTAGACACTGATTTTTTTATCTTTATGAAATCCTTTTCTTTTTATATCTATTATTTGCATAACATAATTTTAATGCTAATATTAGGACTAACAATTTCCAAACAGTACTATTTGATACAGAGTTAAAATCAGAGTCCAATAAAAGACTCTGTAAGAGTCTTTGTAAGATAGTTTGTCAAATTGTAAGGTAGTGAAACGTTCAAAATCTTTTTGCTGTGGGTCACTTCCACCAACTGAAATAAACAAGCTACTTCCTGGCATATATATATATATACATCCATGCACTTTTGAAGTTTTGGTCAGATTAATGTTGTTGTCACCTATGGGGCTCAGGGTCTGGATATCTACGGGATCGCTATTCTAAGTATCTAAGTGCCTGTCCAATAAGATTGATTAGAGCAGGCTTCCTCTGAGTCCCTTCTCTTAGGTCAGTGTTTCTCAACTAAGCAACTTTAAGATTGTCGAATTCAACTCAAGCAACATGCTGGCTAGGAATTCCGGGAGCTGGTCCATACCTCTTAAAAGTTGCCTGGGCTGAGAAACTCTGTCTAAGTAAGGATCCTTATAAAGAATCCAAGGAAACAAATATTTTCAGTTGCAGCCCTCTCTTTGGAATAGTTGATCACAAGATCAGGTGAGCCCCCTATTCAGCTGAGTTTTAGGAGAACTGTACAAATTTGGCTTTTTAAGAAAATATTGAAAAGAGATCTGGTGTAAGAGTTGGAGACTCCACCCTGGGTTTTGTTTCTACTTTTATTATTCCTCAGTAATCATAGTCTTTGTTTTTATGTTGTTGTTGTTTTTCTTTCTAATGGTTAGTTTGCACTTTTCTTAGATTGTTTTACTATTGTCATCATACCATAAAAAGAAAAAGTATGTTTCTCTGTATTTTGGGGATGGAGCAGCATATAAATCTCCCTCCCTCCTTCCCCTCTCTCTCAGGGGTATGTGTGTGTGTGTGTATATGTGTGTGTCTATTCTCCTGAGAGCTGTTCTGAGCATCCAGGCATGGGAGGTGCTTCTGTCTGTCTCTAGATAGGCTGAGCTGATTTCTGAGAATACCCCTCCTTGAGCTCTCTTCCTTAGTGTCCCCAGTTTTTAGCTCAGCCTGTGTTTGAGATAGGAGCTTTTCTCTCAACCAGGAAGATTTATAGCTAAAATTTACATCACCTAACCCCTTCGATCATCAAACACAGCTCAAAAACGGTGAGATGTGTGTTTCAAATATGTGAGAGGTATGTGTGCCTCTCACAGATTTGAAACACACACACTTTGAGTCAGTGTTGTCTTCTAGCAACTGCCTGAACAAGTCCCTGCAATTTTCTTGTCAAGGTTGTTTTCAGAAATGGTTTGTCATTGCCTGTTTCCAAGAGCTGAGATTGAGTGAGTAGCCCAAGGTCACCTGGCTGGCTCTGTGCCTAAACTGGGACCGGAACTTGTGGTCTCTTATGTTTCTAGCCTGACCCTATAACCACTAGACCCAACTTCCCCTTTTTTGTCCCCAGTTTTCTTAGTAGGTCCACCTCAGCTCAGCTCAGCCAGAGGACATCTTCAAAAAGCTTGCTGTCAGATTGCCTGGCAAGTGAGCAGCCATAAAGTTGAATTAATTGATGAATTAATATGACTGTTTTCAAGTCTTACATGCTTATAAGATATATAAATAAATATTTATATCTCTCTGGCACTAGTTACTGAAACTTCATTTGCAAAAATGAGTCAGTCACTCTTGCTATCTAATGAGGTTCAAGTAATACGTAGCTATGACTGTCAAGCTTTCTCATGTAGGAAAGAGAAAAGGCTGGTTGTGATTTTTCATTCAGTCTTGGCTGTTGGAAACTTTTATTTTCACCCAGACTGATACTAATTTGAGGCAGCAGCTGGCCCTTTTTCTGATGGCCTCTATTTATCATCAACGGGGCCCATTTCACAATTATTTCTGGAAGAGTTACCTCAGTGGCTGTGTGAATTTCTTTCACTAATTTGTCCTTCACACCTTTGTGGGGATTTTAATATGTGTATTGATCCCTTACCAATGGCACAGGAGTTTTGTTCTGTTCTTTAAAAGTATGGTGTAATTTTTTCATACTTTGATTTACCATTGTCTTCAGTTATTTCACATTCCCTGGATTTACTTTTGTCCTCTGGATAATCTTTTTCTTTCTTTCTTTCTTTCTTTCTTTCTTTCTTTCTTTCTTTCTTTCTTTCTTTCTTTCTTTCTTTCTTTCTTTCTTTCTTTCTTTCTTTCTTTCTTTCTTCCTTCCTTCCTTCCTTCCTTCCTTCCTTCCTTCCTTCCTTCCTTCCATCCTTCCATCCCTCTCCCCCCTCTCTTTATTGGTATAGGTCTATTACATGATTACTATGTTAAATGCTCACATGGCTCATTTTCAGCTTTTAAAACTGTCTTCACAGTTCTGTGTATTGCCAAATTTATCTCATTCTGTCTCTTTTCTTTTTTGGAAATTCTACTATTGTGGCTTTATTTACTAATACCAGTAGCACCATAGCATTCTGGGTAGGGTTGTCCTTTGTTATGAATTTATTTTGAGGGCCAGGCTTCTCTGCCATAAATGTCTGCAGCTGTGAAGATCAAAGAATCCTGGTTAGATGGTTACAAAGGCATCTGGAAAAAGCTGGCTGAGGACTTCTAGGAATTGAAGTCCACAAGTTTTAAAGTTGCCAAGGTTGGAGACCCCTGCTCTAAACTGGCTTTCTTTCAAGCTACTGTTCGATCTCATGCCAAAGCATTATTTTTATTAGGTTTCTTCCATCTTCTGTTCTTTTTTCTTTTTTCCCTTTTTTATTTCACAGATGTTTTCTTTTTTATTACATTATAAAGCATTCATAATACATTATATTATTTGAATACAATGGTATTTGTTCAACATTAATTAAAATTTATTAATACACTAATGTTTAGAGTGAAGGTAAAAAGAGAGAAAAGTACTATTAATATTAATTCCAATTTAAAGTCACTCTTAATGAGCATGATTATTTAGCTTTTTCATCCAGAACTGAATGTAATAAAAAGACACTGCAGATTGCATCAAAGTATTTGTTGTACAATAAAGATTTCTATCTTAAACTAATTACTTAGTATTAAAGCTTCCATTGTATTGATACTTAGCATTATTTGTAAATGTTTAAAAAGGGGGGGAAGGGGAGATGAACAAAACAATTTTGACAACAATTACAATACAAGGAAAAAGGAGAAAGTTATTCACTTTGTAATTCACTCCCCTTCCATTGTGCTTCTGCTAATTTACAATATTTAAACATCCCCCCCCGCCCCCCCAAAAAAGCCAGACTGTAAATCTTTGTATTTCCATGCCATATGATGTACTGTATACATGGGAATCATCATTTCTTAAATTTTGTAAACTTCTATTCTGAATTATACTATATTATCATTGCTTATGTATTCTCCAAATTTAAATTCCCAATCAGATATTGATGGAATTATATCTTTCTTTCCAGAATTGAGCAAAATGTATTTTCACTGCTCTTGAGCTTGTATTTCATCGATGTGATGTTTCTTGATTTTTTTTTTCTGGAATTCTACTTTATAAGCCTCCTCCATGCCTTTAAATAGCCTCCTCTGTCCCTATCAGCCAGGATATTGGACAGGTCATTCAACTTATATGACACTTTCTCAAATTCTGAATTCTGGTAGTACTTGGTCATTATGGATCCAATGGCAGTATGTTTTTTTAGACTTTTTTATTCCATCTTATTATTTTGTAAATAACTCAAGGCAATGAATATACCTAATGCTCATTCTTCCTCTTATTTTCCCCACAACGGTATTCCTGTGAGGTGAATTGGGCTGAGAGAGAATGATTGGCCCAAGGTCACCCAGCTGGCTTTCATGTTTAAGAGAGGACTAAAACTCAAACAGTCTTCCAGTTTCTAGTCTGGTTACCTTAACCACTATAACCAACTGATTTTGGTTGGCTTCATTGGGCAAGTACTTCATTGGCTCAGTTCTGTTTTGTCTTACTGTTCTTTTCCAACTTTACATGGCAGATTACAATCTTAAGAATGGCCTCTTAAGAGATCAGCATTGTATCCTAATTAACCTAATACTCATCTCTGGTGTGCTATGGTTCATGGTCAGGGTTTTCAATATCATTGTTATGCTGATAATACTTAAGTCTGTGGGTCTTAATGACAGTGCATGCTCAGCCATGATGTAATGTTTTATTAGCTTTTGATCTTAGAAGCGCTCTCCTAATCACCACAAGATAAATACTGTATGGATAAAAACAAAGATTGTGTATCTTTTCCACTCTCCATTATATTTATGTCTATGGCTTCCATATTGTTCCAAATTCCTCCCCTTGCAATACATTATTGGGATTTTGGTTGATATCAGCTGTATTGATTTTATAGCATCTTTTGCACATTTTTATTTGATGAGTATTTGGAGAAACTGTGGTGTTACTGGTCCATGTTTTCTTTTTCATCCTTATATTACAGGAATAATTTCCTGACAGGAGTTTACAATTAATTATTTTATCTGTCTTCAAACTATAGTCAGGAACATGACTGTTCAAACTATTATGTAGTTTCCATGCCATAATTTTGTTTTGTACATTACAGAACTCATTAGTGATTCCCTATTTGAAAAGAGCACAGTTCAAGCTCCTGGTGCTTATATTTAGAGCCTCCAATCATGTCTAGCACAACTCACCACAACAATCTTCACAGTGGCCATCTTGCTGTGCCAACTCACCAAGGAATAACTGACTGCAGGACAATTCCACACAGAATAATGCAATGTAATAAATGTTATCCGCCACTGTTTCTATGACATTATTTTCATTTTTGTCCATTTCCACAAAAATGAAAATAATGTCAAAAAAAATAGTGTATACCATTTATCGTGTTGAGTTATCCTGTGTGGAGTTGCCCTGTGGCAAGTTGACCACAGGAAGATGGCCATGGCAAGATGGCCACAGTAAATTGGCAATAGTGAGTTGTCCTAGCACTCTACCTTCCCTTATTTCTTCCTATAGCTTGATTGTCCCCTGGGCAGGGTTTTCTTTCTCTTTTTGGTTCTGCAGTCCAAGTAGTTCCTTTCAGGAACCTGGCCTCAGAACTTTAACACCATCTGCTTTCTTCTCTTTGCCTCTGTGAATATTTTGTGGCTTTAACTATGCTTAATGATCTTTTATATACTAACATGGATGTGATATCTAGTTATTTTACCCTCTTCTCCTTAGCATTGGTAGTTTTGTACCGTTAGAGGATGTTGCTTTAAATATGTGTGGAAGCTGTGCACTGTTTTTTTTACTATTTGTTTTGTGGGTTGATAGGTTTTGAACTAATTTTATTGGGTAGAATTTTGTATCTTTTGTGCTTTTCTTTTGATGTGAAACATGCCTGGGTAAATGTAATAAATATTATTTTGGTTGGTCACAGTTAACCAGTTGTTTAGACTGGATTTAATCTTTTTGTCCAGCTATCGAGTCCTTTCCAAGGACCTGGGATAGGCCGATGTGCATGTTTGATGGTGTTACAGATATCGTTCCAGAATGTAAGCTGTTCCAAGTAAAGCTGTCTTTTGCAATTGACTTTTAGTGAATTTGTCAATGCCGATGGTGTTCAAGTGTTCTTCCAATTGTTTTGAGATTGCACCCAGGGTGCCTGTTACTATTGGTACTACCTTTATTTTCTTTTGCCACAGTTGTTCTATTTTTTATTTTCAGAGCTTTGTATTTTGTTATCTTTTCCGGTTTTTTCTCTTTTACTGTCTCTGGGGTTGCCCATTTTACACAAAGTAACTCTGGGTGGCATGCAATAAAACCCACAGTTTAAAAAAATTCCACCTTTTTTTTTTTAAAAAAATCAAACAATAAACACAAATAAAAGTTTGCAAGTAGGAAAATATTATATAAAATGTAGCCAACATTAGGCTCCCTATTACCAGGGGATCCCCAGACGGCCTGAAAAACATCACATTTTGAATGCTATCTGGAAGGCCAAAAATGTTGTGACTAGCCTGACTTTTGGAGGGACCATGTTCCAGATGGTGGCACAAAAGGCTCGTCTTTTAGGGCCCATTAGATTGAATTCTGTTGCAGATAAGATCCACACAATGCCTCTCCTGCTGGACCTGATGGGTGGTCAGATGTAATTGGGAAGAGGCAGTCCCTCGCCTTAAATTTGTTAGGGGAATCCGAGGGCCATAGTAATGATGAAAATTGGGTGGAAAAACTTTTTCCCCCCTTTGAAGAAAGTGATGTTAGATCTATTATAGGACTTGTGCTACTGTTTTAAATGTTTCCTGATTCAAAATAGTGAGAAATTGCCACTAACTCTTCAAGGTCTACAAAGAAAGGATTCAGGAATTATAGAGGCCTATTCTTAACATGGGCAAAACAAAAGCTCTTCCCTCCATAATTTGTTTGTTGTCTTTCTTCTTTTGTTCTCTATTCTCCATAGAATATTATTAATGATTTATACGTCACAACAGTATTTTTAAAGATTTATTATGGCTCCCTTTTGTGCATTCAAGAAAAGAAAAAGTTGTTAAAGAGGAACATATTCTCAAACATATTTTCAGCAAAATGTATTGCTTGTATCTAAAAACAAAGTAAAGATATTAAAAGATCGGAGTACTGTTTCTCTTTAAAACAGTGGTCCCCAACCTTTTTTATGCCGCGGCCCGGTACCGGCATCAGCTGGGCGCCGCCATCTTGTTTTGATGAAAAAGTGCTTCCGGTGAGCTCACCGGAAGCACTTTTTCATCAAAACAAGATGGCGCGCCAGCACTTCGTGAGCTTTTCCGGGTAGAAATGGCTTTCTACCGGAAAAGCTCACGAGCTGCAGCGCTACCATCTTGTTTTGATGAAAAAGTGCTTCCGGTGAGCTTTCTCCGGAAAAGCTCACCGGAAGCACTTTTTCATCAAAACAAGATGGCGGCGCCCAGCAAACCAGCGGCCCGGTAGGATTTGTTCCGTGGACCGGTACCGGTCCGCGGACCGGTGGTTGGGGACCCCTGCTTTAAAAAGTAGTAATATCTTAGATGCAATTGCACATCTACTAACAAGTTACATTAAGATTGCCAAAAAAGATGCAGATCCATATTCTTATTTGTTAAAGTATATGGGTCAGAGTCAGACCTTAATGTGGAGTAAGTGGATAATTCTAGTTCACAGCTGATTCACACCATATCATTGGCTTTTTTTTTTACTGAGAATTAACATATTGTGAAGAAGCACAACAATGAACTCTCTTACAGATATTGGAGGACAAAGTTCTATGAATGAGATCATATATGGAACTCACATATATGGTTTGGTTAAGTAATAGCCACATGGACAAAAAAAAGTAACATAACTACTTAAGGATTCTTGATTTCAAGTAAATGTCACAACCACTATATCTTACCTGATGACTGGCCAACTACAGGTGAAACTCGAAAAATTAGAATGTCATGCAAAAGTTCATTTATTTCAGTAATGCAACTTAAAAGGTGAAACTTAATACATGAGATAGACTCATTTCATGCAAAGCAAGATAGTTCAAGACGTGATGTGTCATAATTGAGATGAGTATGGCTTACAGCTTATGAAAACCCCAAATCCACAATCTCAGAAAATTAGAATATTGTGAAAAGGTTCAATATTCTAGGCTCAAAGTGTCCCACTCTAATCAGCTAATTAAGCCATAGCACCTGCAAAGGGTTCCTGAGCCTTTAAATGGTCTCTCTTAAATGGAATCACAATCATTGGAAAGACTGCTGATCTGACAGTTGTGCAGAAAACCATCATAGACACCCTCCATAAGGAGGGAAAGCCTTAAAAGGTAATTGCAAACGAAGTTGGATATTCCCAAAGTACTGTATCAAAGCACATTAATAGAAAGTTATGTGGAAGGGAAAAGTGTGGAAGAAAAAGGTGCACAAGCAGCAGGGATGACCACAGCCTGGAGAGGATTGTCAGAAAAAGGCCATTCAAAAGTGTTGGGGACTTTCACAAGGAGTGGACTGAAGCTGGAGTCAGTGCATCAAGAGCCACCACACACAGACGGATCCTGGACATGGGCTTCAGATGTCATATTCCTCTTGTCAACCCGCTCCTGAACAACAAACAACGTCAGAAGCATCTTACCTGGGCTAAAGAAGAACTGGTCTGTTACTCAGTGGTCCACAGTCCTCTTTTCTGATGAGAGCAACTTTTGCATCTCATTTGAAAACCAAGGACCCAGAGTCTGAAGGAAGAATGGAGAGGCACACACTGCAAGATGCTTGAAGTCCAGTGTGAAGTTTCCACAGTCTGTGTTGATTTGGGGAGGCATGTCATCTGCTGGTGTTGGTCCACTGTGCTTCATTAAGTCCAGGGTCAACACAATCGTCTACCAGGAGATTTTGGAGCACTTCATGCTTCCTTCCACAGATGAGCTTTATGGGGATGCTGACTTCATTTTCCTACAGGACTTGGCACCTGCCCACACTGCCAAAAGCACCAAAACTTGGTTCAATGACCGTGGGATTACTGTGCTTGATTGGCCAGCAAACTCGCCTGACCTGAACCCCATAGAGAATCTGTGGGGCATTGCCAAGAGAAAGATGAGAGACATGAGACCGAACAATGCAGAAGAGCTGAAGGTCGCTATTGAACCATCCTGGTCTTCCATAACACCTCAGCAGTGCCATAGGCTGATAGCTTCCCTACCACACTGCACTGTGGCAGTAATTGCTGCAAAAGGGGCCTAAACCAAATACTGAATACATATGCATGCTTATACTTTTCAGAGGTCCGATATTGTTCTATGTACAATCCTTGTTTTATTGATTGCATGTAATATTCTAATTTTCTGAGATTGTGGATTTGGGGTTTTTATGAGCTGTAAGCCATCATCATCACAATTATGACACATCACAGCTTGAACTATCTTGCTTTGCATGTAATGAGTCTATCTCATATATTAGTTTCACCTTTTAAGTTGCATTACTGAAATAAATGAACTTTTGCACGATATTCTAATTTTTTTAGTTTCACCTGTATGTGATATGAAATCAATTTCTATAGAGAAAAGCTTTATGATTGGATCATCAAATATTGTAGTAGCAGAGGAGTAAAACAGACCAGTTTTTTTTTAGATTCTATTTAATAGCCAATTTATTGTTTGGGCTAAATTGGAAGAAAGAAATTGGAAGAAACAAAGAAAGAAATTGGAAGAAACAAAGAAATGAATTCTATCAAATTCTCTCTCAGATGTTCTGCTCTTGCTAGACTTTCTGAGCAAGGAAAGGAGAGGGCTGATTCATATGCAGCCATGACTTTCAGATTTGATCAGTGCTTAATTTCTGAAAGCAAAGTAAATTTAATTTCAAACTTGCCTAAAAGTCACATATTTCAATATGAAAAATTAAAATACTAATTTGAGGAGTGGGTAGAAAGTTCTCATGAAGAAAAATATTCAAAGTAACATTATCTTACTACCTCACATTATGCATAATTGAAGTGTGCTTAGTTAATTCTTAATTTTTGGTGCTCAGCCTTAATAAATTCAGCCTTAGGTTTTGTGAATTAAATGAGGCTTTTAAAATGCTGAAATATTAATGCCTGGCCATGTAAATCAATATACTAATGCATTGGCCGGTAATGTAGAGCATATAGCATTGAAGATTCAACTTAATTTGCTCCTTTTGTATAGAAGAAACTTTGAGGGCCACCCTCACAATATCAGATACAAACAACCTGAAATCAGGATAATTTGTTAGCAAAACAAGGGACAGATAAAATCTGCCCATTCTCCCTTGGGGACAATGCAAATGTAGAAAAATTTACACCTTACTTTTATTATAAATAGGGTTTGCATTTGCTACTTAGCAGTCTCTGGAAATCATGTGTGACAGCTTCCTTGGTTTTTATAATAAACCTACTTAGCAGTTGATTGTGCTTTTCAAAGCTTATGTCTGCCTTCTTCCAATTCTAGGTGGTTGATAGAAGCCTAACAGAAACCCCACATTGAACTAAACTGGCAAATGCCGCCATATGATTCAAACATAATACAGTTGATCTTGGTTTGGAGGACAGAAGTAAGACAGGATAATCTCCAACCTTCTTGTGTAATATAGTTTGTAACATAAAAGAAGAGTGCCATAAATTAACATTAGTATAACTAAAGATTTAAAAAGAAAAATATGAAAATAAAACATAAATTTTAACTATTCTTGAAAGAAATGGTACCATAATAATACATTTGCGATGGTGCTTGTGTGTACAGTCCAGTTTGGGAAGGAAACATTTCTGCAGCAATAGTTCAAAAACAGCTGTACTTCTAAGCAGATTGATAACTATGCGGGATTAACTTCATTTTTTTGTAATGGAATTAAGAAATTTCCACTGCTTTAATCTGTTAGAGTTTTGTTCTACAGCAGTGACATACCAAGATCTTGCAACATCTCTAGCTGCTATTGCAAATTACATAATTATGTATTGGCATTGAGGCATGAGACTTGGGAGTAAGATATTGGATATTGTAATTTAATTATTTTATGAATAATTGTCACTTGAAAAAGTTGCTACCTATAGGAATACATATAAAATCTATATGAATATTTGAAAAATCATCAAAGTAATAGAAAAAGAATTATATAAATATGACAATACAGATAACCTTCAACTTATAATCACAATTGGAATGATTTACTGTTCTGCTTAGCCTTGTTATTCA
This sequence comes from Notechis scutatus, assembly GCF_049901735.1. NCBI lineage: Eukaryota > Metazoa > Chordata > Lepidosauria > Squamata > Elapidae > Notechis > Notechis scutatus. The sequence continues at coordinate 197,496,713 of NC_142010.1, read as the reverse complement.
GATCCAAGCTAGCATTTTGAAATTCTATTAGGTTAGTAGGAGCAACGGATCTCTCTTCAATGCTAGAGGGTGGACTGTTTATTTATTTTATTTTATTTTTTATTTGTCAATTGCTTAAAAGATAATAGGTATAAGTAAAAACATAGTTATGAATACATGGATACATATAAGAAAAATAAAAATAAAATATAAAAGAAACAATAGTACAGGGACGGTAGGCACATTGATGCGCTTATGCACGCCCCCTACAGACCTCTTAGGAAAGGGGTGAGGTCAATAGTAGACAGTCTAAGGTTAAAGTTTTTGGGGTTTGGGGAAAAAAACCACAGAGTCAGGTAGAGTATTCCAGATATTGACCACTCTGTTGCTGAAGTTGTATTTCCTGCAATCAAGTGTGGTGCGATTAACCTTGAGTTTGTATCTATTGTTTGCTCTTGTGTTGTTATGGTTGAAGCTGAAGTATTCATTGACTGGTAGGACATTGCAATCTATGATTTTATATGCTATACTTAGATCGGACCAAAGGCGGCGTAGTTCTAGGTTTTCTAGGTCTAAAATTTCGAGTCTGGTGGCATAAGGTATTCTGCAACGAGTAGAGGAGTGGAGAACTCTTCTTGTGAAATATTTCTGGACTTTCTCAACCGTGTTAATATCAGATACGTAATGTGGGTTCCAGACTGATGAGCTGTATTTGAGTATTGCTCTAGCAAATGTTTTGTATGCTCTAGTTATTAGTGTAATATTACCAGAGAAAAAGCTACGTAAGATTAGGTTAACAACTCTTAACGCCTTTTTGACTATGTAGTTACAGTGGGCTCTAGCACTTAGGTCATTTGAGATGAGTACTCCAAGATCCTTGACAGAGTTTGGATCATCAACAAGGTCTTGACTATTCAGCCTGTATTTTATTTTCTGATTATTATTTTTTGCCAATATGTAGGACAGAGCATTTATTTGTTGAGATTTGAAGTTGCCATTTGTTTGACCATTCTGATACATAGTCAAGGTCTTTTTAAAGGGTAGCAGTATTGTCTGTGGTGTTAAATAGCTTTACATCATCAGCAAAAAGAACACAGTTGCTCTTGATATGATCACAGAGGTCATTTATGTAGAGTATGAAAAGAGTTGGTCCTAGAACACTGCATTGGGGGACACCACTGTTGACAGATACAGAATTTGATAGGACGCTCCCAATTTTGACCATTTGTTGTCTGTTTGACAGGAATGCTTCTATCCAGTTATGCAGGTGTCCAGAGATACCATAAGATTTTAGTTTTAGGAGTAGTTTGTTGTGTACCATTGAATCAAAGGCTTTACAGAAGTCTATGTAGATTGCGTCTATTGCTTTGCCCTGATCGAGTTGTGTAGTCCATATGTTTTTGCAGTGTAAGAGTTGCAGATTGCAGGATAGTTTTTTTCTGAAACCAAATTGTTTATTAGAGAGTAGGTTGTTAGTTTCTAAGTGGAGGATGATGGATTGGTTAATAATTGATTCCATGACTTTACAGGTGACGCAGCATAGAGATTGGTCTGTAATTTTCAACTAGGTTGGGGTCTCCCTTTTTGAAGATGGGGATGACCGTGGCTTGTGACCATAGTTTTGGCAAGGAGCTGGTCCTGAAAGATTTATCAAAGATTATGCTTAGAGGTTCGGCTATGGCAGTAGGTAGCTTTTTTAAGAAGTAGGCACATATTCCGTCCGGTCCAATAGATAGAGATGGTTTTAGATTGCGTAGTGCTTTTTCAACATTGTCTTCTGTAAAATCTATATGTATTAGATCATTGTAGTTGTCTGTGGTTTGACTAGGAAATACTGGGCATGTTCCATTGCTGTTTACAAATACTGAGCCAAAGAATGTGTTAAAGAAGTTGGCTTTAATAGTGTCATCGTTGCAGTCTTTACCATTAGGTCCTTTCAGGGGTGGGATGGATCTTGAGTCTTTTAGTTTGTTGTTTACAAAATTGTAGAAAGCGCGGGTGGAATTAGCGTGTAAAAGTTTTTCTTCTTGTTTAATGTGATAATTGGTGCATTCAGTTTTTATCTGGTGGCATAAATTTTTGTATCGGCTTTTGAAGTTGGAATGATGGAAGCAGATGGAAGCAGATTTGATTTTCTGCCAAAGTGATTTCTTTTTGGATTGAAGCTTCCTTATTGTTTTGGCTAATTTGCTTTTTCTGGTTTTGGGAGTTGTTAATGGTACATATAGTTTGATGACTCTTTTGACTTCAAGTAAAAATATGTTGTAATGGTCTTCTACAGTATTGCATCCAGAGAATAGAAATTGCTAATCAAGGGATGAGAGATCGTTGTTTATAAGATCATAGTTGCCTTTTTTGAAATTATAATTGGGGATTCTGTCGTTGTAATGATTTTTGTGTGGACATATGTTGAGACATATTGTCTGGAATAAATAAGTACAAGTAGCTCTGTGTGAAATAGTTACTCTTCTCTTCTGTCAGGCTGCTTCCTGGGATTCCTATGAGGTTTTCAACTTAACTGGAGGGAAACAAACACAGGAGCCTGACTAGGAATTGTCCTTCCTTCTCTATGTTAGACTCAGATTTTTGCCCTGAAGCCCCTCCTTCATGTGAAATATGTGATGAACTGCAGGACTGAAGCTTCTTTTTATCCTTATGTTATCTAGCATACACAAGGAGCCAACACCCTGGGAGATGGTAACTCATTTATAATGGAGCTGTTCTTATCTCACCAGGTGGCAAATAAATATCACCACATCTGCGATGCCCAGGTTTTATTGGGAGTAGTCCTCCCTGCTGAGATGGTGGAAAAGCAACTTAATAAATAAGATCCTTCAACAAGTTACAGAAATCTGATGGTGCCATTCCAGTTATTCCAGTGTTAAAGCCCAGTGGCATGATTAGATGGGGTGGGGATTACAAGTGCATGGTGAATAGGTCAGTTAAGCAACACCCTTAACTTTTGTCAGCTGTCAAGTAGCAGATAAATGTTCTTGTTGAGTTTTTTTTTTGGGAAAGTTTGACTTGGCAGAGAGTACTATAATGAGATGATAAAGCATTGGATTTCCAAACCCTGATTGTTTATCAAGTGACTTTTCTGATTAAGGGTCTGAGTTTTGATTGCTGTAACCCCTGGAATTCAAGGAACTTTTCCTTTTGGAAATACAAAAATTAGTTCTCTTTTTTTTCTTTAAAAACAAAAAATACAAAAATCTCATTTCCATTAACAGATATTGTGTCATTATATATACATGTTTCTTATTTTGTCACTATACATTATTTTTATCCTTATCCTTCACCCATTCGTACCACCTCTCCCATGTCGCATAGTATTCTTAAACCTCTTTGCCTTTCAGTTCCATAGTGAATTTATCTAGTTCAGCACAGTCCATTATTTTTTGAATCAAAATTTCATCTGGTGGTATTTTATCACTCTTCCAATTTTGTGCTAACGTGATTCTTGCTGCAGTTAAGATGTGTACAATAAGGTATCTTTTATTTTTACTCAAATTCCCTTTAATCATACCTAATAAAAATGTTTCGGGTTCCAATTTCAATTTATATTTTGTAATCTCAAAAAGCCATCTTTGTATTTTTTTCCAGTATTTTTTGACCTCTGTACATTGCCACCACATATGGAAAAACGTTCCTTTTTTTTTGTTTGCACTTCCAGCATTCTGGTTTCAAGGTTGGATACATTTTCACCAGTCATGCCTGTTGAGGTATTCCCCGTTAGGAGAATGAGTACACTCAGGGAAATGTAGTGAGAGTGGTGAGGAATAACACACAACCAGCATACAGATACACTGAATAGTAAAATGTAGGTTTTTACTTCCTGTAAATGGGTAAACAAAGTCCAACAAACAGTCCAAATCATACACGGTTAAAGCAGGTAGTATTCAATACAATCAGTCCAGGGATAATCCAAAAACAAAGTCCAGTATCATAAACAGAGTTCAGTAAACAGAGTTTGCTAACAGTTGCAAAACTCACAGCAATCCAAGCAGAACAACGATCAGGCAATACGGCAAAACAGGAAATACAAGGTGGAAGAAACCAGGTTTCTGGCTCCATCTTATGGCCATTGGAGGAACCTCAGCCAATCACAATTACAGCATTCTCTTAAAGATACAGTATTAAATGACTATCCTGGTTTATATATTTCCAACCCAACTGTTAGGTGACTATTATTCCTTACAGTGCCGGCGCTAAGTGCCATCTACAAAACATTTTATATTGATTTTCTTTTAATGCCGTCGACAAAGTCAGCTTCCAGTTCTCGGTCCAAGTCTTTTCCCACTCATCCAAATTTATATTATGACCCACATTTCTCGCCCAGGCAATCATTGGTCTCTTAACAATTTCCTCCTCTAGTTCTGCCTCCAATAAATAATTATATGTTCGTGTTATAAATTTTATATCCTTGCCTGTCAAGATTTGGTCCAATTTTTGTAAATCTTTATTTATCCCTAGCTCCTTTACATCTTTCTTAAATTTAGTTTGAATTTGCAAATATACCCACCAGTCTAATATTATCCCTTGTTCTTTTAGTTTATCCAGTGTTTTTAATCCCCCCCCCCAAATTCTTTATATCTAATCATTTTTTTAATGTCCCTTGTATTTGGATATAATATAGCTTCCATAGGTGAGTTAGTTCTCTGTTGTGACAATGACTTCCTTACAAGATCCTCAGAGGTAGAACTGACAGGTGAGCTTTGGAAATTCTACACTATTTTGACAAGTCAGATCTTGTCCAAAAAAAAAAGAGAGAGAGAAATGTGAGACTTGAACTTCTTTAGTCACATTTTGGGATTTTGTCCATAGATTTGATACAAGGCAGAATAAGGCAGAATCAAACACAGACAGGTAGAACCAAGAAGTTCATGGACAAATTGATTCTAGGTTATCAGCATAATCCTTCCTTGAACTGCTTTTTACAGGTCTGAGGATACACTGACTATCCTAAACAGTCCCTCCATGAACCTGCAGGATTTACTCTTGACATATTTAAAAGCTTAACAAGGCCTCCTGGACCTAGAAGGCCAGGTATAAGCTTTACCATGCAATATCTCCTCTTGTAGTTTACTGCTTTGTTCCTTTTTGTTCCTTTTCCATTGCTAAGGAAGCCATCCTAGCTAGTTTGAGTATGTTTCGAAGGTGACAGCTGTTCTCAATCTACAAGCCTTTTTTTGGTTGTCATTTCCAAGGTAACCTCTCGGATAATAAGCCTTTGCTGCCAGGCTTCTGTGATGGTAAGGCCAGTTGTGTCCCCTACTGTTCTGCCACTGAACCTCAGTGACTGTACGACTTATGACCACAAGATGTCTTGGGTGGAGTCTCCTGCAGAGCCTCTGATGGCCATCCCTGCCAAATCCAGCAATTTGGCTATTTTGGGAGTTTTGTTCCTGCTAGACAGTCCTAGGTCTGATTAGGCATCCCTGTCTCTGGGCCTCTTCCTGGCCTTTCTTCCATCTGCTTCAGCTTCTGCAAGCTTCAGGTATGCTCAGCCAGATCGCTTCAAGTGCCATTTGGTAGCTAAGCATGGCCTTATCACTGTTCACTGGTCCTCACTGTGGATGTGAGTAAGTAACTCAGCAAATATTAATTAATTATTAATTAATAAATGCATAATTTCTGAACATTCTGCCCATATGTTCAGCCACCAAATGCCAGCTTTGAAGGAGGCTCTAATTATCTTCTACTGAGTATGCTACCCGCTGAAAAGAATTATGCATAATATATTATTTCTAGAGTCAGGAAGTTTTACAGCTACTTTTATGGCTATGCCCTTGAAATTTGTATAGTTCACAAAGTTTTGCTGTGGCTTTTCTCACATCATAAACCTATATCATCATTCTGTCATCTATAGTGTAGAGGTGGGGCCTTAATGCTTTAAATGATAGACTTGTCTATCAGCCATGGAGAACAATTGCAAATAGAGATATTTTTGAAAGCGTCTGCCTCTTTTGCTTCCAAATTTTAATGTATCTTTTGTACTGAAAAGTTTATATTGAAAGTTTTACCCAACCTACCAATCTAAGCTGATCAGATTGCAAGATGACTTCAGACATCATAGTAGCTTATATGGGTGTGAAAAGGATGTTCTGCTGTGGAATCACCATAACAGTCCTTGTCTTTCAATAGCGAAAAATGTGATAATTTTCCTTTTTTAGACTTTAGAACAGGTTTCCCAAACTGTGGGGTGTACCCACCTTTTATTTATATTGTTGCAATAAATCCATCTTTCCCCAAATTTCCCTTGTTTTCATTGTTCATTCTGGTGTTTGATTTTTAGGGGAGGTATATACATTAAGATTACACTAAAGACAGGTGTAATGGCAAGAAGTTTAGCAATCCCTGTTTTTAGAATGACCTTCTATTTGATTTCCAATCCTTCATATGGGATATTCTTAAAAATCCTACCATTGACCAACATGTGATATTATTAATGTACAACAAAATTTGTACAACAAAACCATTTTAGGGACCAATGTTGCATAGGAGAGCTGCCAAATTTAATTACACCTGCAAAGAGATTGAAGCAAGACTATATCCTGGCTCTATTTTGTTTATCATTTATCTAAATCCCTTGACAAAACACTTATAGGAGTTGGATTTGCACATATAAAGTTGACATGTGGGCAGCTGTCACTTCATGTAGATATTGCTGTAACCTTTCACTGAACCAAATTAGCTTCAAGAAGTTCCTCAGAACCTTGGCTCAGTTTTGTTGAGAGTTATAATCTGTCATAAATCATCAAAAAAATGAAAGTCGTGATTTTCTATAAGAGTACCAAAATCCACAAATACAGAACCAAACAACTAAGCAATTGAAATAGCCGAATATGTAAGATACTTGAAAATCCTTATTAATAGTACCCAATCCACCAACATTGCCTCTATGATCTGAAATAAAATAGCAGCTCTCCTAATGTTCTTTCACAGAGAGAAATTTTATTTCGGCTGCCATATTCATAATGAACCATGAAACTATTGCAGGGTTTTGGGTTTTTGGGGGAGAGTATACTTGGACCTTTGTTCTAACTAAAAACTTTATGAAAAAAAATCAAGAATACGAAAGTAAGAACTTTTTTCCCCTGCATGTATGACCTTAAGCTAGAGGTTGGACTACCTATAACAGAAAATAGAGATTGATCATCTGTTTACAAACTGTTTACCTGATTAAGCCTTAAATCTAGCCGCTGTGTGGCAACTTGCACTCATCAACAAAAGAACCATAGACTAAAATTTATTAATTTATTTGTGACATAGACTTTAACAACTCCTGATTCCAGTAAATAATGAGGAGGAGGAGGAGGAGGAGGAGGAGGAGGAGGAGGAGGAGGAGGAGGAGGAGGAGGAGGAGGAGGAAGAAGAAGAAGAAGAAGAAGAAGAAGAAGAAGAAGAAGAAGAAGAAGAAGAAGAAGAAGAAGAAGAAGAAGAAGAAGAAGAAGAAGAAGAAGAAGAAGAAGAAGAAGAAGAAGAAGAAGAAGAAAACAGATGATACGCAGCATAAAATGAATCCACATAAAAAAATTGAAAGGGCTCAGCCACTAGTGTTTAGAAGAATAGCTGCATTTTCAGCATCTTTTGGAACATAAGCAGGATGTGAGCCATACAGATCTGTAAGGCAATGCTGTTCCAGAGTGTGGGCACTGTGACAGAGAAGGCATCCCTTTAAGGCTCCATTAGGTGACATTGCTTAATGGAGAGAATCCAAAGTGTTCCCACTCTGGAGAATCTTACCAGACAGGGAAAAAGACAGGCAGTTCCCCAGGTAACCAGACCCTATACAAATACCCAAACTCTTTACCTATATCCTTTATAGGTTATAACAAGCAGTGTCTTGGATTGTATCTGCAAGCCTATATTACTCATAGAGCACTGGTGTCAATTGACATACTGTGGCATGCTCATTATTGCCTGCCTCAGTGCATTCTGGACCAGTCATAGTCTTAGGGTTAGATCATGGGTGTCAAACTTGTGGCATCACGTTGCCGTCACATGATGTTTTGCGATGTTTTTCCCTTTGCGAAACTGGGGTGGACATGGCCTGCATGTGACGCATTCAGCCTGTAGGCCACCAGCTTGACACCTCTGTGTTAAATGATAGAAGCAAATAATACTCAAATGGTGCATCTGATTAGTTTTTGTTATTATTAGGGCTAGATAAGGCCAAGAAAGTTAATAAGAAACAAGCCAAAGGTACTTAATTGTGTAACAAATGGAGTCATAATTTTGCTATTTTATTTCCTTCTAAAAATAACTTAGTTTTGAACAATTAACATGTGTTACTTGAATTAATTAATTCTGTTTTTTATGAAGAAAAAAATCTAACATCCATCTAAGTAACTTGTAATGTGCAATTGTACACATGTTTATAAAATTGATTTATTTTATTTTATTGGGTATATAGATGAACTAATATTCAGGTTTATAAAATGATTTATCTGATCTCTTGGGAAGTTTAAAATTATTAAATTCCAGAAGAGCAACCATATTGATCGGTTGCAACAAAAGTCATCCTCCTAGTTTCATATACAGACAGAACTTTACAGTAATGGAAAGTATAAGTAAAGATGCTTGCTTGAATGATGAAATTAAATTGTAGAGGAAAAAAAGTGTATGCAAAGCCTGATTACTGCAAAAAATGAGGATAATGTGCATTAAAATATATGTACAATTATGATAGAAATAAAATGTTTGGAAAGCAGAGCCAAAGGGCTAATAAACACATAACCTCCACTGTAGTAACTGGAATTAAAAAAGAAATGGTGAAATGGAATATTGGAGGGAAAGTTTTAGAAATTTGTAGGGAGTAAGATAAAAATGTATGATGTTACTTTAATACATTTAAGGATAGTGGTAAAAAGAACTCATGTGGTAATATAGAAGCTGTTTAATTGGTAGAGACTTAAATATGTGTATACTTTTGTATGCAGATAAAGCTATATTTAGGGTGAGAACCATCTGCAGTAGACATTACATCATACACTTTTCCTAACAAGGAGTAGGAACATAAAATTAGTATATGAAAGACAAAGGTTGTTGTGCTCAACAGGAAGAATGATGTAAACAGTAGTAATTTATATATAAATTGCTGTGTATATCTTGGTCAGATGTTTCCTAAAGATGGGAAAATGAGTGAGAAATTTTAAGACATGCAAATGCTTGCTGAAAGGTAATGAAAAGTATGTGGTCTGTTGAGAGAAACAAATATTTGTCAGAAGAAGGAAAATTATGATCGTGCATTAGTGTCCTTCTGTCAACTTTGTTAAATAAAAGTGAGAGTTGATCACGTCAATTAGTTGTGTTGGTTATTCAACTTAAAAGTAAGTTAAATGCACTGAAAAATAATTTAAGAATAAGCCCAAACAAGAGGAGTTGGGTGAAGAACGGATGATGAATGAATGCAGGTTGAGTGCAAAATTAAATTATTACAGTGAAATATATACATTGAGGCAGATTGTTCATACAGAAAAAAAATGAAGATCAAACTGCAAAAAACAACAATGTAAAAGGAATGTGAATGGATTTTAGAGGAAGAGAAGACTAAAAAGTTAATGAGATCTTTAAAATAGAGGGGTAACAAGTTTGAACACAAAAGACGATATTTGAGGCAGTTTATGGACATGGTAGAAATGAAGATAAAAAGGTATGAAGAGGCATTGTGAATAACTGTGAATAAACATGTTACTATAAATTATGTATGGCTATTTTTTTCCTTCATGCCTTTAATTTTTTTTATTACTTCTGACTGCTTTCCTGAATTTAATATAATACAAGTAGTCTTTGACTTACAACCGCAATTGAGCCCAATTTTTTTGTTGCTAAGTGAGAGATTTGTTAAGTGAGTTTTGACCCATTTTATGACCTTTCTTGACATAGTTGTTGAGTGAACAACTGCAGTTGTAAAGTTAGTAACACGCTTGTTAAGTGAATATGGCTTCCCCATTGACTTTGCTTGTCAAAAGATTACAAAAGGTGATCACATGACCCTGGGACACTTCAATCGTCATAAATACATGTCACTTGCTCAGCATCTGAATTTTGATCACGTGGCCATGGGGTTGCTGCAGTGGTCATAAGTGTGAAAAACAGTCAGATGTCACTTTTTTCAGTGCTGTTGTAATTTTGAACAGTCACTAAATGAACTGTTGTAAATCGAGGACTACCTGTATAGCTTATCTTGAACAATAGCATGATGGGAATATATGTACTAAAAGATCAGCACATTTATTCTGATTTTAAGTATTTTGTGATTCATAATAATTAAATTTCTTTAAGGCTCTTCTGATTGTTGAAAAAAGTACTGACTTTTCTTCCAGCAAGTTAAAGGAGTGGTATTTACCAAAAACAATAAAATATGCATATTGTACATGCACATGCACATTCATAGATACACTACAATGCAGCAGGAAGGAGAGCTGGGTATTAGATTTGACAGCCAAGTCAGATCCTCCTGTTTAGAACAATGTATCTTTGATTATCCATGCAAGAGATAGGCAAGAATGATAGCCATAATATTCTGCTTGTGAACTTAAAATTGATTATATAGTCAGCAAATATTGGAAGAAGAGTGCAAGTCTACTTGGATTTATGACCCAATCCAGAAAGATACGGTAATTCTTATTATAGGAAGATGAAGAATGCAGTTAAATATATCACAACTATATCACATTGTGTTTATTTATAAATATATACGCTAAAAATTCTCTTTTTCCTTAAAATCTTCCCAGGTGTTGCTGCATTGGATTCCAGTATTTCTGGAAAGATTGGCCTGCGAGCAGTTGTGTACTACTTCTTCACTACTGCCTTAGCTGTAATTTTAGGTAATAAGTAGTTCAACCCTTGAGTAATTAAATCCTTACATTTGAAATGTAGTGGAAGATTTTTAATAAGTTAGCAAACTAACAAGAAATAGTCAATTTTTATCTAACTTCGATTTACAAAGAGGTACAAACTTGGATATTATCCATCTTAGAGTGTCATGATAAACAGTAAGAGATTGCACCTCTTGTCCAGGTTATAGTTTCCATGTGCCATTTCGCAAGGATACAGATTTCTTTTTACTATCAAAATTAATATTTAACCATGTGATTGAATAGGAACAACAACTAGCTTTGCTTCCTGAAAGAGATTTTTATCAAGTTGTAGTGTTACAGATATGGGACAGTTAGTCGAATGATTAAGTAACTTGTACATATATTACAGCAGAACTGGGATGCTTCTAAATGGAAGACTTCTAATGTTATAAATCAAAATCAATCCCCTTTCTGATTAAAGAAGAAGCAAAAGTGGGGGAAGTTATGAGGATTACTAATTGAAATAAATTACAGCTTGCTATAGGTTCTGTGAAAAAAGCAGCATGGTTGCACAATAAAAGCTTAGCAGAAAGCAACATAGCTATTTTCTAATGGTTTTACCATCGTCAGAGGGGAAGCCCTAGTTCCAAAGATGTATTCCAAGGGCATTGAAAATATTAAGGATAGTTGAAACCTCTTTCACCCCCACCCCTGTCTGCTGTAAATAACCACAGTGTTTAGCAAAATAACTTAGGTTTGTCTGCAACTCTGACTTAGTAGTGTTCCGATACTCTAAGATAAAGCATTTGTTATATGTCAGAAAATAATAAACTACATGTTTGGAAGAACCAAGGCCTGAATTTACAGCAAGCATAATTCTCATCTTTCATTTATATATATCTACGCTGCTATCTTTTAAAAAATGTTTTCTGCAAGTTTTCAACTTTTCAGGCTGTGTTCTCTCGGCCCTTCCCTCTTTACCCCAACTCCAATTATAGGGATTGTATTGGTTGTGACTATCAAACCAGGAGTATCTCAGAAAGCTGATGAAATTGACAGGATGGGGAGCACTCCGGAAGTGTCTACAGTGGATGCCATGTTAGACTTAATTAGGTGAGTCATTAAAACAATGGATTACATTCACAATTTTAAAAATTGAATAATGTGAACACCTCTCTCTAAATATTCTCCTGAGAAGTGAGGACCCTACTGAATTGTGCTGAGGCATGGATTCATAGGGAGAAAATTAGAATCTCTGAGTAATTGATAGTACCTTGGAGAAATTTTCAGGAGTGACCTTTCCCATTCCAGAATATATAGCCCATTTTGCAATTTTCCTTTACCCCCTATATTTTCAGAAAGTTTTTTGAGAATGTTTCTTCATAAAATAAAATAAATCAGGCAAATCAGTTTTGCTCTGAATTCATTCCTCATTTATTTATTAAAAATGCAGAATAAATGACTTTCTCCCAGTCTCCACAGTTTTTAAAGAAGTATAGAATTGTAGAAAAGATGCAACAGTTGCAAAAGTTCAGGTTCAGAAGGCAATATATTTCTGCTTTCTTTGTGTCTGCTTTTTTTCTTTTATTTCATGGAATAATTCCTCTCTTACTTGCTGGAATTTGCTTTTTGTGTAACACAAACAACAAAGTGCTGTAAACTGACATTTTAGCGAAATGCAATATATTTGAGAGAAAGAAAGTACAGGACAGAGGAAAGTCCCTGGTAGTTAAGGGTTCGTATCTTGAACAGTTAAATAACTAAACCAACTCTTTCTAAAACTTAAGGAATAATTAGGATATACATACGGTCAAAGATTTGGAGTAAGAGAAAAAGACTTATTGCATCATGGTCCTTGAATATGTTTTCAACAATTAGATATTATCTCTTTTAATCCTTTTACAGAAATATGTTTCCAGAAAATCTAGTACAGGCTTGCTTCCAACAGGTATGTTCTATTTTTCTTTTATTTATTAACAGAAGTTCTGTGAAATTTTGGCATCTTCTTATGTAATGGTTGGGCTGTATATTATTACCTATTATTTTAGATCCTGATCCAGAAGAAATAACTTTATTTTTAGACAAGTAGACTTTGTGTGCAAAAATCAAATGAAATTATGTAATGATGAAATGTGAAAATTTATAATTAAGAATCCATTTCCTTTTCCGATAATCATTTGGAGATAAACATTAGTTGGCAGTCAGTCAACATCTATATGATTTCTTCTGGACTTTGTACCTTTTGTATCTTAAAAACAAATCCCTCCACCTTTAACTTTTCTTTCTTAATATTAGAAAATGTATCTCAATCCTAGTTTTAAGCAAAAACCATTCATCAGTTGATAGTTAGACAGATACTCATGTTATCCATTTTTTATGGATCCCTGTCTACTCTCTATACTCAGATTCTTAGGTTTTTCATGTGTAACAAGCTTTGTATTCTCACATTTAAAAAAATAAGAGAAAAAGGAACAGCAAAAAATAAAATAGATATGGTACTGATGGTGTCTTAGAATCAGTAGTAGTATATGTAAACCCTTGCCTATTAACAAAGTTTTATAAGAGCTTTAAAAATAAACATTTCCTTCATCATTCTCCACTAACACAACACATGTATTTTTACCTTCCAGTATAAGACCAAACGTGAAGAAATAAAAATTACAAGCACAGATAAAAATGGAACCTTTCCTACAGATGAACCAATCACAGCTATAATGCCAACTGAGAGTTCACAGGTAAAGAGAAGGCAACTGTGTCATTCGGTTGTGGCACAACAGGAAGACTCCTGTATCCTTAATTGCTATTAGTATTTAAGATGTTATTACATGATTAGTTGCTATTGTGTATTGTACAACATTCACACTACTGAAATAATACTGAAATAATTTGTATAGTGAAATTCAGGTTGTTAAAATAATGGCTAATAACAAGAAGCTGGAGATAGGAGTTTCTGTAGGCGGGGGAGAATATCTGCCTGATAATAGGCCCAGTGTCATGATCAAAGCTCCCCCACTTTTAATGAGCTGCCCTGGTTGGTAGCAAAGTTAACCCCTTTAAGATCAAGCTACAGATCCCCTATGATGCTATATAGTCAAAAAAATAATATACAAGCAAACCCCTAGCAAGGTTAAACTGCTCCCAGACAAGAGTTTAATTGTTTAATCTTCATCTTTGCAAAATATGTTATTGCTAGTTGAACATTTCTGTCTTCCCTTCTCAACCTACAGAACAAAACTAAAGAATACAAAATAGTGGGCATGTATTCGGATGGTATTAATGTGCTTGGATTGATAGTCTTTTGTCTTGTCTTTGGAATTGTTATTGGGAAAATGGGAGAAAAAGGACAAGTGCTGGTGGATTTTTTCAATGCCCTGAACGATGCCACAATGTATATAGTTCAGATTATTATGTGGTAAGTGGGAGAGTGTCTTTTCATTAATTCCTTTTACTACTTGGTTGCACATTTCATCCAAGAGCAGGAAAAGACTTCAAAAAGCCTGCCACCCTTTGAGAAGATATGGCTGCTTTGCTCATGCATTTTGCAAACCTCACCTTTGAATGCTTTGCACTGGGTAGCTACATATGGGACCGATGTGTATATGTATCTAAATAATTTAAAATAACATAAGGATCCATATAATAAAAATAAAGTATCTACCTGGAAGTTTGAATAGCTTGATCAAACAAAGTATCATTTTGAGAAGTTGCTTCTTATGCTAAGTTGAATTAATTAACATAGTCGGCAAATAATAGAAGTAATTAGTATTTCACTAAAACTTATGTTCCAAATTATGAATTGAATGCAGGTTTGATCATGCTTAGAATAGATGCATGGAAATTAATGAGATAAATTACTCATCAGTAGCCATAGTTGGATGATTTCCATAGATAAAGCAAATTTGGATTTAAGATTATAACTTAGTGGATTCATTTATCTAAGGGACATATCCTATTTTTTGTGGAAAATGGTACCATTCTTATTTAATAAGTTGAAGTTGAATAAATACAAACCAAATAATTCACAATCAGAATCAATTGTTTTGATAGCTTCTGAAATATTGGTTGTGGATTATCCTATAAGATTTTTACTTAATTATAATATATTAATGGTAATACTGTTTTTTAAACGAATAGTTAAATAGATTTATATTAGGAATGCCAACATTGAATAATTGGTTCTACTCAAAGGATTAGTATAACCATTATCCAATGACCCTCCTAATCTTTTGAATGTTTTAGAAATATTACTTTTTGTTCATCAAAGTTTCCACTCAAACCTCTGGAAGAAAGCTGCCAGCAATTATCTTACCATGTGGTGAGGATCTTTGGGGGGAAATCTTCAGCTAAATTATCTAAAGAAACCCAGTATATTTAGACACCCAGAACTGTCCATTTAGTTTTTCCATCCTTTACAATAGATGTAAGAAAAGTTAGATCAATATCCTGTCTGTGAAATAATATTACATTCCTCTGCCCTGTGTATACTTGATATATAGAGAGAATTGTGTTGCAAATTATCTTGGCATAAATTGCAATGTTTCTTTGTACATTCTAGGTATATGCCTCTAGGTATTTTGTTTTTGATTGCTGGAAAGATAATAGAAGTTGAAGACTGGGAGATTTTTCGCAAATTAGGTCTTTATATGGCCACTGTATTGAGTGGGTACGTTATTCTTCTAATTAATAATATTTATTTTCTTTTTAATTTGAATTGATAAATCAGTTTTTTCTATAGTTAGGGGAACTTTCATTGTATTGATCCTCACTGTGTTTCAGATACATTGAAAATATACTGAATTAAGAATACAACATTTTAAAGTCAGTTGTTAACTCTCAGGCAATATATTAAATAAAAAGGTTGCCTCATATATGAAAGATAAGAGAAAGCACTTGAATCTGAGTATTGACATGGCCGGTGAATTATTCTTAGGCTGCATATTCATGGTCTGAAATCCTTATTAGATTCATGTACAATAGAATATTATTAGTTACACAAGTGGGGAAGAAATGCTGGGAGAATAGAGGATTTCCTAATGCATGTTATTTGCAAATACCTACAAATGTGTTTCAAGAAATTTGCTTAAAGAAGAGATGGGAAGGTTGCTTCATTCCTTCTTCTCTGTACCACTTTTCAGTTATCTTCATAGAACACGAAAGACAGCCAGATTGATTTACATGCATTTAATGATGAATTAGTGACTAATTGAAAGTTTTTACTAGTACCTAACAACATTCTGCTGAGCAGGATGCCTTCTGTTATCAAATACAAAAGGGCTAATTTGTGGTTGAGCCTAAACAGCTTTATGGATTCTAGGAAAATCTGCTGCTCTTACCGTTGATAAATTTTGAAACACATCTACGTCTGTTCACTAAGACTCTAATATTAAATATTACAGTAGTTAATGTATGTTTCCTGTTTCAGACTTGCAATCCATTCTGTGGTAATTCTACCACTAATATATTTAATCATAGTGCGGAAAAATCCATACCAGTTTGCCATAGGTATGGCTCAAGCACTATTGACCGCACTCATGATTTCTTCCAGGTAAGGATAACAATTATTTTTCCTATGCTTACATTTAGCTCTGGGGTAATAATATAAATGAACTTACACATGAATTTATTTTAGACTTACATTTTATATTAATTTAGACTTTATCCCATACATGCTGTATTTTTTATTGATGTTAGTTTCATCTTGATTTGACTGTGAAATTACTAATAAATTCGTGCATTGGCTTGTTACTGACCTATTTTTTTCTCCATGTCTATTTTTTTCCCTCTTGATTTGTGGGATTTAGTTCAGCCACTTTACCCGTAACTTTTCGCTGTGCAGAAGAAAAAAATCATGTTGACAAGAGAATTACTCGATTTGTTTTACCAGTTGGAGCAACAATCAACATGGATGGAACTGCACTGTATGAAGCAGTGGCTGCCGTTTTTATTGCACAGCTTAATGACTTAGAGCTAGACATTGGCCAAATAGTAACCATTAGGTAAGGATTATGCTGTATCACATATTTTACTTTTTTTTCATAGTTACCATTGTCTTTTTTTAATCTATAATGAAAATGAATAAGAGTATCTTCATGAATGAATCAGATAATTTTATTGTTGCAAGGTCATCTAGCCTCCTGAGATGAATCTCCTGTAAAATTATGCTTTGTGCAATATACTCATAAGAACAAGACCTCTGGTCACTATTAAATTGTGGCATAACAGTTTTACAGTTTTACTTAACAGTAAAACTCAACTTTGTGCTCAGTGGATTATCTTAGCACTCAAACCCATTAGCTGTATTCATTACTAATTTACACATTATGTTGCTAAATTCACAGTATCACAGTATAATTTAACTGTATTACTGAATTAAGATCATTTTATTTGGACACCATATTGCCTTTGATAATTAATTTCAAATATCCTATGTTATAAATTGCTTGACTTGATAGACAACAGAAATAGAGGCAAGATACAGAAGAGAGGTTTGTAGCTTCATGACAGAGCTAAAAGTTGTTGGTTTTTCAAGCTGGGACATTTTCTCTTCTGAATACCATATTCTATCGAGCAAGTTGGCTCAGCTGGCAGTAGTTAGCAGTGTAGCACATATCTTCAATGTCAAAATATTTCTATGAAAGAGCAATTAAAGAGTCTGATTCCATGTTTGGAGAAGCTAGTAAGAAAAGGATCTCAAGATAGGCAGCTCTAAAAAAATGGAAAATATGGAAATGGAAAAAATGGAAATAATAACACACAATTTGTAAGCCATTCCTTTGAGCAGGTAACACTGTTTATTCCTGCAGCCTCCTAATTTTCAACATTCTTGTATCACTTACAGGTTCCTTTCCACCACCTAGTATTTACAGCATTCATTTTAAGTTAATGTTACCATCCCAGTGCCCCAAAAACATCTCTAAAAACATTCCTTCCACCATTTCCTACTTTAATTTCATCCAATTATTTCATTACTTTTATTTTTTTATTCCATTCATGCTGTTCAGAAGCACCTTGTTTTACCCTTTTCATCCACTTCCCAAATAATTTTTTCCTTTGTTTCAAAATCACTTTGTGTCTCCTCTTGGTTTTGCTAATTGTAGTTGATTACAAAGAAACATGAATCAGTGATGTGGTAACAGCTGTAAAACAAGGCAAATGCAGTTTCAGGCTCCATCAATAGAAATACACTTTCCACATACACTGTACCATTTTATGGTCTGTTGGTCAGACCCCGTCTCAGTTATTGTGTCTTTTTGATTTGGGATGCAGTGTGACAGCAACAGCTGCCAGCATTGGAGCAGCAGGAGTACCACAGGCGGGCCTTGTTACCATGGTGATTGTACTGAGTGCAGTAGGACTGCCAGCTGAAGATGTTACCCTCATTATTGCCGTGGACTGGCTTCTGTAAGTTCCTACACTTCTTATGCATCTATTTACATGAAAAATATCAATGAGCCCATTGCATTGTGTAATCAGTATACTTCTAATGAGTGTTTTCTGCTAGCACCAGTTGTGATATGTTAACATTTAGTTGACACTGTGCTACAGTATTAACAAGTATTGGACTGAGTATTTATTCCAACATTCCAGGATACCCAATAATATTCCTTTTTTTCTTTTGCATGAATTTGATTATTTGCATGCAATAGTAACTAAAATTGATACCATCTGAAATATTACAAACGTGTAATCTCATCTGATGCATTTTTGTTTAGAAGACATATTCTTTCAGCAGGAAGAAAATGACATGATAATTATATACAGAAGGAACGAAATACCAAGCAGTTAATTACTTTAAAAGATTTTCACGTTGTTTCACTTATTACCTTAACTCTATAATCTTTCACCTTCTAAAAAGTAACTCATTGTACAGAGTTCAATATTCCTGAATTTATATTAAGTGCTTAGCATACCTTTGCCGAGTGGAAGCACCTTTTAAAAAGAAAGGCTCTGCCAATCTGCTGAAGTTGTGTCTGGAGAATAGGAAATCAACACTCCAACCACTAAGACATTCATCAGATTTCCTGATTTAATGTTTTTCTTTTCCCAAAGGCCAAAAACCATCTAGTATTATTGCATTTACTAGAACTTGAATTTATAGCAGTGGTGACTGACATTTCCCTTAGGTTAGTCAAAGGTTATGACCAAAGTACTATATAAGAAAGTCAGTGCTTATAAGAAGGCTCTGCTACACGGTTACCCTATTTTATTCACAGAATATGATGAAAATCCCAGAGGATATTGTCTTCTACCTGTAGTCCTCCCAGATGTATTCAGCACTTCATCCATCCTTCTTCTTACCCTCTCTTACCCACTTTTTATGGCTATTCCATATTTTCCCTACCATGTCTTTAGTTCAGTGGTCCTAGGACTTGCCACCTGGAAATCTCCAATATTACATAAGTGATGAAGATGTAGGTATAATGTAACCCTTGAACCCAACATTTTTTGTCATTCTGTTGACTCCAAAGTAGATAGCTATGCAGAAATGGGGAAGCCAACAGATCTTAGATTGGATGTTGGTCAAGGACATTTGAAATTCTAATGTTGAAAAATGAATCATTGAGCACCACATGAGACTCCTCAAAATGTATTTGATCTCTGCATGTGTAAGAATTCTACATTGACATATTTTGCCAATATTGATAAAGCTGGGGTACAAATCTCATTTATATATAGGTTGAATTTATTGCCACCTATCCTGACTAGCCTAAAATGTTGTTTTCTAGGGATCGATTCAGAACAATGGTTAATGTTCTTGGTGATGCCTTTGGAACTGGAGTTGTGGAGAAACTCTCCAAAATGGAACTAGAACAGATGGACACCATCTCTGAAGTTAACATTGTAAATCCTTTTGCTTTGGAAACAACCGACAGTGAGGATAAAGAGACAAAGAAATCCTATGTGAATGGAGCTTTTGCCGTTGATAAGTCAGACACCATATCTTTCACCCAGACATCACAATTCTGAGGTTGATTGACTAACAGAGGGCCACATTGGATTAAAGGACATGAGAGACCCTAAGTCAATCCATACCTTGGGATCATTACACTATCGATTCCTCATGCTGTTTTTTGTCTTCTGCCTGTATTCCTACAGGCATACAGAGAAAAGAATATATCTTATCTCACAATTCCTGTCTCCCTCAGCCATTCAGAAACAGAGAAGGCAGCCATTCTGTTCCTCCTGTTGTACAGGCTGCCCATATAAATATTTCCCCACAACTGGGAACATGGGCTCTTTCTTCCCAGTCAATTGATGAGTGGCAGTCATCCATGTTCAGAGCTGTGGAGATTTCTTCAGGAGGCCCAATACAGAAATATAAGTATATTCTTGAGCCTAGTTATGTTGTCAGAAAAAAATGTTCCATCATAGTTGAGAATGAAGGCTAGCGCTCTTAAGATTCCTCAGCAGCACCTATCTAAGATTCTGAATTGAAATCTTTTAGCGAGATTCAGAGGATAAATACATTCCTTTGGGACAGATTGTCTTCGGCATGTAGTTATCGCAACATTTGGTCATTGTATGCAGATATATGAAAAAACCAGGTTATAAAAAATATGTTTCTTTTTAAAAGCTATGTCGAATTTCTAGGGATCCTAGATGTCTGCTTACTATGACCATCACCAGAAGTTGGCGCAATGAGCTGAAGACAAGCTGTTTATGAGGAATACTAAAACAGTATTTCCAGTTGCACAGAATTCCATGCATAGAATTATTTTTTAAAATGATATCCTCACTGTTCTTATATTTCAATTGCTATTGAGACATTTCTCTTTAAATTGATTCTGTGCAAAAATAACTACTCCTATAGCTAATTAACTATTAAATAGAAAAATCAGAAGGATAGTTCTGGATTAAGTGTGAAGTTTTTGAAAATATATGTGTGTTTTTAAACATTGTTGAAATTGGAAATTATTACTTGATAACTTTATATTTTCATTTCCATTACTAATTATAGCTATGACATAGTGGAACTTCTTGATTAATCCAATCACAACAGCTTTGCAGCAAACTACAGTAAACCCTAATAATATAGTTTTCCTCATTTAGTAATCTTCTTTTGGAAGCTGTATAACACAATTTTAGAGCTCTCTGTTTGATAGAGGAAATAAAAGAATGCATTTCATGGGTATACAAGCAAACTATAATTTCATATCTTTCCTCCAGTCTCCTGTCCATTCCAATCCCAATTCCTTGTGTGTCATTGCAAATGCTATTCCATTGAGGGAGCGGGTATAATTGAATACAACCCTAACTTCATAGCTATTCACTGAATGGTTTAGAGAAAGTGTATGTTTTAAAGTATTGCATTTACTGTATGTGATTCACTGCATGTTGTTTGTTTGCTTCTTTGTTTAATCTTATAACTGAACCTGAAAGCTTGCAGTATCAAAATACAGGCCTCGTGACCGAGAAGCAGGCTTATGGTGAATTATATACCAGTTTGTCTACCAGCATATAGACCTTGACTGGTGAAAGATAAATAGCAATCGTTTATGAAAGTTCATAGTGTAGAGTAATGGAGATATATTCTCATATGGACCATTTGAGTGTGATTTCTTTATGAAAACATTCCGTACTGTTAAATAGTTCATCTAGTTAGTGCTTAACACCAATACACTTACCTATGGTGCAGTTTTATTTTCCCTTGAAAAACATTATTGCAGAAGATAAACTTTTCTTTGGACATTGCCAGTTAGCTACGTAACACAAACAGAAATTCATAGAAGATAATGATTTTGTAAATAAGCTTGTGCTAATCTGAGAAAAATGCACTTAATTACTATCAATAAACAACAAATCTGTAGCCTTAGACAGTCTTACACTGTTCTGTTCAATAAATAATCCAGGTATGTGCCAAAGAACACTCAAAAGTAACTATTCAAATAATCATGTTTTGATAAATTGCACCTTAATTGTGTGAAAGGCATAATACTGTACTGTATGTATTTAAATATAATAAGCTATAAATGAAATGCGCAAAGTGCAAACACTGATCCGTTTGTACAAATAAAGAAGTGTACAGTGTAAATCTTGCGCAAAATTATTTTTTAAAAAAACATTTGTACATCTTTGCTATTGCTAGAAGGAAAATGTTCTTAATAGTATTTCGCCTTTTCCTTGCACCCTCCAATACTATACATGTCCCCTTTCTTTGATTTCAATAAATAGTTCTGGTCATCCAGCATATCCTTGTTCTATGTCTGTATGTAGACTTATGTATCAGCACTGGGAGTTTCTGTTCATCTGCTTAGTGAGAAAGGCAGGGTAGAAGGAAAATGCAGCTCTTCCTGTTGGCTGCCCATACCATATTTCCTCACAACTGGCAACATGGGCTTTCTTCCCAGTCAGTTATGAGAGGCAGCCAGCATGTTCAGAGCTGTGCAGATTTCTTGTGACATAGTTTTGCCACAAAAGCCCTATTAGGAGCTATTCCCAAATAAGTGGCTCCTGGCAACTCCTATGTTAATAGGTTTCAGCATTTGCTTATAAGTAACAAAAGTTTTACAATTAAGCCAGCTGGGTTTACTTATATCCTATCTTTATTACTTTTTATAATGGCGACAAACTTATTTAATATTCCATCCTCCTCCTATTTTCTCCAAAACAAGAACCCTATGAGGTGGATTCGGCTGAGACAAAGTTGACTGGCCCAAAGTCACCAAGCCAGCTTTCATGCCTGAGGCCCTAACCTGGTGCCTTAACCACTACACCAAGCTGGCTTTATAATAATACAACAAACAAACACGCATTTGGCAGATATTTTTACCTAAAGAAACAGTGGTGAATTAGACCTGAAACTCCTAAAGAACCTTGAAGATAACTGCTTCGATACTTGGGATGACTGAAGCAATCAACCTATAACAAACTATCCGAAACAATGGAACCAATTGTGTACACATCCTAAGCCATGATCAATACATAGTTTCCTTCTTTTTATAATGGAGATCCTGAAGCAATAAATCACAAATATTGGCTGTCCTAGAGAAGTGCATTATGTGTCCAGTCGAAGGGCTTCATCATTTCTTTCAGCTACCCCTTGGGAATACACTGATCCACCTTGTAGAGCAGGATTGCTACCAATATCAATCCTGTTCTACAAGGTGGATTAATAGATAGATAGAAAATAGATAGATGATAGATAGATAGCAATATATATGAATGTACAACCTGATGCACAAACATAAACCCACAAATGATCATTAGAAAATTTCTTGTAGCTCTTTCAAATGGAAAAACTTTCAAATCACTGATAAACGTACTGTATAAGTCATTGATCAGGATTAACCTTGTGGGATTGAGCCCTGAATCATCAGATGAAAAAACACAGGCCTACATGTGCAAAAATTAATCATTGGAGTTTCTGTATATTACCTGAGCATTTCAAGTTCCTTTCAAATATGGTATTCCTAGGACATCTTCAGACATGGAATAAGAGCTGCAAGGGATTTCCTATTGGGAGAATATCAGTGTTGTCTTATATACAAACAGTATGTATCAATACTAAATTCTAAATATTAAAAATATGTTTAAAATACTTTGTGTATGCAGCCTAATTTCTTTATAATATTAACTAATTTTATTTATTTAAATCAGTTGTAGTCAGAAATGTCATCAAGATGCACGAAGGTGGCTTTCTCAGAGTGAATTGTTCATGTTTCAACAATTATACCCTCCCTTGTCAAAAATGTTGAGCAATAAATAAGTTATCTGTTATGTTCCATACTTTGGATGAATTCAGGCATTTCTAGGCAGGTTCTATATCTTCATTATTTTTCTGCCCGAAAGTTATGAGTTGAGAGGCCTTGCTGAGTAGGCTTTGCTGTTAGAGAAGCACTCTGCAGTAGAGCAGATTTACAAGGGCCTCCAACCTTAGCAACTTTAAGACTTGCAGACTTCAACTCCCAGAATTCCTCAGCCAGCAAAGCTGGCTGAGGAACTCTGGGAGTTGAAGTCCGCAAGTCTTAAAGTTGCTAAGGTTGGAGACCCATGGAGCAGAAGACCTTTTTGGAGCAGACTGCTTCGGGTTGATTCTCAGAGTACCACCCTTCTCCCTGCTTCATAGGCTACTCCTTCCAATAGGATCACCTAGGGGAAAAGTGACAGAATCTGGAGGTAAAATTTAAAAAAAGGATCAGCCTAGAATCTCTACATAGCTACAAACAAGCTAATTCCACCCCCTCCCATCTCCCCGGAATTCAGTCAACCCTTATCTAACCCCTTTTCAGCAGTTGCAGACTGCCAGAGGAGGGAGAAGGGATGGTTCCATGTGTGCCCACCACTTCCGTGGCCCGGTTCCAAAAGACTCAAGGCCTGTTAGTGAGCCGTGGTCCAGGGGTTAGGGGACCCATCCCCTAGCAGGTGCTAACCATTAGTTAAGATTTCTGTGCGTAGGCACGAGTAGCAATACATCAGTTTAATTGGACTATCATGTGTGGACCTGACCTTTTCTGCCTGACAGATCTGCCCCCCCCATGAAATAATGTTTTAATAGCAATAGTTCCAGTAACAATAGCATCATAGAAGGAGGCAGGAAACTGACTCTGGGATGTAAATCAGCATCTCCACACTAAATCGTGTTCTTCATTTAGTCATCTGACTGCACACCCAGCTGCTTCACCAATATGCTCATGAAGAATTCAGATTTCTCCAGGTGACATTTTCAGGTCAAGGAGTCAGGCAGATTTCTAGGGGTAGAAGTGACCAGCAAAATCATGAATGCATCTCTTTACATTAGGTCAAACCACATTCTTTTGACTGTCTTATACACCTACTGCAGTTAGGTGGCTTAAGCTTCTAGTGTTCCTCCATGTATCATGGTTGGATTTTTGAAACAAATTATCTTTATTTGTAGTACTAACAGATTCTGGGAAATGAAGCAGATGCAGAGGAGGAATGGATAGGATTCTCATGTATTTTTATTTAGGATTTTTATTGACTGTTTCCTAGTATGATTTGATTGCTTATTGTACCCTATGACTATCATTAAGTGTTGTACCTTATGATTCTTGACTCTTGATGAATATATTTTTTCTTTTATGTACACTGAGAGCATATGCACCAAGACAAACTCCTTGTGGGTCCAATCACACTTGGCCAATAAAGAATTCTATTCTATTCTATGTAACAGATTGTACTAGAAGGAGCAAGCTAACCTCAGTAATAAAAATGAATGGGTAATTGATGGTTTCTATTTATTCTGTTTGCAGTCATGAAACCATTAAACTATATTGTCACATCCCTTAATACAGTGTTCAGAAACAGTAGCTGGACTGAAACATCTCCTCCTCCATACAGCATTCATATCACAATTAAAACTAGTTTCCTTGCCATTTGTATTGTGTAGGATTTTTTTTTAAGTTAAAGATAAGTAGAAATGTTTAGAATGACCCTGGAATTCCTGCAAAGGATTCAGTTTTTGCACTGTGGGTTTTTAAAAACTTTTATGTAGTTGAAAACCTACAAGTAAAAAAATGTGTTGCTACAGTTACAGTGTCATATACCAAATTTGATTCAATATAATTCTTTTCTTATTAAGTAGAATGGTGTACAACTGAAATATTTTGTCTTAATGCCATTACTAATGTGGGATTAAGGAGATAGATAGATAGTGGGATTAAGGAGAGAAAGGTTTGCAACTCCATAATGTGAATTATAGGAGGATAGAAAAGTCATACATATTAAACACAGGAAAATCTGAAACAGAAAAGGCGAGATTTCCTTTATTGTATTCAGGGGAAAATAGGCTATAATCAGAAGAATGCTGGATATAATAAAAATATTGTATAGTATTTGTGATTATCAATCCCATTTGTAGGTAATAATTTGCCTATCCAGAATGCTGGGGGCAGCCTTGCCATAATTGAATGCTAATTCTTGGGCTTTTTATCTTTGTTCCCAGACTTAAGATTGGTGCTCAATTTTGTGTTGCTCAGCCCACCTCTAAATGTCTGCCATAGCCCTTCCCTTGTGAGTCACTTTTGGACCCTTCTAGAGATCTGAAAGACATGTTACTTTCACATTATGTGGCCATGGGCATTTTAAAGAAATGGCTGGCTAGAACAGGAGCATAGTTGAAGTAGGTGGCATGTGCTAAGGAGTATCTGCAGGATGTGGTTTTAAAAAAAGATGGAGGCAGCAGCAGCATGAACGAAAACTCTGTGTTATTTAAATTTAGTAGCTGGTACAATGGGGTTGTACAATGAGCCAGAACACACAATTATAATTTATTGGTATGAGATTGCTGGCTCCTGCGTGAAGCAATCTGTGCTGTCATTGGTTGCTGTGGGTATGGAGGGTGAGTTTCCTCCCCCCCCCACCTTTTTCTTGTGTGCCCTGTGTGTTCTGTGATTTACCTCATGGTGCTCCTGTTTGCCGGATGATCTAGTTTGCTGGATAGATAGATGGTAGATAGATAGATAGAAAGATGATAGATAGATAGATAGATAGATAGATAGATAGATAGATAGATAGATAGATAGATAGATAGATAGATAGATAGATAGATAGATAGATAGATAGATATAGATAGATAGATAGATAGAGATAGATAGATAGATAGATATGATAGATATATTATCTTGTAAACAATTGGCAAATCAAATAAATAAATAAATAGATAGATAGATAGATAGATGATAGATAGATAGATAGATAGATAGATAGATAGATAGAGATAGAGATAGAGAGAGAGAGATAGAGATAGAGATAGATAGATAGATAGATAGATAGATAGATAGATAGATAGATAGATAGAGATACCCTGTTTCTCAAATACGGCCTCCCAATAGGAAGTCCCAGCATGTTTATAGGCATGAAATGAAATTAGCCCTCCCATAAGGCCTATATTAAACATGCAAATGGGGGAATGGTGGGGACTTGCGAAGTACTTTTGTTGCACACCGGATATGGTGCTGCCTGCGTGACCCTGATAGAGTGCCCACCCGAGGTCAACATCCAGCTGTCGCGCCGCCCGCAAGATGCGGGGAATAAGTCACCCTGAAAGATGACCATTTTTGCTCAAAAAATAAGACAGGCCTTATTATATGAAACAGTAGATAGGGGGATAGATAGATAGATAGATAGATAGATAGATAGATAGATAGATAGATAGATAGATAGATAGATAGATAGATAGATAGATAGATAGATAGATGATAGATAGATAGATAGATAGATGTGTGTGTGTGTGTGTGTGTGTGTGTGAGAGAGAGAGAGAGAGAGAGAGAGAGAGAGAGAAGTGATGTAAAATATATTTATTAATATAAAACTACAAGTTTGTGTCAGCATCTATGACTTCATTTGGACACCTGCTGCACAATTCCCTGACATGCTGTCCAAAGAATATTGCACCACACATAAAAACCGGGCAATGTTTCTCAGCCACCTAGCCTCTCCCCCCACCCCCAGCAAACCCTATGGACATCTCTGGGCTGAAGGACAATTCCTTCATGACAAATAGCTGCCAGAAGGAGCAGATCATCCAACCCTTGGACCCACATCATGGTCTTGATCTGGCTCAGTTGACCTTGCACCATTGGTTTATAAAAAGCCATAAAAATAATGGCACACCTGTTTTACCTTACAGCATAAGTGTGTGGAAAACTAACATCTACCTAACATGAAGATTTGAAGAAGGATCCTACATGTGGCACACACTTGTTGGCCTGCCACCCACCTAGAACTAGAATTGCAGGGAAGATAAAAAGAGGGCAGTTCCATGAGATTTTATGCCACATTTCCTTATATGATACCCTATACAGCTATGCTGGATGAGGAATTCTGGGAGTTGAAGTTCACATGCCTTAAAGTTGCCAGGGTTGGACACCCCTGTCCTAGAATATCAGGACTAACATTCCAGAAAATCAAAATGATACCTCTAAGGTATATTAAGATCATTTCTTGCTCTCCTTCTATAATTTGAGCATGAATTCAGAGGAGCAACAACTTCAGCAGCACTTTTGGTTCTGGTTATGATGCTGCTGAAATGCCCAAGGCCTTAGTCATATAATGTCACCCAAGGAAGATAAGGCAAATATTGAGGAAAGGATAAATATATCAACTTAGACATAGACACAGTAACACTTGATTTTCTGTTCCTATTTTTGGTTTTTATCTCTCAGACATCCACATGCCTCTCCTCTTTTGAGCAAGAAAGTATTGGAATCTGTTATCCGCTAATGTTAAATCATAATTACAGTACATTGTCGAACCAGGACAGAAGCGTACTGAACAGTACTAATGCTAGCTATTATTTAGATTTGTGATAGAGTATATAATACACACAAAAAAGTTATTTTTCATTATCCCAACAAAATAGAAACTATAAAAGAAAGTGCTTTGGTCCACTTAATTTTACTTTAGGATGGGAATATACTACAAAAAAAACTATATTTATGTTCTTAGAAAAGAGTTTCATACAAACAGGCACTTGTAGCTCAATCCTACATAGATTTACATAAAGGTAACTTTTTTTGCAAATAGGATATACAGGTATAATGCATCATGTTGATTTCAGAAGTATACCAAGTGTACTTGAATTATTCTCTTTATAATTCAGGTACAGGACAGGGAGGCAGTTTGCTACTGATTTTTTTTAATGCTTGCACAGCAGCATCCAAAAGACAATGACCACATGCATGTAATGACATCATCCTGCAAATGGTGCAATCATGTCTTTGCATCAGGACAACTGACTCAAGTTTGTAAGTCATTGGTGTGATTATATTATCACATGTCTGCCACATACCTTTGTGTTTGCACTGAGCACATGGAAGTACTTGACCATGATTGCAAGATAAAGTCAAAGCTAACTATTACATAGCCAGGTCCAAGTAGCTCTTTTAGCAACAACACAAACATTCTTATCTATTGACTTCTGGAAAAAAGTGCTTTCCCAATCTAGTTTACAGGACTAAATTTTCCTGGTGACTATATATCCAGCTATTAGTTGGGTCTAGCTTCTTGAGATCAACCAAAGTGCTTTGACAAAGATTAACTAAAACCTCAACTAGTGATAGCTACAAAAATACATCAGTCTTCTTGCCAACAAGTATACCAATATTTTGAGTCCCCCTCTTCCTAGATGTGTTAATTTCCCAATTTAGTTTAACAATTCTGAAATTCCCTAAGGAAAACCCATCCAAATGCCAAACAGCTTAAATGTATTTTAACTTTTCCCATTTTAACTTCTCTCAGCTGCTGAGCTAGGTTCAGAATCAAATCCCTTTAGTTGGTTATTGGCTGATTAGTACTTTGAATTTTGGCTTCTAGTCATTTTTCTTTTCTTTTCTCTTAATAAATTTTGTTTTCTTTTCATTTTTATCTCTAACCTGCCTAGGAATTACACAGCCACAAAATAAAATTAAATAAACAAACTTCAAAGTGCAAAGTTGATTAGGTACTATCATAGGATGAGACATCATGGCCATAACCTCGTTTTTAATCCAAGATTAATCTCCATTTCCAATGTGTGGGTTATTCTTTGCCTTCATTTTTTTCCCCCTGAGGCTGATGGCACTGAAGCAACTGATCATAAATTTTGGAATTCCCTACAAGGGAATTTCAGCATAGCTGGTTTCCAAAAATAATTGGACCAATTCATGAAAGTCTTGCGTTATAGCCTTGAGGGCAGTTGTGCTTTCCTTTGAAGACCATCTGCTGGAAGACTATTTGGGCTATTTTGGACACTCCAAGAACAGACTGCTGGACTAGGTGAGCCAAGGGTACCAGCCAATCCCCCCCCCCCCATTTCCTATAGCCTTATATTCATAATGCTACTCAGGGAATGATGTCTGTTCATCTAGCGAATGGGGCTGTTATACCCATTTTCTTAGAGTCAAAATATCATTATTATTTGTTATATACCATTCTGGTTTAATTGGTATCCAAATTGTTCAATTTAATTTTTTAAAAGATAACAAGTAATAATTCAATGTTACAGATGTCATTGCCATCCTCCCCCTAAATTAAATGACTCATCTTTGTGTTCTGGCTGTTTCTGCCATCCTGTTGCCATTTCATACAGTTCTTTCACTGCTGCAGACCTCTCTCCCCCCCCCCCCATTTGAATTAAAAAAAACTCACATGGGGGGGGGGATCTAAAGTAGCACAATTGGGTTGTCACTCCTTACCGACATGTACCAATTCCCGCCTTCTGCACATCTTCAAATTGAACCCACAGGACAGGAAAAACAAAACGGTTCCAGAAATGTCTGAAAAGATACTTTGCTCTCCTATAATTTGTTTTTTTAGTAGTAGGAGTTGATAAGAGGTAGATGTTATAGTTAACCTAGTTAAGCAGATCACTTATGAGACAGATTTCTCTCCCAATCTTATCGTCCAATTGAGCCATGCAAACACAGCCATTGAACTATAGGTTAATGAACAATTTAGCAAGAACTAAGATGGATTTTCCTGTCATTATTTCTGTCCTTTCACTACTTCTTTCACTATTGCGGCTGTTATTACGTGGCCAAATAAATAAAAACTATACCCTCAATCCACAGCCCCACAAATTAAAACAGAATGATCAGTTGCTAGTGCTCTAATTGAATAATATATTGCTTAAAAACATATCCTAAAAAAGAAAATTATTATACAACCTGGTGTATACTGTAGTATTGAAAGTCTACATTGTTTTTTGCTCCAACTACCTGTCACCTATTTGTGCAAGAACATCCTCATGTTAGCAAGCAGGAAAATAATTCTAATTTTTTTCCAGAGCATATTCTAAAAATCTGGGAGTACATGGCGAGTTTAGTTTTGGATGTGGAATTTTACTCCTTCCAAGGTTAAGTAACTCGGCTGATTGAAATGAATTGGGGATGGCAATGTCTGTGCACTGTGAAGTATTGGAGCGGAAAGAAAGAGGCCTGCCATTCCATTAGAGTTTCAATTTGTATAAATCATTTTCTTACAAGGTGGTAAGGGTGAACAATCATTTAAAACAGCAATTTTAAGAGAAAATTACTTTGATCTTCTTCCAACTGTTGAGACGTAATTTTGACTTAGCAATTTGCTGTAAAGAATACATTTGTGTAGTTCAAGGTCATCTTTTTCTGTTTCCTGAGCAAAAAGCATTCCAAAATTGAAAAAAGAATTGTTAATATTCTCCTCAAATAATTGCCTTGCCTTTCCAAAATGAATCAGAGATGAATTGATTGTTTCTTTGTTTGCAAAACAAACAAAAAAAATCTACCTTGAAGTTGCACTTTCTGAATTTAGAAATCTTCCCACATGAATCCAATTGTAAACCAAGGCTTCTTGGCAATAAGCTGAAAGCCCTCTTTAGATATTGAGAGAAACTACAGTATTATCATATCATGTTTCTGGCATGAGTAAAGCTGAATAAATACAATGAAAATTCTGAGTGAACTCTTCCCTCTGTGGCCTAAATCTCAGAAGATATTATTGTCCTTGATACGGTAGTTAATCCATTATTTCTTAATTGTAAATAGCAGCTGCCAGTTGATGCAAAATCAGTTCCTTTAACATGTCCTACATATACATGAAGTATGTCTACACTCAATAAAAAAAATATCACTCTCAAAGACCATTGGAAACTATACTTCTGTGAAGGGGTTCAAAATATTTTCTTTAGAGAGGTCAGATCAGAAAGATCATGTATATGTTGCAGCTTTTCAGGCAGAGTAAAAATCACTTAAGAGTAGAAGTCCTCCAATGCTTTAGTGAACCTCCTAATTTTCCTTCTAAAACTGCAAGACCAGGGAATGATGAGTGCTAAATAGTGGGCCACACAAATATTGTTGGTAGGCTGGGCGGACCTAGCCTATTCCTTTCTACCCCTTTTTTTCGACTTTCTTTGGCTCTGAGCCACAGCTGAAAGTGATATGGCATTCATTTTCCATAGCAGTGGTATACATTGGTTGTCCCTAGCAGTTCATCTCACAAAAGGAAAACACAGTTGACAGTCTAGACTAGTGGTCTTCAACCTTGCCAACTTTAAGTCTTGTGGATTTCAATCCCCAGAATTTTTCAATCAGCAAGGAAGTTGACACAAGTCTTCAAGTTGCCAAGGTTGGACATCACTGGTATAGAAGGAGGATGATATAATATATAGCTCAGTTATGTCACTAGATGTGCTTAAGCCTGTTAATTTCAACATCCCAGCCTGCAGTGGTTATAATTGTAAATCAGTGATGTCACAGTGACTAATTTGGTGTACTTGTAAGATCTCATGTGCCAGTGTGTAATCTGTTTTTCAAAATACATTCAAATGAACTGTGAGTTGATAAACATTTAAGTCACTCTATCATTGTGTGTTTAGTTTAAAACATAAGAAGAAATACTCTCGAGAATAAAGACAGGGAAGAATCCAGACTTCAGGTGTTTTTTATTTGAACATACTTTTTATTCATAACTGTGATTCTTAAAATATTTGTGCATTTGACCTTCTCAATTGGGCTGAGATTCACTTGAGTATGTTCTGTGGAAAAGTGTTGGAAAGGTTTAGCCTTACACAAGCTGCACAATTTCAACAGAAGCTGTGTTCTGATCTCCCCTCTCAACTCTAGAGAATTTATTTTAAAAAATAGATGTTTTAAACAAATAGAGACTACGATAATAACTCTAGAAATCTATTTTTTAAATAAATTCTACCATGGTAGTAGTCAAAATGAGCACTGCCCTCTGCCCACTGAAATGGGCCACGCAAATATCATTGTTAGGCTTGGTTTTCAATTCAAGATTGTGCAACACATCAAAAATTGCTCATGTGCAAGTTGCAAGTAAAGCTAAGCAGAACAACAAAACCAACCAGCTTTTATAATATGATCTTGAGCATGCACTTACCATTTTCAAGAACATTAGAAATCACTGTGAAATCCTGAACCTAATTGATAGACAAAGAGAACAATGGAATAAAAGAAGCTGGTAGGGATGAATGTGAAAAGCAACTGCCAAAAACCAAGAAGCAAAAAGAACAAGCTAGATGAAAGAACAATTGTGGAAATTGCCAAGATTAAGGGAGAAGCCAAAGCCAAAGAAAATCAAAGACTTTAGGAAAGAACTTAACAATTTTTGTTAGAAAGCTGTTAGAAGAAAAAAGGAAACAGTATCACAATGAAGTCTTTAAGCACACTGAAGACAGAAAAAGACCTAAAAGAATAATGGAAATCTAAAAGATTTCTGAACTCAGTAAGGTCCAACATCTTACTCAAATTGGTATGGTAAAGGAGGCTTTGTTGTTTGTATGTACACTGAGTGCTTATGCACTGGAAACGAATTCCTTGAGTGTCCAATCACACTTGGCCAATAAAGAATTATTCTGTTCTGTTGTTCTGTCCTGTCCTGTCCCGTCCCATCCCATCCTGTTATAGCTGTCTAATGGCTGTCTAATCTTTTAAAAATGTTTAGTAATGAAAACCTCAACTACAGGAAAAGGCTGTTCCATGGCTTAATTAGCTCAGGAAATCCCTCCTTAGTTCAAGTTTGGCTCTCCCACTGTAAAGCTTTCACTGCTCTTGTCTTACCCTCAGGTGCTGAGGAGAATAAACCCACCTTCTCTGATCTGTGACATCCCTTCGTGTATTGGAAGGCTGCTATCATGTTTCCCTTTTCTTCTTTAAGCTAAACATACCATGTTTCTTTAACCGTTCTTTAGCCCCCAAGCCCCATACCATCTTTGTTGCTCTTCTCTGTGGTCTTTCTAATTTCCTCAGGATTGTAGTGAGCAGATCTTAAGACATATACTCTCCCCTTATTTATTCAAACTACATGTGTAACTTATATGGAGGAAAGCAGGATTAGTTTCAAAATTGGAGGAAGAAATTCAATAACCTGTTCTGTGCTGATCACGCTATTCAAGTCTGCTGAAAATGCCAATGAGCTGGAAAAATGAAACAAACTCTAGGCCCTATAAAAATGAAATTCAGTGGTGGGAAAACCACTGAGGCAAGAAAAATAATATTCATGGATATAGAATAGGTGGTACCTGGTTAAACAGCCATAAATGTGAGAGGGATCTAGGAGTCCTAATGGACAACTTAAGTATGAGCCAGCAATGTGCTTGCAACCACCAAAAAAGTCAATGTAGTTCTAGATTGCATCTACAGAGGGTAATATCAAAATAATTGGAAAGGTCAGTAATGCCTTAATTGCACTGGTAAGATCACACTTGGAATACTACATCAGATTTGATCACCATGATACAAAAAAGATGCTGAGACTCTAGAAAGAGCGCATAGAGTAACAACAAAGGTGATTAGGGGACTGGAAGCTAAAACATATGAACAGTTGCAGGAACTGAGTATATGTAGTCTAACAAAGAAAAGGACTATGGGTGACTTGATATCAGTTGTCCAATATTTGAGGAGCTCTCATAAAGAGAGAGGGGTGTCAACTTATTCTCCAGAGCACCTGAAGGCAGGACATGAAATAACAGATGGAAACCTATCAAAGAGAGATTCATCCTCGAACTAAGAAATTTTCTGACAATGAGAACAATTCATCAGTGGAACAGCTTGCCTTCAGAAGTTGTGGGTCTTCTATCACTGGAGGTTTTTAAGAAGAAATTGGATAGCCATTTGTTCAGATTGATATAAGGTCTCCTGCTTGAGCAGAAAGTTGGACTAGAACCACCTCCAAAGTCCCTGTTATTGTTATTTATAAGAAAGGAAAAAATAGTTTAGCTGGCAGTTAGTCAAGATGAAATGTAAAGACCAAACTAAATACAGCAAGTGCAGCGACCAACCTTAGAACTGAAGATATTGTAATGGTGAATAGTTTCTGTCTTTTAAAATTGACTATCAGAAGTAAAGGAAAAGGAATCAAGAAACATACCACAGGCTAGTACTTGGTAAAGTAGCAGTTAGGCTCTTGGAAGAGACATTCAGATGCTATAAAGTTTCTCTCTAAATTTTAAAATGCTTTTCCTGACATTTTATAGAGGCAAAAGTTAAATTCTGAAGCAGGATAGAAAGCATTTTTTTTTGCATTTTGTGATTAGTGAAGGTTCCTGAGAATACCATGAAGAGCCATTGATGTTCAAACAAATAAACCCAGAATTCGCACTCAAGGCTCAAATGACCTGGTTCAAATTATCCTACTTTGGACACATTAGCTATCTGGTTTGATGCTAATAGCAATAGCATGTGGACTTATATACTGCTTCACAGTGCTTTACGGCCCTCTCTAAGCGATTTACCGAGTCAGCATATTGCCCCAAACAATGTGAATCCCCATTTTACCAACCTTGGAAGGACAGAAGGCTGAGTCAACCTTGAGCTGATCAGAATCGAACTCCTGGCAGGGAGAATGCAGAGTTAGCTTGCAATATTGCATTTTAACCACTGGACCATCACGGGCCTTCTGATGCTCGGAAAGGTAGAAGGAAAGAGAAGAGGATAACCAATACCAGGGTGGATAAATTCAGTTACAGTAGGGATAGTTGCACCATTAGACAACCTGAATACTGGATTGGTGACAGATCATCTTGGAGAAAATTGATGCAATTATTAAGGATTGATACTGACTTAATGGCACTTTAATCATTGTCAGTCAACTCTATTCTTAAATGTTGAAGGAATACTTGTAAAACTGAGATGAAGCCCAGTGAATGAAGCAAAAGGCAACATTGCCTCTAAAAATATGAAGTGAAGAATAAAAATTACGGATTCCATTGGTAAGGTGGAGTCCAATATACGTATCTTTATGTCTTGTTGAATTTTTATGAGCACTTTTAATTTATTAATGAAGTTGTCAAGTGAGTATTAGTACAAGCCTTGTCTCTTTATAGAGAAAAGATCTCCTCCAGGGATCTGGCAAAGCCAAAAGAAGCCTGAAGTCCTATGTCTGGTTCTGAACTTTCCAAAATTCATGTTGGTTTTTGCTGCACGGAGCACTCTTATCAATTGGATGGTGAAGGGAGAACCAAACAAAACAGAGAGCCAGTCTGGCTTAATGGTCAAGGCACCAGGCTAGAAACTGGGAGACCATGAGTTCTAGTCCCACCTTAGCCATGAAAGCCAGCTGGGTGTCTTTGGATCAAGTCATTCTCTCACAGCCAAACCACCCCAGAGGTTGTTGTGGGGAAATTAAGAGGAAGAAGTAATAGGTACTTTAGCTTCTTTGAGTTATTTATAAAAATAATAAAAGTGAGATGTAAATAAAACAAACAAACCCAAACGTTGTATATTATTCCATCTGGTTAATAGTACATATGTCTACTCAGAACTAAAGTCAGTTAAACTTTCCCCCCCTTTTTATGGCCCTGCAGTCCCTTAAGTCAGGGCAACTGAATGAAGATGAGTGTCTACTAGCCTGATGCCCTTCCTGACACCTACACAGAGTTCACAGATTGTTTTCTCTTTGCACCCTGAGACAGAGAAATATCTGCCACTGCCTAGGATTGAACTCTCAACCTTCTGAATAGGAGGCAAGACCACCATGCTGCCCTTCTAGTTAAACTTAAGTTATTCTAAGGTATTTCCAAATTAAGTGTACATAAGATGGTGTTGTGATTCCGGCATCTGCTACAGGTTTTTTGAATGACAGCTCCAGCGAGGAGGACTTATATGAATCAGCAAGTTCTAACGATGAGGAGGAGATGAATGCATTTGATTTGCAAGATCGGCTTGAACCTTCAAACTCCTCCACCCTTCAATTAGGTGGTCAGCCGGGAACGGGTGATAATGAGGAACCAATGATATCTTCAGGTGAAGAAGATGATAATTTGGATGATTGCTGGGTAGATGTCAGGACAAGACGTCTCCTGACAAGGAGGAACCAACGAGGATACAGTAGAAGAGCAGACCAGCAATTAGACTAATTAGTTACTCTATAAAGGGAGAGATATGACTTTGCACTTTGTCCGGAACAAAGTGTCTATTTGCAAGGAGAACTGAAGAGCACAGTTTGGAGGATTTTGATCTGAAATATCTTGTTGGGATTTGGATTTAATTCGTTGGAACTTCTACTTATTGGAATTATTTTGTGAAGGATTTTGATCTGAAGAATCTTGTTGAGTCTTGGATTTAGTTCGTTGGAACTTTTACTTATTGGAGCTATCTGTGAAAATTCCTGTTTGCTGCCTTTCTTTACAAGGACTGATGCTTTCAGCCTTATCTGTTTACTTTAAAAGGTGGGACATAACATTTTCCTGTTTGCTGCCTTTCTTTACAAGGACTGCTGCTTTCAGCCTTAACTGTTTATTTTAGAAGGTGGGACATAACATTTTTGTTCCGGACCAAACAGACCATCTTTGCAACGATGGATTCAACTCAAATGCAACAATTGGTGGAGCAGCAACAGATGCAAATAAATCAATTACTTCAGAGCAACGTATCCCTTCAAAATCAGGTAACACAATTATTATCATTCGTTGCCAATTCTCAAACTGTTTCAGCTGCAGCTGGAGTTCCACCTGCACCCCCTGTGAGAAAAATTCCGATAGCTATGCCAGATAAATTTTCTGGGCAAACGGACATGTTTTCAACATTTTTGGGTCAGTGCCAATTGTATTTTTCTGTGAGGCCGGAGGATTTTCCAACCGATCGAGTTAAAATTGGCTTTATTATTAGTTTGTTAACCGGGCAGGCTGCCAAATGGGCTACTCCCTTATTAGTACAAGATAGTCCATTACTGGACGATTTCCAGGGGTTTATTCAACAGATGAACGTTATGTTTGAGAATCCAATTAAATCTCAAACTGTGGACAGAAAATTGAGGGATATTATTCAAGGTAAACACTCATTGCAAGAATACGTTGCAGAATTTCGCTTGTTGTGTATGGACTCCACCTGGAATGAACCAGCTCACATGGCAGCATTCCAAGAGGGTTTGTCCGACATTATCAAGGATGAACTAATTCATGCAGAGCGTGCTTCAACTTTGGACACATTGATTACTCAATGCTTACGTATTGAAGCTCGCCTACAACATCGTGGGTGTAAATGGACCGTTGCAGAGCCACCTGTGTTTCCTCGTTCACGCACCCTGTCTATGAGGGTTTTCCAATCCAGAATTCCAGCAGAGGAGCCGATGGAGATAGGCGCACTCCGCCCTCGTTTAACAGTTCAGGAACGATCGAGAAGATTTCAGGAAGGTTTGTGCCTTTATTGCGGGGGTTCGGGACATTTTGCAAATTCTTGCACTCGGAAGGGGACTCGTGGACCTGTATCAAAGCCCATTGCTGGTCCGTCGGGAACGGGTAGGCCCGACCTCAGGAAACCCTAGGTCGGGCACAGTATTCACTTTCATCTTAAATTGCTGAAGTTAATTCTGGCCCTCCTCGACATTTACTTTTGGACACTCGCATATT
Source organism: Notechis scutatus (assembly GCF_049901735.1). Classification (NCBI taxonomy): domain Eukaryota; kingdom Metazoa; phylum Chordata; class Lepidosauria; order Squamata; family Elapidae; genus Notechis; species Notechis scutatus. The sequence continues at coordinate 197,458,649 of NC_142010.1, read as the reverse complement.
CTTGCAATCTCGGAAGGAGGGAATCCCTGCCGTGGCACTGGTGGATTCAGGGGCTACGACTAGCTTTATGGATTATGATTTTGTAAAACATTTCAAAGTTCCTTTAGTGCCTGTGAATCCCCCATGCAGGTGGAAACCGTAGATGGGCGCGAACTCAAGTCGGGACCTATTCGCTTTGCCACCCAACCACTGCGTATGCGTATTGGGGATCACGAGGAGGCGATAAGGTTTTATATCACTTCGAACCTCCATCTTCCTTTGGTGCTCGGAGTATCCTGGCTGCGTCTACACGATCCGTTGGTGGCTTGGGCGCAGAACGCTGTTTCTTTTCCAAGCCTGCAATGTGTGGACCACCTGAGACATGTCTGCGCAGGCCAACATATTGTCGCTTCTGCTGCCTCGATTCCTTCAGAGCTGTCGGATTTCCCGATGTTTTCAGTGAACAGGAGGCAGATCAATTACCACCACATCGTGTTTACGACTGTCCCGTGGATTTGATACCGGACGCCCATTACCAAAGGGGAGGTTGTATTCTTTGTCTGAGCCTGAACTAGTTGCACTTGAGAATTTTTGAATAAAAATCTAGCTCGGGGATTTATTCGACCTTCGTCATCCCCTCTTTCAGCACCCGTTCTCTTTGTCAAGAAGAAGTCGGGAGAACTTCGTCTTTGTTGTGACTATAGACGCTTAAATGCTATCACTGTGAGAAATAGCTATCCTTTACCGCTCATCTCCGAATTGTTGGAGCGGTTACGGGAAGCTACAATTTTCACGAAACTTGACTTACGTGGAGCTTACAATTTGGTTCGGATGCGTAAGGGAGACGAGTGGAAGACGGCTTTTGGCACTCGTTATGGTCATTTCGAGTACACCGTTATGCCATTTGGTTTGACCAACGCTCCTGCTGTATTTCAACATTTAATGAACGATATCTTTCGAGACATGTTGGATAAGTTTGTTGTCATATATTTGGACGACATTTTGATTTATTCAAAATCTAAAGAGCAACATCTTCAGCAGGTGCGTCAAGTGCTTCAGCGTCTTCGGGAACATAAACTTTATGCTAAATTAGAAAAATGTTTCTTTTTCAGTCGTCTATCGAATTCTTGGGACACATTATTTCTCCTGTGGGCATTGCTATGGACCCCAAAAAGGTTGAGGCGTTGTGTAGTTGGGAAGCTCCTCGTCGGGTTAAAGATGTGCAACGACTTTTAGGATTTGCCAACTATTATCGGACTTTCATTCCAGGTTTTGCGAAGATAATGGATCCCATAACCCAGCCGCTGGTCATTTTGGATTACACAAGACCTTGCATTTGGTCACTCGGACTTTTTGGTGGCCTCGAGTTCATCATGATGTGTCTTCTTACGTCGCTTCTTGCGTTCAATGTAGGCAAGCGAAAGCAGCATCCGGTGCACCTCCTGGACTTTTGCAACCCTTGCCGACTCCAAGTAGACCATGGGAGCGATCTCTATGGACTTTCTGACACATTTACCGTCTTCATCGGGGTTCACAACAATGCTTGTGGTAGTGGATATGTTGACTAAAATGGCCCATTTCATTCCCTGTCGGAAATTACCATCGTCCCGCACTACGGCTCAGTTATTTTTGCAACATATCTTCCGTCTACATGGACTGCCTGATAGAGTGGTTTCTGATCGTGGGGTCCAGTTTACGGCAGAATTTTGGAAACAGTTAATGGCGGCTTTGCAAGTGAAAGTATGTTTAGCGTCAGCGCACCATCCGGAAACTGATGGCGGGACGGAGAAGGTGATTGGGATTCTTACTCAATATTTGAGATGTTTTGTTAATTTGCGACAAAAGCGATTGGGTGAAATACCTCCCGTTAGCAGAATTCGCGTTTAACAACTCGCAGCATACCTCCACCCGTGTCACGCCATTTTTTGCAAATATGGGTTATCATCCGCGTTTCTTCCCATTAACTATGATGGATTCCCGGTTCCTGAGACCCGAGAGTTTTTGGAAGAACTACACGCAGTTCGCCGTCTACTGATACAACAATTGAACAAGGCAAAAGAAGATTATAAGCGGTTTGCAGATCGGTCCGTCGAGATACACCTCCGTTAGTTGTGGGTGATAAAGTGTGGCTATCTACAAAACATCTGAAGGTCGATCGCCTATTAGAAAACTTGATCATCGGTTTATTGGTCCGTTCCCGATTGAGGCAGTTATTAATCCCGTGGCATACCGCCTCACTTTGCCACGATCCATGCGTATTCACCCGTCTTTCATCGATCTCTTTTGATTCCTGATTCTTCTGTTTGTCGATTACGTGATTCTGCTGAACCGGGTCCGTTATCATTGCCTTCTGAGGAGCCTGCTGTTGACGATACGGTGGTCGGCGTCCTTGATTCCCGTTGGCTCAAAGGTCGCTTCCAGTATTTGGTCAGGAGGAGGGTAGATGACTCGGAGGTTTGTTCCTGGACGGATGCGTCTACACTTCATGCTTCGGATCTGCTTCGAGACTTTCATGCACGCTTCCCTTGAAACCGCATCCGGATCGCCAGACCCGGGGAAGGGCCCTGCGGTGAGGGATAGTGTTGTGATTCCGGCATCTGCTACAGGTTTTTGAATGACAGCTCCAGCAAGGAGGACTTATATGAATCAGCAAGTTCTAACGATGAGGAGGAGATGAATGCATTTGATTTGCAAGATCGGCTTGAACCTTCAAACTCCTCCACCCTTCAATTAGGTGGTCAGCCGGGAACGGTGATAATGAGGAACCAATGATATCTTCAGGTGAAGAAGATGATAATTTGGATGATTGCTGGGTAGATGTCAGGACAAGACGCTCCTGACAAGGAGGAACCAACGAGGATACAGTAGGAGAGCAGACCAGCAATTAGACTAATTAGTTACTCTATAAAGGGAGAGATATGACTTTGCACTTTGTCCGGAACAAAGTGTCTATTTGCAAGGAGAACTGAAGAGCACAGTTTGGAGGATTTTGATCTGAAATATCTTGTTGGGATTTGGATTTAATTCGTTGGAACTTCTATTTATTGGAATTATTTTGTGAAGGATTTTGATCTGAAGAATCTTGTTGAGTCTTGGATTTAGTTCGTTGGAACTTTTACTTATTGGAGCTATCTGTGAAAATTCCTGTTTGCTGCCTTTCTTTACAAGGACTGATGCTTTCAGCCTTATCTGTTAACTTTAAAAGGTGGGACATAACATTTTCCTGTTTGCTGCCTTTCTTTACAAGGACTGCTGCTTTCAGCCTTAACTGTTTATTTTAGAAGGTGGGACATAACAAGATGGTATCCAGAGAAAACAATACTAGTAACACTGGAGAAGCTATGTAGAATACTCTTCCACTTGCAAAGTCTATAAAGTTGGTGTGATCTGACTGGTTTCATTGGGAAAGATAATAATTACTCCAGCTCTGGGTTTGATGTAATGTCTCTCTTTTATCAACAGTGTGTTGAATAGGAACATAAGAACTTTGGATGTACTTAAGACTTCCCCAATTATCTTCTACAGCAGGAAAAGCAACTGTGGAGTGACACTGGCAGCCTTTCCATTACTATAATGAATAGACTTTTAGCGAAGGACTTATATCTGCTTTAAATATCTGAGCACTTCCAGCACCTTCTCCAAAAATATAGAATTTATCTTCTAAATCTGAAACGGACTCTTATTATGTGGCAACTTCCTTAACCGACCTGACTAAAAATACCTGGTTATCAATCTATCCTAAACTCAGTAAGGCGTTTAATTTTAAATCCACTAAGTACCATCTTAAGGTAGCAATACACAACCTTCCTGAAACAATGATTCAAACTGCATGTGCATCTGCATGATTATGTCTTCAACCTTAATATGTCAATATATTTACACTCCTTTCAAAATGTATAAATCTTCAGTTTAATCAACGCAACCATACAGCAGTGACTGGTGTTCAAATCAATGTTGACATAACTTCATGCTGATAATGAACTTTCCATCATCTTCATTTTGTAGCGAAGATCTTGCCAGCAATAAATCTTCCAGGCTATATCTCAAAGCCATGGCATTCTTTCTGCAAAAAAAAAAAAAAAGATATTTATTAACCATTACTGGGTGGGGGTGGGGGTGGGGAATAGAAAAACAGTATATGAAACACTCCATTTGGAACAAAAATAGATTTTATTTTCCAAAGACTGTAACATTATTGTTGTGAATTATTCTAATTTACAGGCTGTGTAGGCTATGAATGACAGGATCAAAACGCTTACAGCAAAAGAAACAAGGTAAGACATTTCACCATTAGTTGTAATTTAGATCTTAGGGATCTTACCCAGTTACCTTAGGATCAGAGCATACTAATCCAGACACCTATCCCTCAACCTTAATGTTTTCCAGGAATGCATGACTCACCAGGACCCAGAAAAGTTAACACCATTAAATAACTTTAATTAAGCATCCAAGGTCAGGTTTGGACTGGCATTTGGACTTTAGACTGACTTGCCGTGCTAACCATTCAGTTGGCATTTGGACTTTAGACTGTCTTGCAATGCTAAATAGTGTTTCTATGCTCTTGTGGAAAACAATGATATTAAGAATCCGGCATGTAATATCATTTTTCTCTATAGAAGTGAATCCTTATTTTCCAGCTGTTCTGGAAGGTGGGCACATTAGAAATATGCTTTGCTGTAATATTGCTGCAATGGCTTATCTTACAGCTTTTGTGCATGGTTTTATAGCTTTCTTGAGTTTTTTTTTTAAACTACCTGAAATATGGTATTGCTGCCGCCACCCCCAAGACAAGACTGCTCAAGAAACCTACCTTGCCAACCATAACTACAAGCTGTATCTCTGCTCTGTTGAGTCACAGTGTGGGGAACTCCTCAAAGAGATGGACCTTCTCTCAAGGACATCATCAATCTCAAAATCAGTGGCTCCCTGCAAAATACTTGTCCCATTAACTTGGATCATTCATCGTGATCAGCAATGCTAAATGTTCCCAACTAAAAACAAATATATCAGCTGTTACGGGAAGAATTAAAACAGCTTATCATTACATGTTCGGGAAGAACTAATGGATGACACTGTCCTTTGCACATTGTTGGTCAGAGTAACTTTCTATTAATGTTCATTACAAGTATGTATCATTTTAGAGAGACAACAGCAAGTAATGTCACTGTAGGTTAACTCACATGGACCTGCATTTCCAACACGGGGCACTGGATACGAGTGCAAACAGCTTCTCTGATTTAAACAGAGCATAACAAGAGGATTATGGAGGTGAGATAAAATCATCTGTATGATTTCTGAAGAGAAATGAGCTGTGCAAAGGAGTGGGAGCACCAGTAGGGACAACTATCTCTTTTATATTATAACCAGCTGATTTCACAAAGACAAATTCTGTGCATTAATCTACAGCGAGTGGCTCTACCACTTTAAGTTAAGGTAGCTTTGGTTGACAACTAACTCAAGAGCCTTTTTGCAATGAGTGGTGCTGGGGTCATTTGACCATGGGTTGTTTTTTTTAGTGACAATTTACGGCAAAAATTAAATGTGAATTAACTGAATAACCATGTTCCAAACCATCCATCTAGCAAACAGGAATCATATTAGTTTGCTAAAAAATATGGAGCAACAAACATCTGCTGCTTTTGCCACCTGTTATTCAAAGTCTCAAATAAGTTTAAATTCAAATAGAAGAAGTTGCAATACAAAGTCAGAAGGCCAGAAATACAAGAAAATCCTTTTCTAGGATACTTCTTTTTCTTTTTCTTCTGATTTTCTAGTTTCCCTGCTGCAACAGGGAGTTGACATTTGATGTATAAACAAGAGCTTTTTTCTGCATGGCGGAAGAGGTATTGGTAGGACACTTTTTCCTCTTTGTTTTTTAAATTTGTACGATCCTTTTAACACATTCTTTGGCTCAGTATTTGTAAACAGCAATGGATCATCCCCAGTACTTCCTAGTCGAACCACAGACAACGATTTTACAGAAGACAATGTTGAAAAAGCACTACGCAATCTAAAACCATCTCTATCTATTGGACCGGACGGAATATGTGCCTACTTCTTTAAAAAAGCTACCCACTGCCATAGCCGAACTTCTAAGCATAATCTTTGAAAAATCTTTCAGGACCAGCTCCTTGCCAAAACTATGGTCACAAGCCACGGTCATCCCCATATTCAAAAAGGGAGACCCCAGCCTAGTTGAAAATTACAGACCAATCTCTTTATGCTGCGTCACCTGTAAAGTCATGGAATCAATTATTAACCAACAATCTACTCTCTAATAAACAATTTGGTTTAAAAAAAAACACCTATCCTGTAATCTGCAACTCTTACACTGCAAAAATATATGGACTACATAACTCGATCAGGGCAAAGCAATAGACGCAATCTACATAGATTTCTGTAAAGCCTTTGATTCAGTGGTACATGACAAACTACTCCTAAAACTAAAATCTTATGGTATCTCTGGACACCTGCATTACTAGATAGAAGCATTCCTGTCAAGCAGACAACAAATAGTCAAAATTTGGAGCATCCTATCAAATTCTGTACCTGTCAACAATGGTGTCCCCCAAGGCAGTGTTTTAGAACCAACTCTCTTCATACTCTACATAAATGACCTCTGTGATCATATTAAGAGCAACTGTGTTCTCTTCGCTGATGATGTAAAGCTATTCAACACCACAGACAATACTACTACCCTCCAAAAAGACCTTGATTATGTATCAGAATGATCAATCAAATGGAAACTTCAAATCTCAACAAATAAATGCTCTGTCTTACATATTGGCAAAAAATAAATCAGAAAATAAAATACAAGCTAAATAGTCAAGACCTTGTTGAGGATCCAAACTCTGTCAAGGATCTTGGAGTACTCATCTCTAATGATCTAAGTGGTGGAGCCCACTGTAACTAATGCCAAAAAGGCATTAAGAGTTGTTAATCTAATCCTACGTAGCTTCTTCTCTGGTAATATCACACTACTAATTAGAGAATACAAAACATTTGCTAGACCTATACTTGAATACAGCTCATCAGTTTGGAACCCATAACATGTATCTGATATTAACACAATTGAAAAAATCCAGAAATATTTCACAAGAAGAGTTCTCCGCTCCTCTATTCATTGCAGAATACCTTATGCCACCAGACTTGTAACTCTAGACCTAGAAAACCTAGAACTACTCTGCCTCCGGTCCGATCTAAATATAGTATATAAAATCATACATTGCAATGTCCTACCTTGCAAATGAATACTTCAGCTTCAATCATAACAATACAAGAGCACACAATAGATACAAACTCAAGGTTAACCGCACCAAACTTGACTGTAGAAAATACGACTTCAGCAACAGAGTGGTCAATGTTTGGAATACTCTACCTGACTCTGTGGTTTCTTTCCCAAACCCCAAAAACTTTAACCTTAGACTACAATTGTGCCTACCGTCCCTGTCCTATTGTTTCTTTTTATTTTTCTTATAAGTATCTATCTCATGTATTCAAAACTATGTTTATTCTTATACCTGTATCTTGTAAGTGATTGACAAATCAAATCAAATCAAATACATAAATATTTCTCCCCAAAAGTTCTTTTATCTGACCCTCTGCATAGCTCTTACAATTTTGGCTACCAAATAGCTACATTCAAGGAATTCAGTTTGCCAGTAGTACAGTCCATGGAGGAAAAGCTAGCATATAAATGTAACAAAGAAATAGAATTCACCAGCCAAAGAGTTGCAGAGTCTTAACAAACAACTGCTTAATACATGATATATATATACGATATCAGGACTCATCTCTCCCCTTATTTAAGCTGAACAAACTTCCAGTTCTGACTCTTGAAAGCTACCATCATCTGCTTGAATCAAATATATCCCTTGTTTCATTACTTTTGCTCATATAAAGAGATAGCAATAGCCCTATATACAGCTTCACCCCTCTCTAAGCGATTTACAAAGTCAGCTTATTACCTCCAACAAAACAGGTCATCATTTTACTGACCTCGGAAGGATGAAAGGCTGAATCAACCTTAAGGCAGTGAGAATCGAACTGCTGGCAGTTGATAGAATCAGCTTGCAATACTGCATTCTACTGCGTCATTACAGCTCATGATGATGATGATGCCCATAAAACCAGGATAGAAGTTTGTTTTTGATTTTCCATGTGGAAGGAAATCTTTTTCCTCCTTCTCGTTCTCCACCACTACCCATAGAATTCAACATAGAAGGCCATCTCTATCTTTGCAATACCAAGTGATCCGGCCCAGAAGCAGATTTATCATCTCAGCCAAGGCCAAACTTGCCAAGGAGCAAGTGCTTAACTTTTGAGAGGAAAAATTGAAATACAGTGCAGGAAATTGACATTACAACATAATCAAAGCAGACTGACGAGCTTTCTCCGTGATTTTTTTCATCCTCATTTGGACAGTAAAAACTGGTAACCTGGGTGCCATTTTGCTACTCTGCAAAATGCCTAAGAGTATTTATTTAATGAATGAATGTGTAGGCTGCCCATCCTGCCAAGAGGCGACTCTAAGCGGCCTGCAATGTTAAAAAATTAAAATGTGTAAATAATAAGTAAGTATCCCAGTGAAGCACAGCATACTCACAATGGAAAGCCTTTCTCTGGCTTCAGGAGAGGTCAGCAGATTCCTCACTCTCTCATTAATCTCCTCCCAGCTGGAACTGAGGCTGGAGTATAGCCTGAAAAACATCCGACACACGCAATACTCATGCTGTTGTCTAGGTCATGGCTGGCTGGTGAATTCTGAGAGTTGAACTCCACAGGTCTTAAATTTGCCAAGGTCACACACTCCTGGTCTAGGCAGATGGTCCCGTCAGATAACACAAGCACTTCCATCTGCCGGCATTTCTACAGGCTGCCCATGAGTAAGAGATCTCCCTCATTCTTTATACTAAATATGACTGCAAAATATGTCCAACTCTTGTTTTCTTGCAAGGTGGACTCACAACCTGAACAGCAAATGTCACTATTTTGCTGCAGAGATAAACTTTTGCTAAAGTGCTGACTAAGAATCCGAAGAACCTCTTTTACTAAGTGATTCAAATGTGTGAAATTCTCCCAGATATATTTTTTTTTTTTGCTATTTATACCACAAGGTCAGAATTGTTTATGGGACTTGCCTAGATCTTAGCTCATATTTTTCTTAATCTATGTTGATCAGCATCACTGCATTGTATCCTTTAGTCAGCAGGAGGAAAGAAAATGCAGAAGACTTTCACTTGGACTTTTGCTTTAAGTTGCCAATAGCCAAGTACTCCAGACATTGTCATTTTTCATCCAAGTACATAGATATATCTTCTTTAGTCATCGGCACTCTTTTTCCCCACTTTCCCCCTAACAAAATTCTCTGAGGCAGCTTGCAACAAAATTTTAATATCAATTTTACAGAGAGTATAAAAAAATAACTATTCCAATTTGTGACACACTCAATAAAAATATTAAACATCCATCCGATATCGCTAAAGATTTGATAAATAAAGTCTATTAGCTGATCTCTAAATTGTAAGAATCGGGACGTGCTCAAAGGAAAGGTTTCTGGTCCTGGAATTACTAGAGAAAAAGTGGCATTCTGCCAGAGCCACACCACCTTGTCTCTGAGTTTCACAGATGAGTCAGAGTGAAAAAGGGGCAATGAAGTCAATGCTATTCCCTTTCCCAACGCTTTAAAGGCCTGAGAACTGTGTCTAGAAAAAGATGGGCAGCGGAATTTTTGCTAAGCATTAGCAACAGTGTGCACAAATCTAGTCAAACAGATAAAAGGGCCAGGCTATCTGACAGCGATGGCGGTTCCCCGCTTTTTGTCTAAGGTTGGCCTGTTTAAGGTCTTAGAACTGTGTCTAGAAAAATGGGCAGGGGGGAATTTTGCTAAGGACGTTTCAAATCTGTCCAGATAAAGGGCCAGGCTTCTGAGCAGGGAATTGAACTGTTTCGATAAGTCTTAAAAGTTGCCAAGGTTGGAGACTCCTGATCTGAAGGATTGTCTATCTCCTATATAGTTTGATAAGACCAGGTTGAGTTGGTGTACTACTTCAGATCCTGTCAATCAACCACACCATTTATTGGGATCCAGGGAATTTGTTTTCTCGGTAGTGGCACCCGCCCTATGGAATGATATCCGTCAGAGATCCAAAACATCAGAGTGGGAGCCTTAAGTCTTAAGTGTTCTTCCAGATCTTGGGGTAGGATTCTGGTGGAATCCTGTTAGTTATGTTGACTTACAGGCAGTGAGCATGTCCCGACCCAAGGGAATTTTCTTTTTGTTTTTAGTCTAGGTTATACAAGTCAGGCAGCCTCTAAATCTCATACAATAAATCTGGTAGCTGAAATTTCATACTAGCTGATGTTTCCAAGCAGACTTCAAAAATAGCCCTAATTACAGCATTCTGGAGGACTCTAACATGAATGTCACTTTCAATTTTAACCTTCACTTCCTGTACTTCTACTGCAACGTAGACTACTAATCAAGCTTATTTCTTCCGTTGAGGCAATCACCTGGTTTAATTTCGTGCTTAAGTCTTTATCTGTACTATCTTAGCTGCTGTGCAGCTGCAACAGTGGGAGACTACAATACAAGATACTTAAGAGAAATGGAATACAATTTTAAAAACCTTAAAGAAATTATGCTAGTAAATCAACCGATTGCTGAAAGGGGTTTTCAGGACAAGAGAATAGTGGGCATCTACACAAAAAGCCAGATCGGAATGCAATCCTAAGTGGTAAAACTGATCTTTCAAGAAGACATAAGCAAGCAAGATATAATGCATCCAAAACAGGCTATAGTAGATACAAACTTCCTGATCAAGAGACCTGCTGCCTTGGCTGAACTGAGCTTCTGACTGCTGACTCCATTTGCAACTACAATGGTTCTTTGACAACTGTTCCCATAGCCTGTGCAGTGATAAGGAGGGAAAAACAGGCCTCTTTCCTAGTTAATAGAGGTTGTCACCAAGAAGTGGGAATTTGAGGCTTCCTTGACAGAGATAAGGGGCTTGATTATTGTATGACTGTTACTGATACTGATGAAGGCAAGAAGCAGCAACAACTGCAGTTGCCAACAATTTCAGGTGATGGGGATATGCCCTAGACTGGATAGATGGGACAACTGGTGCTATACTTAACACTTAATTATCTAAGAGTGGTAACCTGTGTTGGGGAGATGCCCATCTTCCACTAGGACTCGTTGACTCATAATGGTTTGGGGAAGAACTTCTGTGACAAAGACCCGGGGTCTTCCATGCATAAGTGGCAGCAGGTGTCCTTGTTTCATGAAATGATGACTCATAATCCATATGTTGGTCTTCAGCTGGTTCTCTGATAACCTATGAAGAAGAAAGAATTTCCCAATAATTAGAGAAGCCTGCTGTAGTCTGCTGTTTTTCAGCCTACAACTCCCCAAAGTACCAACCAGCATTCTGGCAATGACAGACTCCAAACACAGCCAGAGGGAAACAAGATGGAGGAGATGGAGTCAGAACAAGCAAAATTAATTGTGAAAAGAGATGGCTGCCACCTGATGAGTATCAATGGAATCAATGGACTCCCAGAACAGATTCCAGGGAGGAAGTGGGCAAATGTAACCTCCCGATTTTCACATACATAGCATCACCTGTGTGGAATAAGCATTTGTCTCACATAGGCCAACTTTATAATAACAGTTATATTGATGCTTCAGCCGTTTCCCATTCTGAATTCTAGATGACAATTGTAGCATTGGGGGAGGGGGGAGTTCATACATCAAAAGGCATTTATTAACCATACAGTGAAATCGTTTGTTAAATGATTCAGAATGCTGACTTCATCAATTAACTTATTAGCCATGTTTTTACAAACCTCTCCCCAACTGTTTACCTTAGCAGCCGGACATGTTGCTTTCCAACTATCAAACGATATTGCTACAAGAAACAAAAACAAGCATTCTGATTAATGCAAATAATTTTTATATTGCACATATCTTATCGGGTAAAAGGTAGTTTATGAAAGATCACAAGACAATTTAAAATGGCTAGTAAGATCTATTTTCTGCAACGTCATCCAGCTCTAATCAATTTTCAGGTACAATTTGGAATTTCAGCATACATCTAGGCTATATTTATTAAAGTATATAATACAGGCATGGTTACAGCTACCTGCTGAATTAAAACATCTGATTAATGCTTCAGAATACCACAATCTATAACTAACAGTCTGGAATGTAGCTAGAGATTGAAGCGCAGTTCATTTGGGGAAGATCAAAGCATGGAATTGGGTAATCTGGATTGAATTGGATATTTCTATTGTTTTTATTGTTTTAAAATGTTTTTAATATTTTGGTTGCAATATATTATTTGAATTGTATCCCACCCAGAGTCGTTGATTGAGATGGGCAACTATAGAAATTGAATAGACAGACAGACAGATAGCACAGAAGTTGTCTATTTCTCTGCGATATGCAGTGATTTAGAACTTACACAATGCCCTGATTCTCTGAAATTTACACTAAGGTATTTTCCCCCCCGATTAATAACAAAAAGAAACATGATGAGCTCAACAAAGGAAATATTAATGCATGACAGGTTTTGCTCCTTTGTTTGCCAGAATTTTGACAACATACAATTGGGCTTTCAAGAAAAGAGACAACCTGACTTGTTTTCCTCTATTAGAAGTTGAGAAAATGGCAAGGAAGAGCAAACTCCCATGTCACATGTTACTTTGAAAACCAGAGAAAGAACTGCATGTAATATAGATACGGCTTAACAGCTGTGGGCGGGAAGGCACTACGGTGGGTGATGAGCACAGCACAAAAAATCATGGGCTGCCCCTAACCCCACTGGATGAAAAATTGCCAGTTCCCAATGTGTGCTAGTTTACTACTTATCAGAGTTAGGGATTTCTTTATTATTCATTGAGATGTATTTATTGAGATGTTCTTGGATGGGCTGCACCAAGCGGGTGGTATTCGACCGGTTTGGCCTGGTTCTGGGGAGCCGGTAGCAGCGATGAGTAGCGGAGACCACACTAGTTCTCTCTGCTGCTCTGCTGTTGGGCCCGCCCACCTGCCCAAGCTCCCGTATTCACTTTTATCTGCTGAAGCTCCGCTGCTTTGCGTGGCCCAGAAGAGTGCTGCGCGGCAGCTGCTGAAGTGACCGGGATCGTGCAGGCTTGCAGGAGGCAAGTTAGAACGCCTCTGCTCCTGCACAAATGCCTCTGCATCTGCGCAAAGTGCATGTTTGAAGTGCGCGTGCACGCAAAGTGTGTGCACATGCACAAAGTGCGCCCATCAAGCCACGCCCATTGAACTGGTGGCAAAAATATTTGAATCCCACTACTGGGCTGCACCAAGGGAGGCTCATCCAATTTCATTGTACACATGTTGTGCATTGACAATAAAGGTTTGAACTTGAACTTTAACAGATTTAACAGATAATCAGAGTTGGAAGGGACCTTGTAGGTCATCTAGTCCAACCCCCCGGCCAAGCGGGAGACCCTACACCTTTTCTGACAAATGGCAGTCCAATCCCTTCTTCAAAGTCTCAAGTGATGGCGCTCCCACAACTTCCGAGGGCAAGCTGCTCCATTGGTTGATTGTTCTCACTGTCAGAAAGTTTATCCTTATTTCCAGGTTAAATCTCTCCTTGTTCAGTTTCCATCCATTGTTCGTCTGGCCTACAGGCGCTTTAGAAAATAGCTTGACCCCCTCCTCTCTGTGGCAGCCCCTCAAATATTGGAAGACCACTATCATGTCTCCCCTGGTCCTTCTCTTTACTAGACTAGCCAAGCCCAGTTCCTGTAACCGTTCATTGTATGTTTTAGCCTCCAGTCCCCTAATCATCCTGGTTGCTCTTCTCTGTACTTTTTCTAGAGTCTCAACATCTTTTTTATAATGTGGTGAACAAAACTGGATGCAGTACATTAGGTGTGGTCTTACTAAGGCTTTATAGAGTGGTATTAGTACTTCCCTTGATCTTGATTGTATCCCTCTGTTAATATAATTTAGGACTGCATTAGCTTTTTTGGTAGCTGCTGCACACTGCTGCAGACTCCAAGATCCCTCTCACAGTTACTGCTATTGAGCCTGGTTTCACCCAGTCTATATGTGTACTTTTGGTCTTTCTTGCCTAAGTGTAGGACTTTACTTTTCTCTACATTGAATTTCACTTTGTTAGATATGGCCCAGTGTTCTAGTCTGTCAAGATCCATCTGGATTTTGAGCCTATCTTCTTGAGTGTTAGCTATTCCTGCCAGCTTAGTATCATCTGCAAATTTGGTAAGTTCCCCTTCTATTCCCTCATCTTTGTCGTTAATGAAGATATTGAAGAGTACTGGGCCTAAGATGGAACTTTGTGGCACCCCACTGCTTACTTCCCTCCATGTAGACTTAGACCCATTAAGGACTACTCATTGAGTACGGTTTGCCAGCCAGTTGTGAGTCCATCTAGTGGTGGTGCTATCTATTCCACTTTTTTCTAGCTTACTAAGAAGTAGGTTGTGGTCTACTTTGTCGAATGCCTTGCTGAAATCTAAATATATTATGTCCACAGTATTTACTAATGGTCTACTAATTTAGTCACTGTGTTGAAGAATGAAATAAGATTGGTTTGGCATGATCTGTTTTTAACAAACCCGTGCTGACTGCTAGTTATTACTTTACTTGTTTCTAGATGTTGGCTGATCTGTTTTTTTATTATCTTTTCCAGTATCTTTCCAGGTATTGATGTTAGGCTGATTGGTCTATAGTTTCCTGGGTCTGTTTTTTTTCCTTTTTTGAAGATGGAAACCACATCAGCTCTTTTCCAGTCCTCTGGTAGTTCTCCGGTGCTCCAGGATTTTTGAAAGATATGGTGCAGTGGTTCTGAGATGACCTCTGCCAGCTCCTTTAAAACTCTGGGATGTAATCCATCAACTTAACTACAAGAAGAATCTACTGAAAGGAGACTCAGTAGATAGAGGTACAAAACATGATGCCTTAGGAGCATTTTTCCTCAGCATGAACAGCTTTATAAAGAATTTGTATTATGTGCCATGTTCTATCTTAATTTTATGCCATTAAGTAAGGTATCAATACAATGTCTGATATAGAAAAGAAACAAGATTACCGTATTTGCCGGCGTATAAGACGACTTTTTTGCCCTGAAAAACATGCCTCCAATTGGGGGGTCGTCTTATATGCCGGGTCGTCTTATACACCGGCAAATAGTAATTGGAAAGCACTGCAGCTGCCCGCGGCTGAGGCACTTTGCGCACCGTGGAAGCAGATCCGTGAAGCCGAAAGGAGCAGCCAGCCTTCTCCCAGCTCCCAAGGAAGCGAGGCTCGCACCGCCCGAGCTCCGCTGAGGTATCCGGCTGGGGCTGTCAGGAGTTGTTACCGCTGGCGTGGCTCCGCGGCTCCAGTCCCACGCTGCCTCGGGAAGGGAAAGCAAAACCAGGAGCCGCTGCTGCCATTGCAAGCGCCGCCGCGGCTCTTCCTTTTTGCCTTCCCTTCTCGAGGCAACGGGACTGGAGCCGTGCGGAGCCGCGCCAGCGGTAACAACTCCTGACAGCCCCAGCCAGATACCTCAGCGGAGCCCGGGCGGTGCGAGCCTCGTTTCCTTGGGAGCTGGGAGAAGGCTAGCTGCTCCTTCGGCTTCACGGGATTCGTTTCCACGGTGCACAAAAGTGCCTCAAAAAAAAAAAAAAGTGCAAAAGTGGAAGGCGTGCGGAAGAGGGGCGATATATAACAAACTATATTTTGAGTGGAAATGTTGGGGGTCGCTCTTATACGCCGGGTCGTCTTATACGCCGGCATATACGGTACTAATTACTAATAATGTGCTTAAATCACAGATCTGGGTCATGTGGTTTATGGTCTCCAATGCATATTACTGATAGCGATCTTTGTTGTAATTTACAGAAACAGAATTTTTTATTTAATTTTATTAAATAAAATTAGAGGTTCTGCTTTTGCTCTAAAAGAACTCTCCTAATGTATTTAAGCTCTAAGTAGTTAGCACATCTAGTTCAGGCATGTCCAACCCATGGCTTGTATGTATGTGTACACACACACACACATTATGTTGTCCAAGACAATTCCTCTTCATTCAATGCAGCCCAGGCAAGCCAAAAGGTTGGACAACTATGATCTAGATCAATGGAGATCTCCAGAACATGTTCATTAGAAGGAATAATTCAGCCTCCATAGCATCAAAATATAACAGCACCCCAAAATGTAAGCAGACACAAAAACAATTAACATTTTAAATCAATGCCCCATAAATGAATAAGTACCTCGTTTCAATGGGTATTGGTGAGGATTTTTTAATGTGATGGTATCCTGTCTTGCATTTTGATACGATAAGGGAGACTGAGCTTCCTCAGAAAATCCTTTAGACACATCCACCTAAAAATAATGAGAAAATAGTTTCAAAATGGAATCCTAAACAATACTGAAATAACAAATAAAGTTTCAGAGGTGTGTGGCACATTTACTACTTATCCACATTTGCCCATAACATCCTTTAATGTAATTTTTAGCTTTAATATGATGGCAGGGTAAATATTAAAACCACTGGCTGATTTAAAAACTCCAATTATGTCAAAAAGTTGTGCAGATACTTCAAAAAAATAATTACCTAACAAGTGGGCTGTTTTTAGACCCAACATTAAGACATGTACAAGTCAAATGCAGGGATATATGAAGTCTTTATATTGTCCACTTCTGTGGTGTAGATAGGAAGGAATGCCATTTATTTATGTATTTATTTTTCAGACTCCAGTTTATAATGCATTTCTTGGCTTAAAATTTACCATATATTATGAGCTGAAAACACTGTGATCTACTTATCTCCCCTCCCAAGGACCCAATTATGTCTGTTTCTTTATTGCTTACCATTCTAGCTGATTAAATTGGGTCAGTCTGCTCTGTTGATTGTGATTACATTGTTTATTTATGAAAAATTAATTCAATGAAGCAACTGGAAGTTCTAATGCCTTTCAATGAATCAGTGCCCTGGTCTCGTCTCTTTCAAAGTAAGGGTGCGGGATCAGAATTAATGGTATAGGTGAATTTACTGAGCGACAGTTTGGTCTAGTGGTAAAAGCATCAGGTTAGAATGCAGATTATGAGTTTTAGTTCACCTTAGCCATGAAAATATTGGGCTATTCAGTCTCTCAGCATGCTCACCTTACTGAGTTGTTGTGAGGAAAATAGGAGGAGAAAGGCTGCGTTCGCTTGCCTTGAGTTATTTGTGAAAATAATAATCAATGTGCATAAGCTTGCATAGTGTTGATTTTATCCTACCCCCAAATAGTGGGTGATATACACTTTTGTATTATCAAGTGTAGAGAAGGATTATTCTCTTGTTACATCTAAACCTATACTGTTTAAATAGACCCAAGTGCATTACAGTACGTGGCTTGCTGTTAATTAAATCCTGGCATTTCTTGAGAATAGGAGAAATGGTTGGGCTAACTGGGATTGATGAGAATAGTATTGGTTTGTTTTTGAGATTTGCAGAGGAAAAGGGCGATATTGTGAATACTGAAACCCTGGACTTATGAAAACTTCTGAAGAAAGATTTTTCTTTAGTTACATAGAAAGAAATCTATATAACTGTCTCTGTATGGGCAGGGAAGAAACAAGAAAGGGAACATTAATTTTGGGAAGGGAAGAAAAGTGAAAATTGCACCAGACAGGTTTTTTTGGAAAACATTACAATCAGCTTTGCCTGAAGATGACAGTAGTAGGTTACACCACAAGCCTACACATGCTTACCTGGATTAAACTCAGTGGGAATTTCTTTGAAATCAATGTACATCCTTCATCAGAAATCCAGACCAAAGACTCTTATTAGCCAAGAATCCCCACCGATAGATGTACATCCTACATCTGAGTAAAGGCACACTGGCAGCACTTACAGATGTTAGCAAACATCTTTAATTCAGTAAGAAATTCTGTAATTCCTCATTTATTATAGCAGAGGGGAAAAATGGCAAAACTTCATTTCATGGCTAGATGCTAGTAAAAGAAACTGACTGAAAGTATGTATATGTGTATGTGTATGTACTTGTATGCATGTATGTACACATGCACAGTATTTTCTGTACAATGCAAAACACACACGGGACATTGAGGCAAATCAAGGTTATTGCATGTTGCTGGAGAGAGCCTAGTATCAGGGAGAAGAAGAGAAGAAACTCTCATCAGACCAAGCCATCATGGTTAATGGTGAGGATGATGGGATGCAATCCAGCAACAGAACCATATATTGTCAATCTAAAATTCTAGGATCTAGCAACAGCGATAACATTGCAGTGTACGTTGATTGCACAAGGATAAAAAGCAGGTGAAAAACAGAATCTATTTATATCAGCCCAATTTGATGTGTATTCTTTTAAAAAAGACTATAATTGAGCCTTGTTATTATCCTTTTGCTTTATTTAAAGCAAGGGTGCATTTTAAAAAAGGCACTATTACCGATGGATGGACAGATCATTACTGAACTTATGCAATTGCCAATCTATATAACATTAATGAAAGATACCAAGCAGCATTTATTTAGTTTTTAGGATATATGACAAGAATAATTTAAGTTTAAAGCCAACATCTGCACTATATTATTGTTTATAAATGTTACAAAGGAAGAGAAAAAGGAAAGGTGCCTCCTTCCAAAGTAAATATTTAACTTCTAACTTTCCTCTTCTTTGTGCTCCAATTTACAATACTTGTTGGCATAAGCTTTGAAACCATTATTCCTGATCAGTGTTCTTTATTGTCCCAACTAAAACCTACCATTCAATCGAAATTAATTTTGGGGGAATGACGCTGTGATAAGTTCTACCCAATCACCCCAAAAGGAAGGTGCTTGTTGTTTTTCTACAACGTTATGTTCGTGAAGCTTTTAAATTGAGAAAACTGCCCCAATATTGAACTGAACATTTCCATTGTGTTTCGGGGACTCACATGCCTAACTACGAAAGGCGGCCTGTGGTCTGCTTCTGTTTTGAACCGAACACCTCTCAGGGAAGAGGATGGCTGGTGCTTATCTCGGCAGACTTCATGGAGACGCCTTCTTGAGCTCGGGGACGCGGAACGGGACTCAAATGACCTCGAAAGTCTCTTACAACTTTTTGCTGCCTTATGTTGCACTGGTGAGATGCTCCTTTTTTCGGGTGTTGTTGAAGGCACCCTTTGTAACTTGATTTTATTGCGATCCTGCAAAATACATCTGAGTTGTAATCTCAAGAGTCAGCTGGGAAGGCAATACAGGTAGTCCTCGACTTACAACAGTTCGTTTAGTGACCGTTTGAAGTCACAACGGCACCGGAAAAAGTGATTTATGACCGTTTTTCACACTTATGACCATTTCAGCATCTCCACAAGGTCACATGCTTGACAACTGACTCATTTATGATGGTTGCAGTGCTGCGGGGTCATGTGATCACCTTTTGCGATCTTCTGACAAGCAAAGTCAATGGGGAAACCAGATCCACTTAACAACCGTGTGACTAATTTAACAACTGCACTGATTCAACTTAACAAATGTGGCAAGAAAAGTCATAAAATGGGATAAAATTCACTTAACACATTTCTCACTTAGCAACATAAATTTTGGGCTCCATTGTGGTCGTAAGTTGAGGACTATCTGTACTAAGAGTAGAGATAAGGAAAAAAATAGATTTGAGCAAATGTAATTGGCTCTAAAAATGACCATTTATTAAAATTACTTACACTATACCACTTGTTGGAAAGAAGCGGAAGTTCTGTAATAGTTGTTCTTGTTGAAAATTCTAACTTTGGTGCAATGCCCTTTAAACAATTTTAATATGAGGAATTAATATAAATAAATGCATGGAAAACAAGATAATACATAAATACATTAATACATGAGATTGCAACTGTGCATTTTTCATTAATTTGAAGAATATCAGGTAAAATAGAAATGAATTTAAATTAACAGTTAATATGTGCATGTGCTTACAAGTTACTTAAATAAGCATGTAAAGATTACATCATAAATTTACCGATTGCTTCCAAGTAATATTTTTATTTGCAACCCAAATTCTAGCTAGTAGTTATGCCAAGCTGTCATATCATTTCAGTTATCTCGAGGAACAGCAACATAAGGGCTGATTAGCAAATTGTTTAGTTTGAGTTACATATGTGTGTTTCCAATTTTAAATCATGCTGAATCAATTTCTAACTTTATGTAGACTATATTTCCTTCCAGCAGAAGGGATCAAAGAATCTGCTAGACTTACTTAGCTATTACAGGTAATCCTCAACTTATGTCATAATTGACCCTGAAAATATGGTTGTATGATATGTCAGCTGTTACGCAGGTCACACAACTGACTTGATTTTACTTTTTTTTTTTTTTTCAATAGTCATTAGCAAGCCAAGGGTATTTTTTGCCATAAACCAGAAATAGATGCCAGTTTCTGGCAAAAAAAAAAACATGTGACTATAGGATACTGTAAAAGGCAGCCAATGTGGGCCAGCTGCCAAAAATGTGATCACATAATTGCAGGGGAAGGCAGCCATCAGAACTTCAAATCTAGGTCTTAAGTATCTTTTGGGGGTCCATTATAACTTTGACTGGTCATAAGTCAAGAACTACCTGTATAAATGTGTACTTTAGATAAATCATGATGCAATTTGGGAAGGGGAGCTCTCAAAAAGTAGGCAGCCACAACTGCCATTGTAGCTTTTTGAAAACCCTTGTCATTCCCCTGGCCTGATCGGCTTCAGGTTTTTGACTATCCTGAATTTATGATATATATTTTTTCTCCCTTATGACTCTTAAGGTCATGGTTGCTGTTTCCAATATTATTTCAATTTGGAAACATAAAAGGCACTTTCAATATTGCCCAAGAATTAGATACATATTCAAAAAGGAATTAACAGATGGAAAAGAGTTCTCCATCAACAGCTTTACCAGATGAAAATAAAGATAAACTACTAGAACTCTTGTAAATTTTTAATATATTTTTTCATAAAACAATCGTATGAGCTGGCAGAAATTGAGGGGGCAAACCCAACAATTTCCACCTAGGAAATCTCTGTTATTATCTTTTAAAACTCTGCGTCTGTCCAGACAACTGCAGAGAATTATTGGGTTTTAATTCTGACCCATTTCAAGGACACCAGGTTAAATTAAGGCTGCACTAGCACGTAAGATTAAAAAAAAATCACACCCAAAACTTTGGCACACACTTTGTCACTTAAAAAATAATCCAAATTCAAAAGTAAAACATTAAGCTCTTCCCATACAGTGCAATGGTTTATCACTAACCTACTAACTACTGATTTCATTATGTCAACTGAGGCTATCACTGTAGTATATTTTGCCCTTTGAATGATCAGAAATGATTTTACTGTAAAGGGCTTTGTGCTGTTTTGTACTCTGAAGAGTTTTTAACTAAATAATGTTCACAAATAAAGAGCAAGAAGTTGATAGATCACATAATTCATATCAAGATCAGGTTACTGAGCAGACATTTCTGTCTCTGATAGATGAGATCTCATTTCATACCAACATACCGGGAAAGAAGGATGAGTGTTCATTAATAGCTCTCGATCCACTCCAGGATATGAAGGAGTCAGTTTTGGCTCAGGAAATAGAAAATACCGAGTGTTTGTTTCATAAAACGCCAGCTCTTTTCCATCTGAAGAGTAAATAGAAAATTGTGGCCAATACCTTTGACCAATGAAACATACAATCACATCACATTGTACCATATTGCAGAAAGACAAGTAATTATACTGCATCATATGACATATTCTGTCCCACAGTGAACAACAAATAGGTTACATTCATACATAATGGTAAGCATTGGATTTGGGGTTCTTCAGCCAAATGGACCAAGCAATATGTTCACATGTACAGCTATTTCTTCTTTAGGCAACCAGATAAACTAACCCAACAGAGAGATCATCGCATGATGAATAAACCCTGTATTAATCCCCAGGTGGCTAAAAATATAAAGCAGTTTCAAATGGGGTTTGTTATTGATTTACAAATTGTGGCTTGTTGAGGTTTCATAACCCCAACTCCCCTATTCAAACATCATGGTAAAATTTGAAAAAGGGCTTGTACCCACCGACAGCTAATAACCTCAACAGTTTCATTTACAAGTATGCCTAGCTTATGGGCTGCATGCAAAAGCTTTGCATTAAAATCCATATGCCTCAATGCATGACAGAAGAAAACATTGTTGAAATTCCAGGAATCAGAACAACACCTTTTAAAAACACAAGAATCCCCCCAACTGTATAGAGACCTTTCTAACTGAAGGCAGAGGATATATCATATTATTCATCCAATTAAAGACTTCAACAATATCTGAAATGAGCCGCTGAACCATATTAGAAACACTGCTGGTGTGTGTGTGTGTGTGTGTGTGTGTGTGTGTGTGAGAGAGAGAGAGAGAGAGAGAGAGAGAGAGAGAGAGAGAGAGAGTCATGAACAATAGTTTCCATAATTCTCTCCTGAGTTATGATACAGTTTAGGACCCATAAAGCTGTCAAAAGCAGTTCCAGGATTTGCTCTATACAGGAGTCCTCATTTAGCGACTGCAATTGGGATTGGCAACTTGATTGTTAAGCAAAGCATTCGCTAACATGACAAATCACATGACTCACATTTGCTTACGATTTTGTACTACCTGACTGTCATGGCAAACAGGTGACTGGGAGAAAGAAATACAAGGATTGGTTACCCAGTTACCTTTTCATCGCTGTCATCACTGCAAATGGTTGCTACCTGAAGCAGTCGCTAAATGAGGATTACCTGTACTTCCTGTAAGGGCAGAGGGATCATCATAGCATCATAGAGTTAGAAGGGACCTTGGAACGACCTGTGAGGCGGAAGTAAAAAAAAAACCTCAGGGTGGTGGCCACACCCACATGATCAATGATGAGAAAAGGGGGCGGGACTTCAAATTGTATATTCGTATTTGCCCTTCTGAGTTTTTAAACCCCACCCCTCACAGATTAACCTTTGCAAAGTTCAATTATCTTTCCCTAACCCTTTGCAACAATCTCTAAATAACAGTCCTTACGCTGAAAGGAAACCCAGCATAACTGGTTAGAAAAGGAGCTAGATTTTGTTTTGCCATTTGCACAAAATGAAACATTTAGGAAGCAGGGCAAATTCAGTTAGCTATCAATGAAACAGCATTCTTCTCTAGAGATTAAAGAGGATTTTTTCCCTTCAGAACACAAGCACATGCTTCAGCTGCAGTGAAGCAAGTTGCTAATTGCATTAATATAATTTAAACCTAGCCATAGGAAAAATGGATAAATATAGCACATGCGACTGTTTCTTATTGTAAAATATGTCATTTTTCTCAGTGACATGGGATTTAATTTTCCGTTCTCCCTGTCCTCCGGGATGCATCATTATTATATATAATTGTATTTGACCCTTCATTATCTCGAAGCATGTGGTACCACCAGAAAGTATTGTCTGTTCGCTTTCATGCATTTTGTCAGCAAGGGTTTATTTTTAGCTTTCAATAGCAAAGCAAAGACATTTCATTTGAGAATGGCAAGATTCACAGCAATGTCCAGTTTCCGGAGAGGGAGCCTTCATAATGAAAACATATATAAGTCTCCTTCAAAATAAGCCCAAGTGAATTCAGCTAACGGTATACAAGATTACATATCCAAATGGTTGAAATACACCAATGTAAAAACATAATCAAACCCCAAAGGTTTCAAGGATACACATGGTTTATTGTGATTATTCCTACACCTCATAATAGCGGAAAATTACATGTTTTCTTTGAGAAATAGCCACATGTGAGACAACCACGCTATGAGGGAAAGCAGGAAAATAGTCCTTCTACACTAGATACGTGGGTGCATCCGTCTGTGAACTCATCTTTTGTTTATCTTATCACAAGAGTCTCTTTGTGGTTTGTGTTGTTGTATCTCATTGGTCTAAATAAAAAAAGATGAAGAGGTTTTAAATGTGGGTCATTCAGCAATCGTCGCAATGGAAGTACCATCCGAACAGCGAAGGTCCTTTTCTTGTGGATTGGTCATTCTAGAATTTGTGAGGGGAAATAGCTGAAAGAAAACTCTGTCTCAAACTCCAAGAACATGCCTTGGAATGAATTGATTTGTTAGGCTACTGATTTGGCTACCATGGTATAATAATTAATGTTTATAACCTGCAAGCGGGGGGGAGAGGAACCCTGAAGTTATGCTTCCTTCCATAAAGAAAACTTGGCGTAATATTGCAAAACTAGAGTGTGATGCTATATTAAGCTCTTGGCTGATTAGCCCTTAGTACTGCATTCTATTTATGGATGATGGCTATAAAAATTCAATGTCAAACTGCCCTGTTAATTTGTAGGCAACTTTCAAAATCACATCTCAGCAAAGAACACATAATAAGGTCCTGTTCACCATTCACTTTTTAAATTCTCCATTTCTTGATCATTAATTTCATTAATTTTTGTGAGGGGCTAAAGTTATCAAGATCATGAATATTCAGATACAAATATTGCAATGTGAGAATATTGGCTGTTTTCCAGTACCTTATCAACACCATCAACATACTTCTAAGAGAAGTATGTTTGTGCACAATCTGTATGAAAACCACCATTGCAGTATATAACAACTACATGCGCCTATTTTCAACGCTAACTACAGAGCTTTCTGGATCAGAGCTTCCACACATGGTGATTCATGCTTGCCTCTTGACCTCTGCAATATACTCTACAAGAACTGCCCTAGTTAGACGGCCTGGAGTTTCAGCTGGCGCTGAATGTTGCTGACTTGTTACTCAGCAGTGTGTAAGAGAAATCTGAGTCTCCTCAGGAAACCTTACAAATTGGAAAGTAAAGTTGATACAAGCAGACAGTGAGGAATCTAAGCATTGTGATGATGTCCAAAACATGAACCCAAGAATTCCAAATCACATCTCAGCAAATGTCCGCACAGTGAATAATATCAGAGAGAGTGGAATATATCCAGAGGTGATATTCAGCAGGTTCTGACCAGTTCTGGAGAACCGGAAGCAAAAATTTTGAGTAGTTTGGAGAACCAGCAAATACCATCTCTGACTGGAGATTTTACAGTATCCTTCCCCTGCCATGTCCACCAAGCCACGCCCACAGAACCCGTAGTAAAAAACATTGAATCCCACCACTGAATATATCCCCATTGTTCACTAACATGATAGAAAACAGCGCAAATAACCCATTCCCTTTTAACTGGATTGTGGATCTACCTGCAGTGTGCTACTAGTCTTCTGTTCCTATAAATAGAATGCTATTAAGTATTTTTTTAATGTACAATAGGCCTACTCTAAAAGCAACAGACAGGGTAAACTTAAGATTTCCAAATTTAAACAGGAAATCATAAATGTATTTTTTGGGAGGATCAGTCACCTCACCAGGTTGTTGTTGTGGGAAAAATAAAGAGGAAGGATTATTATTTATGTTCTCTGCGTTGATCATATCTATATCTATATCTATATATCTATATATTTTTTCTGAGGTTTTCGCGGGTATTTGTATGTGGATCTTTGGTTATTCGGGTTTTCTCCTGCGTAAAATTGGAAGTATCTAGGCGATGTTTCGATGAAGTCTCATTCATCATCTTCAGGCTTGTGTCTTCGGCTTTGTGCTTCTCGGAGTAATGTGAGCTTGCAGCTGGATCCTTGCAAGGATACCACAGCAATAAGTCTCACAAGGTCATCACACAACCCATCACCCAAGCTGTTACTACACAGGAGGCTAATGGAAAAGAGATCAAAACACAAACGACCCAGGAGATCACAATGCAGGACCCAGGATACCACAACAAAAGAACTCGCAAGCCCATCACACAACCCATTACCCAAGCCGTTAAAACACAAGAGGCTAATGGAAAAAAGATCACTACAAAACAAACGATCCAGGAGATTACAGCACAAGATCCAGGATATCTCCACAACAAAACTCACAAGGCCATCACACAGCCCGTTATACCAACATCAACTCCATCAACCAATCA
The DNA here is from genome assembly GCF_049901735.1 of Notechis scutatus. NCBI lineage: Eukaryota > Metazoa > Chordata > Lepidosauria > Squamata > Elapidae > Notechis > Notechis scutatus. The sequence continues at coordinate 197,432,689 of NC_142010.1, read as the reverse complement.
AGAGGCAGCAGCGCAGCCAACCAGCCCAGCACACCAGCCCCCACCACCAGTATTTATAGAGAGACGGCAGCTCCAATCACACACTGCTTGCACTGGCACAAAGCCGAAAGCACCAGCCTGAGGATGGCGAGTGGGACCTTGCCGAAACGTCGCCAAGATACTCTAAATCTTACACGGGAAAAGACCCGAACACACCTAGACCTACATACATACATACATATATACATATATGTATACATATACATATACATACATACATACACACATATATAAAAACAAATGTGTGTGTGTTCCAACATAACTCTGGAACACCTTGAGCAATTTCAACCAAACTTGGTACACAGATGACTAATCCTCTGGAAACAAATACTGTGCGGGTAAGACAGCCCTAACACCTCTTGGGGTGTATATATGCCTTAAAATGGCTTCTACTGTACAGCACAGTGGACTTGCCATGGGTAACGGTTTCACAGTATTCCACAAGGGGTCTCCCTCTTGTGGATGAACAGAAGCATTGCGATGCTGCACGAAAGACAGTACAACAGCGTCCTGACTACAGGATTTTCCTATCTAATACAGGATTGGGATAAATAAATATTTGGGCAAAGCTGGGTTATCAGCTAGTTATTTATAAAATAATAACAGCAGGATAAAAATCTAATAAGTAAACAAGTAAATAAATAAACAAGGATCAGCAACCCGAGCCTGTTAGGTTTCATTAAAAACTAAATCAAGAAGAGGAGCATTTTCAGACAGAAAAGTAATTACAGCTGCCATCCTCATTACTGGAGAAAATACTGAAACAGAAACAATACAAGACTTAATTTAAAAAAAGGTTTCTTGTTTTCTTAGAGTGGCACACTAAATGGAATCCTAATAAAGTCCAGCTAAGACTGAAACAAGTGCTTTAAACTGGACACTTGCTGAAAGTGGAGTCCATAACCTGGACTTGGAAAAGCAATGCAAGGGATATTAAGACCAAAGAACAGGAAAGGAATCTAGAAATTCTTCAGCATAATACATAGCCTGGCAGAGTTTTAAACAGAGATCATTGTGGAACACTCTCACAACTCAAAAAAATAAAGACGTTGGGTGAGAATGATCCACAAGTGATTTGCAGGCATTATTTTTAAAATTAAAATCTATCCCAAATCCCTATTCTCCTGTACTAAAGTTCAGCAGAACAGCTTGTGTTGCAAAACAATGTACCGGTAACAGAGATATGGCTAGGAATTCTACTCAGTACATTCTAATCAAGCATTCTTTTAAAGTGATCTTACACATAGTTTGAGAAAGAACTATTGCCTATACATGGAGAAGTTCTATTTGTTTTCATTTGGCCAAACAATGCAGGCCCAATAAGAACACAAACCTTGAAAATGTATTGCACAGAAACAGTTGCTAGGTGCCCTGAAGAGTTTCAAGAAGTCTTAATAAAATTACAATGATTAGATATATGAAAATTCCATAAGAGCATCATCTTGCACTGAGAAACTTCATACAGAACATTCCTCTTTAAGTCACCAAAGAGGATTTTATTGAGAAGGACACAGAACCCATGAAGTGTTACAGTACTTAACAATTTCTAACACTGTTGACAGGCAAAGGGACTACAGAAGTCCACAGATGAAGATGGTTAACAGGTGGTCAGACACTGTAGAAGTGGCCAGACTATGTATGAGCTATCAGTGGAGGCTTAGAGTCCAAGATGGGATCTTGTTCAGGGGCAATGAGACTATTCTTTTTCAGGCTTTGCAGTTGGACATAATTAAAAGAAAGTACATCTTCCACAAAAGTACTGATAGCACACAGTATCAATTTTAGCCTGGCATAAATGCCCAGATGAAAATGTAGAAAACAGCATTTGCAAATCACCGAGCTAATCTATTAGATTTTTATTCTAATTTGGGGGAGAAAGATTCACTATCAAATACCAGGTCCCAAAGTTAAGAGTTACTTCACTCATTGTGTAGTAGCTGATGTAACAGTCTTGAATAATAAGTCACAATTGATATTTGGACAATGTAATGCTTTCCAGACATAGCAGAAATCATAGTTTCAAACTACCCCACCTGCTTATTCTCAGAACAATGAAAAAGCGCATTCATCTGTCAAGATAATAACCAAAGAAAACCAAGAAAGTTGGACCTAATTTATACCAAGTCTTCTTTCATCCCTTTACATATTTTTGCAGGGCCTAGATCAGAGTCTGACTCAAGAACTGATGAGTTGATGAACATCTCAAGGTCATAATAAAGAATCTGGATTTTTAGTTGAGCAGAAAGTAAGATGTAAACATATTAAGTATCTTTCTGCCTTAAGAATAAATGGCCCAGTAGAGGTAGGTGTGTGTTTGTGTGTGTCCACATATATGTGATATAGTACGAAGAGTAGAAGAATTGATTTACGAACACATTAGATACAAATTCTGATGTGGAATCACAGGCAAAGCCCCAATTTATCTACTGTTGATTGTGGGATCAGATTGATGGAGATTGACACCCCAAAAGGATATTTTCCCTGCTTGACCCATAACATGTAGTGGTCCTGATTATTAAAACTGGAGATTTCAAAACCAGAAAAGATCAGCATGAATACTTTTAGGTATAAACAATTTCAACACTACCAGAAAAGATCAACCTTTACCATGCAGTAAAACTTTGGCTGGGTTACTTCTGCAAAGATTCATTTCATGAGGGCATATAAACAAATTTAAAAAATATAATAATGTTCGAATGTTTCCATTAGAAATAATATTTTTGTGAAAGTGGTTGAAGGAAGGATGTATTTGTATGAGTTGACTCAAATAGAAAAGTAGAGAAGCAGAATGTAGGACTAAAAAGACTTAGTCCTTGCTCAGAAGGCCTATTCTGCCACCCTGTGTTCACTTCCAAGAAAATTTTAACACAAGCAAGCTCCTAAATCAATTTGCCAAACAGACCCTATGAAATAAGAGACACAGATATACGCCCTACACACAGCAAGCTCACAAAAGTGGAATCAGAATATTTATTCCCTCACAAAATCAACTCACTATCCCTTCTGCCATGCATATTCTCCTGTTTTCTCAGGATTCTAGCCCTCGCTTCACAATCATGTCACTATTTCATTTAAACCAGGTCTGTCCAATCTTGGCAAATTTAAGACCTATGGACTTCATCTCCCAGAATTCTCCAACTAGCCATTTGCTGGAAAATTCTAAGAGTTGAAGTCCATGAGGCTTAAAGTTACCAAGACCGGATGCCCTTGCTTTAAAAGCTTTGCACCCCCATGATAAAATTGCCACAGTTACTCCAGAACCCACCTCAGGTTTCCAGGCTCCTTTTCTGTCTTTTAGTTTTAACAGATATCCAAAATGGATTTCAATGCCAATCACTGGTCTTCAGGCACTATCAATTTCCTTCGATGCTACGGGTAGCTTAAGGAAATAAATACTGTGGCTAAAGAATTGGCATTTGTCTTGTTTATGCATCAACTGTCACAAAAAAAGCTTTAACAAAGAAAGAATGAACTTCACAGATTTTTGAAGAAATAATATTTTTCATATACAGATAGTCCTCAACTTACCTTTACTTATGTTCATTTAGTGACCATTCAAAATTACAACAGCACTGAAAAAAGTGACTTATGACCATTTTCCCACTTATGACTACTGCAGCATGCGTGTGGTCACATGACCAAAATTCAAATGCTTGGCAACTGACTTGTATTTATGACAGTTGCAGTGTTGTAGGGTCATGTGATCATTTTTTGGTGACTTTCTGACAAGCGAAGGCAATGGTGAAACCAAATACATTTAACAACAGTGTTATTAACTTAACAATTGCAATTATTCATTTAATAAATGTGGCATGAAAGGTCATAAAATGGGGGGAAACTCACCTAACCGTTTTGCTTAGCAACATAAAGTTTGGGCTTAATTGTGATCATAAGTTTAGGACTACTTGTATAAATTTCACACTGGGAAACTTCAGCTATATAATTTTGGTTCAAGATCATCTCATTTATAATTAATAAATATGTAGCAGTAATAAATATGGCAACATCAGAGATCAAAAAGCTCACTTCATTGTTTCCTTAAATAGTAACTCTTCCATTACAGCACGGGTGTCAAACTTGTGGTGTCACATTGCCGTCACACGACGTATTGTGATGGTTTTTTCCCCCTTCGTGGGCGTGGTCTGTGCACGACGCATCCCGCCCACAGGCCACCAGTTTGACACCCCTGCATTACAGGATAGATGAGATTGAAAAAATATTTCTCAAATTTACCTGAAGGTATCAGTTCAGATAATCGAAACTTTGCCACGTTTTCTGAAAATGAGAAATCAAACATATTATTCATGAGAGCTAAGCAAATGTAATACTTATGTGCAAAAGTGCTGAAGTCTCAAAACAGTATGAGGCACATGTTCTTAGATCTTCATATGGTATTACTCATATTTTAGTCTTCAAGGGACTCCGTTTCATTTTAGTTTACTTTAATGAAAGATAGATATTGAAAAAAATATTTATTGATTTATTTATATCCCGCCTTTATTATTGTCACAATAAACTCAAGGTGGCTAACATATCCAACACATCTTTCTCCTCTTATTTTCCTCACAACAACAATCCTGTGTGGTGGATTGGGCTGAAAGAGAATGACTGGTCCAAGATCACCTGGTTGACTTTCATACCTAAAATATCCAAATATTACTTCCATCTATTAATATTCTAATCTATTGTGGGAGGAGAATAAAAGGTCTTTCTTGAAATATTCCCAAACCATGATCTTCAAACATATTCGTGAACATTACAAAGAAGGAAATACAAAAAAAAACAGCACACAGCATCTCTTTTTTCTTCACATTCAATTTTTTAAAAATTATACTTTCAGTTTTGATTCCACAATTCAAACAGGGTCCTGAAACCTCGGTTTGATCTTTGTTTGATCTCATTATTAATAGTTTGAGCAAATCTATCACCCAAGCTCAAACAGCATCAGGATAAGCAGTTCCTGATTTAATTTAAAACTAAAAAAAGGTTCTTGCTTTTGATCCCATGCACTGCCACGCAAGAATAGAAAGAAGAGGAAGCATTTTTGTGTGACTCAAATTTTGGCACACAATAGGAAAATGATTGTTTATGAGGTCTGAACCAGATCATCTGTTACATCTCTGGCGATATCTTGTGATAATGCCTACAGCACCTTCAATCTGGTCTAGTTTATTTATTTTTTATTTATTTATTTATTTGATTTGTCAATTGTTTCCAAGATAATAAGTATAAGTGTATACATAGTTGTGAATACATGAAATGGGTATATATAAGAAAAATAAAAGAATAGAGAAACAATAGGACAGGGACGGTAGGCACGTTGGTGCGCTTATGCACGCCCCTACAGACCTCTTAGGAAAGGGGTGAGGTCAATGGTAGACAGTCTAAGGTTAAAGTTTTGGGGTTTGGGGAAGAGACTACAGAGTCGGGTAGAGTATTCCAGACATTGACCACTCTATTGCTGAAGTCGTATTTCCTGCAATCAAGTTTGGTGCGGTTTACTTTGAGTTTGTATCTATTGTGTGCTCTTGTGTTGTTATGGTTGAAGCTGAAGTATTCATTGACAGGTAGGACATTGCAATGTATGATTTTATATACCATGCTTAAGTCAGACCGAAGACGGCGTAATTCAAGGTTTTCTAGTTCTAGAATTTCAAGTCTGGTGGCATAAGGTATTCTACAACGAGTAGAAGAGTGGAGAACTCTTCTTGTGAAATATTTCTGGACTTTCTCAATTGTGCTAATATCAGATACGTAATGAGGGTTCCAGACTGATGAACTGTATTCGAGTATTGGTCTAGCAAATGTTTTGTATGATCTGGTTAGTAGTGTGATATTACCAGAGAAAAAGCTACGTAGGATTAGGTTAACAACTCTTAATGCCTTTTTGGCTATGTAGTTGCAGTGGGCTCTAGCACTCAGATCATTAGAGGTGAGTATTCCAAGGTCCTTTACAGAGCTTGGGTCATCAACAAGGTCTTGACTATTCAGCTTGTATTTTATTTTCTGATTTTTTTGCCAATATGTAAGACAGAGCATTTATTTGTTGAGATTTGAAGTTGCCATTTGTTTGACCATTCGGATACATAGTCAAGATCTTTTTGTAGGGTAGCAGTATTGTCTGTGGTATTGAACAGCTTTACATCATCAGCGAAGAGAACGCAATTGCTCTTAATATGATCACAGAGGTCGTTTATGTAGAGTATGAAGAGAGTTGGTCCTAGAACACTGCCCTGAGGGACACCACTATTGACAGGTACTGGATTTGATAGGACGCTCCCGATTTTGACCATTTGTTGTCTGTTTGACAGGAATGCTTCTATCCAGTTATTCAGTTGTCCAGATATACCATAGGATTTTATTTTTAGGAGTAGTTTGTCGTGTACCACTGAATCAAAGGCTTTACAGAAGTCTATGTAGATTGCGTCTATTGCTTTGCCCTGGTCGAGTTGTGTCGTCCATATGTTTTTGCAGTGTAAGAGTTGCAGATTACAGGATAGTTTTTTTCTGAAACCAAATTGTTTATTGGAGAGTAGGTTGTTTGTCTCTAAGTGGAGGATGATGGATTGGTTAATAATTGATTCCATGACTTTGCAGGTGACGCAGCATAAGGAGATTGGCCTGTAATTTTTGACTAGGCTTGGGTCTCCTTTTTGAAGATGGGGATGACTGTGGCTTGTGACCATAGGTTAGGCAAGGAGCTGGTCCTGAAAGATTTTTCAAAGATTATGCTTAGAGGTTTGGCTATGGCAGTGGATAGCTTTCTTAAGAAGTAGGCACATATTCCATCCGGTCCAATAGATAGAGATGGTTTTAGATTGCGTAGTGATTTTTCAACATTGTCTTCTGTGAAATCGATATGTATTAGGTCATTGTTGTTATCTGTGGTACGGCTAGGAAATACTGGGCATGATCCATTGCTGTTTACAAATACTGAGCCAAGAATGTGTTAAAGATGTTGGCTTTAATGGTGTCGTCGCAGCAGTCTTTACCATCAGGTCCTATCAAGGGAGGGATGGACCTTGAGTCTTTTAGTTTGTTGTTTACAAAATTGTAAAAAGCACGGGTGGAATTGGTGCTTAGAAGGTTTTCTTCTTGTTTAATGTGATAATTGGTGCATTCGGTCTTTATCTGGTGGCATAAATTTTTGTATCTGTTTTTGAAATTGGCAACGTGACCAGATTTGTTTTTCCACATGTTGAGTTGAAAGCAGAATGGACTCCCAAGGGGTCGGGAAGGTGACTATTGATGATACAAGTGTTGCTTCACAATACACCTTATGCCCTTTTTGTGCATGTGTTGTGGCACTGTAACAGCTATCAGGCCAACTACGGCACAATTACTGAAAAACAGAACTGAATCCATAACCAGAAGGCCCCTGCAGGGCAGAATTTCAAAACTATCATTTTATGTTTTTACAATGTTAAATAACACTGACAGTAAATACTATTTACTCATTTATTCAGCTTGTACAACTACTGTAATTGCCTAAGTACATTTAAGGACTAATGAATTAGAATGTTGGAATCTCTTTATCTCACATTTTTACTAAATGTGTAGTAATTAGTCCGATGGTTGCTGTAATCCAATAATTAATTTTGTGTCTCCTACATCTCTTTTTATATCTCAATATTTTATTTTTATGTCTTCGTGTATTTAACTTCTTTAAAAGAAACTTGTATAATACTGATCACTGACCACTGAAAGCAAATTTTACTTGGAAGAGCAAGGGATATATTTTGGGAGACTTACTTTCCAGCAGTTCTACAACAGTAATAGGATCTGTAGCATTTTCAAATACCTACAAAAATAGAAACAAAAAAGGACGATAATAAAACTGTTAGAAATAGCCATTTTTCAATAAAGTCTCATCTGATTAATATTCATCCTTTCAAAATTTAATTTATTCAATTGACTGAAGTTAATGAACACATAAATATCAAAATGTCAACATAGATGTTTTTGTTCTGCTGAAGGAAATTTAAAAGACCCTTCACTGTTGTTCATCAGATAAAATAACCGCTGCTAAATAAAACAGTCTGAATTGTTAAATTGGATTCTGGCTTGCTGACACTGTGGTAAAAGTTTGCCGTCATTAACCATTAAAATAAACCAAGGTTAATTCACATTAATAAAACACACCAGCAATCCTTAAAAGAGCACCCACATAATAACCATATTATATGACAACCTTCGCATGATGGGTAGAAAGCAATTGGCCAAAGTTAAGCCATGCTAAAAAAAAGAGAAACTCACTTTAAAAAAGCTACTGGCTTAGAGGGCATAGGTTTGCCTTTTGTTCCCATCCTCTCTCTCTCTCAAAAACTGACGGAGATGAAAGGGGTGCTGTGGGAAGCAGCTGCCATACCACTGCAGGAAGTAGCCTGATGCAAAAAGCAGCATCAGAGAACCCCCAAAGCAACCTCTGAGGCCTAGAAGCATTATGGAAAATTAGGATGGCAACTGCTATTCAGTAAATGTCTCACCTGATATTTATATTCACTGGGCAGAATCTTGAAGAACACTTGTTTGAAATGATTGGCATAAACATTTAAAACCTTGGATTCCAACAAAGGGCTCGAAGACATCTTTGGACGGGGTAGGAGCAGGGCTGGGATTCTCCCGGTTTGGACCGGTTCGGGCGAACCCCTTGTTCCAATGATCAGCTGGCTCCACTGCGACGAGCGTGTGGGCCCGCCCACTTGCCCCTGCTCTTTCCTGTGCTTTATTTCCTTTGTTTAGAGCACAGCTGATTCGCGCGGGAGAACTGTTTGCCGCGTCTTAGCTGTTTTCTTCATAGAGGCAGTTGAAGGTAAGTATTAGAGGCTTTTTTAAACGTGGAGTGTGAACCAGTTGTTACACCGGTTGAATTGCACCACTGGGTAGGAGTCAAAAAATGCAGAATAGCAGCCATGATCCACGATCAAAGTCCCAGCTCTTTTTTACTTACATTACACACGCGCCATACATAAAACTGGGGTGAGCCGTTGATCCCACCATGACTATTCCCTTTCTCGGCAATTAATTTTTACAAAGTGCAGAGAAAGAGTAAGATACAAAAGGCATCAAAGGCAGAGGATAAAAGTAAAGCCAAGGAAATCCTATCTAATCCTTTTTATACGTATATACCCTTCCTGGTGCCTTTCCATTCTTTTTAATCTTTGCAAGCCAGCCTTGTATTGTAAGAAGAAGAAAAAACTAGCTGTGTACTAGATGTGCAACATGGATTTCAAAATATTGACACCTCCCACAGGATTGTAACAGGTGAATGTAAACTGCAGACAACAGTTTTCCATCAAGCATTAAGAAAAACCGCCTTATGCGAGCATTAATATTTCATCATTCTGCCCAGTGGTGGGATTCAAATATTTTACTACCGGTTCTGTGGGCATGGCTTGGTGGGCGTGGCAGGGGAAGGATACTGTAAAATCTCCAGTCAGAAGTGGTATATGCCGGTTCTCCAAACTACTCAAAATTTCCGCTTCCGGTTCTCCAGAACTGGTCAGAACCTCCTGAATATCACCTCTGATTCTGCCTTAGAATGAAGTAGACACTCTTTATGACGGGGGTCTCCAACCTTGGCAACTTTAAGACCTGTGGACTTCAACTTGCAGTCCACAAGTCTTAAAGTTGCCAAGGTTGGAGACCCCTGTTTTAAGACATAGCTGGGCATCTGCCAAGAGTATTGTCATTACAGATTTGCATTACAGATGCTGTCTTGACAAGAGATTGGATGGGACAGATGATCTCTTAGGGATTTCCAACGAGGCTATCTTGCTTGTGATCTTCCATACCTATGGATCCAATCAAAGCTTACACGTACATAAGAAACCAGGCCATGACATTGGGTATATTTCTGTTTGTTTTTAACATACCTTCTCAAACCACATTTTCTCATGGAACAACAGAGGGAACACTGGAGGAATGCAGTCGGTCTCCTTGCACTGGCCCAGAACACAAACAGTGAGATAAACATCGTTCTTCTCTGTCAAATACACACCAGGGCAAGACACCTTTGATGAAAATGAGATGAGATCACAACCATCATAAGGTGGTCAGAGTGCTCAATGTAAAATATAGGTAGTCCTTGACTTACAACAGTTCGTTTACTGACCATTGAAAAAAATGACTTATTGTTGTGGCTAGCTGGCAGCAGGTGCGGATGGCTGAGGAGAACAAGGACTCAAATGAGGGCCCAAGACCATTAGGGAGTAGACTGCTGCCTTCAGAGATTGTGGGGGCTGGCAGCAGTGATGAGGAGGTTCCCGAAGAGCCTGTGCCAAGAGCGCGTGCACACAGGATTGCTTGGAGGAAAGAACAGTTACAACAGCTTGGGCGACTCAGGAGTAAGGCTGCAAGGTAATGGCCCCTCCTTCAAGAAGATAAAAGCCAGCTGTAAAAGAAACATACTTTGCAGAAGGCAAAGACGTTTTGAAACTCCAGCCTCATGGACATTCCAGTATCTTGAGTTTGTATTTGAAGATTCTTGTATTGCAAATTATTTCTTGTCTGTTATCTTTTGGCAAGTCTCTTAGTTTGGCAAGGCTTGTGCTTATCACAGCTAATTATTTTGCAGAAGCATTACAAGGTTTCTGTTCCCTTTGGATTGTGTTTGATTTGTTGGAAAAGGGCGTGGGTCAGAACACTTATGATTGTTTTTCACACTTACAACCCTTGCAGCAAACCCTCCTTAAAAAAAACCCCTCAAAGTCCAGGTACCCCTTGAAAAAGCACCTTTGGGATTCCCCTGATCACATGATCAAAATTCAGATGCTTGGCAACCGGTTCTTTATTTATGACGGTTGCAGTGTCCCAAGGTCATGTGATTCCCCTTTTGTGACTTTCTGACAAGCAAAGTCAACGGGGAAGCCTGATTCGCTTAACAGCTACGTTACAAACTTATCATCAGCAGTGATTCACTTAACTGAGGCAAGAAAGGCCGTAAAACGGGGACAAGATTCACTTAACAAATGTCTCACTTAGCAACTGGAAATTTTGGGCTCAACTGTGGTTGTAAATTGAGGACTACCTGTAAATGGGACTTTTGCCACGTCTAGCATTATCTAATTGCTACATCTTCTACCATTTACAAAAGTATGAATAGCTCTAATGAGATACAATAACGCAGACATCGGATGGCTTCAATATTTCCTTGGAAATGTTTGCCAGGGTAGAAAAAGAAGACCTGTCAAATAAAATAGGTGGGGAACCATCCCCTACTTTGCAGGACTTGCTGTGACCTGACACAGGAACTGTTACACGGCTGACAGAGGAAGTGTTACATGGTTGTGTGATACTACATGGATGCAAAGTCATGAGGATGACACATGTTCTACCTGCTAGAGGTCATAGCATTCCATCTGCAAGTGAATCTTGTGCTTCTGTTTAAAATGCTTTTAGCAACTAGGCATAATAAGGGTAGAATAAACGTAGGGTTAGGGTTCTAAATGTTTTATCCTAAAAATAAATCTGAGGATTAGTATTAAGGTGAGATTTTGGACATAACAGTGCTTTAAAATTGACATTAAAGTTAGGGCGGAATTCTGGGGCAATGCTTTGGGAAAATATTCTGAAAGACTAAAGCTAAAGTTAAGATTAGACCTAGGTTTCCTTGAAATCTACGATAAAAATGAATGTGAGAATAGAACATGAATGATTATGCATAGTGCTACCCTTTGGTTGATATTATGAGGAAGATAAAAGTAGCAAGAAGCAATACTTGAAGTACGTATTATTTATATACCTACGGATCAGGATATGCCAAGGTTTAGGGTTCCTTGAACTAGGAGAAAGTAGTGTTGGTTAGGTTAGGGCTGGGCTTCTATTCACCCAAATGTGAACCACAGTAATCATTCTTAGCTGCATATTATACAGAAGATTCCCTTTAAGCATAAAAAAAATACTGTATAATGGTCTCCAATTTTATTTATTTATTATTAAACAAACTTACAGGGCTGTGTGACTCTGAGCAGCTTTACAATACTAAAAAACAGTTAAAACATATTTAAAAGCCTATCATAGTTTAATGGATTTTAAGTTTAAGAAAATTAAATGCATACAAAAGTTTTGCCTATCCACTGCCCTATTATTCAGTTCTCACCTTAACAAAAATCTGAAACACAATCCATAAAATTGCACTGCATCCTGGTTTGGGTTAAGATTCCTTAAAAATGAATTAAACTTTAGTATGAGGGCTGGGATTGGAATGCATTCTTATGGGAAGTAGTGATTATTAATATTGATTGTTGATTAATACTATTAGTATTAATATTAATTAATATTAGTAAATGAAATTCAATGTAGAAGTAGATTCTACACTTAGGCAAGAAAAACTAACTGTACTGGTACAGACGAGGTCAAACTTGGCTCAATGCCAGTAACTTTGAGAGAGATCTTGGAGTCCAAGTGGACAATCACTTAAATATGAGTCAACAATGTGTATGGCAGCAGCCAAAAAAAGCAAATGCAATCTTAGGCTGTATTAATAGAGGGATAGAATCAAGATCATATTAAGTATTAGTACCGCTTTACAAAATCTTAGTGTGGCCACATTTGGAATACTGCATCCAGTTTTGGTTACCACAATATAAAAAAGATGTTGAGATCTGGAAAGAGTGCAGAGAAGAGCAACAAAGATGATTAGGTAGTTGGAAGCTAAAACATATTAAGAATGATTGCAGGAATTGAGTATGTCTAGTCTAGTGCAAAGAAGGACTAGATGAGATATGATAGCAGTGTTCCAGTATTTGAAGGGCTGCCACAAAGATAAGGGAGACAAACTATTTACAAAAGCACCTGAAGGCAAGACAAAGAATGGATGGAAACTAATCAAGGAAAGAAGCAACCTAAATTTTCTATCTGTGAGAACAATCAACCAGTGGAATGGCTTGCCTTCAGAAGTTGTGGGTGCCCCATCACCGGAAGATTTCAAGAAGAAATTGAACAGCCTTTTGTCTGAAATGATATAGACCAGGGGGTCTCCAACCTTGGCAACTTTTAAGACTTGTGGATTTCAACTCCCGGACTTCTCAGCCAGCTTTGAGTTCCTTTCCAACTCTGTTAGACTAATATATGTTCTATTATATTGGGAATTGCCTGCTAGAATAACTATTAATGGGAATATCTGAATTGGCTCTAGGATGAAGTTACAATAGGATTGGTTGAGGCCTAGCTCAAAATTTGCATTGAGCTTTAGAATGACTTAAAATATGATTAACATGATGTTAATCTCCCTAAGAATTATTATTTCCCTTCACTTTGGAATGAATATATTTTTATGTATAGGTTGAGGTTAGAGTCTAGATGAAGTTAGGGTTAAAGATTGCAGAAAATAGTAATAGTAAGCCTCAGGAATAGTGTTATAGAGAGTTTTAATGCATAGAGTTCCTTTAAACTTATATTATAATTAACTTGAGTGCTGCAACAATCCTTTGGAAAAATAATCTGATGACCAAAGGTTGAAGTTAAAAGTTAGAAATAAGTTTTCTTGCATGATAGTTAGCATCAGGAGGCAATTTTATAAATAGCTATGGTCTTCAGTTAATTTATCAAGTAACATTTATAAACGGGCAATGTTTGACAGAGTATTGTTCTTTAATAGATTGAGTTTAGGATTAAAATTTTAACACTATTAACCTAGGTCAGGAGCAGCTCACTTTAGCAGTGCATATAACATAGAAAGCAAAAACTGACTTTTGCTTTCTTTCAATGCATTTTTGGATTAGAGAAAAATATTTGAATCAATAATAATAATGATTGCAAAAATGCCTTGGGTGGGGTGCAAAGGGACAGCAGAGCTGGATCATAATTTCTCAAAATTATTCTCTTCAGGTTTGAGCTGCGACTGTTCACCTTTGCAACTTCACTACCGTTTTGCAGAATAGCATGACCACTAAAGACACGAGCCTTCTGTCCACTTTCCCCCCGCCCCCCACGCACATCTTCCATGAACCACTGAAAGTAGAAAAGGCACATTTCCCACTTTGGGATTGGTGGCGGGGGCGCTGCAAACATTTCCCGCTCCAGCAACCTTTGCAAGATTCCCCCTTGCTGGCTCCGAGCCCCTCTCACCGCATGGATCTGCAGCTCCACCACTACTTTCAGCGGCATCCCCAACCAGCTCTCTCCTTCCGCCCGAGGTCTCGGCGCGAAAAAGGTGGGGGAGGGGGGGCTCGGCCACGACACCTGTCTCGTAGCAGGGAAAAGCGTCGCGTCACCCTGGAGACGCCAACGTTCCAGTTGTCCAGCCGAGGAGGAGGAGGAGGGGGGGGGGCCTCGGGGAGGCTTCAGGCGGGAGCGGCCGGGTCGCCTCGCAACTTCAGGCGTGGAAGGTGGGGGGGAGAAACGGGACGATCCCCGGTCGCGTTGGGGATGCGACTTCGGTTGGGCAAGATTCGCGCTTCGCGGCTGCTCTTTTGGCGCGCTGAAAGTTTCTCCTCGCTGAGCCTTCCTTCGGGAAAGGGGATCGCCAGCCCCGATCGAGCTCCTTTGCACGGAGTAGTGGTGCAGGCTTCCAATGTGGACAGTTCAGGGATTTCAACTCAATCTGTTGTTACATGCAGGCCCAAGTTGGGAAAGTTGCTTGAATGAAATGGCCCGTCGCTTCCCAATTTGCTGCAATGCAGATTCCAAAAGTCTTAAAATGTACTGAGAACTTCCCTTTCCTTTTCCCTCCTTGCTTGCCTTTCTTCCTCTCTCTTCTCTCTCTCTCTCTCTCGAGTGGATATATTGACAGAATTGTGCAAGTTGCTTGAATGAAATGGCCCGTCGCTTCCCAATTTGCTGCAATCCAGATTCCAAATGTCTTAAAACGAACTAAGAATTGTCCTTGTCTTTTTTTTTTCTTTACTTGCCTTTCTTCCTCTCTCTTCTCCCTCTCCCTCTCTCTCTCTCTCTCCTTCGGGAGTGGATATATTGACTGAATTGTGAAAGTTGCTTGAATTAAATGGCCCGTCGCTTCCGAATTTGGTGCAATCCAGACTCCAGGGGTCTTAAAACGAGCCGAGAATTTCCCTTTTCTTTTCTCTCCTTCCTTGCCCTCTCCTCTCTTTTCCCTTCTCCCTCGGGAACGGATGTATTTCTTGCAAAAACAAAAGGGAAAATGGAGCATCATCAAGGCTCCCCGAGCGGGAGCCTTTAAATTTGTCGGCTCGGCTGCTAGTTGGGGTTGGTGGGAGCTCAGCCCATCTGGAGAACAGCAACGCAAATACCTGAAAGACCGATAGAGGATGCGCCATACATGTTTGTTGTGTTTTTTTGTTTTGCAACAACAACAAAACCAGAAATCCCGTGTAGTGACTTTAAAAAAACAACTCCGTGGATCTTCGATACAAACACAGGTGTGCGGGGTATAGTTGTTATATTTTTTTAAGCGAGATAAAACTTATTTTGCGGCAACAAATGACTGGCAGCCGGTCCGCCATTCACAAATTACTGAAGCGCGCCCCCCGTGGTAGCGCACTCCCCCGGTCTCCTAGCAACGCCCTCCCTGCCCATCAATGCCGAGGTCGTCACGCGATAGAGTCAGTCAGAGGAGGGAGGCAGCGCGGTGAAATCATAAATAGGGGACGCTTCGTTGTTGCCGGAAGTGACTTGCATTCTTGCTTCCGGCGGGGTCCGCAACGGTTTCGGGTAGCGGGCGCGAGCCAAGAGGAGGAGGGGGAGCGGCTCGCCTTTGGGTGGGCTTCGGCGAGAGAATGGCGCTTTGGCCTCCGCGTTCTCGTGAGGCACCTTCGGGTCGGGTTGAAGACTTTTCGCACCCCAATGCACAGGTACGCTTCACTTTGTGCGTCGCGACGCCGCTTCTTGCACGGCCCTTTAAAAGACTTGTCCGCGGGTGGAACGTGAATCTCCCTCTGCCTGCCCCATTCTACTCTGGCTACTTCCCCAACCTTCTTTCCTTCAATCCTCCCGCCTTCCTTCCTTCCTTCCTTCCTCCTCTCCCTCCTTTCCTTCCTTCCTTCCTCCTCCTCTCCTTTCTTTCCTTCCTCCTTCCCTACTTCATTCTCTTCCTTCTCTCCTCCCTCTCTCTTCTCCACTTCTTCCTTCCTCCCTCCCTCCCTCCTTCCTTCCTCCTCTCCTCCTTCCCTCCCCTCCTTCTTTTCCTATCGCCCTCCCTTGTAATCTCGGGTATTTCAGTATTGACCTATCTATCATTAACAGACTTAATGAAAAAAAAAAAAACTTTCTTTTTGAGGGATTGAGATTAACTCGATCTTGTGGGGCATCCATGTCTCACAGAAAACTCCCTATATGTTCTACATGGCTATTATATAAATATAATATCATATCATATTTAATATCATAATTTATAATATATAATATCATATAATATATAATATATAATATATAATATCATAATTATAATATAATATCAGTATTAATTTTCCTATAATCTATTGAAATAAATGCCCCTGAAAAGAACCGTGTCATTGAATTCTATTTCTGTTTGCATACTCAACTCATGTAGGCTCTGAGGGCTACATTTAGTAAGTATCATCCAAGCTATACAAGTAGTCCTCAGCTGATGACCACAATTGAGCCCAAAATTGTTGCTAAGTGAGACATTTGTTAACTGAATTTTGCCCCATTTTATAATCTTTCTTGCCACAGTTAAGTGTATCACTGTAGTCAAGTTAGTAACAGGGTTAAGTGAATCTGGCTTCCCCATTGGCCTTGCTTGTCAAAAGGTCACAAAAGCTGATCACATGATCCCAGGACACTGCAACAATCATAAGTATGAGCTAGTTCATAAGCACCTGAATTTTGGTCATGTGACCATGGGAATGCTGCAGTGGTTGTATGGTAAGTGTGAAAAACAGTCATAAGTCACTTTTTCAGTGCCATTATGACTTTGAACGCTCACTAAATGAACTGTTATAAGTCAAGGACTACATGTATGTATTTGTGCTGGATCTGTGCTCAAATAAGTGAAAATTTGCTTTAAAAGCTATCATCTAATTTTCACAGTTAGAAGGTAGTCCTATTGAACTTAGTTGTAAATAGAAAAGCCCACAATTGTGATTCAAGGGTCTTTCCTACTGTTGCATTTAAGTGTTAGTCTGTCTCTCTTGAATTGGCAGAAAATTATATGATGTGAAATATGGTGTCTCCATTGGCAATCTCTGTCCTCTATTGTCTCTGTTTCAGGTCTTTAATCTGATTTCCCTTCAAGGTAATGATAACAACTCCCAACAAATTCTATAGATTGTACAGATGTGTTTGGGCTAAGGGAAAAAATACTATTATTAACACAGCCTAAGGACAATTTAAGCTTGTTTCACTCATGGCTAGGAACTAATTTTTATATCTTTAGCTGTCTTGTACTTAGAAACAGTGCAAGTATATGTTTTAAAATGAGATAGAGTATGAACTCCTTGATGGTATATTTTTAATGAACATTGTTATAATTCCTACCTGTGAAGAAAGATAACCCTGTGTGGAATAAGTTCAATTTGTCAAAATGATTTAAGGAAACCAAGTAAATTTCATCCTTCTCTAACTATCATTCTGCAAGTTTAAAATATTTATTATATTAACTAGTACAAGGCTTCTGAGTGATTCTTAATTATGTGATAAAGAAAATGTAACATGGTACCATTATTAGTATATGTGCATAGTAATTAAGTACATTTAGTGAGACATTCAGATTTACTACTGAAGTAATAAAATCTGATCATAGTGTGTAGTGTATATATTCTCTCTCTCACACACACACACACACTCACACACTCACACACACTCACTCTTACAGAATGGCCAGAGGCAGGATCAATTGAAGCGCACCCATATATTTTACTGAGTCTCACCTATTCGTACCATGTAACTGTTTCATATACGATTTCTTAAGAATCCCCATTTCTTCATTTATCCCCAAGTTTCATGTAATTTTGCCTGTCTTATTTCCAAATAATAATGGAGACATTAATTTGCAGACTTATAATGATGGAATCGAATTGGCTTGCCAACAGCAAAAAGAATTTGTAAAGAGTTCTGTGGAATGCAAATGGAATTTAGCAGAAGCCCAGCAAAAACTTGGAAATTTAGCATTACACAATTCAGAATCCTTGGACCAAGAACATGCCAAAGCACAGACAGAAATAGATGAATTGAGATGGAGAGAAGAAGAATGGCGGCGGAAGGAAGAAGTCTTAAGGCAGAAAGAGAGACAGAATTTATGGAATATGGATTTTGTTAGCAAAGAGGTATTTAACAAGGTATAGAATGATCCAGATTGTATAAAAATTTCTGCATTCAGGTTCTCTTTGTGTGTGAGTTTCTGAAGTAACAACTTCAGATATGCCTAAATTCTTCATAGAATTGGATTGCTAAACTTTGTTTCTTTGGAATCCTATAAGTAATTTTGTAGAGCACTACTACGCTAATTGAGGTCTGAAGCAAAACACCAAGATACATGAGAGGAATGTATAAATTACAGTGGTTAACATGATTTATTTCTGTTGGCATTAGCAATTTGAAAGTATTTAAATTTAGACTTGCTTCTACAGTAGGAATTTTTAATATTGCTTTATTGCAATCAACTAGAATGTCTACCTAGCCAGAAGATCTACTGGATCTTCTCTCCAACACTGCAAAAAAAATAATTAAGAAAGAGTGTGAAGAAAACATTCTAAGAGCCATGGGAAAAGCTTGCTTCCAAATCAGCAAGATATATGAATGCTTTGAAACCAAAATTCCATTTTTCTCCACTTCCTGCATTGATACTATTATCAGTAGTATTGCACAGTTGGTTTAGCTGGAAAGAGAAAATGGGGCATTAAGTACAATTTAAAAATGCCACTGTCTTAGAGATTAAAAAGCTTTTTTAAAAGACCATAAAGAAATTATTATTTTTCAGTACATACTACATAAGCTAGTGTTTTACATTAAACACTACATATCATAGTTTAACATCCTGGAAATTATGAGGTGGAACCAAAGAGGTTAGTAGAAAAAAATATGAACCTTGATTGAATGAAAGATTCAGTTCAGATTTAGACTGCTGTATAATCATAATTAGAGTAGTTTCCCTAATCTAAATAAGTAACATCTACTGACTTTAGAGAGCCTAAGTGTATTTTAATTAGTATAAATGAAATGGATTTACATAGTCCGAAATAACCTTGAGGACAAGTCACAATGATAATTAAGCAATGTATTAATTAATAGCTGTCAGATGTAACATTTTAGTATATCGTATATTTTGTTTGCCAGAGTTTTATTAATCAAAAGAAACGGAAAGAAACTGAGGATGATGCATCTAAATCATTTATGCAGAAGCATGAGGAGAAAATTAGACATTTTGGTAAGTTTTTTCCTTATGAATCATTTCATGACCTACATGTACAGTAAAAATGTATTTCTAGTTTAACAAGTGAAGTGTTTTGCCTAAAATACTTTACATGGTAGGCTCCTTGAGATGCACTGTTTCTGAGTAACTGAACGTAAAGTATTAATCTCTCATTACTATGGGGTGGGTTTTAGTAGCAAAACACCTGATTTATTCCTGTCTAGCATAAATGGGAGTCAGTTATAACCAAAAACTGTTTTTTCAGTTTTAGGAAAACTACTTGTTGCATCTCATTGTTTTCCAGGAATGTTGAGCAGATGGTTTGATAGTCAGAGATTTCTCTCTGATCACCCATACCTTGTCTGTGAAGAAACAGCAAAATATCTTCTTTTATGGTGTTTTCATCTAGAAGCAGAACAGGTATAATTTAAGTGTTTCGATGATGTAATTGGAACAAAGCTATTTTCTATTTACCCTATATTGCATATTGGGAAATTTACTAATTTCAGTGTCATATTTTCTTCTGGACTTAAATATTTTAACTTCCTAATGTAGTGCAAAGTTGTATTTCATTTTAGCACTGAGAATTAGATATTCTGCAAAGGCTCATATGTTTAAGATGATTTCTTACTTGCTGATTGAATCTTCATAAAATCAATATATAAAAGCCAAATTCTGAAGTAATTTATTTAGTAATAGATATAATGCATCATAACTGTTCATAATCTATAAATAATTAGTTTATAGATAATACAATTAGTTTTTAAACCAAAATCTTAAAATCATTTACTGTATGTAACATTGCTAAAATGATGTTTAACCATAGATTTGTACATTTTGAAAAGTAGTGTTTGGTTCACATTAATGATTGGCCATTATTACAACAATCATCCAAAAGCTTTGAATGGCCCTTTTTATTAAGCATCAGCCTTGAACATTTTTTTATTCTGGACCGCAAACAAATGACTGCAGTCATAATAATTCTATTGTCTAATGTGTTTTCAGAATCAGACTGTTTGAGCTACTTCTATACAGCAACTCATTTGTAAATAATGATTTGCCTATAGTATTACATTTTACATACGGGTCTGTGTAATTATAGTAGGTCTTTCTATAAACATACTGTGAGCTAATATTGTATTGACATCTTCAAGTATTATTTGTAAAACTAAGAATTATTGAATTCTTACAATTCTATAATTATAGGAATCCTATATTTCTCATCACACCTTCTTGGCAGTTAATATATTTTAGTTATCAAAGGGAGCTTTCTAGTGCATAGCTTAGTTTGGTCCACTTTATATGGGTTTCTTGAATTTTTGCTTTATTGGCTTGCAAATGTGGTACAGATAGTCCTAAACTTATACATTTACTTAGTGGCTGAATTTATAAAGCTGCTGAAAAATATGACGAATGGTCCTTACATAACCATTTCAGCATCCCAGCGGTCACATGATCAGAATTTAGGTGCATGTGTTTACCATGGTTGCATTGTTCCAAATTCATATCATCACCATTTGTGATCTTCTGACAAGCAAAGTCAATAGGGGAAGCTCAAAGGCTTCACTTAATGACCACATCGATTTGACCTTTTTTTTAACAAGTAAAAAAAAGGTCATAAAATCAGGCATGGCCCACTGAATGACCATTCACTGAATCACGGATGTTCCAGTACCAATGTAGACATAAGTTTGAGGACTGTTTATGCACTGATTGTTTCTTACAGATTGTTTGAATTATTTTTTATAGAAAGGAGCTCTAATGGAACAAGTGGCTCATCAAGCTGTAGTAATGCAGTTCATTATAGAAATGGCTAAGAGCTGTAATGTGGATCCCCGAGGATGTTTTCGCCTATTTTTCCAAAGAGCTACGGTGAGGAGGGGTGCTTTCTGTTCAACATGAAAGGAGGGGGAGGGGGGCATTTAAAAAAGTTTTTAGGAACCCACTTTGAAGCAATGCCAGATGCTAAAGTGCCTTGCCAAGAGAATAGTTTGGTGGGATTATTGTTATTACTGTTTTTGTTGTCATTATTTCAGTCACTGCCCACCCATCTTAAACATAATTCTGGGTGGCTAATAAAAATCAACTGAAAATACAATCATATAAATAAGCATAAAAGACAGCCAAGGGCAGCACTTCCTAGGTTCCATCAGATATCATTTCTTTATAGAGGAAATCCAAATCATGCCTCTTCTGTTGGACCTTACATTTTTGTCCAGCTTCTTCCTTCCATTAAAAACTGTGCTCATCAAATCATGGACATTGTTTCATAGGGTTTTGTTGTGTTGCTTGATCTTAGTTGTGTGGTAACAATCTTTAACAAATACCTGTTGAGAGTAAGCTGTTTTAAAGGGCATTGTAATGCAAATTAATAACGATGGTAAATTTATATATGTAAATGGACTTTAAATTCTCATTATCTCTTTTCCTCAAGCACAATCCAAATCTCTTCTAAAGATTCTTCATCTGTAAATGGGCCCAATTGTTTATACTGCTTTGTGTTTAACAGATTAAGTATATGTAGGATTATTTCCTAAATTATGTATGAAAATATGAATGCTATTTTCAGATAATACGAATCATACAGTGGCAAAAACGTGTGTCCATCCTGTTGAAAAGATTATAAGGGGGAGGGGGATTTGCTTTGTGAGAAGCACTTTTACTATTTATAGATAGTCAGATTGGATGTATTCCCCACTAAGAATATTAGTTGGAGACATAACTTTAAAATGGCTGAATGTATCTCTGTAACATGTCTTCTGAGACTTCAGGAAGTTGAAAATGTGATTACTAGCCCTTATTTAAATTAGTAGTAATTTTATTATTGTAGATTAGCTCATTTTTAATTCAGTGCATATGAGTAAAATGCCAGAAGATTTTTGATAGCTCTAGGGCAGGGGTCTCAAACTCACGTCATAACGGCAGTGTCACGTGACATATCAGGACTTTTTTCCCTTTGCCAAACCAGGCAGGGGTAGGGCCACCACGTGACGCATCCGGCCTGTGGGCTGCAAGTTTGACGCCCCTGCTCTAGGTATATTCTGCCATTCTAAGTATACACTTTTAGTTTAGCCTCTTTTTGAGCTGAGCATAACATAGGAAACTGATAACTAAAATAGTTATTGGCTGATAGCTTTGCACATAGGAGATTATGAAAATATTTTTATTTTATCATATTTATATAGCTTCCCAGAAAAATGACTCTAAAAGGTGACTCTAAAAATCAATCGTAAAATCAAAATATTAAAACAAATATATTTAAAAAGCTGTAAAGCAACATTATTAATAACAAGCTATTAAAGACAAGGTGATGTGAAAAACAATGTATCCTTCTCAATAGATCTCTCTTGAGATCCCCAAGACTGCTGACCATCGTGATTTTTTTGAGGGACTTCCAAGGATGGGGCCAATCTCACATGTGGGGGAGAGGGATAATGCTCCACAAGGAAGGTGCTGTGGCAGAAAAGACCTGGCCCCTGGATCCCACTACTAGATGAAATGGTTTTGCAGAGCGGGACTCACAGTATACCTTTTCTGCCAGACCTGACAAGGCAGGCGAGGTGGAGGTGGCCCCTCAACCCAGCCCTAAGCCATGAAGGGCTTAAAGAGTCAAAACCAGCACCTTGGATTGGATCCATGTGGCAGTATATGCAACTTGTGGAGCTCAGGTGTAATGTGTGTCATGCCACTGCATTTTGCAGACACCTCCTTAAGGGACAGAGGAATAACAGGTTTGGAAGGGACCTTGGAGGTCTTCCACTAGTCCAACCCTCTGCTGAAGCAGGAAGCTCTAATACCATTTCAGACAAGTAGTTGCACTTCAGATAAATGGTTGTGTATAAGGAAGAACCCCCTTCAAAAATTCTCCCCGCTAAAACCTATCCACACGACATCTTCCTGGCAGCTTTATTTAAGCTAAGGGGATGTGGCTCTAAAGGGCAGTTGGGCAAGCTCTTTGCTATAAGGATTCTATCTCCTTCCTTGGGCCCAACATTTCAAACTCTTCCCAGTACTAATTCCAGAGCACTAATTCCAAGCTAGGTCTTGCTAAAATGGCAAATGAAACATCACAGAAATCCACATAATAAATCCATACTGTTTTCTTGCAATATACAATTACACATTAAAGAGAAAAGTTAAAAGAAAAATAGTGAGAAAGGCTAATTCTATCTATTACAGCTGAGCACAGCTCAGTATTTTAAAATATTTCTATATCTAACATTTGGTATGGTAAAGATTTTGCATAGTTTGCAAGTCTAATGGTATATCCTAAGATTGAGAAAGAAAGGAGTCATTGTATAGATGTGTAGATGGTGTTTTTCTTCATGTGACAATTTATCCCATTCTTACATCCTCCAGAACTGCTATGTTGATGAAAATTATGGGCACTGTAGGATAAATGATGTGGAGGGGAAGAAGAATACTTATTACAAACTACATTGTTCGAATAACTTTCATCAGGATTTGAACATCTGTCACTGATTAATCCTCCATTATGATTAGCCAAAGTAAAACAAACAAACAAACTACATAGAGAACAAAAAGAAAAGTAAAAAAATCTGAAAATCTATACTTATCTGAACAGCATAGATTCTGTGATTAGACTCTAGTGTGCTTGACTGCAGTGTCTTCTTTTTAGCACAAAAATATTGAAAATTAAATTTTAGGGTTATTTAATTGTTTTTGTGTTTGTTTGACAGACAGGAGATGAAGGCTATTTGGAAGCTTTTAAAAATGAACTGGAAGCATTCAAATCAAGAGTGAGGACTTGTTCACAATCCCAGAATTGTCAAGCTATGCCTATTCAGAATCCTTTATTTCACAATGATCTGAATTGTATAGGTGGACTTGCACCTCAGGTAGCTTTTGTTTAATTGTGTTTATTATTGGAGTGTCAAGAAAAAATTTCTCTACTTCTCATCTTCTTTCTATTATTTTCCTATATTCCTTCTCAGAGCTCATGCTGGAAAGCTAAGGCTTGTTTGAATGTTAAGTTATTAATATATATCATTTCACCAAGTAGGTTGAATGAAAAGAACAATAGCTAATGTTTACATTGATTTATTACAAAAACTTCCTGCCTTTTAGTCCACTATCTCTCCTACCTCTGGTCTCCCTGTTGCAGTATTTTCCACTATTTTTTAAATATGGCTTCTGGCTACTACAAAGTTGCCTATTATAGCAAGAAGCCAACCATT
This sequence comes from Notechis scutatus, assembly GCF_049901735.1. Taxonomy (NCBI): domain Eukaryota; kingdom Metazoa; phylum Chordata; class Lepidosauria; order Squamata; family Elapidae; genus Notechis; species Notechis scutatus. Next base: position 197,408,164 of record NC_142010.1, on the reverse strand, counting down.
CTAACCATTACAGCGAACTGGGCATTTTTTCCCAGTTTAGTTTAGTTCATTGGATGATTCAATTAAGCTACAGCTCTCCAGCTGCCATCTTCAGTAATGTGTGTGTGTGATTAAAATATTGAACAGGACTCTTTCCAGAACAGCTGGTTGAGGAATTCCTCACATAACCTATGTCTAGTGCAGACCATTGTAATCTCTGCTTGGACTCTGCATTTCCAGATAGAGTTTCTTGGGGTGTCATATCAGTTCCTGTTACATAATCAGTTCCTGTGCTAAAATAATTGGTTGATTTTTTTTAAAAGAGCAGTTACTTGCTTAGCAGTAATACATGAAGGAAATTCATACTTGATTCACAAAGTTAAGGAAGCACTTTTTGAGACGCGGCCCAACTTTTGAATATATTTTCCCTGATTAAGAACTAAAGGGAGCAGGAGAATGATGCAGTGATAGCCCTCTCTTTCTGAGATTTTTGCTTATTTCTCCTTTTCCAGTTTGTTTTTGTGAAGGGCTATCTAATATTGAAGACGTGTAGAACCATTCAGAAGCCTTAATGGTTATTTTCGTTCATTGCCTGCTGGCTTGTGGAAGGAAATCACAGGCAGGAATTTGGATAGGATCATCTCAGGGGGGGTTCTATTCCCTGTGGAAATTAGCTTATCTACTACCTTTAGTCCAGTATAATTTGAGATGTAATGACAGTGAATCTTGAGTGACGTGTCCACATGTCCCACCCATGGTGTAAGAAATGAAAAGGTGCAGCAACACAAAGCAAAGAATTAAATTAAATGCTTTTCAGAAATTGATTTCTGATCTATGTGTGCTCTTTATTGCAGAATGCAGAATCGCTTCAAGGCTGCAGTTTGCAGGGTTTAGTGGTACACAGAGAGGAAGAAGAAGCTAAAATGATGGATACAGTATAGTACTCTTAAGACTGAAGCCAAGTACACTTCTTTCCAAGAGAAGAAGACGGCAATTTTCTTAAGACTTCTTTTTATGGGTGCTGCACTTTATTTTGAATGGAGGGGGAGGGAATTGTTTTGTGTTGAGCTTTTGGAGAGAGAGTGAGGCAGAAACACACATCATTTTCTTTGAAAAACAAATGTGCTGCTATCTTTCTTCCGATGTTTCTTACTTTTAAGAAAGGGATGTTCTTGTAATTTACTGAATGTGAAACTACGTTTTCTGCTACTGCTAAAATCTTGCCTTTTAATTTTAGAAATCAAAGTATGAGAAATCTGCACAGTTGCAATGTTTACAATTGGTTCCTTCAGGAATCTGCTTTAATCTTATTAGATACTACCCAAGAGTTGCTGTGGATACTAAAGATCATTGTAATGTGTTCCGTTGCTTGCAACCTAGGCATTCAAATCTGATTTTATCACAAAAAGCAATAAATCTATGATTGCTTATCGGTGTTGCACCTCTGGATGGCTCACACAAAAGCACTAGCCACTTATACTACAGGGATGTTTTTTACTGTTTCTGAAAAAGAGCCTTCTGTATTTTATTTTGATTCTTACATATCTTGATGTTGTAAGTGGCCGTGGTGGAATTATAACCAGTATTTCTGGAGATGGATCTGCATATGTCACAGAAAGTTTAACTTTTCTTAATCTTGGAAAGGAGAATAATATAACAAACATCAGCCACTGCTGAGTGTTTCATCAGGTGCCAAATTCTGATTCCCTGCCCCCTCAGATTTGAGCTTATAATTTTTTGGGGGGAGGGGGGTAAACTGTTGAATGCCTCAAAAGAAATGACTATTTTAAAACCAAAACAACCCAAATAGCCATGAAATTACTTTTGTGAAGATTTGGTTCTGAAACGTTATTTAGATCAGACTGTGTAAAGTTTTTCTTATAAATTGTTTACAAAGCCCAAAATACTGAAAAACACTTTTTCTACTATCCTATCCATCTATTTCTGAATTAATCACCCTTGATGTAGCAGTATGTTGAAATACAACTTTGTAAATACTATCAGTACATAATTGCATTCAATGAGTAGTCTTGAAGCATCACAGCTCTAGAGTAAGGAAGGATTTGTAATCCTTCCAAAAAACATCCAAAAACATACTTGCCTATGATAAAGTCCCTAAGAAGCAATATTAACATGCAAGATAAGAGTGACGTGATTGACCAGGGCTTTGTTGCTTTCTTTAGCCTCCTAAATTTCTCTCTTTTAAATGGAAAATTGACAGTGGGAACTACTGAGATAAAAATAACTGAGTCTCGACTCATTCACACAATCTTCCCAGAATTAACAAAGTTCCTTTTGGGTCATGTTTTATGTATTGAATGCAATTTCATGTTAGTTTTCTGATTAAAGCAAGCCATAATCTCTCTAGGTCTCACTTAGTAACTATGACTTGGGGATGCTTCTTTAAATGTTGTAAATTTTAAGAGGCTGATCTATCATTCTGGATGTTCCCCAGAATAGCTTCAAATAGTGAGGTGTTCATCAGAGTAAATCATGATTAGTTATTTCACATTTCTGAAAATCTATTCCAGAAAGAAAGGTCAAAATGTGACACTGATTTTAAAATTAATATTCAGTGGTTGATTGAAAAGATATTTTTATGCACTAGCAACTCTGGTACCATGGATAATTTTTTAAAGTGTAGCAAGAGAACATCCATGCTAGAATTGGCTAACAAGCAACTGGTAATGTTTCTTGGGGCTTGGTTATTTTGATTACAATGAAGTCTGGATTTAACAAATTGGCTCAGATGACAAAAGATCAGATAGGTCTGTGACAGAGAATCTTATTTGCAAGAAACTAATTCTGAAAATCCCATTTAAGACCCTTATTTATGCAGACATTATGTATTGCAATTTAATCAGATCTTTTTGGGTTGAGAACAATAATGTGTGGTTCTGATATGTAACTGAGTGAGAAATGATGGTTGATTATGCTCACAGAATAACGGAATGGAGGAAATAAGTCTTGAGAAATGGAGAATTATATTGAAGCATTGCTTCTTTAAGTTCAGCCAGTACTGTTTCTAAATGGTTGCTTCATTGTTAACATTGTAATATACTTTCTTAGAAATCACCTTTTGTACTTTTCAAATTTGTGGCCTCTCTTTCTGTATTTCTAGGTATTTTTGCATGGTCATGGTTTCAGCTCTGTTGAGAATAGAAAAATATGATTGGGAGTAAAACCTGGATTTCTTTTCAGTTAGGTCTGCTCTTAGAAAAATTAATCTATAGGCAAAGTAATTTGGAGCATGCAGGAAAAAAGCCCCTAGTGATTTAAGCAGAAAAACAAAAAAATAGCACTTCTAAAATTCAAGTAGAACAAAATTAGAGAGGGTGTAGCAAAACTAATCAGTGTCTTTTTCCAAAAATAAACCTCCCTTCATTGGAGCATGGGAGTGGTGGGGTTCTGTGTGAATTCCCCCATAAATAATCTAATATAGCAAATGCAGTGTGTTGCAAGATTGGCAAAAGCAGTCTCCTTCTAATTTTCCAATGGAATTCTAATTTAGATGCAAGTGGGCTGAGACATTAAAAATTTTTTTTACAGTTTTAATGAAAGCAATAGAAAAGTGTTCTTCATCTGGTTCCTTGTAAATAGGTTGAATTGTATTGTTTAGAATTTCAGACTAATCCCTACACAGTAAATCAGCAACAAGTTTGTGAAATGGTTTTAGCTACCTGTATTACTACTTATGGGTTTTAACCTAATGCTGCTGAATCAGTGACAAATATAAAACCAAATTTGATAAAGAACAAGGGAGCAACAAGAATATTAAAGTCAGTAGAACTTTTTTGCATGATATATTGAGTGTATATGAGAAAGCAGTATCCAACATCATCTAACTAATACTCTGTTATTAGAATGTTCTCAACTCAGTTCATTTTTAAGATGGTAATTGAGCTGGAAATAAATTCTTAAAGCAAGAAAGTAATCTGACAGAAGAGAAGTTGGCTCATTTTCATGTAAACATTCAGCCATCCACTGACTATAGACAAATAGCCATGGCTGTCACTCTGG